>NC_088985.1:3208560-3808560 GCF_963932015.1 Anas acuta
CTGCATTTCTGTTTCTTTGTCTGTTAGCAAAACCAAAGCCGTAGGCAAAGGTCAACTTGACTGTGCTCATAGGTACATTAAAGTTGGGGAAGAAATCTGCATGCAGGTCTCCCCTACCTTTAAATCCAGCAAAACCTCTCTGAGTTCTGACACGTGAGCAATAATGAATGCAAATTTAAAAGGCATTTTTCCACTCACCAAAGGAATTTGCTCCATCGTAACCTGAATATCATTCTTTCTAGTAGTCCAAAGAGTACAGTTTGACCTACACAAATGGGAAAAAGGGAGTTTAGCACATTAGAATCTCCTCCAAAATATTCATAAATCTTGGTAAGAGGTTCCGGACAGTATTTGGAAGTGATTAGCTATCACGAGAATGCCAGCAATTCCAATTTCAGAAAGTAGAAGTACAAACTTTAATACGTAGGACTTAAGAAGTTATACTTATATTCTTGTCTTTCTCTCACGTTTGCAATAACGGGAGCTATTTAAGCGTCTTATGGCACGATTACTCTTATTGCAGGATTTCTTCTAATGTGACTGGTCTTCTCCCCAGCCACACATAACCAAGAGCCCTTGAGATCCCTGTAAGGGATAGATGCACATGTCCAGTACACGCCTCATTTTAACATTGTGTTCAGGAGAAATTCTTCCTGGGAAGGGATTTTTGACCTACCTTAGAAAAATAACAGCAGCATCAGTGGTGTTAAGTGAGTCATGAGACTGGAGCCATCTCACCAGGGGCCTGAAGAAATGCATTTTTATCTCACTTGTACACAGCAATGTGTCTCAAAGGATGCCGGATGCAGTTATACAGGCTGGGGACTCAGAAGTGCTAGGACATGAGCACCTCTCCTGTGCCACCAACAGTAAGAAATGGCATCTCAACAACAGTGACTGAAAGATGCAGCTAGGTATGGCTGCCCTTCTAAACCTTCTCTAATGCACTTGTCAACATTTCACACCATTTATTCATCTTTTGGTTTAGGTCACTTTTAAATTCCCCACTCTGGCCCTGGCCAAGGCAAGAGCTGCATAACCTTTGCAAATTTGATGTTTCAGTACAGCTCTGCATTTTGAGATTAATAAATGCATCAGATGAGTCAACACCTGCTCTTAAATTTTTCCATTATGAAAATTAACCAAAAAAAGTACCTTCTTACTTTTCATCTCCTATTCAGTTTCTGGACCAAGAAAGTGAGCTTTGCACTGTAATCATCTGGTTTCTCAATAGCCTCCCAGAGGCCATATGAAGGACCCTATGTCTATTTATTTTAATTAAGTCAGGTGTCGCTTCTACATCTGCTACTTACATGGCTCAAGAGAGGAGTGGCACAGTTATATTTGTTTGAAAGACATCTTGGTTAGAACTTTCTTAAGACTCTTAACTGTTCTGAATTAAGGTTTTGTCAGCTCACCATGTCCAGATGTAAATCTTACAGGTCTTTAAAAAAAAAAAAAAAAAAAAAAAAGGTTGTAAAAGTGATCTGGGAATTAAAGCACACATTTGTTCCTCTTCAATCACCTAGAACAGTTCATTTTTTAATGGACACCTCCCCCCATACTTTCTTTGTTTGTTTAAGTAGGTTGCCTACTTTGGAAGTCAGCTCTTGGAACTGGAACAACCTGTTGCATTTTCAGAATAGCAAATTTTGAGTACTGTCTCCTTATCTTGCACGTCTGTTTCTAGATATCAGCCAGGATCAAGTAAGATACTTGTAGTTCCTCCTAGAAGATAAATTAAGTCCCCTCTTTATGCCATCATCCAGGTTTGTAATGAAAACGCTGAACAGATCTGGTTCCTGCACAAAGTTCTGCAAACTTCATGCACTGCACCTTTCTCCTTTGATAGGGAACAGGAGTAACTCCTCTAACCCTGTTTGTATCTTTTATTTGATAGTTTCATGTGGGGCTTACTTCCCCGTGAGACAGAAAGGAACATCTACTGTATCCTATCCACAGGAATCATTTCTCAGTTTCAGGGGAGAAATTACATCAGCTAGATGTGATTTTTTTTTTTTTGTGTGTGTTTCCTCAAGACAAATCCCTTCTGGATGTTTTAATTCTAGGAGCTTACAAGGTAGGATGACTTGCTCCAGCATTTTTCCAATTTTTGAAATAAAGCTTAATAATCTTGAAAAGCTGAGGCAAGCATTTTGTAAGAGGAAAGACAAAACCATGAACAGCTGTACTAGGCATGTTTTGTGGTCCCACTCCTTCATTCCTATCAAGACACACAGAAACAACTGTGCTCTAGCTGCTTTCCAGTTATTCCAGAGAAGAGACTCCTGCATATTCGGTAATGGCTTTCTCCTGTCTTAAACGCAATCTCATTGCTGCATCACTTTACGCAAAACTGAAGGCAGTCTCAATACAGAGACACATTAGACAAAGTCATTCTGGCACTCATGGGAAGTTTTTAGGGTATGTAGTCTACCATTTCCTACCAAGATTAATACTCCGTGGCTGGACAAGGATGCTCTTCTATGCCACTGAAGGAAGTTAGAAAAAGGTGCGCATGCAACAAGCCATGACTATGGTGCCATGACACCAAATCAGGGTCAGGGCTTCCTAAAAAGTACAGCATAATCTCTGTTTCTTGATGTTTTGATGTATTATGAATCTATAAAGGAAAACAACATTCATTTATGATTTTTGTATTTCCACATTGTAGGGCTGGAATACAGCCACGCACATATAAGAGCGAGCTGACTCACTACTGCCCAGCTTCAGGTGAAGTCATCTATACTCCATGCCAGGTAAGGTATGAAATTGCTAATAAAGATCATACTACAGTATCAGGCTGGTAGCAATCTGCATCACTTCATTCTTAAGGACGCTTTTGTACAACGTGCAATGACTTGTGCTAGAGAAACCTGGACGAATATCAGATTCTCTGTCCGCCCTAAAGCCTTCAGCTTTGAAATCTCCATTTGCTTCAAGCTGCCGAACAAGCTGTGAGAAGAAATCCCTTCATCCTACAGCTCCCTGCTGTGGAGCACACAGCCAGCATAGTTTAGCACAGGGACCTCAGCAGCAGACAAGAGAGAAAGCACGGTTGGGAATAAATTCAGGTTTTTACCTTGCTGTAATGATTTAGTCTAATAGAGGAGCAAAAGTTAGATGAGTAGCTTTCACAAATAAGAAATACATGTTGCTTGTCTATACAAGGTCCAACAGACACGGGACAAATTCTTTTAGATGGATCACTGTGCATCCCATTAAAGCCAAAATCGTTTCCAAAAACATTCAATTGAAAACCTTGTCGAAGCCAATTATTCACTGGTAGCAAGTGTCACACAATAGCTTCTACCTAGCAGTTTAGGACAGGAAGTGGAGACCCCCTTTTCCACCTACAGAGGCAGCTAGAAAACTGTTATGCAAAATGGATTTCCAGCCAGGACCATGAATGAATAACTTTACTTAAATAACCTTTACTCTGAGATAAGTGCAACGTTTAATGGCCAATGAGGCAGGTGGGTGTGGTTCCTCTGGTGGCTTCTTCACAGTAGCCTGAGGGAGAAGAGCAATCTTTGGTATTTATCATGTCAGTCCCAATCACGCCACCTCTGCCCTATTCCAGCCATTTTTTAATAGTGCTCACTTACTGTCTACTTCCAGAATTATTTCTCTACTATTAAATGCTGAACATCCTCGATATAAACCTTTGAAGCATAACCTGTGGCATTCTCCTGTTATAGACTGATGGCCAGATTAATCCTAATCTCTGTTTACATCCGTATAATCTCTAGTTGTCACACTGGGGCTACCCTTGATTTATATGGGCACAACACAGATAAAATCCCAACCAAAAACCTAAACAAGCAATTTATTTTTCTTAATCAGGACAAAACAGAAATAAGATTTTAGGTGGCTAAAGCAATTTAAACAATGAATACATACTTGAAGATTTATTTTTGTTTTTTAAGAATCTTTTATCACTATCATTGGCAATTGACTGTGTCCCTGAAGAACCTGTATCAGAAGAATCTTCCCAAACTACGTCATTGTCCCTGGGGCCTACTGGGCTTGCATGTGTATTTGAGTCACTTGTGTATTTGCAACACGAGAGGGAAGATTTTCAATGTCATCAGGTTGACCTTTGAAGACTTACATTAAATATTGATGAATTACAAAGCTGGATGTCGAGAATTGGCAAAATCACCTCTAAGTGAAGCATCCAGTGTCTTAGCAATGCAATAAGTATTTGGACATGTTCAATTTGAATAATCAGCTCATACTGATTTAGTTAAGTCTAGACTTACACAAATTGTTAGGAAGTGACTATCTGCCTGCAGTATTACTGTCAGAAATAGTTGTTCCAATCTAGGAACAAACTAGACAAGATAACAGCACATGCAAGTGTAAGAAAAAGAGAAATTTGAGGTTAAGAGAAAAGCATTACTGCTAGCTGCATTTCTTTTGCAGATGAATTAGATGAACACTCACTGTTCAGCATGGATAGCAAACTACATGGCAAGCTTTCTTTGCCTTACAGTGCCCGAGAGCCTTCTTGAACTGCAATGCAAGTTGTTCTCTCAGAGAGATTCCTGACTCCTTCCTTAGCAGAAGGCACCACACACCTCCTAAACCCTGAGAACAGCACATAAACGTAGAGGACAGCATGCAGGTGTGGGCACTATGATGGTGCTGTTTCTTAACTGAACATTTGCTCTCCTTCCCTGTCCTTGGGCTTTCATGCCTCAGTCCTCACTATTACTGTCAGCATTGTCAGCTCATCTGAGAAAAAGGAAAAACAGTTACGTAGTCTCTGAACCCTGCACTTGTATCACCAGCAAGGCACCCACTCTTATCTCTGACCCTGCACTAACCTTTTCTAGACAAACAGAATAAATTTTGCATGTGTAGTTAACTCCACTTAAAAAATGAAACAAGAGAGCAAAAGGAAAGTTCTCAAAGTTAATCATATGGGTCGAGCTCAAGGTGTTTGGTATTACAGATTTTGATTATTCATGTTGAGCATATCCAGAACTGCCTACTATGAAGTTCAGTTTCATACCATACAACTGAATGTTGTATTTTGCACCTGTTCATGAAATTCAATGCTTACAGGACAGAGTTTGCATTATATTTCACCTGTAGCAACGTTCATCTAAATATATACATGAAAGTATTTGTGGTGATGGTAACCTCTTTTTTATTGAACAGGCCAGTGAGAGAAAGTAGCAACGTCCACCTTCTGAAAGGTTCCTGACTTCTTCCACCTCCTCTAAACAGAGGCTAAACAACCATCCTGTGGAAGACAAGTAGCTGGAAGATACTTCACGATTAAGTCATGCCAATTTCCATACGGCTAGAAAAAGAAAAAAAAAATCTTACATAAAGTAAAAGGGGAATTCAAGACTGACTGATCCACAGAGAAGAGCAACATGCAAAGAAGTACAAGGCTTGCTACACCAGGGAAGAGCCATGCAATGTAGCCCCTGACCCATGAACAGGTACTATAATTCCTGTTCAATGTGAAATAGTAAAAATTGATCAACAGAAGAGCTACCTAGAAAGCCTAACTGAGCTCTCTCTTCCTAGGCTGCTTCCTTACTGCTCTTAAGTGTGTCCTCTGAGGGCCTTGGTTTGCTGGTGTGTTTGAAATGAAAGAAGACTGAGCACCTCCAAGTATTCCAGCCCCGGTAAGACACTACATCACTGGTTAAACTCATCCAGATGGCTTTAGCTGTTGTCATCACTGCTGTTCATTTCCTATTAAAAAAGAAATAGTAGGAAATGATAAAAGCACAAAAGCTTTTATCTTTTTTAAAAAGACATAATGAAGCAACAATGACAGATCAGAAATAATTAGCTAAAAGAAGAGATAAATAAAAGGGAAATAAACACATGTAAGCTAATGAAGGAAATGAAAACTTGGTCATGGTAAGATACTGTTCTCATGACAGGAGAGCAAGGGATCACTGGAAACAATTAATTTAAAAGTGGTATAAGGCAACATAATTTCATATTACATAAAGTGAGAGTGAAGATTTCACAGCTGAAAGACATTCTTCAAAACAAGCAAGGCCTTTTTTCTTTTTTTTTTTTTTTAATTTATGTGAAAATGAAATATCAGATCATAATAAAATAAAAAACATGAGGATATAAATCCTCATGCTCCAGGAAGTAAACCAAGCACCACTGAGTAGAGGCTGGAATAAATTTCTCAGCTGGACAAATCATATGCTTTCGGCATCTCTTTCAAATGCATCTTGTTCATGAGACTGCCTGAGACAGGATTCTGGGCTAGATGGACTGTTAGTCAGAGGTAACATGACAGTTCCTAGATCCCTATGCTTATTAATTTGAGCCCCAAACCAGAAGAACAATAACTGCTAAATACAAGCAGGATTTTTTATTTTTTTTTTACATTTTTTTTCCCTATGTTATTATACCTGATGGGCAAAGCATGCAATTCTATTTTTTCTTAAATTAAGCAAGAAATTTCCAGTATGCCAATGAAATCATTCTTACTGCAATGCTAACCTGCTGAATAATGAGTGTAGCAGTAGCCCAAAACTAAGTAGGACATGTGATGAAGCCCAGAAGTTGGATAATTGGGACGAACCACTCAAAATGAGGAAATTCAATTGAAAAGTCAATTTAGATCAAAACCACAACATAATGGGGTTTCAAAATGTACAGCAACACATTTTCATAAAAACCTTTGCTCTAATAGGGTGGTAAGCTCTTTGCTAATTGACTGTTTTGTTAAGGTTCATTAAAGACTTATGTTGTAGCCAATAAATCTGTCCTGACAGCTAGAAAGTTATGCTTGCCTCTGAAGAGGAGGATGTTTCAGCCCCGAATGTATGGCTTCCTTTCAGGCTGTGATGCTTGAAGTGGTATTTATTGCTTACAGTCATCGTTTATGTTTGGCTTTATTATTTTAGCTATATTAATCACTGGAAGCCACGGTCATACCATACGCACTTGAAATAACCATTACTACTTTCCCATACCATGTTGGGGCCACTAATCACAGATTATAGCTACGTTTCATCTATTTTGATCATTTAACTCACCTTAATGTAATTTAATGTTGTATTTTTTCATGTTTTCATTCACACTTAGTAGCTATACCTCTAAAGCATCAAATAGTTTTTGAGACTCTGTATGTTTCAATCTATGTGGAAACGTGAAGTTCCAATCCATATAGAAATGTGACACTCTGTTATCTGGGAGGAATAAACCCTGCTAAATTTTAAGAAAATAGTCTCACAGGTGGCAGTTAAATTAGACACATAAATATTGTAAGGCAGTAGATGGTAAGTAATTTCTCCGTGACTATGTGTAAGCATTAAATAAATACTCAATGCCACAGAGAAACTAGAAAGTTAGCTTTAAATAGTATGAAGAATAGAAAACTTAAAAAGAAGAGCCAATAACAGGATATTTTAAGACAGATTTACAAAACAAAAAATAATTCCCCACCCTAATATTCTAATAAAGTTGTCTTTGCTTATTTAATTCATTATTACTTAACTATTTTGAAGATATTTCCACCAGTAATATGGCTTTCCTTCTAGCACACATAGGGATGGGTATTGAATTTTATAAAGAGGGTTGAGTCCAATGCTTCCCCACAGTCCATTAGCCCCATCTCACATCAGGGAATTGTTTACAGCTCTCTACTTACTGTATCCCACCTTTTCATAGTGTTAATTAATTTAATGGTAATTTCTAACTCAGACGCAACTGGCCCGGCTACAAAGGAAGCTTTCAGCAGTATCAGCACTCATGAAAACATCTAGCAAGGCAGTCCTGTTCGTTTGTCTTGCTCTTGTTGCAAAGAACTTAACATTTTGTTCCCTGACAACATCTGTAAGCTCAATCTGATACGTTGATCGAAATCTGATTTACTGAGTGTGTAACTCAGTAAAGGCATTATCCACTAAAAACATACATAGAAAATTCTGAGAAAGATAAAAAATAAAATATATTTAAATATAAAATGAGATAAAATAAGCAGTTTTTTGAAGTCCACGGATATGGGGGGGGGGGGGGGGGGGGGGGGGGGGAAGAAAAACAACACCTTGGGGAGGAAATACATTCCAAATTGCCAAGTCCTTTCTATCCCATTTCAAAGCTGTCCATCACAGGTTTGGTCCTTCTGCCTCTAAGATGCTTCACTCATCCTCACAGAAGGATTTGCAACTGATGGGCAAGTATCGATAGATCAACCTATGGCATACCTAAGCTGTTGCCCTGACACATTAAGTCTGCTAAGGTACAATTAATAATTGATTTTGAGCTTGAAACCTTTTGTAACATCTTAATTAAAAAAACACATTTTTTTTTTGTATAGCAATAGACACAGGCATTTGGATAGGAGACAGGACTTCCCAACACTCCAGGCCACTCTCCAGTGCTCTGATTAACTCCCTACCCATTTGGCCAAAGAGGGATTTTAATGACCGTTTGCATTCTTCTTGGTCTGATCACCAACATACTTCAGTGATAAATTTTTACCAAAGACTCTGTGTGTGGGGGTGAAACACATTGTTGCTTACCGTGTAACCTGGAATGCCAACTGAACGATCAGATTGTAATGCATCACGTCACACTCACTGGACTGATTAGTATCTTGGGCCAAATGCTCCTACTTATGATCTTTATTGAACCTCAGTGAGTGAGGTGGAGTTGAATGTTAGCAAAGGAACACAACTGACTCACTGAACCCAATCTATAAGTATTTAAATCAATTTCTTTGTAATAATTTCTGGTTTTCTGTAACCTTAACAAATAACTTTTCTCCCAGACCCATTTATTCTCTTTATTGCAGCTGTTCACTCTAATGTGTTTGTGTTCTCCAACTGGTAAGAGAACAAGCGATATCCTTGTTCCACAGGGCTTCCTGAGAGACAGCCCGCCGGCTGGGCGTAAAGGTTAATTTTAGCCCTCTTAATCCTAAATGCTGTTGTGCCTTCATGGGGCTGTCATCTGGTCTGTGAGAAGTTAGAATTATACCTGCACGCATCCTGAGCGCTGCTGCAGAGCATCTAAAAAGCACAGTTAGGTGGGAGAGCCTCTGTCAGCATCAGCTCAGCTCAGCCACTGTGGGTCAGGACAGTGCAGGCTATGGCCAAGGCTGACCCAAATAAACGAGGAATTACTTCTTTGGTTGTGCTGAGGGATTGGGAGAGGAAATTCTTCTACACAGCTCTTCATGCCACGGGTCCCTTCTGACATGCCAGATGTAGTGCAGGCTCCCTGCAGTGAGGAAGGATGAAGGAATGGTCACCAAGTTTTCAGCTATGCCGACAGAAACAGAAGGTCACTTTAAAAAATGAAAAGGAGCCCCTAGGTTCTGACAGTCTGATAGCTGCCCTAAGAGGTAAAATATCCCCATTTCGGAAAATGCTGTCATCATTAAAATGTCAGCACAGAAGACTCCTACTTCAGCCTACAGTGCTCTGGCTTATTACAGAGATTACAGTAGCCTTTCTCTTTTCATTAATTCAATGGTATTCTGCAATCTCCTTTTGCTTCTGGATGCAAATTGTTCCACTGATTTTTGTGTTTGGCAGGAGGGAGATTAAGGGTAGTTCTCATTCTGTGTGGAAACTTCACTGAAGGGAAAATTAGGGAAAATATTCCGTTTCCCCTAAGGAAAGGAAGCTACAGCATGTTCTGAATAAACTCTGTCGTTTCAAACTAGCCAGTTCAATCATCAATCCAGTATTAAGCAACGATGTTCATGAGCAATCTAGCATGTCTCAGGCATGCAGACAGGTTGTCATCTATACTCACATACGTATTAAAAAGCAGTGTTGGAAATCCTACAGCCTAAAAATACTAAAAACTCACCTCCTTTTCATTTAGAACAGAGCTGGGATACACACTGAGCTGTATGGTCACATCTGCTCTGCAGCTGGATACCTATAGAGACAACTACAGCCAATTAAAGAGTTCTTTTTCTTAAATAACACAAGCAGCATCACCAATCCTTAAGAGTAATTTCCATCTGTTACTAATACCGCACTGAATTAACAAATGCCTACTTGAAAATTCAGGCTAATTTCTGCACCTTGTTCAGGCAAGTAACCTTACAGATGATTGCAGCAGGACTAACTCAAGGTGGGCTGAAGCTCTTTGCAGTGCAGCAACCAGGTGGGCTGAGCATTTTTTTGTTCCACAAAGTGACTCATGGAGGTATAAAGCAAGGTAAGTCCTGGAGCTGCTGAGGCCACCAAGGATTTAGAGCTCTACAATGGTTAGTACAGAGGTACAGAACTACTACAAAGTTACTACAGAGGTCTCTAATCAAATGAAGAAAGAGATGCAATGCCAGTCCTTTAAGGCTCAGGGTCCCTTTCCCTGGGTACCTGCC
Organism: Anas acuta; assembly: GCF_963932015.1. NCBI lineage: Eukaryota > Metazoa > Chordata > Aves > Anseriformes > Anatidae > Anas > Anas acuta. The sequence goes on from NC_088985.1 coordinate 3,218,900, forward strand.
CATCAGGGTTCTTCACATTGAGGCTTGCTATAAGTCAGCAGCGGCCTGCAGGAGAAGTTTCTCTGCCAACACATTAATTGATGAGAATGAAATGAATTGAGCATCAAGGTGAGCAAGGTTTAGATCAGCTCTTGCAGGATTAATTGCACGCTGCCTCTTGAACAGTTGTATGCTGAAGGGGCAACGTGATTCATAAGTGAAAAGCATTCCATTGTTTATTTAACATTCACATTCATAGGGAAGGCCCATGTGCAACGTAAAATAGAAACAAGAAGTAGAGTTCATAACAGGGAGAGGGAGAAAACAGGTAAAAAAAAAAAGACTAAGCCTATGAACATGAAAAATATGAAGACCCATCTTTTGTTCACACTGGACTTTTTTTTTTTTTTTTTAAAAAAAAAAAAACAGACTAAAGCTCTAGAAGACAATTACTCAGCACATTTTAACATTTGTCCATATAAACGGGTATTTCAGTAAATTTATGTGTAATTTATTCACTTTCTATCTGATTATTCTTAAAATCTTGTATTCAAACCTGAAACTAATCTAGCAAACTTTAATAGGCTATGTGTTTTTTGTTTTTGTTTTTTTTAATTTATAAATTATTTAGCTCAATTTATTTTCTTAAAATGATTCAAGATAGATACTATGGTGTAGAAGTATTTAAAAACAGTAATGCTAAAACAATGCATTTCTGGCAAAATACAGTATTTATGTATATACAGGAAAATAAAACAATTGTATTTTCTATTGATACCCTCCCATAGACATTGAACATCAATCATGAAGGAAGGTGCATCATTCAAGAAAGGATATGCTGTGAGAAAATCATGATAATCCATTCAATTATTTATTTTTCTATGAATATATGAAAATAACAGACACCAAACCAAATTTCTTTTTTCCTATGACAGGAAGCTTCATGAGTTATTTCCAAGCAAGGGAACATATACTGCATAGAAACTGTGTAACTAAATTCTCCCTGAATGAATAATCTCCTCTTTATATGGTACCCCCCAATACATTCACAAGCTCTTCAAATGCACTTTACAAATGGATTTGCTAAGTACACAGCTTACAGGAATCATTTTCAGCCCCTCATGGGAGAAAGATAGCTACAGTTTACTATACACAACAATGGCATGCAGAAGTTATTAAGAAGTGAGAGAAAGATGAATCATTTGGAATTGCCAAGGGAGTTTTAAGAGTACAGCATAACTACCAAAACTAGAAATCGACCAAAATAATGAAGTTAATATTCTTCAAGTTCTTAGCTTGGGTGACCCCAGTACAGCACAGAGACATATATCCTTTTCCCATCTTTTATTTGCAATATGTGGAAGTGAAAAAGAGCGAGTACATGAAGCAGAGGAACAGCCCATGGAAAACCAGAAAGCAATGGCCATATTGGCCTCCAAATTGCTATCCCAAATATCCTTGTAATGCTCCACTTTTACCCCCTTTGGGAAGATTTTTAGAACAAAGTGGCTTGGTAGGTGACCACAGGAAATCTACCACTCAGAAGGAGTTTTGTGAGATAATCAGGTCAAAAATAAAGCTTTGGGTCTGACACATGAGCTTTCTTAATATTTGTGACCAGTTTTCTAGAAAATTTGCAATAAACAGACATTTAGTGTTCTATACTATATATATATATATATATATATATATAAAAGCTAAGATATGAATCATCTGAGCCAACACTACAAAATATGAAATATTAATGGCTCCTTTGATGCTAGAGAACTAAGACTGCCTGCTCCTTGGCCTCGAATCAGCTGTTAGGAAGAGGAAGAAACATGCTCACAAGTGAGGAATTCCTTTATAGTCTTAATGGGCATTTTTACTTCAGTGTTTAACCAAGCAACAGATCTCAGCTCTAAAATCCTCTCAGGTTTATATGATGCTTCGAGGAGATTATTCCTTTCCGATTCACATCCCTTGTGAATCTTTACCACAAGTGAGGGACTCCCAATAGGCATTTGAAACCAGCAGAGGAAAAGATGTCCCTCAACAGCACAGATGCTAGATGAGAACCACACTAGGTATGGCTGGCAGCCCCGGGGATCAATTCTTTCCGAGAGCTGTCAAACATATTCCTGGCAAGGTATTGGTTATAATTGCAGAAGGAGAAGGAAAAACATTCCTTTCCCAAAATGCTATGGACAAGCAGGTTGTGCCACCCACTATGACACATTTTTAGGAACACCCGTGACTTGGAACCCTGCTTGTGTTTGGTGGAGGGTCAATGCCCTCCAAAAGAGAGGGTCTTGACACAGCCTTGTGCTTTGCACCTCGCTTGGAGGTTGTACCACATAGATGTAGTTTAAATCTGTGCCTGCAGAGGAGGACATGGTGTAACTCCATCCGACAGCCCCCATTCCAGCACACTCCTGCCATCCCTTGATGGGGACCCTGAAGACCATCTCAACTTTTAAATGCAAAGGATTTAAGCACTTCAATTACTTCTCCCTGCTCTCTCCGCAGCTGTTTGCTTTCCTCCCTCCAGCTGATAGACTAGCAGGGCTGTGTTGGGGAGCTGAAGAGGCGGACGTGCTCGCTGCATGGCTGCCAAGGGAGCGGTTTCCTTGGCAACATCCATCACGTGAAGCCCGATGGATATCCGGATACTACCCCGACATCCCCTATTTCACCTACCTGGGTGGCAGAACGGGGTACCAAGTACCCAAATCAAATCAATTGCAGCAGAAAGAGCGGGGCTGAACGAAAAAATACCATTGATGTTACAGTTCTTTTATTTGATCCTCACTTTTGCAGAGAGTAGTATTTTATTTTTTCCCCAGTCTTACTGAAATATTATTTTTCTTCAACTAAGCACGATTTGTGTTTCTTCTATAAGCACAGTTTTCCAGAAAGCTTTATTTTGAATGCAGTTTTAAAACGTATAAAATTTTATGTAGAACTTTACATATTTTTTCCCTCTCCCAGAGGTATTTTTTTTTTTTTTTTAGAAAACTCATTTTAACAAGGCATTTAAAAGGAACAATTTTAAATGTTATTATTTTTTCCCCAGTGGGTTTTGCTAATACAAAGCAGCTGATACTGTTCTAACATATAGACCCTATTTTGCAATCTGATATCAAATGTGAAAAAAAAAAAACATATGAGATTCAAATATTGCATTAATCTAATGAAAACTCTGCTGCTATTTGCTAGATATTTTACTGGTATTTGCCTGAAAAATGATCTTCGCTCTCCTTAGTGCAATAGTGATCTTACTGAAATGTGTACTAGGTGGTTTATAACAGAAAAGGGGTATATTGAAAGTAACATGCTGAAAATTGTCTATCACATATCCACTGTATGTAAAACATCTGCATCTACGTTACATTCTCTGTCTACAAAAAACGAGTGTTTTTAAACATACAACTCGGTTTTAACTTTGGTCAAATGAAAAAAAAAGATAGAGAAGACCAGCTGATCGATCTTCATCAGGTGAAGAGCTGGCCTATCAAGTTTTTGATCTGGTCAGCCATACAGCTGTGAACGTCGATACGCTCGTTTAATTCAAAGATCACATGCATAGAAGAGAAACATAAGCAAGAAAGCATGCCCATTGGGCATATGGGAAAACAAATCGTGCTTTAAAGCACTGATTTCATCACAACACCAAAGAAAAGGAGAACAGCAGAGAAAAAAGTCTGTATTTTGCTTTGTCCAGACCTACGAAAGGGCACCATGTCAGTTCATTTTGTAAAATTCTTGCTTAACATAACATGTTCTGGCCAGCAAAGTTCCTTACGTACTTACAGAACTGTTGCTCATACCCAGGGCTGCCAGAATCCCAGTTCAGTTGTTGCAAAGTTTTCACCAAAATTCATTTGCCTAGGTGTTCATACAGATAAATCCTGAGGACCAAGACTCTTAGGCAGGAAATCTGCCTAGAATAAGATGCACAATCCATGGCAGTTTTCAATAACTGGTCCCACTCTTGTTAAACTACCCAACAGTGTAGAAATTAACCACTCACCATGGCATAGAGCAGCTGAAGCCTCTCCATCTAGGGATGTTCTGATTACCTCTCTGCTTTCAGCTGAGTGCCCCTTATGGTACCACTTCAGGGTAAGTGTCATCAAACCAGCCAGCCACTGCAGGTCTACTGAAGTTCCGTTACTGTGCAGAAGAGAAAGGAAAAGTCAAATAGTTGGGTTAACAAAAGTTTAGATGCTTTTTATCTTTTTTTTATTTTTTTTTGAAGGGGTCAGGTTCTTCCATTGCACTTGTGTAGGAGATGCAAAGCAATTTGCCAGATTTGTGGGCATGCCAACAAATGCAGTTATCAGGATTTTACCTACTAAAGAATTAGACCGCATGAAAATGCTGACTTTGCTCTTAAAATAATATTTTGAAATTTATCTGTTCGTCAAAGATCTTGTAACTTGTCGCTAGTGTCTGGATGTTATCATTGCCACCTTCTTCACGGCTTTCCTGTACACAGAGCAGTCATTTTTGAGCAAAACAGAGTGAACGTTTCCCCAGAGCAGCTCAGCACTGCTTTTGTAGCTGCCATCCAGGGCTGCAGTGCAGGATACCTCCCAGAGCCACAGTTATTGCACAGCCAGTGCAACAAATACTATTAGTACCAAATGGGTTGCATTTCACTTTACACTTCAGAAGAATACACCATAGTGGTAGATATTAAAATCTCACCTTTAACGTAAAGATTTTCTTTAGTTTTAAAAACCTCACTGCAGACTAAAAGTAGGAAAAAAAAAAAAAAAACACAAACAAAACCAAAAAACACTGCTATTGCAGGTCAAGAGACTGTGAATCAGCATCACCACAGCTTGTCTCAGTCTGTCACAGATACAAAATCCTTTTTACTAAGGAAATACAGACTCCCAGCCTAACCTGTAGAACTGAACCTGTACTATTGCACATTATAAGAAAGATCTCTTACCACCTGCATTAGCTGACAATACATAAATAAATTAGTGTTCAGACACTGGACAAACAAACAGACTTCCTTTATTTCTCATTAAACGCTTAGACTATATAAATTTTTGAAATGCATTTACAGAATATTATATTAATCATATTTCCCCCATACCTTTAGTTTTACAGAATCTGTTCCTTTATGTGAAATGTTTTTAGAAGAAAAGAAAAAATGTTGATCAGTTCCATGTATCACTTTACTAAGATCAAGTATTCATACTTTTTCACTCCTAAAGCAAACGTGTTCAGTTTGCCTAACAAATGGGAGCACTATTGGCATTGGGCTTATGATTGCAGTTTTTCAGGAGTATACAAATGTACCATTACTATGAAAAAACAAATATTGATTGTAATATGGTATAAAACACAAAGAGTTCGATAAAGTCTTTTTCAGCATCAGTAATAAGCCATTTCCGATACAAAATCATGATTTTTAAGGACATTTGCTAAATATACACTAGCTTATTTGAGGTCAGGTTTGCAATTTGTTTCCCAAGCAATGGAATTAGACAAAGCTGATTTATATTAGCATAATGTAAATCAGTATTAAAAAAACTTAGTTCAAACAGGTTTTTGGCTGTCAAAACCCTCTTTTGAGAAATTATAAAGAACAGATGTATTTTGGCAGGTGGGATTACATCATCTCACGCAGGTGGAATTTGGGTACTTTTTTTGTGATGTTAAACACTCAGAGCTTCAATGAAGATTGCTTCAATGCATGAACCTAGCCATGCTGGCATAGAAAGGGAGGTGTTTTTTTTCTTTATTTGAACGCACGTCCCTTTTGCCTGCCACCCACCCACATACTTCGCTATAAACAGCAGGAACACGCAGAGGTGGTGGTGTGGAGATAGCTGCGTGCCTTTTTTTTACTTTTTTTTCTTTTTCTTTTTTTTCCCCGCTTTTCTTTCGACTTGCATTTCCAGCAGAAGTCAGCTGGGAAGCCCTGGCTGGCTATGAAGTAGCAGAGGACACTCCTGTGCAGGAGCGAAGGAGGAGGATGGAAGGGCAGGAAGGGGAACCTGGGAAGAGGGAATGTCATGGTATTTGGCAGGAATGGATCAACAAGGTGAGACACACAGCTCTGAGAGCAGGGAGGGAGCCACAGAGAGGGACAGCATTCACAGCATGTCAATGGCTGAGGAGCATGCAATGCTCCAGAGTCTGGCGTGTTATTCCAAAGCAAATCCCAGAAGACAATCACAGCTGTATTAAAAATATCAAGCCCCTGCCAGCCATACATGCCATTTTCCATTGACAAGACATTAGTATTGTGTTCCTTATAATTATTTTTAGTTTGTAGGTGTACCTCCCTAGTATTCGACTTTGGGGGCTCATAGGCACACACCAGGAAAATTTTGAAGGTATTTGATTGCACTTTAGCATGTGCCTGAGTACATGCAAGCATAAAATGCACGTGTTTGTCCTCTAATTACAGTACATCACAACATACAGACTGCAGCACAACACTTTCAGAGACAGAAGCTGTCAAACAGGCACTTCCTTTAAGGATGCACAGGATTAAACAAGTGGAGAAACAAAGTCAAATACTGGACACTTTCTCCAACAAACCCAGCTAAGGTTAACTACAATTTTTACACTTACTACAAATAAATACCTTCCTATGAAAACCAACAAGCATCCTAACATCCTAACTGTCCACAACTGTGTTATCTACTTTAGATGAGGTAATTCAGGGTTACAGCTCTTCTAGTAAAGTGGGAACATGAACTTCCAAAATACAGCCTAAAACAAGCAAAAAAATCCCTCCCACAAAAAAGGTGAAATATCTTACTAGGAAGAGCAGAAAACCTCTCATCCAACTGCCCTTGATGGTAAACCATTCTCAATGAGCAAACTATTTCCAGGAAACACAGGAAGAGTCAAGGAGCCTGTCCTTTTTGGATGGCTCCAATGATCACCGTTGTCTCAGTGTGTTATGATTTATCGTTTAATCATTTAGGACTGGCAGCTCCTGGAAGGTAATAACATTAAAGGGCACAGGTTAGCTTGTATACCGTTGCCAAACACTTTTTACACTGCTAAAACTTTCGTTGAAAGTTTAAATCACTTTGAGCTTGTAAATGTCAAGGCTTCAGTGTTCCTCTTCGGCGGCCGCGGGAGCAGTTGCTCACGTTATCAGCTGCACCCCCAATGGCAAAGCCAACGCTCCCTATTTCAATAGGCTCTGAAGAAAAATACGCCAAATATGAAAGTTACAATATGCAGCACCTCAGACTGATGGTTTATTTGTCTTAAAAGCTGAATGCAGGCCATTTTGAGAACAGTAAGTCTGAGCAGAGAGTGCTCAAGGATCAGTCTGTAACTTCCTAAAGTTGCTTCAGCAAGCTGGATGCAGTTAGAAACACTACAAAGCCTTGGAAATTGCCTTCCTGAAGATTAAGGTCATACTTTAAATTTAAAGAGAACTAGGTTGGTGAACTAATAAAAGATAGAGTCAATTTAAAAAAATATACCATTTTTAATGCAAAATCGGTCACAGTACAGAGGTATAGCTAAGAGCATGGGCACTGCCATATCAGACACACTGAGCCCTAACCCCCCAGTCACCGTACTGGGAATAAGCTCTGACCAAAGTAATAACTTCTCCTCAACGCACGAAGTCAGCAGGGAAAGGCAGAGCGAACACCTTGTCCTTGCTAAGGCCCTCCTGTTAAACTTCTGTTTATCACCAGATGAGTGGATAATACAGAGTTTTGTGTTTTCCTGTATAAACAAGCCAGCCCAAACTGAGAATATCCTTCTGCATCACAGTTTCAATATGATTTCTCAGCTGTTCCCCTGACATGACACGTACACTCGATAATGCTGTGTTTCTGTTGATCTAGTTTTGATCTCACCAAAATACTGTGACTCATGAGCGAGCCAGGGAAAGCTTTCACTTTGGACTAGCTCAGAAAGGAGCGGAAGCAGAGCTTCAGCCATCGCACAAAAGGCACAAAAACAGATGAGCAATCGGCGTGCATTCAAAGGCAGCTGTCTGATTAACCAGTTGACGATAACTGGCGAAGACATTTAGACACCTTAACCTTTCAGGAGCAAAGTCTGAGGATTAAAGTCTTACTCTCATATTCACAAACTCAGAACCGATGACATCAATGAATTTAATATGCGTGGGCTTCACTAAAGGATTCCAAACTCCCTCCCCACAGCAGGAACCACAAGGAACTTGATCCAGAGAAGAGATTCTCGATGGTGTTTTGCTTACATAAGAACACCCCAGTCACTTCAGTTTAAATACAAAATAAACAGCAGCCTGTTTCGGATTGGCATAATCCATAACCTTGCATTTCATACCACGTTGTCACATTTTTCACCTCTGTTGATCTGCCCACCACGCTCACCCAGTGCTGCCTGCACTGCTCTGGGGATGCCACACATTCTCCCCCACCCCTTACAGGGATGCTCACAATTGCTACATAAAAGTAGCAGTGCTCCCTACACCCAGACACAAATACAGCCTTCTATTCACGTGCAATTATATATTTCAAGCAAGAAAACAGACACATTTACCTTGCATTCCTAATTTCCTAGCTGATCATTAGCAACGACTTAAAAAAAAAATAGAAAATAAAACAGAGAGAATCGAAATCCAAGTATCTGAGATCATGGCAGAGAGACCAAAAAGATCACCAAATTCATATTTTTTCATGCTTTTGCTAGAGGTTAACTCCACACCAGCAGGCACATATTCTGTGTTCACAGAAATCTTTTAAAGATGCAAATAATGGCTCTTATACAACTTTTTGGATTTTTTTTTTTCTTCCCTCACATTATAGTTTGTATCTAGATGTGTGTTATCTATAACACAATCAGTACATAGCAAGAGTTCGTAATTTTGATGGGACATGCAATGAATTAGTGTTGGAGAATATGAAAGGTAGTAATTAAAAGCTGAGGAAGCAAACTTGAATGGAAAACTGGGACATATGTTCCTTTCCTCTCCAGCCTGCTTTTTTCTGTCTATTTTTGTAGCATTTTTTCTGCTCAGTCTACAGTGTTCCAGGTTTTCTTCCCTGTAACCATTTCAGCTTGGCTACTGCCTTCCTTCTTGTCTCAGATCATGTTTTCATTTTGCTTTCCTATTAAATGACAAGATGACACTTCAGCATTGTCTTTTTCTTGTCCATAAATACACTTTTTTTTTTTTTTTCCCCTTTCAATAAAGAGATTCTTCATGTTTGGTATCAAAGAAAAGAGAGGTGTTGAGGTGTTCCCTGGATCAGGGTGACTTACTTGCAGAAGGGTAATTACGCTGCTAGAATCTACAACACATGTGAGGGCATCAAGGAAATTGGTGTAAGAGTAACTGACCCTTAAATAATGTTACACTCCCTCAAATATCCTGGCATGGACTAGTTGGCTGGGGGGAACATTCAAGTTCGCAGTATGTTAGAGCCACAAGAGAGCCCCAGAATCTTCCTTTTCTTTACAAGCTATTTCTTCCAGCAGAAATTACACGTATCCTACCTGTTTTGCAATTCAAGACTCTGCGTCCTAGCAATTATGAAGTCTAATTCAGGCCTCCCATTAATTACCAGCAAAGAATGCAACAGAAGGTGCTGTAAAAACAAATAAATAGACTTGGAGCCTTTGGAATCAAAATCCGTAATTATGACAAGTATGTATACAAATTAGGGGAGATGAGGATGGGGTATGTAGCAAAGAAGCAGTAAGCATGAATATTTTTAGTACTGACTATGCTCCAAGTGACCCCAGCTTGCTACTGGCCCAGTAACAAGGCTGGATAACAGGAAATTATAGCCACCAAGAAGATGTTTTTTTCAAGGGGGACTGTGAAATAGAGAGGCAATGACATGGGACACCTCTGGTGAGTGCAGAAGGTCCCACTCGCCAAGCAGCTGCATACACAAGCAAACCATAGAAGTGATGGCTTGCAGAGCTCGTGCAGGGATCACTTGATTAGGACAAACACACTGAGCACAGCGCTGCTCACAGCAACGATCACAGGGTGCGACACAGCAGAATTCCTCATCCATGCCAAAGGCATGTAAAATGCAGAGGAAAAAAATGGTATTTTTGCATGGGAAGGAAGTCAGAGTGCAGATTTAAAACAGGTGAGGGGATGAAGAGAATCACAGTGATACTGGTAAATCTCACTGGAATACGACTGACAATCTAGTACCTACAATTTCCATTTCTAAGGTAATTTATTTCTATGAGAACAAAATGTTCCACAAGCAGGATAAATGTCGTGTGCCACTCATTAACAGCAGACTCAAACAGATGTCTTATTTCTAATTAACGCATACCTTCTAAAATTATTCACACGTACCTCTTCTCGGGATTATTTTCAAAGAACAGGTGAATGGTGCCGCAGGTTAAAACAGTTTCACGTAACATCACCTCACTTTCACGTAACATCACCGTAGTTTTTACATAACTTCCTCCATACTCTCAGGCCTACTCACCAGCCCCTCTTAGTTGTGCTCCTCTTTATGCTGGCAGATCAATCAAAGCCAATGAAATTGCTTATAAAATCTTAATATAGTCTCAAAACTAATGAAGAGCCTTCACTAGAATTTTTTTTACATAACTTTAATAATGAAATAAGTTAATATCGACATCGAACTATCCAATACAAGAAGAAAAACCTGCAATTACAGCTGCTGAAGAATTTTCACTGTTATAGCATTTAATCAACGCCACACACTGTTATAAAGCAATGCCTGAATCCGACGAGTTTTAGTAAGTACCTAAAAGTGAATGTAATGGTAATATTTTAGGACAGCTCTCATTATTAAACTATGAAATGGAACTCAAGATGCTCTACCTAGACCATAAATCACGGGCAGCCAATTAAAAAGATGTGTACTGAATGTCTGATACAATTTAAATTTTGGTGTGCTTAAAATACTATATGCTCTGTTAATTGACTAGATGCTGCATGGATAAGAAGCTTTGGTATGAGCCTCAGATCAATACATTTATTTTAGCTCTCTTTACAGACATGCCTAATGCAGCGATCACTCTGAGATCTGACAAGAAGTATTTTGTTATGGGGGCAGAAGGAAAAATCCATTCCAGTTGTCCACTTTCCCAATTCAAGCTATTTCTCTTTTGAGCACTGCCCGGTCGTGTGAAAATGGGCTCAACTCACATGTGCACAAGGTGAAAGAAAGCCTCCTCTCCCCGGGGCTGGCAGGAGCCTGAGCTGTAAGCAGAGCAAGAGGGGTGACCTGAGGCTTAATGCACAAGACGGGGTGGGCACAAGGCTGGAGCAGGATCTGGCACATCGCGGGTCCAAGCTGTGTGCTGGGGAGCATAACCGAGTGCTTAGCCTGGTGTGAGATGACAAAGGCAGGTTCAAGAGCTCTCTCAGCATCCCACGCAGCAAGGTTATGGCTGGCAGGGGTCCCTTCTCACGGTGCTGGCAGTGAGCACCAGGATTTCCTGCTCTCTGCACTGTTCTGCTACGCAGAACCAGGTGGCAGTGGGGCTGGAAAGCCTCTGGCTGGCATGCCTGCACCGTGCAGTAAGCCTAAACGTGGGGATTTAAGCCCTAACCTGGCTGCATTTTAATAGTTCAGGTCCTAAGAGGAGGTACAGGATCTCCTGCCTTTGACTGGAAATGTAGCACCTCCTGGCAAGGTTTTTCCTGCTTTATTTTATTCTGTTGGACTGGGTTAGTCTACGGCTACTATATTAGAAGTACCTTCCTTGGGTTTATTCATGCTGCTCTAGCTGTCAATTTTCTTCCTTCCTATTTATAAATAATGCTTCCTATTTATCCTAAACAGCAACTCATTCTTCTCTCCAACTTCACAAGCTGTCAATTGCAAATGCTAATATAAAGCCCAGTCTCTTAAGAGCTTTAAAATAAGCACAAGAGATAGCTGCGAATTAGCCATAATGCACCTAACAACAGCTCTGCAAAACACTCGAGGGAAAATTAACACTTGAGTTGCTACAAAAGTTTGACTGAAAACCTTGGCAGTTGTTCCCACTCTGCTGCCACTGCCTCACCACAGACCACACAAATTCAGTCACCCCATTAATGCCGAGAGAAGAAAAGTAAGAATAATGAGTATCTGTGCACTGCCTCTCATGCAGAGGCAGCACCAACTTCCCACAACAGCGACTACTTGGAAACTCAGCGTGCATTAGGTTGCGGCATGAGATTGCCAACACCTCTGATTTTTTGGATACCTCTCCAATTTCTCCCAATACAATCTATGTTATAAGCACTGCTTTGTGCTCCGTGGCTATCAATGCCTGATAGCCCAGCTTCCAGCCAAACACCCAGAACAAGGCTCACAAGCACCAAAAGAGCAGGTGCAGGTGGATCAGAAGCACCTCTGAATGTTTGAGTTCTGATAAACAATTCTTGCAAGAAATCTAAAATAAGCAAAAATTTTCCTTTTTTTTTTAGTTTCAAGCTTCTTGTGTCCCAAACTAGTTTTAGTCTGAAATTTTGAAATCAAAGTTTATTAAATCTTTGAAGATTGAATGAAACAAAAGAAATCCCACTCAAAATAACTTTTTTTTTTTTTGGGGGGGGGGTGTTAAGTGGAATAAGGGGGAAGAGAAACAACAGTGGGGGTAAAGAATATAAAACTTCAGTTATAAATTTGAAAAAACAGCTCAATTTACACTTCGGTTTTTGATCACATGCTCTGAAAGTAGAATTCAGATAGTAAGTTGCTAAATAAAACTTAGAAACCAACGGCAGGTAATATTTTGTCAGTTAAAATAAGCACATGAAAATCTGAAAACAATTACAGGAACAGCTTGATTATTTATTTCCCTCCTCCGTCCCACTTGTAATATTTGCCATTAGGAGGGATTGTTTTCCTTCCCTGTTTCAGGTCTTGCTCTAGGGGAAAGCATGAGAATGTTAATACCTGTACCAGGCACTGAATCACGGGGCTGTACAGAATTGTTTTGACCTTTTCAATATTCTACAATTTGAAGGACTCACCCTCTCAGCAATGCACCAGCTTCCCCGTTTACAATCTCTCCCAGCTGTGGAGGACGAGATGTAATGTCCAGTTAGAAATTGGAAGTGCCCAGCAAGACAGTAAAAACACACTCCAAGAAAAAAAAATCTACTGAAGAAATATTCAATCTATTCCTGTGACAAAGATGGAAAAAGAATGGAAGATGGCATAAAGCTAATGCATAAAACTCTTGACAAAGTCAATAAGGAAAAAACGTGTCTTGTTAGACTCCTCTGCTTGTAATCTCCTAGACCTGGTTTGTGTGCTGCAATAAAACCCCCAGAATTTACATCCTTTTGAAAAATTGACTTGTAAATCAGCCCAGACTTATGGTAACTTTCAAGATTTTTAAGTTACTGCCAACGAAAAATGAAGTATGACAAAGAACCCTCAAATAATCTTGATTTGCACTGTTTTTAACAGGGTGTGCTTAAGGTGGGCCTGGAGGAGGCAGAGCCCCGCAAAGCAAGGCAGGGTTCTCTATGTACTTGTGCATCGGTAGCCACAAGGGAATCACAACCTGTTATTTGCTGTGCCTGTTAAGAGTTTCCCACTGTTAAAAAGTCTTGTGATCCCGGTGTCACTGCACTATGGAAGTATAGGAAATAGAGATGTGCGTTTACTTCATTTCATTACTTTTTGTATGCTCTTCTGAGCTTGCTGCTCAAGTATTTCTCCTCCAAGTAATATTTTCTATCCAGATACAAAGCAGCCGTAAGGTTTTTCAGATCTCAGGCTGAGATCTTTTCAGACTGCCCAAGTTAAACCAAGTCTCTTGGTTACTATTGCATCAGAGCAACATGACTTAGAGCTGTCAAGAACCGAGGATGTTCCTCCCAAAGCCAACATGCAAGCTGTCGCTCCAGAGCAGGTCTTTGGGCAGCGTGTGGCAGCGCTCAGGGAGGGAAAAATCCCTGTGTGTGCTGGGGGGGGAGGACAGGTACAGTCTGTACAGCTGGGGCTGAACAAGCCAGCCAAGTAGGTGCCACAATCTGGCAGAATCTGGCAGGCAGATAATGAATGAATGTCTATGCTTTGCATGTTACATTAATAAAAGTGAAGTTTAAACTATTAGTCTGTTACCACCTGTGATAACCCCCATGTCATGGTTTCCTCTTCCTCATAACCTTTTGAGACAAGGCAGTGAGTAGTCCCTTGTCCACCCGTCTCCTCAAATACATGCACGCTCACTGCCCACATCCTACTGTCAGCTCTCCCCACATACTCCGTTGTTTCGGTGTTAGTGACCGGAGCTAATTAAGGATCTAGAGGGGCTTACTGTTTTTTCATTGTTGTTGTAGGGATGTTTCCATATCCTGGCCCGAGAGAGGCTAACTAGGGATTGAGATCATTATTCACACACCTTCTGGGAGCTCCCTTGTGCCTGCTGTTGCGCCTCTTAATAGTCAAACTCAGCATGACAGCCGAAATGTTCAGCTCATCCCAATGAATCACATCCGCAAGATGCTCTTAACGTTGCTCTGAAAGGAGCTGTATTTCATTATTCAGCCTGACGATCTAGCATTTTTAATAGTTAAAGCCCAGGCTTCAGTGTATAGCAGAGCACTGTGTCTAGCTAGAGCATTTTCATCACAAATTGACAAACTGTCCAAAAAGTCCACTCCCATCAACGAGAGATCTCCTGTTCTCAGCTGTTAATTTACACATTTATAAAGTCACTTTTAGAAAATACTGCCATTCTCACCATTCACTTCACAATCTGTTCCAGGAACCTTTCTTCTTTCTGTTAGCATTGATCATGACTATTTACATCTCGACTGCAGTCAATTTGCTGTTACAAAAGTTCCCTGTAACCTCCGCTGCACTCTTTTTTTTTTTTTTTTGCTATCCTTCTGTAGTCCAATGCAACTGTCCATCTGGCTTAATCTTTTATTTTATCCTGTCTTAAATTCTTACCCTCCATAGCTTGACGAACAAGACTCTCAAATTACATTTTTCAGCAATCAGAAACACTTCGTTTTCTTCCTACCCAGATATTTGCAACAGCAAGAGCTGTGCGCCCTAATGAAAGGTTCTAACTGCAGCAATTCAGAATGAAAAGGGGAAAAAAATAACAAACCAAAAAACAACCCACACCTCAAGATCATCTATCCCCCATCCCTCTCTCTGCTTTCTGACAGAGAGGATTTCAATTGCTCTCCTCTCCCTTTCCATAGCACTGCTCGTCTCTTTGCAGTCCTTTCAAAATGCCCAGCTGAGACCCTGGTTATGGATTAAGTTCTCTTCAGCTGGGCCAGAGACTTTTTCCTGCCGAGGTAGTCATTTTAATTATCTGCTTTTTCTCACTTATTTGCTCAGTCTGTGACCATCACAGAGTGATTAATTAATGCACATATGCACAGGTAGCTGTCCAAAGGGATACTCTGTTTCACAGCATACATTTTCCCTGTGGGTATTTTCTGTTCTGAAAGAGTATTTGGCTCTACTATCAGCACACTGCCTGCATTATGATGATGCAACTCAGATTGTTCTGCTTCTCAGGCGGTCAATACGAAAATCGATACAAATGTGACACTATGGCAGAAAGAGCCAAATGTTATGTGAAAATGGACTGAATGTCAGATTTGTCTTGTTCCTGAGCTCAGTGATTTATAAGATATGTAATGAATGCAACACCAAGTTATAAAAGGGAACATATTTTGGTACCTCGTAACGTTTCATGCCATTCCGGGTACACTTTGTGGCTCCAGCCTGTTAAATACAAAAAAAGACCCTTAAAAAATTGACTGTTCATGCAGCACCTGCCTGCTGCACTGCAGCCGACTGGAGGTGGCTGTGGCCCCGCAGCCAAGGCAGGGACAAGGTGGCAGGAGCTGTGGGGACAGCCAGGGGAGGGACACTGCAGGCACCTCGGGGACACCGCAGCCTGCAGGCAGCCCCCTTCTTTACACCTGGGCCCAACGTGGGGAAAATGAGGGGAGCTGGAATGGGAAGGGGAAAAGAGGTATCCAAAATGAGGCTGAGCCCAGAGAAGGGGGCAATATTCTTGTTTTCCCCTAAGGTGCTTGTTCAACCGCTTCTTTTCTTTGTTTCTCAGCATACTAATCAGTAATTAAAACCATGTGAACTGGCAATAAACTGAACTAATTGCAATTTAGAGACCATTTCATCTGCAATGCATCCCCAGGTGAAAAGATCTGGCACGAACCTCCTTGGGGCTGACCTGCGGGGTGAAGGAACAGCTCAACCCAAAGCCATGAAATATATTTGGAGATTTTCTCCATTCTTGGAATCTTCTCTCCCACTTCCTCCATAAGCACAACCAAAACATTTTTAATACATTCCCACCTCTGCTATATCATCATTCCCTCAGCTTTCACTTAGAACCAAAATTTCAGCTGCAATTGATTCTCTTCACTTTTTCATACCCTTGGGAAACAAAGTCCCAAAGCAGATGCAGCAAACCTGATTGAAGAAGAAATCTGGTTAGCGTAAATACGGGAGCTTCAAATGGGATTGATTTAAAAAAGAAGACAAAAAAGTCTGTCTAAATAACTTTCTTCCTCATACTGAAATAAATTTATTAATGCAAGTACTCTAAAGGTCCATTAATCTTTTCCTGTTGCAAAATAATAGTTTTTTAATTCAAACAAGGAATAACAGAGATCACTGCAGCCTCGTGCAGTTCACCTCTGTATGCAGACAGAAAGATCTGAAGACTTCATGCTTCTTGGCTAGCATTAGTCATTTATTCTCTACCCCAATGGCCAGAAAGCAGAAAATTCTAAGACCTCGTTATTTTAACTTTTCAAGAATTCAGATTCAGAAAAGTTTTTACACCCTAGCAAGTGGGATTGTTGTTGTCATCCCACGTAAAGAAAACTATGAAGGTATAAACAAGAGACTGTAAAGACACACTAAATTTTTCAGGTAAGTGCAATTTTCACTAGTTCAACAAGCATAATTGACTTTTCCAGATCATTCTAATCTTTGCCATAAATTTTATAATGTGCCAGGTATGACAGTTTGTTCAAAAAGATAAGTTGAGATGCCAATGTGTTTTCCAACTTTGAGAGAGTAAATTGTAAATATTTGAAGAGCAGATTTAGAAACTTGAATTCTGTATCTGTTCATTTGCTAATGTCCTTATGTTTTCTCTATACTTTATATTCATGTACTGAACACTCCCTCTCCCTCACCCTTTCTTCTTCTCAAATTAGTGCAATAAGCAAGGGCTGGGACACCTCATCTGTAAAGTCTCTGGTCATGGTCAAGGAAACTAGTACCTCCTCTCAAGAAAAGTAGAGTGTACTTCAGTAAATTAGATTTGCAGAGTATCCATAGTAATCTTGGAAGCAAATCTCCCTTAGATTTTCTTTTTTTCAGGGGGTTCTATAGAGCTCTTTTTCACTTCTTGGGCTGGAGGGACATTGCTTTATAATGTAAGTGAACACTCTTCTTGATGTAGCATTTTTCTGAAAAATTCCAGTGAGTAGTTTTCAATCTCGAGGATGTGCATTCTTAAAGCTGCTACATTACATTTGCAGTAATTTGCAAAGAGCCAGAAAGGGACGTTGTCATTTAAGCTAATCACAAAAAGTAGGGCCAACACAGCAAAGTGACTACATCGTGGTTCATTGGTTTGCTGTATTATGGTACCATGGTCTTCGTGTAAGCTGTGGCTTCTGTCTTACCATTCAGTGCCTGCTTTGCGTGCCTAGCCAGCAGGGCCATAACGAGATGCCAAAGGTTCATTTTAATCTTTGCAGACTAAAGTATGACTTGGGATGAGTTGGAGTACCACAACTGTGACGTGCACAGCTATAATAACCCACAATTTACCAAACGTTCTCATCTTCTCTTAGCATTAGCACAAATAAATTAAACCTTTTTCAAGGGTAGATTACCAGCTCAACACCAAATCTTCCTGGCTTACCTTACAGAAGCTTCATGTATAATAAAATAAAATGGGTATCTTAAGAATTTAGGTTATGCATATTTTTAACAGTTGGAACGACTGGAAATTGGATGCCTGTTTGATATTCTAATCAGTTTGTTAATGGAAACTATCTGTTCACAATGTATTTGCTTAGCTACACAAAATATTAAAACAAACTATTTAGTTGCTTGCAACGTGTGCTGAAGAAATGACACAATATCCTTTTGAACTCTACAACAAAAAGAAAGCTACTGAAGCAAGCTCACCATCAATTACTGGCTCAAAATGACTTCAGAAAGAATTTCTTCTAATCTCCAGCAGTATCTTTTATATAATCTTCTTTGTAAAACTGTAAATATTTTTTAAGTAGCACATCAGTAACACCTGCATCCAATAGCTCAACTCGTCTGATAGGCAAACACCTTTTTGTGGCATACTGAAAGCCGAACAATTAAAGCATTTTGCTAATTTGGAATGTATACATAAGGAAAACACTTCAGTGGGATATATATTTTCTTAATAAACGATAGGGCACAAATTAACAAATATCCTAGGGCACAAAGCAGGGCAGTTCAGTGAAAAACACTGGTGATGCAAAGCACATTGCTTGCCCCACCTATCAGCACTGAGGAGAGATTCTACGCACGCAGGATTTTGACAGAAATGATCCTAGAAGTCATTACTCAAGTCTTTACACCCATTCTAAGATTCAGTTTAATTCTTTGAGTGAAATCCTAATGCTGAAAGGTCAATGGAACAACTTCCCTTGGCTTCAGTAGTGTCCAGCCTTCCCCCAACATCACTAATCTGGAATGTCATTCATTATCATTATAATTCAGAATAACCTGCTAAGAATTAGGGACAAATCTTGCAAACAGTTTTCATAAACTGTGTGTTATTTGCACCTTCTTCATTGCACCAACAGATAAAGGATCTGTGTTATGAGAGGACAGTGTAAACAAACTAAATGAAGAAGAAGAGAGAAAAGGACAGGGGAGAAGCTTTGCAGTTAGTATTTTACAATACTATGCAAGTGCTGAGACAGTAAATGGTTAGAAATATTCAGCAAGCAGTTATCTGTCAAGTTTATTTAATTGCACAGGGACAAGAAGTGTCAGAAAAGGCCCTCACTAATGTTTAGACATATGTGGTTTATTTTTTCTGAAGCGATTAACAAAGAACATAAAGAACAATATGTCCAATATGTCCAGACAGCATTTTAAAGATCTCTAGTGCAACACAGTGCAGAATCCTACCCCAAACGGGCAATTACATGCAATGAGAGGGCCTGGGACTCATCACAAACTGAAAGATCATCACCCACATCAAACAGATGGTTCTGACCACCATCAGGTTATTACCATCAACAGGAATCACCACGAGGCTTCACGTAGTTTGGATGTTGTCTCTATGTTATTTTTGGTGACTTGGGGGTAATACCAAAAAAATTAGTGACAAAGCTTGAGTTTGATACAAACACTGGTGGAATATCAAATATCAGTAAAGTTGTCCTGGATGATTTAGTAAGCTGAGGACAAGCACACAACAGGATTTCTAACATAGCCAAATACTAAGACAAAGGAAGGTAACAAAAAGATGCCCAGCTTCAAAAATGGAGGATTCTATCTGGAGAAGCAATACCTTCAAAAACAGCTTGGGAAAAGTGCTGAGAGAGGATGGGATTTCTGTATTTGAATTCAGATGACAGCCAATCCAAAATTTAAAATTAATTCAGCTTAGATGAACTTAACAATATTAGCTTAAAACCAAATATTTTGCCTTTAGATTCCTCAGCTTTTCATGTTTGTTTTGTCCCTGTTCTAATGTAAAGTCAATCTCGAAATGCAAATTAACTCTTAAAAAAAAAAAATCCCCACCCACCTGCCTCATCCTGTCACTTCTTTTTCATCGGAACTATTCACTAAATGTATCCTGGATTTGCAAATAGTTTTGATACTCTAAACTTTCTCTCTTCAATAATAAACTCTTCAGATGGAAAATACTGCTGTGCACTATTCACTCACTCACTTTACTGAAGAGAAGGTGAGCATATGGGGACCAAAATACGGGCCTAAAATGGGGAAAGAGCACTGAGAATTGGCTCTTCAGTCTAGAAAAGCAGCTGATGTTCTCCCATAAAAATGTCAGGGAAGAGCAGACAACAACATTAATGTAATAGAATTGCAGAAAATGGCTTTCTTTCCTCTGCAGCACACATCTGCTTAAGAACACACAGCAATCACTTCACTTGTATTTGAATTCACCAACACAAAAGCTGTGGGTGACTTGAGATTTCTCTCTGCTTGTTCCTTTGTTTCGTTCTTTGCTGTACTCTTCTATTATTTGTGTCCCCTGTTTCCTATATGAACAGAAGCATTCTTTTCTTCTCATTCCCTATTGCTTTCATACTCTATTGAGTCTATTACTTGATCATTATACTTCTTGTTCCCCTGTAACAGTCCCTTGTATTGCTAGCATCTTCCCTTAGGATCCTCCACACTGCTCCTCCTTTCTTGCGAAGTTAATTTCCTTCTCTCTCCACTCCTGAAACTTCTTCATTCAGCTTTTATTCTTCCCTGCTCATCACCACATCCTTTTTAAGGGCTCTTGCTCTATGTAGGAAGGATGAATCCAAGCGCCCAGACCTGACGAGCTTCTTTCTTTTTGCCTGTTTTTCTGGCTTGCCTGCCCTTTGGTTGCCACCAGCCATACTCCATCTTCCCCTTTCCTATGTGCTCCCCAAGAGTAAAAGAGCAAAACTGACAAGATATTGTTTGATTTTTGATTGCTTTCATATTCAACCAACTGTTTTGAAATACCTGGGATTCATTTCAGAGATGCTGAGAGCCCTTTTATTCCTCTATTTAAGGATGTACTGAAGTTCTTAGTTATCAAAGAATGGAAAACAAAGAAAAGGATGATTTGGTTTTATGACTGGAACAAAATTACTTGCTTAAGATTTATAGCTGCAGTAGTATGTTTTTTCTCATATTTCTATGAACTGACACTTGATCCTGGCTAGGGAAATAAGTTATTTAGACCAAAAGATGAGGATTTCTCAGCATCAGTCCCAACTTCTTTTTCACGGTTTGCCAGCAAAACAGGAGCAGAGGACACAATCCTTCTGTAGATAAGGAGGTCAATTCCTTCTTCACAGCCACTTCACCTAGTCAGCAGATAAAGTGTGTTTTCACAAGCTCCTTCAGCTCCCTTCAGATCTTTCCTTGAGCATGACTGCCCAGGGCAAAGTAAAAGCAAGGTGGTGCTTTAAACAGCAAAGTTGTCATGGAGGACTCACTGCAGAAGACATGGGTGAACCATATTAGAACCCAAAACAATTTAAGAAAGCCAATCCTTTATGAAGAGTGGTATTAATGTAGAGGTGGCTTTCACAGAATGTAATTGCAGTAGAATGGGAAAAATAAACTGAGTTTTGAGATCTAGAACAAGTATAAGGAAGATCCTTTCTGTCTCCTCCACTTCAGCTCTGCTGCAGAAGAGAGGCTCAGAGGTATTGTGTCATCACACCTATGGCAAACAAAATGTTGCTGTCTCAAGCCATATGCATCGCAATCTGTATCAAAATAAACACATTTTGAAATTATTTCTGCTTGGTGATTGTTGCCTGCTGCGTTTGAGTGTGCAGACACTCTGAGCTGGCATCCAGCTGTACGAGACATGCATAAATGCACAGAGAATGTCTAGGCCATAGCACTTAGGAAGGCAGGAACACCCACATGGCTAGAAACAAAGATAATATGATCTATCTGGTGGGTTTGCTGTTTGCAGGATAGAAACCACAGGACAGACAGACAAAACCTGTTAATTATGACTCCACATTTCCCAACAGCACATTTACACATAGTTGAAGACATATGAATCTGTTTTGTGAGATGTTGATAGAACCATGTACAAGGACACCAAAGCTCTCTGCTCACGCTGGACATTTTCAACCCTAACTACTAGGCCGTGTTTGGAAATCCCATGTTTGGCTGTGGTATTAACCCCCCCCCTCACACCCAGAGGCCCACAAATAAACCTGGCTTAGAAGCAGCAAATCTCCCAGACTGCACACCAAACCACTGCACTGGAAAAACCAACTAAGAACAACCTCCACTTCTCATGGGAAATGGCTGTTCAGCTTAATAGGCTTTATTAATGATTTCTTTAGGAATTTAGAATTATGCTTTAAATTTTTAATTACAAGAAATACTGAGACCTCAGATCTGCAGGTAATAGGAATTCACAGTGAGAAAATATCAATTTTTCAATTCATTTAGTAGTTTGTCCCAAATCTCTTCAAGCTATATATGACCTTCCCTTTGCTGACACACAGTTCTGGGACCAAAATGTGCTATTTTCATTTGAAAATCCTGCTGATAGAACAAGATGTCCAGCAAAAGACAGTCAATACAAAATCTGCAAGAGAAGTTTTGGGCATTTTCCACACATCATAAATATGTTTGAAATGCTTCCCTCAAGGATTGCCTTATCAATCATTACACTGTAAGGGCTCTGATCTGAAACATTATAAGAGAGCAAATCAGGTGCATTTGTGATTTATAAATAAATAAATAAATCAGAAACAATTTAGGTGTTGGAGAATTTGTGGCTTCACAGAGTAGCAGGATTTGGAGTGACTTTGCTGCACTAACTATTTTTTTTTCCACCCAGGATCTGCTATTCTGCATCATTTTTCTGACCAATGTTCTGAAAGGTCATTAGCATCCCTGGAGAGTCTACCCCTTGACAAATCACTGCAGTATTTAATTTTTCTCACCACTAAAATACTGCATTTGTTTCAGGACTTCAATTTCTAGACAGAAAGGGTTGCTGTTGTGTATTTTTTTTTCCAGCTAAATTAGAGAACCAGCTAACATCAAGTTTCTTCTGCATTTTCAGATTTTCAGTGACCCAACACAGCTTGTGACTTGCTATTTTCAGCTTAAAAAGACACAGTTCCTCTCCTTTTACTGTATGACAGAGGTCAGTCTTACAATTTTTCTCATGTTTAGCCAGAACCCTTAGGTAACAAGAACTGGATCCCCAAAGTAATCTAACTTTTCAGGTATACAGGTAACACTATCACCTACAGGTAACTGCACAAACCAGAACCAGTTCCACAAACTTATCTGGAAGTCCTCCAATTTCTGTCATCTGTGTATTTATCATGAACACTGTCATCATTAAAAAAAAAAAAAAAAGAAAAAAGAAAAAAAATACAGACAGTATGTGTCATTAAGAACAGATTTCTTAATGGGATATCAAGCATCATTCAGTCATATACTTTATAACAGCCTAAATTTGTTGTGTCAGCGCCATACTTTTATCGTCTAAACTTGTAATCGCATGAAATATTATGCCAAGCTTCTAAGACAATATTTTTTTTCATAAAACTTTTGACTGGCATTAATTATGCTCTCCTGCTGTTTCAAAGGAGAATTTCAATATTAAAATATCGGTACTTTCTATTTTGGAAGTATGTTTCAACCAGTTTCACAGCAGTGATCTGAAGCCCCACTATGCCACCGAAACTCTGGAAGCAAAACCAACTTTCACTGTGTATAAATCGCAATATCCACTGAGATTTAACAGTAGGGACCAAGTGCTTATGATGACACATTATCTGCACATATTCTGTAGACTCATTCTTGCAGGTTTCTCTGCACAATAATCTTTAAAAATATATTTATTTAACAAAAGGTACTGTTAAATTCCCTGCAACACCAACTCTTCTGTAAGCAAAACAAAAGGCATTTGCCGCTCCTGTTCTTCAATGAGGTGAATCACAATGGTTAGAGAAGAGACCTCTGACAGATATTGCTGCTGTAACATCACTGCAGGTCAGCTTTTTGCCATTAACCATCACGAGTCTATCTCCTTTATGACACAGCTGCTGCAAACACTTGGAAATGCTACAAGGCACCAATTTGGCTTTCATCTGACATTGGCCTGGGGCAGAGTTCTGTAACTTTTCCTCTAAAAAAGACCACCAAAATATCAAAAGTCACCTAACCTAACTGAGTCACCTAATCTATTTTAAAGACAATCAGAGAAACTTTCAGAAACAATTCAAATTCTGAAAATTATATATATGTATATATATATATATATAACTGGAACACTTGATAACCAGTCATTTGAAAGTACTCTACCTTGACTCAAATCCGGGCATGTATTTGCTGAGGTCAGGGCAGTGGAAGAATGGAGGAAGAACAGGGCCCAGGGAGCAGTAGCTCTTCTGTGATCACTGCCATTGCAGGTACCCAGATGCAGAGAGCAGAACAAACACACCACTCAATGCCCACCCCACCAAATATCCAGTGTACACTGGCCATCAAACCGACCCCCCTGAAAATGGAAAAATCAAATATCCCTGAGGCTGCCCAGAGGGGAATTTGGATGAGGCCTCAAATATATCAAGAAAAACTCTACTTAAAAATAATAATAACAATAAAGAAAAACAAACAGTCTGAATGCACAATTCATCCCTTGTGACATCTATTTAAAGAAGAAAAGCACAAGAGGAAAACCACAAATTTTGGACTAGTATGTGGTGTACTGCATATACACTTTTTAAAAAAAGTTTTTAAAAAGAAAACATCTTTAAAGAGGAAAAAATGTCTACCTTTCCAAAGGAAAATACTTGTGGATTATTTCTGATAGTGTTGTCTTCTTTTCCTTAGGAAAACAACTTACGTTTATGGATTTGGGAGTTTTGCAATACTTGAATTATGTGGGAAAAAAAATCTTATATTCCTGAGCACTAAAAGCATTATTTTTCTCTTGATAGAACAACTTTCATGATTGCTCCTAAAAACTTGTCTTCTATCCATGCTTTCTTAAAGAAGTCAGGTATTTTCAAGTGCATGCATCTAACAGCCTCGTTCTCCAGTTGCTTACACTCATTCCATCCGTTATTCTTTCCACAGTCACCACATTTTCTTCTTGTGCTCAGGGAAAAAGAAAAAAAAAGAACAACAAAAAAAAAAAAAAAAAAAACCACATCACACAGTCTTTTCTCTTCCTAGAAATGCTTAAAAACTTTCTTTTTTCATACTCTTGTCAAAAGATACACAATCACAGTGGTCTATGGCTACTTGACTTTTGTTAATCCCATCATCTAATAAGACTCCACTGTAATACAAAAGACCAGAATTTATTCATCAATCTCACCATACCCTGGATGAGTGAATAATCTGAAATCGATACTAATAGTAGAAAAACTTTGTGTAGAATACTAAAAATATTAGTGCATGCCAATATTTTTAATCTACCCATACACATTAGAGGAAAAAAGGTGTCCATACCCAATATTCATCTGTGACCAGGCAGTTTGTATTTAAATAAGAAACTTCCTCCTCCTAGTTCTTCAGCCACTGTATTAAAATGCAAATGTTAAACACTTTGCTGCAGCAAAGACTAAAATCTTTAGAGTCTTCACTATAATCTGTTTCCAACATATATATATATATGATGATATCTACAAATGTCTATGTGCATATAGGTCATATAAATAACTTGTCTAGAGCGTAGCTGTGTTTGGGATGCATTAGATTCAGAAGATCAAAATGAAGAAAACCATCTCTAGTAACATTTTCCATGCAAGTCTGAAAAACATTAGCTGGACAAGTCAATGGCAGGGTGAGTGTGTGGAGTAACTGTACCTACAGTCAGTTATCAGTGATTCCTGTCACAACAAAAACTACATAAGGCATAGTTTTACTAACCAGAAAGACCAGAAGATTTGGCTACAATAAGGAATGGGACTAGAATTCAAAATTTTGAGTAGTCCATAAGGCAGGTTGAACTGAGAAATTCTACACCTAGGAAGGACTAATCATCTGATAACATAGGCACCAAGGAGTAACTGGCAAGGAACAGATTTGCAGAAA
The DNA here is from genome assembly GCF_963932015.1 of Anas acuta. NCBI lineage: Eukaryota > Metazoa > Chordata > Aves > Anseriformes > Anatidae > Anas > Anas acuta. Next base: position 3,244,633 of record NC_088985.1, read on the forward strand.
AGAACCTGTCACTAGACTTGACATTGAAGTGAAAAGGATTCAAAAGCTTCAGTTCTTTAAAAAAAAATATATATATATGTATATATATATACACACACACACACATATATATATATTCAGATGAATGTAGCTTACACTGCATGTTAGCTAATCCTTCCACCATATTTAGGATTGATAAATCCTCAGAAAGCATGTTATATCTGGCTTTACATTCTGCATGTCCAAAAAAATGTGAAGCAACTGAACAGAGTCAAAATAAACCAAAGAGAAAGAACAAAAATCTAGATATTAAGACCCACGTGGGAAGATTGAAAGTACTGGAGTTGCACAAACTGAGGAAGAAGAAGCTCATGTGGAAATGCTAACCACGTACATACCATGCTGAAAAGAGGAAACAGCAAAGATGAATAATCTATTTTCCACAACCAGGAACACAGGACAAGAACAGGCTAACATCAAAGACAGGAAGAAAATCTCATGTTAGATACTGAATAATATTTTTAACCACAAAGACAGCAAAGCAGTAGACTAGCAACGGTAGGGAGTCTCTGGAATTTGTACCGTTCTCTCAGGAATCGGTAGGTCTGGCATGGAGGTGACTTCAAAGACCTCTTACTTGGAAACTGCTGTTCTACAGATGCATGAGTCTCTACATCGAAAGGGGTGTAAGGGAAAGGTGCTCACAGGACAAGAAACTAGCCTGTGCTTCTAGAGTCCACAGCAATGTAAGAGTATTTCATTTTCATAGTTTTCTACCTTTACAGGGCAACTATTCAAAGCTCAGTATATAAATTGCACAAGACCAAAGTCATTTCATGTTAATGTCTATGCTTTTATAATGCTCTCTCCAAAGTGCTGGTTCCCAACTATGTAGTAAATTATCAGAGAAATACTTAAAAAGATGGTATTCACTAATAAGATTTAGTGGCAAAGAAGCATTCTCTTGTTTATACACTAAATCATTAAAAAGACAGCTACATATGGCATCCAAGAGAACTGAATAAATTAAGTTTCTTGTTTTGACATATTGTTGGTGGGAAAAGAAGGAACCAGTATCTTTACAAGAAATAATTTGAAGTCAAGAGCTACCCACCATTAAGAACTCCATCCTGCTGCCATTGTATTCCCAGTGCCCCCTTTGAAGCTTCTATTCACCTCTGAAATTCCTCTATCAAAGCAAAGTTTGTATCTTAAAAAGACCTTCTTCAATTATTCTGAAACTTAGTAAACAGACTTACCCCACTCCTTCCATCAGCTCAGCACAGAGACTGGCAATACAGTGGCACAGCAGGAGTTTAAGGGTTGCTGAAACAAAATTACTATTCTAATGATGATTACTTCACCGTTATGTCTGTTAACAAAATGAACTTTCGGAGGGGCCAATGATCCTTGAAATTTGTTGTTTTACTGTTATCAGAGTTACCAAAATGGTTCCTGAGTGTGTGGTCATTTCGCACTATTACTCATACACAAAACATATGTCCGAAGTTAAATTTACAGGAAAAAAAGCCATTCAATACACTTGTTTGAGAGAAGAGTGGAGACAGAGACACATGGGTATCCAGAATGAAGTGCTTCTCAAAACTCTCACCTTCCAGCCAAAAACAATCTTAGAGTAGTTCTCCAAGACTTTTGAGCATTGGGAGTGAGTTTCAAGGCAAAACGTTACGTGCTCTACCACGTGGTAACACATACCTTGTCCACTAGGGCCACTGTCAACCCCTGGGACAGGGCTTGACCTGTCCTGGCTGCCCAGTACACTCCTCCCCACATCCCCATGGTGCCTACTTCCCCCCATTATTCTTCTGCTATAGCACCAATGCTCTCAGCTACACATCTGCACATTCAAAGCCATGCTGTGCTCTTTGGTAGTGATGGGAGGGCCTAAACGTGGCACTCACAACCACTGTTCATTGTGGCCAGCTCCCTGCCTGATTCTGCTCGTGCTCTTATTTTCCTTTTTTAAATGTTTTTTTTAAATGACCAAGGTGATTTTCTCTTCTTCCTAAGTCTCAGGAGAAGTCTGACATGAAGTCATTACAGTGCCACAGCACATGTCAGCATGGCTATGGTAACCCCAGTGCTCCCAGCCTCAGAAAAGAATTACTGATTAATTAGACAAGACAAACACCAATCTTGGTGCTGTAAGAAACAGAGACACCTTCTAATACTTTGCCCATAGACCTGACAGTTCCCATGGTACTTCATATACTGACAGGCCACAGGCTTATTATGTTTTTGCCCTGCAAATGTCAGTGCAGATTATCACCAACCCAGAGCTGTCATGCACCAATCCTAGATACAACGCACCCATTTCTGGCCCCAGTCGGAAACAAACCTTGAAAACTGTTATCTAGCTGAAGTTTTAAGAACAGATACAAACCAAAAGTTTGTATCTGCACATCTGATAATGACAAATATGAAAGAATATTGATGCTGAAAAATGTCAATACTGACCTGAATAAAGGCACAAAAGAACACTGTGATGATGGGAAAATAATATTTAAATGTAAAGGCAGAGGGAATAAGATTCGTGATTCTTGAATCTCGAAGCATATCTCATGGCAAGAACACTTCAAATTAACTTAAAACTGTACATGCAATGGAAACAGATAAAGGGAATTGTCCAGAATGCAATGGAAACATTTGCCTGTAAAACAATGTGTCCACAGTGAAATACTTTTACTTTGTTACTGCCTTTTTTTTTTTTTTTCCTCCCCTGAAACTTAAAAGACAAAAGAGAATTAATACACTGCTGTGAAAGATATAAGGTGCACTTCAAAAACAGCCCTCTTCTCAATGTCTGCATCAGCTCACTGCCTGGAGTGCTCCATTTGTCTTTAAGCATATTCCTAGAGAATCCTGCTGAAGACTTAAGAGCCCTCAGCACCATCTTTTCATCTTCTTACCTTGCTGCCTGGCTTCTGCAGTACTCACATGCTTGAACTAAATCGTCATCTTTCTGCTCTTCCTGCTTTACCCTTCTCAACGTTCAGGCATCTATTCATTTTTCATGTACATCACCTCAGACTTGTGTCATTTAGAATCTAAGCGTTTTTTATTATTATTTCTAGAATTACATAATACAGCAAACAAATAAAAGAAGACAAGAATTAAGATCATAAATGAAGCACAAAACATGAAAGCCTGTGACTACCTAGCCCCAAACACCCCGTGGGTGACCCCAAAGCTTGGGACATTAAGCCATAACACGGTGTGGTCAAGCATATGGATTGTCCTGCCCACTCTCTGACTTACGTCCAATGCACCTTCTCCCACTGCTCTGCCCTTTTTATTTCCTCTCTTCTATCTCTGCCATTTAAGCTTTCCTCTAATTCCTTTCAGACACGTGTAGAACTTGCTCCTCCCCTTTCCTTCCCTCCAACATGCAGCAAAATGATGCGTGGAAGAAAAGCACCTGGTTCCTCCTGCCTTGAGGCAGTAACAGCACCAGAAGCAATTTTAGGAAGAGGCTTCCCAGGCTCACTTCTATTGCTCTGCTTGACCACCCCTAGCCCTGCAGAACAGAGCACAACAGCAGCACCTCAGCTACTGGAGGCCCTGTATTTTCACTGCCCATTTAGAAGATTATTTATTGCTCTGGCCTAAAAGTGCCATTACACTATCTAATCCCTGATTGCAGAAACATCCATAGGTGCTCAAGGCAAGGTAGGGCTGTATGAAGGTCGACTTAATAGAATGGCATGCTATTTTTTTCAGGCTTTGACTGTTGCACTTACAGTGCTGATTGGCTATTAATCTTAAAACCAATTCATCTTTCTCATGCTTATTGATTAGAAGATGTAGAGTACCAGCTGGTGACATTGTTACTGACCTTGGGGATTTTGTTGTGGTTGCCAAAAAGGCAGAATACGTCACACTTGCCTCTGCCTGTTTTGTCAGAAAGCCTCGCTTGACTCTCATGTTTCCTTTCAAGATTTAGATTTTCCATGATAACATGAAAGAAGTATTAGTGTGGCTGGCACAGCACCACCAGAGCAGCACACGCAGCCAGAATCCCCTTGCTGCATTTCCAGGTGAGTATTCCTGTGAACTTACACTGCCTTGAAATAAATGGAATTGCCTGCTGTGTCAGAGATCTTTATCTCTAAGGAATGTTGCTTTTATTGGAAGAGTTGAGTGAAAAGAGCACTCTCATGAGTCTGAAAGAAGAGATTAGACTTGTTGCCTTTAGATTAAACCTTTCCTAATTAACCTTCCAATTAACCTCACATCACTCCTTTGAACAAGACCATAAATACAAATGATACTACCTTTGCAAGAACAGCTTTCACGAGATAGAATTATGATATACGACCACAATCTACAGAGAATTATATTAGCAAGAGTTCTACACTCTGTCGTTAGTCACCAGGATGAACAGTAAGGCATAGCTGTTATGAGAAGCACATGGGGCAAAGCATGCAATTGCATAAACAAAGTTGTTTTTTTTTGGCAAAGAAGTGAACTCTGAGACAGAGGACCACTTGAAAACACTGGTTGTGTTTACCCAGCTTCAAAGAAATCCTCAGTTGAAAACTATGCCATTGAGAAATTAAGGAAACAAAACAAAACCTAACCAACCAAGGATCTGTAAGACAGGAATCAATGGATCAGCAACACCCAGGCAATGCTCCAGACAAAATCTTCCTCTCGCTGGTGTGGATAGTTCCACTCCAGAGGATTTTTGCATGATTCCTATTATACTGAAATACCATCTCCTGTCACTTCCTTCCTCACCCAGAACAGCACCTATCTTTTTGCCTTCTCAGTTATTGCCTTTTCATGTGTTAACAAAGTTCTTTCAGTTAAAGACAATGCTCTGCTGCACACGTAAGCTGTGAAAACTGAAATAGTTTAAAACTGGGTAAAGCTTCATATGAAATTTTTGCTTAGGAACAACTTTATCAGTACTAATTTTGGCTGTATTACCAGTTTCTTTTTCTTTTAAGGATTTCACTGTTACACGATCTTGTTCAGCCATTTAGAAATCCTTCTCATGCAACGGGCTTCCCCTGGGCAATGCGAGTTGCTGGAGATGCAAGACAAAGTGGGGTAGCTTAACGAGGCAGTAGTGGGTCCATCCTCTGTTAATCACATTTAGCCAACTACCAGGGGGCCCATCCAGCTCCACATTCCCCCAGTGGGCAACCAGGATGTGGGCAAAGCAGTCTGCCCCACCTTCCTAAACAAGCCATAAACACCTGGTCACAACTTCAGTGATACTGACCCACTTCATCTGTCGAGAATTTATAGTCCTCCATTAAAAGGCACAATGGAAACACAGGAAAAAATATTTTATGGAAAAAACAAACAAACAAACAACAACAACAAAAAAAACGTCTTTCATATTAAGGCAACACACCTTGCTGAATTTTATTAGACCAAGCCAAAATCATCTACCCCAGCTCAGGCTCTCTCTTCTAAACCTCCTTCCTTCCCTATTTTTGGTGACTTTATCTGTTGCTCAGGCTGTAGCCAGCTGAAAGCCATTCTTCTTTAGCTTACATCTTGGAGATATCCCTTCTCTCTCAGGTATAAATCTCTCCTAGATGAGCTGCCTTTCTCCAGCCACAACCTTACCAATTCCATTTATATCCTTCCCTTAGGTTCCTGTGAACTGGAAAGTGCCCGTTTCATTTAACTGCTACTAGCAAATCTGTCTCCCATGTGTCATGGCACCTTTTTTCTCCCAAGATTTAGGTTTGCTCTTCTTTTTTAAACACATATTAGTATGTACGTGTTTCACTTCTCTTCCAGAACTAGAATGAGAAATGCCAAACTGTTACCAAGTAAGAGACATACCTCACTAAAATCCACCTCCTTGCGACGTTCAGGCTTTCTACAGCAAGAGGAATAGCAGTAGTTGCAAATCTACAGAAGAATTTAAATACTGCTCAAGCTCCAGGAAAAGGTAACAATTGTTAGGTATTAATCAATTATACTGATATTTGTGTATTTGCACTCTAGCAGCAAGAAGCGCATTTCATTTTTAGACCCAGTAACTCAATCAAAATGTGAGGTCTGTATTCAGTTCAGATCAGGAAGCGATGCACATCACCTGGGTTTGGTTTTGCCCTTGAATTTGCATTTCTGTGAGCTGACCTGGTGGGTGTGAATAGCCCCTCACACAGCTGACACACGTCACGCTTGCTTACAGGAGAGGCTTGAAAAGGTTGAGGTGACTGGGTATTTGTAATCCTCATTAGTAGGCAGAAAAATGGAATAATTACAACTGAAAGGGACTTCTGGGAGCAAAGCAGGGCTACCTTGAGCTGGGGCTGGATCCAGTCTCCAAGGAAGAAGAGTCCACAACCTTTCTGGGTAACTTGTTCCCATGTTTGACCACCCCTGTACAGGCTCTGTGGCATCTGAGTGCTAGAGTAAAGTTGAGAATGTCAAAGAAAGGAAGAAGAGTAAGAAAATATCTACTTTATTATGAAATACGATCTCCTTGTTTTCAGTAGAAGCAAAGCTCTTTACCCACAGCGGTCTCACGTTCTCTGATAAATTTGCGTCTCTGGACTGAATTCCTAACAATAGGGCTACGTGTAAAAACAACATGGCACTATTAAAACTGTCCTAACAGCTTGAAATTCAGACTTTTCTAAGAACACGTGCAGTTCATCTGACAGAAAAGAGCTATCGTGGGAGAGCTGAAATACTTAAGAAATGAAAGAATAGTATCTGCAGTTACAAGCGTCCTTAGTCCTGTGCTCAGCACTAGAGCATGTTTATTTGGAGTCAAATATTCTAGTAGCAAATTTTATCTATACTGATAAACTTTCCACATGAAGTTGTCTTGTAGCATAAAAAAGCATGGGTCTTTTGTCCAGCCATGCCTGCATGTGCTGCTAACAGGCAGAGCAATGGACCTGTCAAAGAGGAACTCTGCAAGGTGTTCAGCAGCAAGTGCTAGTGACAGGGAATAAAACAGAACGCAAGGGCATAATTCCAAAGCATGTCCATAAATATTTACATATGCTCTTTCAAGTTCTGACAATTAGAATGCCCAGAAGTAGAAGAAATTTTGCATTTGTGTATTTTTGGATATTCTACTTCCCAGAATCAGAGCTTTGCAAGGAGCTCCAAAGATACCTACCTAGTCACAATGCAGACAAGCATCCTATCATGGTTAACATTTGCAGAGTACCAAGCAAGAGGGCTGAATGTTCTCTGCTATCAGGAGAAAAAGCAGTGCTTTCAGCAAAAGGAAAAAAAGCAGCATTATTTATTGTCAGAAGAGAAAATGAGCAATCACTTAAGCACATACATCTAATTAGTTAGCAAACTTTCCACAGGGATGATTTTTGTCGTTCAATAGAATTCAGTTAACTAATGGTATTTTTAAAAAATCAGGAAACACAAACACAGAAGAAAAACCTAGGATTGAATGGCAGAGATGTCCTTCAGGATGTCTCTGTAAGGAGCTTCAGAATCCTGTGTATCCTGAAGAGCAGACTCCAAGCCCTGGCTTCTTGCTTCTCAGAATCACAGATTATCCAAAAGTAAGATGATCACAGATTATCAAATACTGAAGGTCATGTCTGCATGCAGACAAAAACATGCATCCAAGCTGTGCAAGACTGTGCACAATGTCACCTTCCTGCAATACTTCAGCTAAGCCCTTATCTGAGACTTGGGCGTCCTCTTACCAGGCTATTTTCTGTGTTGAATTCTTCCACTCTTCGTTACTACTCTCACTGATTCCCAATTCCTCTGTAACAACGGCTCTCTTTCACTTCTGAAGACACATCCAATTTGACAAGTATATAAACATTAGTTCACCTCTATTACACTTTTCCATGACTTTCACAGTCTCACTGAGAATGCTGTACTTTTTAACAATAATCAGCGTGTCAAACTTTTGCATTTCTTTGCAGTTTCTCTCTAATCTCAGTCTACCTTTTGAGCACAAAGTGTTGTCTCGTTACAGATTAATGCACTACTTGTACTTACCAGATAAATGATGATCACAGACAGATACTACCCGAACTATGGGAGCAGAGATCCTGCCTCTAACACAAAACAATGAATGCAAATTTTGATTAGATTAAGGACTTCACAATTAAAACAGTTTTCCTACACTTTCACAGCTACTAAGCCTGGTCTTAGTTTTGCATTTTACTTAATGTTTGCACAGAGTAAGATCACTAAGACAGTACTGTTAAAAAGATAAGTTCCTATGTTCAAGATCAAAAAGAAATGTAAATATATACAGGAAAAAAGAAAAAAAATAAAACTGCAATAATGTGATACTCAAAGAAGAAGGCAAATGAATTTGCCTCAGTTCTCAGTTTCGTACAACTAAAAGGAATGAGAAATCTCACTTAGCTTTCTACATAATCAAAAGGGAAAAAAGAGAAGGTGAATAACATTTTCTGAGCTTCTATTTCCACACCACAGCACTGGTCAGTCCTTAGACCATGTAATTTTTAACATTCCCCTTTAAACCTTTTAATGGCTTCCTATTTAACCACGGCTTCTGAACTAAGATTTTCTATAAGAATATTATTGTCTCAAAATTTGCAAAGACACTAACCACAATAAAACAAGTTATGCTCTGGTATCCAAAGCTAAAATACATTAGAAATTGATACATATAGAAATACGAATAATATACATGTACATCTATGAGGGAAGTATGCTGTGTTCTTATGAATCTTCTGCAAGATCTACTAACTTGTTTAGTTTAGGAGGATACAAATAAACACTATTTTATTAAATGAAATTTGGGTTGACTTACAGTTTTCCACCTTTGATCTCCTTTTAAGATTTTATCATTGACTCTCATGTTCTTCCATTGCGACGTTCAAATCAACATTCATCTTGCAAAGCAACTACTGAGCTATTTCCAAGCCAAACAGGGTTTATCACATCTTCTAATTAATAGCAATGCCTACATCTCTAATAAATAAAACAACATTTATGTAGGTGTCTTTATTTTTAACCACACTAACAGCTAACAAACACAATGAAGCAAATATGAAATGTGTGAAATAGGCCAGACTGGACCAGCACAGCTACAAATGCAAAAGCCCAGAAGAGAAGGATTTAAGTAATGAATGAAGGAATATCCACTGTCCCTGCAGGCAACGTGATTGTCTACTGCCAATGGGACATCCTGGAGGAGAAAAGGGGGAGTTACTCTGTTATTAACTCCCACCAGGGAAAATCACATCTTGCCAGTTTACAATAAAATTCATTCAAGCAAATGATTGCATTCAAACAAAGCTTGATTACTCTCAAATAACTTCTGCAAGTTCACAAGTTCTCCTATTTTATCTGTAAGCCTGTTGGCACAGGGGTTTGTTTTCTGCTGTTCATGATCCTCTTACCATAGCTTGGGTTGGTGGAAAACAAAAAAAAATCAAACCAAAACTCAACAATGGGTTCTCAATGGGGCCATCCAGGTCAGTACACCCAATAGCACTGCAAAGTGTTCCTTTGCTACCAGAAGAAGAGGAAAATAGGCAAAATCAAGTCATGGGAACATCTGAGGGAGAACCTGAGGGAATAAGGCCGGATGATTATTTCATGAACACACACAATATGCAATTCCTCCACCACCCTGAGGTAATGCCTTGCTATTATCTGTCATATCCAACCTTTTATTGTCTTGACAATGCTGCACTGAATATTCATGACGTATGGCTCTACTAGGGAATGAGCGTGTCTGCCAGGAAAGGACCAACTATGTTTGCTTAAGAACCTGAAGGCTGAATAGGAGTCAACCCAACTCACGGCCTGGCATGGCTCCTGCCACGTAAGGAAGCGAGCTTACTGCAGAAAGGTCTGAGGATAGTACCCAGGGGAAGATCTGCATCTCACTACAGGCTATTACTTGTGTGGAGCAATTCAAGATGGATAACGCCACAGCCAGAAGAGAAAGGACAGCATGTCATGGGGCAGCACACAGCTTTGTGCACCATGTGGGTGTAGGCAACCCTAGAGGAGAAAGGAAACTGCACTCTTGTGAGCAGATGAGGACTTGGCTTACGTTTCAGATGTGAGGAGCACCTACCGCCCAGACCGCATCCACTCAGCCCATGTGAACTCCAGGACTTACATAGTGTACCCGGCTCCCTACAAATTTATTAATATTTCATCCTGATATGTATTTTTAATCAAAAGTTCTTAAAGGCCAGTAGAATATCCAGTATATATATTCCAGTCCTTAGATGCCTTCATTATTAAATAGTTTATAGGATACAGACCTTACACACACACACACAAATCATGATTTTAATGATTTACATGGATTCCTAGGATAATAAAAACTCACAAAGATAAGTTGTGTATCTTGTAACTTAGGACCAAAATACAGCTCACCATTTCAGAGAGGCAGTTTCAAGTGAAAAACTTTCCATAAACAGGAGGCATAGCAACATGTTAACAACTGCTATAATTACCAGAATATTCCAGTGTTCCCTTTGTATTCAAATACAGACTGAAATTAAGAATTAATCTGAAGAAAATAAATTTATATATATATATACAGAGGCCCTATATATTTCGGGTCTCTGTGATATACAGATACTTTCAGAGGGATATTTTCCAGGCTGTAAACAGACAGCCTTCACTTTCAGATCACCAGCCTACCCAAAAGAATCTCTACAGATCAACTTTGGAGAGAGAAGTCACAGCCTCAGCTTGGCACACAAGCACTGGAAACAAACTTAGCTCTTCTTAGTATTTCACTAGAGTATCAAACAAATTAATAGAGAGTACCACATGATTACCGTTTGCTCTGTCAGTCCTAAGAAAGAAAGAGAGAAAGAAAGAGAGAAAGAAAGAGGGAAGGAGGGAAGGAAGTTCCAATGCCTCACAACCCTTTCGGTAAAGAAGTTCTTCCTAACATCCAACCTAAACCTCCCCTGGGGCCACTTTAGCCCATTACCCCCCAAAAAAGAAGCACTCACACAACCCCTGAGAATCAGCAAGAGCTGTTTATTGCCAGCCAAAGGTGTCTGTGCTGGGAGCAGCCTGGAAGATGCCCTCCCATGGACAAGGAGGAGGGCTGGGGGGCTGAGGGCCCCTTTTCTGGGGCTGGCTCCCTGGGGCCATTTGGCTTGCCAGAGAGAAAGGCTGCCCCTCGGCCACAGGGACTGCCCTGCACCTCCCAGCCTGTGCCCCGGGTTTATTTCTAACACTGCTTTTTAGGCAATTTCATTCCATTCTTTACGGAGAAGAACAGAAGCAAGGTGCATCTCCAGCCCTAATTCCCACGTGCGCTTTGTGCTCCGAGTGAAGAATTTCTTCCTCACCTCACATCTCATCTCAATCTCCCCTCCATTTGCTCAAAGCCGTTGTTCCTGGTTCCATGGCTACACTCCCCGACGGAGTCCCTCTCCAGCTTTCTTCTAGGCCCCTTTTATGGGTAAGGTTAGGTGGCAAAACAGCAGGACCGAGCAAACTGCAGCCTCCTCTACCTGGTTCCACACGTTCCACATGATGTTTTCAAGCTCAGGCTCTAGCCTCTCATCAGTGTAACATGGAATCATTCAGGTTGGAAAAGACTTTCAAACTATTTGAGTTACTATACTCAAACTATCTCAATTAAATATTGCAACGAATAATATTCACACTGAAAATTAAATTGGCCCATAGCAGTCTATGTATGCATGACTAACCAACATACTGGTTGCTAATTATCCCAGACAGACTATGACAGCTGTTTCCATTCGGCGTACCACTTTCTACTACATTTATGAAAGATAGTAATTAATTCCATTGTATTTAAAATATTCATATAACCATCAGAACTCAGCTTTAGAAGTATTCTGCAACTTGATGTATCAGGTTACCTGTTTTTCTTTTTTTAAGCATGCCTGAAAATACTGGGCAGTTCATTGTAAAATGCAATTCTTAACTTGATAGCCATGTATTGTGTGCTGTGAAAAAAGAGGTAAGGCAAATTTTGTCCTAAAAAATAAAAATATAAACAACAACAACAACAAAAAAAAAAAAAAAAAAAAAAAAACCAACTTCAAAATCTCTACCAAGTTGCTTTAAGGTACTTAAGGGCTGAGAGAAACAGCTGTGCAGAAGCTCTATTTACTGGCTTGCAAGACAATCCAAAAATTAACCTAGAATAATCAATTCCAAAGGCAACTGTTATGTCACATCTGAGAGCAAAGTAAAAACAGACACTTGCAGAGCTGGACACTGGACTTGGAACAGGAACAAGACAGAATTTCCGAATTTGGACTTTTGCAAATACACATGTGCTCAGCAGACAGAAATACAAACAACTCGAAGTAATCTCTGAAGTACACTATCAAATACTGAACAAGTATTTCCTTTTTAATAAGTACACATCTTCTAATAGCATCTCTGAAGCCTATCTAGACTGTCGGCGGCCAGGACACACCACTGGAGTATCAAACTGCTGCTTGCTACCAATCCCCTTTCCTGGGAGCGCTGTGGCTGGCAAAGCCAGATTTACCCTCCATTATTCTACCTAGCACGCTAGTACTGAAGAAAAAAAAAGCAAATGTATTGTTTTCTTTACCTGAACAAAACGTATTTTTCTTCCTTTAGTAATCCTGTCCTGTGGGAGAAACTCTACCTGTCTTCACAGAACGTTTTCTCTCAACTAATTAATTTAGTAACTATTTTTGACTATATGGATGGTATGTTTGTTTGGCACACGAAAGACAAATATTTGAGTTCCTGCTTCGTCCCCTTCAATATCACACATCCCAAGGAAGTGGTTCTTGTGGCACTTGCCCCTAACAAGTGGGCTCGAGGCTATTTCTCTCATACGTGGATTCTACCTTTTCAGAAATTACTTAAGAGGGTTTTCCCATAAAAAGACAAACTATTCAGAGATCCAATTAACGCTGCCTAAAAAAAGAACACGACTCAACAGACTGACTTTGCTTGAGTGCAGACACCCAGAACTATTCCAGAAGAACACAGATTTTAATCCACAAATATGGGTATCAGTATGTATTCTACTGATTATTTGGATAATTTGCATAGCAGGCATTGCTCCTGCTCTCCTCTGCGGGTGTTACTGCCTCATCTCAGAGGCACACAGGCTCTGTTTTGCTACCTATAAATTTTCAAATTTCTTCATCTCAGCACATTTTCTTGCCAGCTCTTCCTACCTCATTTCCCAGAAAGCATACAGGTGACAATAAGCAACCAGGCAGAGCCAGAGGGAATCCCTGTTGTCTGAAGACACGACTCCCCCATACCAGCTGCAGAACTTTTGCAGGGTCCCTAACTCTGCTCCCTCAGACCTCATCTTTGAAGCAGACCAATGAAACACCTTCAGAAGCCTCGGAATTACAGCCGCATTAAAAAAAATAAAATAAATCACAAAACCAATACTGAGCTTTATAATATTACAGACTTCATTCTTTAACCCCTCATAACTCCCTGCTATTCCACATATAATAATTACAGAGACAACTCATCATTTCTTCCACCATTATCTGCTTGCTTTGCAGGAACTAGCTATTTTTCCTACCAAATTTGTCTCAGTAACACTTGGCTTGAAGTTTGCTGCTATTTGTTTCACAGAGGAGACAGTGTGCCCAAAGCTCATCCACTTTTTACAGATATAATCAGGTGATCTAATAAAAGATAATCAGTATCTCTTCCTATAAATCCTGCATCTTTCAGATCTCTGGACAAACGTCCTTACAAGTTCACTTTCTATGGTTTCTTACTTCTCTGTCAGTATCAAATGGATCTTTTTTCAGTCTTTTTGGGGGGTTTGCTGCAGTAATCTGGATGAAAAGTTCACAGAGTTCATTAGCAATTGGTCAGATTTAGTACCCATGTTGTATTTTCTACTTTTACCTCACTTGTTGAGCAATGTCTCAATGTCTAGACAATGCATATATCATATGTAAGAGTCACCACAGCAAATGGATGCTGGAAAGCTGTTCTGGTGTAGGGTGGTTTATGGTTATCTGATCTGATGCACACTTTTATAAACCTCTATGCAGAGTTTTCCTAAGGTTCCTTGCAAAATCCAGAAAGGTTGGCATGAGGTTTGCTCCACGCAGGAGTCTTGTGGCCTGGGAAGAGATTACTGTCTCTGAGACCAGAATCCTATTCACACACGAATTTTCTCTTTGCTGTATATGTGTAGTGACTGCTTTTCATGCAGAGATCTGGGATTAAAAATAAATAGAAAAATCTAAACCCAGGTTAGCCAGGAATGAGCAACTGCCAAACATGGTAAGCAAATGTGCTACTTCAAAGATAGAAGCAGCCGTTTTGAAATCATTTGAATGAAATACCAGTCCTCATGTTTAGATGTGAACAATATGCATGTGTTACTCTTCTGGAGTTCATGTTATTTCTATGCTCTCCAAATCTTTTTTCACATTTTTCCTGACACGTCAGGTGTGTGAGGCTGATCAGCTGATTACAGTACTGTACTGCTATGGTGTAGGACTGCTGAATGGAGTCTGCACTCATTCCAGTAGATAAATTCCATCACTCTCACCTCAACAATTCAGAATTACCTTTCTGTGACCTTCCCTTCGTGAGTATTTCAGCATTCTCTGAAATTTATCCATCTACCGATACTTCTTATATCCTCATGCCGAACCAGGGCATAGAAGGCTATGTAGAGGATCTGACCTGGCAGTGACTAACATAGAAATGCTTACTGTAATTGAGCAAAACAAACTCCCAAAATCAGCACAGAAGAGCTTCCTTCTGACCCCTGGACTTCCAGACGCCTTTGCTTACCTCTCAGAAAAGTAAAGACTATTAATGGGAAAAATCACACACCCAGTACAAGTTCTTTTTCTATTGGTAATTTAACCTTACCAATCCTTTTCTTCTGCTGCTTCAGTATCTTCTTCTTGTTCACTACATCTTCCTTCTGTAACTTTTAGCATAGCTTTATACAGTACCAAAAAACTAAAAGTAGGTAACAAAGGTCTGTAATACTACTAGAAGTAGTACTGAAGACTCCCAAACAATGCAAGGCTGACAAATCATCTTACCAATCTTTATGTATCTTGGGAAGTTTTCTTCTTGGATAACTAAGAGCAGGAAGTCTAAAATCCAAGACAGCTTCTCTAGAGGCAGAATTCCAACTACCTGATGAAACAGAGTCACTGGGAAGACAGAAGTAACGAGACAGGAGATAGAGTGGTACTGGATGACTTCCAAAGCTCCTGGTAAACTGTTATACTAGGAGAGATGAAATCTTCTGACTCTTACTACTGACTTCAAGGATTCCTGCAAGGAATCTTTCAAGGATTCATTGGTTAGAAGACCCGAGAGGAGACCCCCTAAGCAAAAAGTACTTAGCAGTTAGGAAAGTAATTTAGGTTTCCTGGGCTTGTTGAATCACGGCTACTGTGGGAGGCAGGTTACTGGGCTAAATGGCTTGTTGGTCTGTATTGTATGGTGGTTTTTATGTTTTTATGAGTATATTTAAAACAATGGCTCTATGAATTGGATACACAATATTGCAATACTCAGGCAGGCAAATTCTGCTGCTGAGAAGATTCTTTGTCAATGTAGTGGTGCCCTTAGAGCATAGATGGAGCCAAGAGTGGATGGAGAGTTCTTCCCAAAACCCTGTTGCAGCATGGTGCAAGAAACAGAGAACTTGCTAGAGAAGAGCCACTTGAGCAAATTGTCTGCATACACTGAGCATTGTTTAAGTTCAGGGCAGGAAAAAACACTTAGTGATTTATTCAGGGGGACTTGGGTAGTTCTGCAGCGTGTCCTCTCTGTATCTGTTGAGTAACCAGTGCAGTCATTTGGTTCTGCATTCCTCTGTAGAGGACTTGCTCTGTCAAGTCCCTCAAATGTTAAACTTAATTACAAATTAGTTATCATTACCACCACATAAAGTAGCATGGATCAACTTACTGTGCTGTTTACCAATACTCAGTGGAGTACTTAATGTCAACACTGGAACATGTACTGGATTCACCTACACTCAGCCTCTCCTTCCTTTATTTTGAAGAAGAAAGTATGCACTTTTCTGCTCTCTGCCAACGATGTCATGTTTTTACCTGCCCATCAATTCTGAACACAGTTTTATATTACTTCTGTGATTAGGTTGGCATTTATACACAGGGAAGAAAAGCAGCTGAAGAGATCTCATTGCATTATACCCTTTCAAGAAATTTTGCATCTCAGAAAATATTTTTAAAATGTTCCATCTAGAGGCAGAAACAAAAGATAAACACCTCATCAGTCAGCAACAAGTAAATAAAAAATAATAATAAAAAAAAATCAACACCAAAAAAGAGGAACTTAGTATGACAAATCTGGATTAGCAAGATCTTCAAAATACATGAATAAGATTAACTAAGAGACCAGATGGTGCCAGCATCATAACATGCATTTTGTGTGGTAGAAAAATTATCTCTAGAGTTCTCCGAAGAATACCTGTAATCTACACACATTTTCCCTGAATAAATTCTGTTAAGATTCCCTTTTTTAGAAAATATGTGACATGGATGCAAGCCATCTAAACACAAATGCAGTCAAAGATCCTTTTAGTATACTTTAGAGCAGTTCAGACTGCAATGGAAAGCCTGGGTTATATATGTAATTTTTTGCTGCACTGAACACATGATTGCCTCCTTGAGTGGCAATCACAGATTATTATCAAAGGGCAACATAAATGGCATTCAGATTTCAATGACTGAGCTCATTATGACATTTAGAGCACTTACCGCTTTTTGTGAGTTTTGCTGATTGCTGCTTATCCACAGATTACAAATATTGCCGAGTACCTCAGACAACCATGTCCGGTTTCTTCCAGTTCTACCTATCTCTGCTGTCAACTCTCTGTCAGCTTGTAGGTAGTTCAGTTGTAGTCTGCAGACCTACTTTGGAAAGCCAGGAGGAAACTGGAAGTCAGCTTCTTGTAGATGTGACACTATGTGCCCCACCGCCTATGAAAGTTGAGGTCAACGTGAAAGGAGATCCTGAAATGCTACAGGCTTCTTGAAAGTCTAAATATGTCACTTTTTGTCACAACTGGAATCCAGAAAGCCATTTCAAACCTTCTCAGCACAAAAGAAATACCAGAGAGAATTCAATTGAACTACATTTCCCTGTGGTAACAGAAGCGGAAGAGGGATGGGCTGGAGCTGAGGCCTTGCTTCAGGGCTGTGTCTCTATTCCAGACCAATTCTGAAAATGTCGATCCTTTCCATTTCAAAGTAGCAATTTGATCTTCAAAATGTCATCTTAAGGAGGTAGAATTGTGAAGAAATTTAGTCGTTTCAGACTAAAACCTACCATGTTAATGTCCTTCCATTTGGATGTTCAAAAAATACAGGCAAGTCAGCTGGGTGTGGGCTGGCACTGTGGAAAGCCACAAACTCCTTGCTGACTGAGCATTACTCGAATCAAAGTAAAATGCTGACTTGAGTATTTGCCTGTTACCACATCAAACAGCCGGTGTCCCAGGAATGGATCTGTTCCGCAGGTCTGGTTTTATGTGAGTCCCAGGCAATGCTGCTTTGTGGGCAGTGCTCTATGTGTTTGTGAGAGGGCTCTGGGCTGAGGGGAGACCTGCTCAGTCCCACACAGCTCTGGGCAGCCCTTGGAGCTCCTGGGAGCAGGAAGAGTCCACAGGCGTGCAGAGGCCAGACATCACTTGTACACTAGGACTTGGCATGACAGTATCATAAACCATGTCCCTTGTCAGGCATTTTTCTGTAAGACAAACCATTTCACTTCCTTAACCTGTGTGCAATTTTTCTTAACAGTCTTATCCAATGATAAAAGTGCTCTGAATATTTTGTATTGTTTGTACGTGTTCTTCATACTCCAGCATTAATTTCCCTGTACTGACAGCTAGAAAACACTTCACAGTGTCAGCAATCACCTCTCGGTGATAAGGCTTCCCAGATTAAAAAAAAAAACACCTCTACCTGTGTTTAATGTTTCAATGCAAATGGTCTGCAGTTTTCCACACTAGAAAGGAGGTTAAAATCATGTCTATGTCTCATGGACTACAGTATTTTGAAAACGCAGTAATATACAAATGAAACACTTGAAGTAGCTTTGCCTTTGATCTAAATATTTCTTCTTTCTTCCTTACCTTACTCAGAACTCTTTAATGAACTTGTTTCATTGAACTCTTGTTCACTGTCCAGTTGCTGCTCAAAAATATGAGGATATATTCCAAGACAAGTTCAGCAGTTACCTGCCCTGGGTGGTTTGCTGTATCCTTTCCTTCTTCTAAAATGTCACAGCATTTGTTTGTCAGAGGAAACGGGATGGTCTGTGGCTTTAGTTCCTCCTGAAGTTATTGGTATTTGCAGAGAAGACCTGATTAAAAACTGTTCCTACCACGTTGCCTGCTCCTCTATCATGTGATGCAACGATTTACATTAATAACAGTAGAGTGCAAAGAAGACCTGCTGAGCTTTTAATAAACTTCCTTTTTCCAATCACTTAAAATGTTCTTTAAAGTTGCAACTGAAGTAATACAAAGCCTGCATAACAGTATACTTGACATTTATGATCTTGGCAATAAATCTGGTCTTCATTTTTACAATGTCTGCTTTTGATTAATTGTTAAAAAATACCATAAATACTTTTAGAGAAACAGTGGAATGGTTAATAAACCACATTCTGCATGTTAACACCTTAAATAATAATGGAGTAAATGCCTTAAACCATGTACATTAAATGCAAAATAAAAGTAAATTCAAAAAGCCAACTGCTCACAAGTTCAGCTTTCATTACTGTTCTCATTAGGGAGTAATTGTGAGGCACCCTGAATTTCTTCTAGCCATGGCGCCTATTAACCTAGTGGATAATTCCATACAGGTTTCAAGTTAAAAGCTCCACTGTTTAAAAGCAAGCAACATTTGTAATGCGTCATAAAAATCTTTATTTTTTATAGTATAAAGTGATTAAGTTAGAATAGCAAAAGATTGCAATCTAGACTTGTAATTCTATGAAAAAATGCCATTACTGTTATGATTTTTTAGCATGACACAAGCAGAACCCAATAAATGCAATTATGCCAGAATTCTGCAGCACAAAAGACCTGGCAGCAAGCTGTGTGGGGTGCATTTTTATCATTTCAGGAAACTGTCTAACCTACTACACATGGGTCCTTTTCTGGGAGGGTGCCAAAGCTGAAGGGTAATAGAACTATAATGAACAGCTCCAAATTAAATTATGCTGTTGTAATGTGGCATTAGTTGGCATAAATGATTTCATTGCAATTAAGAAAACAGATACATAGCCCACAGCAGGTGGTTGGTGATGTACTAGCACCAGATAAGTTGGCCTGCCAACAGAAAAAACAGCAAGAGAAAAGATTCTGCATACAGAAGCAGGTCCACTCTCCAGTGTAATAAACGTAAAGCTGCATTATTAAAGGAGCAACAGATATCCCAGAGAATTAAACCAACTACTGTATAAATGTTTTTGAAGTGTGTGCCTGACTTGGTAGAGGCCAAGCAGGCCTGTGCAATGCTTAATATCTCACAAGATGTGCTTAGTGCTTAATACCTCACCAAATAGCTGTGAAATGATGGATGTGCCATGATTTGTTATCTGCCCAAGAGTTCACTGAACAAGAACAGCAACCAAAAACCATGTTTTCAACACTTCCCTTTCTCTCTGGTGATTTGTGACAATGAAAAAGTCACATTACTGACATGTCTTTGCCCTAATTGCTTGTGAACTTGCAACATTTTAAAATCATCTACTATTATCAGCATGAGAGAGGTGCAGTGCTCAACAAGAGAAGAATCAGAGAATTGTTCATTACAGCTAAATAGTAAGTAAATAAAGCAGGAGGGTTTTGTAATAGCCTAGTCCTGACTATTTCATCTATGCATGAACACACAACACCAATGCACTTCACAGCTCTCCCAGGCTGCAACCTAAAGCTCCCTACAGACAAAGAGCTTCGTTTGCACAAGCACATGCCCCGTCCCCTCACCCTGAGGGCCATGTGGACCTGGCACAGCACAGGACAGTGCCGAAGAGCCTGTGAAGAGAGCGAGTCCTCCAGCTGATATAAAAGTCTATTCAGCCACAGGGAACAACTCGTTTGCATGCACCAAGAGCCAAGCGAACAGGTAAGGACTGACATGGCTGTCAAGGAGTGCATTCAATGCAAGTTCTCCAAGAACAAAACAAAGAGAATTCTTAAGTTCATATATATGGGCTCAAAGTACTTACGGTGACTCAAGACAAAGCTGAAAACCAACTTGCCCAAGCCATAAAATGTTTTCCTGTTCTCTATTTTCCCTAAGGATTCTGAATTATATGAGCAGCTTATTTTTTAATATTGTTGATATACACTGAGGTATGTTGATCTTCTCCCCAAGTAACACAAAATTATACTTACCTTCTTTTTCCTTCCCTTCATCACATTTCTACAGGCACAATGCTTAACGTCAACTATCCACAAGCTTTCTTTTATTATTATTATTATTTTTGTTTACCTAATAATTCATCCTTTATTTCAGAGCAGAAGTAAACAGCCTCCAAATAGATGTTTTTTCCAGAAACATGCATGAGAGATTTTCCCAATATTTCTCTGCAGAGCCTGTTATCAGTGACCACTTGAGATATCTTACAGCAACTCTGTTGCCTTGTCCAGTTTGCAATTCCTATGTCTTAGGAAGAACCCATTGAGAACAATAAAATAAAAACCTGACAAACATCAGGGACTCACCTAAGCTGAAGTTCTGATACAAAGTGGGGTTTGTTTACCGTTCAAAACTGACACAGTGCAGCTCTTCTCTTGCTTTGAGAAATGTTTGTTCACAAAGTATTTTAAAAAGAAACTAGCAACTGAGACCTTGATACTGTTTTATCTCAGTTACCACCACAGTTACCACCAGACAGCACCGTCACCATGCAGTTATTAATAACAGAAAACATCAAAGATGTTGAACAAAAACAAGAATGACAGAGACCGCAAGATAAGTTTAAATAGCCTAAGACAGGGCCTTAATTAGAAAAACTCATTAAAAAAAGGCCAAAGACACTATCAAACTAAAGAACAGAATCACTGTCACAGGCTTCACACTCAGCAGTTTCCCAGTTCTCGGGTTGATGTGCTGAGCCTGCTTCTCACTCCTCCTGCTGCCTCCCTCCTGCCTCTTCTCAGACCCTGTATGTGAAACCCTCAAGAGCAAGGCTGAAATAACTTTCTCTAAACCTCTTCACATTCTTGTACCATGCTTCAGTGTCTGGGGACACTGTGTGCATCAGAAACACCACTACAGACCCCAGAGGGATGGAGGCAAAAACTTCACTAAGAAAAGCTCACGACTGTGGAAACACAACCCTGGACAAAATAAGCATCACAGTTTTAGCCATGCCAGCTTCAGCAGAGACTGCAAAACCTACTTGTCAAGGACCAAGAAAGGATATTCCAGCTCCAGCCAGTCTCCTGGGGAGCATACTTCGCTGAATGCTGTGCTTTGGCTTTCCATGTTAGACAAGTAAAGCATTTCAGTACTGCTGCTTTACAGCTTAACTCTCGACTTCAGCACAACAGGTCACCTTGATGCAGTTCAGTGTCTTACAAGAGCACCAAGCCACAGGAAGACATGGAATTATGTAGTGGTACCAAACAGACATTTTAAAAAGGCAGGAGCACTGCACCTACAGACACAGGCTCTTAAGATATTTCAGGTTGGAAAGGACCTGAGGAGGTCTGTGGTCCAGCCTTCAGCTCTGGGGCCAGACCGGGCTGCTCAGGGTGTTCTCCTGTCAAGACGTGAGAACCTCCAAGGACAGAAATCAAACCCCAGTTCCCACACTGAATTTGTTGTCCTTCAGAAATGTGATGGGAGTGAACTACCTCACCTCCTCCAGGCCTCTGGTGAAGACATTAAACCATGGGTCCCAATACAGACCTCTATAGAGCTCCCAGAGCACTCATCGCTGGCCCCCATTCAGCTAAAACACTCAGTTAGAAGAGGAGAAAAAGGCCCAAAGCAGCCAGAAATAGATGCAACATAACTCACTGATGATGTCCCAGGGCTGCAGCTTCACCTGTTCTGCTGCGACATATCAAGCCAGCTCAACTACAACCTTTTTTCCTTTCAAGATCCAATCAAGCTGCAGTCAAGTTTCCTCCCCACCTTGGCCAGCGTTCAGCAGAAGTCTGTAATGATTACCTGTCAGTCCTTGGCTGCTCCTCCACAGCAGCCTGATTCACATACAGCTCATGACAGGTCATGCCTAACCTTCTATTTCCTCCAGCAAAGATGGGATTAACCTTTTCAAAGTTCCTGAAGAGATATCATGTACGTATACATGAAGAGATGCCATGTACGTCACACATACAAACATATGTGTTATTTATATATGCAGGTTTCATTAAAATACATCTTTTTTTTATCTTCTCTGCTATACAGAACTATGTTCAGTCATGAGAATCCCACCAAGACAAGTAGGGAGAATCAGAAGGAGTATGGTTCTCACTCCATATTCCATCCCAGTGGAACCACAATTTCTTCCAGCAACAGTGCTAGCCATCAGCAGGCCGTGTTAAAACTAACCTTAAAAAGGAGGGATTTTTCCCGGTTCTGTGCTTGGTTTCTCCAGTCGCCCTGCGAACAGCTGTCCTGGTGCATCTTACGGAGTGGCGCTGGGGACAGGGGCATATGAGCTTCCCAAGCTGGCACTGGCATCTGTGGGAACTGAAACACACGTGGGATCACAGCTTAGTTTATCACAAGAGCCATTAAATCTCTGATTCTATAGCAGAAAGCAATAACTACTTTGCATAAGCAGCAACAAGGCAATTGGCTCCAGGGTAGACGCGTTGTGTAGCAGAGCAGAGGATCAAGGCAGGCAGGGCTTTTTTTCTGCCATCGAGGCCACTTGAGGCAGACAAGGGAGCCGCCAGGCCCCAGCAGCCCTCGTGTGTGAGGCTGAGGAGGCATGGGCAGAGCCAGCAGCGTGCCCTTCCCAGCCGTTCAAAGGCAGCCCCCAGGGAACATGGCGACCAGGACGTGGTGCCTCAGCCAGGACATGGCACCTCAGTTTGCCTGCTGTCTACCTGTAGCTAAACCAGCCATGGTCTGCACATGGCCTGCACCAGTGCCAGGGCTGGGGGAGACGGTAATGCCTCAACTGAAGTGCATCTACACCAATGCGTGCAGCATGGGCAACAAACAGGAGGAACTGGAAGCCATCGTGCAGCAGGCAGGCTATGACTTGGCTGCCATCACTGAAACTTGGTGGGACCACTCCCATGACTGGAGTGCTGCATTGACTGCCTATAGGCTCTTCAGAAGGCACAGGCAGCACAGGAGGGGTGGTGGTGTGGCTCTCTATATCAGAGAGTGTTCTGATATTGTGGAACTTGAGGCAGGGAATGATAAGGTTGAGTTCCTATGGGTCAGGATCAGCAGGAAGGCCAAAAAGGCAAGCATCCTGGTGTGGGTCTGCTACAGACCACCAAACCAGGATGAGGAGATGGATGAGGAGTTCCACAGGCAGAAGCTGAACAATCACCAGCACTTGTTCTCGTAGGCAAGAGCTTCCCAGACATATTCTGGAAATACAATACAGCTCAGTGGAAGCAGTCTAGGAGGTTTCTGAAGAGCGTGGAAGATAACTTCCTGACACAGCTGGTTAGTGAGCCCACCAGGGGAGGTGCCCCGCTAGGTCTTCTGTTCATAAACAGAGAAGGACTGGTGGGAGATGTGGTGGCTGGGAGCTGTCTTGGGCAGAGTGAACTCTACCACGAAATGGTAGAGTTCAGTGCCAGGGAAGCTTATGGAGCAGATTGAGAGTCATCACGCAGCACTTGCAGGGCAAGCAGGCGATCAGGCCCAGTCAGCATGGGTTTATGAAAGGCAGGTCCTGCTTGACAAACCTGATCTCCTTCTATGACAAAGTGATGCACTTAGTGGAGGAGGGAAAGGCTGTGGATGTGGTCTAACTTGACTTCAGCAAGGCTTTTGATACCATTTCCCACAGCATTCTCCTGAAGAAAAATGTCTGCTCATGGCTTGGACTGACGTATGCTTCGCTGGGTTAAAAACTGGCTGGGTAGCCAGACCCAAAGAGTCGTGGTGATATTGGATTGGTTGGATATTAGGAAGAACTTCTTTACCGAAAGGGTTGTTAGCCATTGGAATGGGATGCCCAGGGAAGTGGTGGAGTCACCATCCCTGGAGATCTTGAAATGAAGTTTAGATATAGAGCTCAGTGATCTGGTTTAGTGGGGGACTTGGTAGTGTTAGGTCAGAGGTTGGGCTAGGTGATCTTGGAGGTCTCTTCAACCTAGGTGATTCTGTAATTCTGTGGTAATCGCCTTAAATATTAATGAGGTAAACATTTCTTTAATTGAGCCTGTATTCCAACTACAAACTTAGTTTTAGCAAATAATATCATGATTACATGTAAGTACATATGTGTAAGTATACACGCAGCACATCTACTCCCTGAAAGACACCAGAATGAGGAGACAAGGCTGTGCATCCTTGACATATCCTCTGTGGCTGCGGGCTGGTTAACCAGCATGAGGAATTTCATTTTCCTCATGGAATCAGAATCCTGCTGGTTCATGAAATTAGATACAGAGGAAAGGCAGAGACAACTTTTGCTGCGTTTTAAAACAACTCTTTCCAGACAAAGGGAAATGAACAGCATTGGATATGGGAGAAAAACCTTACTACAGATAGTTTTAAGGGCTTCCAACTCTTCTGCTAGGACATTACTGAAAAGGTAATAATTTTTCATCTCCATTTGATTTCCCCTCATGTTTTACTGTATCTTTCCACTTCCATGTGTTCCTAATAAAGATGAACCACGGAACTAGACACTGGGGAAAGAGAAAACCAGCCTGGTGTTACATGCATATGTTACAGAGGTTGCTAATATCCTTTCACTAGTGCCGTTACCCACCTACAGTTACTCCTGTGACTAAAATCTGATATATTTCCAATTCAGTTTGATCTGAACACCTTCTGCTTCTTGTTCCTGTTGCTAAGTCCTAGGATTAGAATACTCCAAGGACAGCTCCTTGGGGGTCCACAGAGCAAGTAAAGTCATGCTAAAAGCTTTGCAAAAGGAGTTTCCAGACAGAACTGAGCACAAAGCCTGTGTATTTTTGGCACGTTTGGTAAAGTAACAATAACCTTCTCATTCTGCCCTCTGTGACACCCTGACCATAGCTGCTGTCTTACATCCTATCTGTGATCCCAGTAAGTCAGGACAGTACTGGAGAAGCATCTGAAGAGCAAGTAGTTTAAAGACAATTTCTCAGTCTGTCTATATTGTAATTCATAAACACTCATTTTGCCCTCAAGTGGTATCAGTTTGAGGCACTAGAGGTCCATGGTTACATCCCTGGCATTTGCTGGTACAGCAAGACCTCTCTGACACCCCTAAATTCAGCAAATGTCAATGGTATTAAGCTGGCAAAACACAAACAGCAGCCATTTCTTGACAACCCAAGTGCCTTTCATCCAGTTACATCCTCAGGTTTGTAATTGCTGAAGCTTATCCAGCTTCAGACTCCATGTCTTTAAGATTTTGCAATGATTATGATTACTAAAGCAAGAGAATAAGCAAACATACCTCTACCCTCTACTTATAAGCAAACTGACTTTTGCTGCTGTCTTTGCAATGTTCCTGGCATATGCTTCATAAATAGCCACTGTCAACAGAAAGAGCAGCTTGCTGGAGAGAAAGCTGGCTTGGTCCCAAAAGCACTGTCACATCGCAACTTCCTTCTCTCAGAAAGTGTTATTCATTAAGAAAGCTTACACTTGAGGAGAAAGAAGCATTTTACAGAGCTGTTTTCTCAAGCTCAGGAAACTCAGTTTGTCCAAGTTTTTGCAGAATGTTTGCATCTCTCCATCTGCTGCAGCTAGCACTGGCGTCACCAAATACTAACACGGGGACCTGCCAATTGCTGTGACTTGCTATTTCATTGGTTGTGTTTGTGTGTGTGTGTGTGTGTGTTTTTGATTTAAAAAAAAAAAAAACAACACTGTGAGAACACATTGTTTTCTTACAATGATGTCACAACATCTAAAAAAAAAAAGTTGGCTTGCACTGTGGTCCTTTGCATTACCTTTGTAAAAATCTCTCTCATCTTCTCACCTTACAGAAGAGGAGTTGACAAAGAGAATAAAACCCCAGCCTTTGATGGTTACTCAGAGCACCGGGCTGTGTTGCCGTAGGTCTCACCCAAGTGCTAATCCTGCAAAGCCTCACTCCAGCTAGCTGTGACCCCAGCACCTGCCTGGACAGCCTGTGGGGATGGGGTGCCCACCTGCCACCTCTCTCCCCTCGGTGCAGAGCCACCCACAGCGCCTGCAGCAACCAGCTCAGGGGCGGTAATGTCATGCCTGATGGGGAAAGCCTTCAGAACTAGGGTAAATCAAGCAAATATTACATTATCTGCTTCAAACATGCAGTTTGTAACACTTCCTAGCCAACCTTGGATCTGGCTCTGCAGCCTTGTCACGGTGTGTTGCCTCTTCAGATGAACCGCTTTGCAAAAGCCCCTGGAGTTACTGATGTAAAACTATTTTCTCTGTGCAGGTTACAAAGGCTGGGGCAGCAGGGCTGTTCACTGAACAAAGTCAAGACAAAAAGTGCTGTCTGCCCCCAGCTGCAGCCTGTCTTCTCATCCTGGTCAACCTGTGCCCTACAGCTGACTTCACTACCTCAATATTTTTTCTTATTCCGATTTCCTGTCTCTTCCCTCTCCTCAGTTACCGACCTTGCTTCTTCTGTCTGACCTTCTCAGAGACCACAACTGTAATAACTCCTTCCTAAATGAGGAGGGGAAAGTGCTTTGCAGAACCTGTTGTGATTGCAACAGGCAAGGCACGATGCCAGTTGCATCCTCCTGTACGATCTGAGCTCGCTACCACCAGAGCCCCTCTTCTCAGCTGGGTTAACTCCGATCCTCACCTTTACTGTACACTGCAAATGCGTGTCAAGTAACAGCAGTGACTGCCTGCACATCATTTCAACAAAGAATTACATATCCATTAAAACAATAGGATCCGCTTTTAACCATTTACATGAGAAAAATCACATGAAGTAAACTTTAAATGAGATAAGAAGCCAAATTACGTTCAGGCATTCCAAGTGTTAAAATAAAACTTATTTTGTGTTTTCAAAAATTGCCCAATCCCAAACAGGAAAATTGGTCTACATTTTGTCTTCATTGAAAACAATCTGAACAGCAATGTAATTTCAGGATGGATAGATGAGCTATCACACACTGCATATGTGTACACAAGACTTTTTCTCACATAAAGTCAATTATACTTAACATTTAGTGGATAAAAACAACCGCCACCATGTATAGAAACTGAAAAGTTTTTCTGGCATCATTATGCTGTATTGAGGTAGCTAAATCTCTAGTTTCAAAAAACAAAACTAACTAAGGAGGTCTGGTCTTAGGTTCAAGGTTCTGGAACCTTTTTCTCCTAACAGCAGTGAGGTGTAACAGCTACTGAGAGAGACTAAGGGAGTGGCATCCTCTTCTGGGCTGGAAAATGTCTAGCTCACAATAGCCCAGCAAGAGAGAATGCCACCAAACAGCAAGCCTGCTTCGGGTAAACAAGTGGGAAGACAAATGAATGTTAACATGTGCAAAATTTAACTGAAGTATCACAAATGAGAGGGAGAACAATTTTTAACTGAACAAGAGAGGAAGAGACAGACTTTTCCAGGGTTAAGAATTCCGTATTACCACAGACATCTTCTTGGTAAAAGCAATTTCCCTTCGCTATCCTACTGAGCCATACTTGCCCCTGTTGCTACTGTGCTGATTTCAACAGGGTGTCATAAGGAAAGAATCTGATATTAAAGAGCCAGTTCGTCATTAGGCTTCCCTCAGCAACAAACGGCAGCATGCTGTGTTGCGAGTGAATGTGGAGAAACACTAAAAGACTGCAATTAGGGGAATGGTAAATATCACATCTCTTCCCATTCTAAAAACTGCTTTTGTACATCCAGATTTTATGCTATCTGATCACTGAGCAACTCAGCTCCTGTCTCAATTATTTACTCTAATATCCAAACAAGTGTGTTTTTTTTTAGTACCGTCTCCTCCAACTTGAATGAAAAAGTCAGTAACTTAGATGCTGTTTTGAATGTAGAGTACAGATAAATTGGACAGATGAAGGCTGTTGTTTTCCATGTTTTACGGCATGTTAAGGAAGAAATATGGTAATCAATTTTTGACACTGTTTCAAAGTTTGTAACCTCTCCAAAAGAGTAAATACTTTATTTCTAAACAATTGGGTACATTGAAAATGCTGAGAAAAGGAATATAAAACAGAGGTTATCTAGTTGGTCTGAATTAAATTTTAGTACTAACAAAAGAAAAAAAAAAAAAAGGAATACAGAAGAATGAATGGAAGGCAAATTGCTTTGACAATCCAAAGGAATATTATGGCTCTCTCTTTGTTATTCTCTGTGAAATAAATTAAACCACATCTGTTTCCTATAATATATAATGAGCACTGCACATCTACAGCAATCCCAGCTTGGGTATTTGCACAAAACTCTCCATCTTACTGCAGTTCTTGTCTCGATAGGTCAGCCCAGAGACCTGCAAATGTGGGAAACCCATCACATGCAGCACCCGGTAGCTCCTGTGGCCACTTCCTTGCAGATGGAGGTTTGCTGAGGTTTTGTACAACATACTGTCACAGGAAATAAGCAAAGAGCAAAGGAAAAGGCTGGAGTGAAGATGCTGGTCTAAGGAAATTAACGACTGGGTCGTAACATGGGAAAGGAACAGGACAGAGAACATAAAGGCAGCCAGAAGGGCAATCAAAGCCTTTCTAAGCTAATATGAGTTATGATGGGGTTCCTCATAGCATGAATAGACATTTTATCTTCCCGTAAGAAAAGGAAAACCAACCTAAGACAGTAATCTACATAATTATGCAATGACTGTATAGGAACTGCCTGAACAGAAATAATTTTTCATTGGGTTGCTTCCTCTGCATTTGCTACCTGTTTGCTCTTGTAAGAGCATTCCAAAATCTTCTCTTGTCACTTCAACTACACTGTGTTGAAGTGACAGAGAATAATTATGTAATGATACTATAATCTCAGCGAAAAAAAGGAGATTTCCTGCTGTGGGCCTAAAATCTCTTACTTCTCTACCATGCCTCGATTAACGGCTAAGGCACCATGGGACTGGATCAGAGAAACTCCACCTAGCAGTACTAGGAATGCCACCGCTGTTCAGTTCAACCTTTCCACCATCAGCACCCAAGCAAGGAGTCTCACTGCTGTCATGAAAATGAGCTCTGGGTTGCACCTCTTCAAAGCAGCATAGAAAATAACTTCCCTCCATAAGAGCCAACCATTTTCTTAGACAGCTCCACTGACTGCTTCAGGGCTCACACGAGCAAAGTGACTTTCTCCCATGGACAGTTTTAGACTCCCATAGCCTGAGTTACATTTATCACCACACATATCATCTTCTGCTCAGCTTTATTGTTTGGACACCAGTCTCCTGGGACTTGGGACAACAACTGATTTCAAACAGTCCTGCTAAATCACTTCAAGCACATTCACCATTTTCTTGACATCGGCTTTGTCTCTCTTTACATTAGTCATCTCAACTGCAATCTGCATGACTAACCTGGTAGGAGTCTCCACGGACAGCTGCCAGTCACTAAATCCAGAAACACAAACTAGAATAGAAATATTATTAGGTGCCTTGCCAGTATGAAACATGAGAGAAGGGCCATGACAAAGGACACTTCTTACAACAGAAAAATGGATGAATGACAGAGAAGACCGCTGGCTTTCCAGAGTGAACACAAGTATGAGAATGGCTACAGTTTAATTAGTTTAGGAGTGGAACAAGCTGACTGTGTCAGATGGAGTGATACCAGGAAAAAAAAAAAAAAAAGTTACTTGCTGTGCCAAATAAGAAAAGCCACATTCTGACCCTTCTAGAAAGTGGATGCAGAAAGTTCTGATGAGGGAGGACTGAAGTCAATAGGGTTATAAGGTTGTTAATCAGGTCATCATTCAAATCAATGAACACACATGGGACTGCAGACAAGAAAGGCAATCCTAAACTTCAGGAGTAACAAATAGCTGTATTAGAGCCTCAAACAATAGCCTGAGAGGTGAAAATTTAACATCTCCTACTACCACCACCCTGTATTAAGCACTTTTTCTGCGTACTCTTTCTTCATCTGTGATCTGTACTACATTTATCTGATAATGAATCAGAAATGTCATATAATTACACTTCAAAGAGGCTAGTGTAATTGATGATCATTGAGAGCTGGCTTTCCTGTAATTTGCTAGAAGAAATGAAGCTCCTTGTGTGCGTTTGGGGGCACCACTACAGCAGAGATGTCTAATCACCAGACAGTTCAGTTCAACAGACATCGACATATCAGCTCTAATAGCTATTTCATAAGGACAAAAACGTAACACATACTAAAGGAGCTCTTCTAAAGTTGCAAAATTTCACTCTTCCAGTTTCCGTAACATTCAGTAAGAGCCACTAAAAAAATTGTCAAAGACCTAATTCCAGCTGTAGCTTCAGCAGCATTCAACAGGGGCTCAATGATGCTTCAAGTAATACCAATGTCAAGCTAGAGGGGTAGGAGAGTGATGCCAAATGGTTTGTTCATGTAAAATGTCTTGGCAAAAAGGTGTACCGAGAGGAAGAGGAGAAGGAAAGCTGGGATATCCTCAAGGCTTTGTTATCATTGTAGTTCTGATATGGAAAAGCAACTGTAAGGCTGAGGAATTTGTTACACTGAAGAAGCCAATCTCTGATTCAGTGAAGAGAATTGAAGAGAAAGAGATGTTTTGGTTATGACCAGCCAACCGCTCCTACGGGTGATGTCTTTGGTGAAGAAAGCAGTTTTTGCACTGTTTTCCTTTCTGCCAGCAGCTCTAATAAAAGTGATGATGACTATTTCACCAAATTCTCTGACCTTTCCACAATGGAGAAGCAACACACAGCAATAGGTGGAACCCTGCACAATTTCACACTTCTTGTGCTTTAACTCATCACAGTCATAAATGATTAACAATCAGATCTGACAGCACACTCCCTAAGCTTACAGTCCTTGTTGAACCCACCCCAAAAAAGCCTATGCATGGGCTACTTCTACTGCGCAGAGCAAGAGCACGACTGTCCATACACCTTCTACATAGAAACCTATCAGCACCACTTCTAGTTATTACCCATTTTTTTCTCTCCTGCTTGAAAAAACTGTTATGAGTCAGAAGGAAACTGTGCATATGGAAAGTAGAAGGTAACAGTATATACAGAAAATTGTGTTAGATGGTAGATAGAGGGGAAACAAGACCTGTGCCTGTGCTATTAGAGTCACCGTACGCAAAAGGTAGAAAAAAAGCAAACATGAGCTGTGAAGCAAAGTGCGCGTCTCACTGGTATTTGTTTTTGTGCCCTGGTGCACAATGCTGAGTTTTCTCAGCCACCATCACGTTGAAGTTCAACTAAATTAAGAGCAGGGCTTAGTGAGTTTCCTGAAGAAGTGAGCATTCATGACACTCTTTTCTTTTCCTCCGGGCCTAGAAAGAAATCATTACATGACACTTACCCTGTCAGACCTATCAGCTCTGAGCGCTCTACCATATGCAGCAGCCCTGCACCTATCTTGTATTAAGATAAACAAAGATATGATCCTGTTCTCACATCAAAAGATTTTTAATTTAGGAGACACATACTGTTCCAGTGCAGAAACATGCCCTTCATTAACATTCCTCTGCCTTATTTTTGAACTAGGACAAGACGATGAGGAATACGTACCATTGCATATGGCAACAGTGTCTGATGGGGGGGTCACTGAAATGAGCTGGGAGGTTGTATAAGGTAGTATCTGGACCTTATTATTATTATTATAAATTTATATCCCAATTTTTTCTGTTTTCTAATAAGGAGATCATATGGTATATTTTAAAAGTATCCAATGGATATTCATACATTATTGACAAGCTGGGTGTTAAAGATTAAAGGCAACAAGAGTTGCAGAGAAGCTGATTATAATTTCTCATTTATCTCTCTCTGTTCTCCTCATCACTTACCCCCTGCCACACACAAACATATTTCTCTGCTAGCCACTTGTTGTTTTCAGACAGATCACTTTAAAAAAATCTTATTGTTTCTGTTTATTTCCTTGGCAATTCTCTGTTCACTGGGAGTTTATGCTTTTTTAATCTGTTTATTACACTCTTCCAGCTTTATTTCCTAATCCTCTTTTGTTCTTCCTAGCTTCGTTACTTTTAGACTGGGAAAGCTGCTTCTTTTTTTTTTTTCTTGTGAGCTTTACATGAGTTCTTTAATCATACTAGTAAAAACACATACTCCTGCACCCATCTTCTAAGGAGCCTTCCTTGACAATTCTCTTCCTTCTGACCTCTTTCCAATCTTACTGAGTGCCAAAATCTTAAAAAGCAGCTAATAGGAAGAATTAACAACATTAAAAGCCCTATGTTCACATGATAAAGAATCATGCCCAATCATGCATGCAGTCTTTGAGCAATTACACAGTGCAGTTAAAGAGTCTGCTCCAAGCCACGAGACACAAGCCACACTGCCAGGAGCATGGTGCCTACATCCCTCCAGAGCCTGGCACTCGGAGGAGCCACCCACTCACTCTTTAGGCATCCTTGCAGGCCACAGCCCTTCCCCTGTCCCACCATCCTACCTCCCTTCTTAGTGTTAGCCTCATGCATCATCCCTTTTAAATTGCAAAGGTGTGTCAGTAATGCTCATCATGTATCAACAAGAGTTCACAAATAAGGTCTGATACAATAACGTTTTATTCTCACTTGGCAGAGGTGAGAAATGGCTACGCGCACCATGGAAATTTTGCCTTATGCACCTCAGGAAATATAGTATCTTAATGACTTTTTATAATACAGTTTTCCTTTAATTTAATGATTTGTGAATCTAGTACTGAAGTCTCACAGACTACTCAAAAGACATCAACCCTGTAATAATACAAGTCTAAATGACTGCAGACAGCAATGAATGTTGAGTTAAAGTAATTTCGGAGATGAACCAAATGACAATATTACTTATTCTCAAGATCAGGCTGCATTGATATAACATTTTTATATGTTGATTATGCCAGATTTACAGGATATAGGACTATACTGGTCTTGCTTTCCTTCTTAATAAATACAATGGTGAAGAAATGGGGGTGGTTTCTTTGTGCAGTAAAATCCTGCCACACCAATGGCCAAAAATAATCAAGTGATATTAATCAGTCTCCTTTTCATCTCCATAGAGATTAGAAATATTACAGACAGAAACACAGCTTTAATTAGTCTGGTCACACAAAAGGAAAAACACATGACTACTCTAGCAGATAAATCACAGTAAAGATACAAATCACATCTCAGAAGGTGAACAGTAATTTTCTCCTGGATCTCAAACTAGGTAAAAACCATTATACTTCTTAAACCCTGTAGAAGAATGGCTATATGCCTGTGATTAACACTTTAAAAGTGTTTCTAATATACATGTACTTATTTCTCGGTTTGGTGAATATCAATATATGTAAGCCAAATAGTTACTGAGGCAAACTTCAGGCTGATATTTACTGTGAAGGACAATCAATCTTCAAATTTATTTTCATGTAGTAAACATCACATGGTTCCTAAATTATTAAAATATGCCCCAAGCAATAGACACCTCTCTAACTCCAAGCTGGCTCAAGCACTCAGTGCTCTTAAAGACCTCGGACTGCACCTGAAGTTTCACTTGCCTGACTCTGGTTCACCTATGCATTTGTTCAGTGGAGCTAAACTTTACAAGTAGGTATTTCAGAAACCACTTTTCTGGAAGAGACACTTCAACCCCTTCTTCGTGGCCCAGCATTTGAAACGGATAGACTGGTGCTGCTTTCTAATGCAAATCCGAAGTCTCCTAGGTGGAATGTGATTAGCCAGGGGCAGTCTCACTGGACAGAAAAATCTTCAGCCTGAAACGTTGCCGAGATCGTTACAGATGGCATTTGACAGTGAAGATCAGGATGGATTTGTTCGTATGGAAAGTAAAGCGTAACCAGGGATGGGATTCAAAATAGCCAGAGCGAGGATACAGAAAGGTCCCGAAAAAGTCAAAACTGTACCCGAATTCATGTTGAACTACACTGGTGCAGCACTGCTATGATGGGGGGGGAGCACTAAGTCCCTTCGCTTCCACACAAGCAGCTCCGCAGAGCAGCTCCATCTCCACAATGCACTTGGCACAGTGCAAAGCTACATCTGCAGGATACACATCGCCATCCTCCTGGGGGTTAGGAGCGCTGGAAGCACCGTGTGCTTCGCTCATCAGCTTGCTAGCAGATCTGCTTCGAGCAAACAAGTTACCAGAAGCAGTTAGGCAGCAGAAGAGCCCCTTGCTCTGCAGCTGCCCAGCACTGGCAGGAGGCTCCCCACGCCAGCGATACAGCTGGCTAGCGTGCTGCACCAGCATTGTGCTCGAAGGGTTGCATTTGTCCCCTAATTACCTCGTGGAGTGTAAGCCTACGGAGACCTGAGCATTCGAGGTAAAACTACGACAGCTATAAAGGCCTGAAATGCGATCATACGATGTGCCGCAGAACTGACGGAGCAGCCCCAATTAAAAAGTTGCAAACGAATGGCATTTTGTGTCGTAAAACTGTTCCTCAGCTGTGCCACAGCATGTGCCAGAATGGTTTGAAGATAAGGGGAGCATTTTTAATCCAAACCAAAGTAACTTTATTCACTACACACATACATTTACAATAAGCATGGCTCCACCAGGGCTCACAGGAGAGAGAATGGTTCTCTCGAAAGGTTCCATCAAAACTACATTATGGATACAGAGGAGCACAAAGGGAACCAAATGCACATGGCATGCTAACGAACAGTAATAAAACAGCATTATTAAGACTGCAAATCCAAGCCCTGAAAAAGTTAGGAAATGCCAGAATTCAGGCTGTTTGCGAGAGGACAACTTGCCCCTGCCTCCTGCGGGTATGTGGTCCGGAACAGCCTTCATGACATGAATATTTGTTTTGTCCTCCAGGATCCCTCTGTCAGCTCTCTGAATGGACAATGCTCCCTGAATAAGCAGCAATTCATTTTTTTTTTGCCTTCTCCTAGAAATCCTGTGTGCTGCTTTATGCCTTATTTACTGCTCTGAAAGCAGAATTATTCATTTTTTCAAAGAGTTTTCTCTGGAACTCACTATGTAGTACCAGAGAGCTTCTCAAATATTAATGACAGCTGTTTGCACAACATGCCTTTGAGATGATACGATGTGCACGAAGGTAGCTTGTTTCGGCCTGGGCAGCCTTCAGCTCTTTAACAACTTCACCAGCTCCAACCAGGAAAACATGAGTTGTTCTCCAGAAAGGGTGAGGGTGTGCATGCAACAGCACTGATGAGGAGAGAGAGAGAAGCTGATGCTCGATAGTCCACTGTATTAGGGATTTTATAGGTTTTAACAGGATAGATTTAGGCTCTGCTTCCTTACATGGATCAACAGACTGAGAATATGCCAAAGGAAAGGTATTAATGAGAAGAGCAAGAGTTCACAGCAGTCACAGCACCCCATGCTTTTCTCCATCTCCCTGTCATGGACAAAGCCAGTTTCATACCTCCCAACAGCAACACGCTCCTGCCTGGGTCCTGCTCTTCTCCCACCATGCTGGGAAGGAACGTAAGGGTAACGCAGCCGGTCTCATCACCTATTCACATCAGATCTTCCCTGAAATTTGGGAAACATACACAGTGTAAGGACAATATAATTAATTAGAAGATTGTGTACATCAGAGTAAGGAGTACATTTTTTGGAAAAGAACAATGCAGGTATCAAGGCTTTGATAGTCAACTTTCTATAGTTATGGGGTGCTTAAAAAAAATAATAATTTTTTTGACTGGTTACAAAAGCTGATGTGCTCAACTATTCTCACATGAAGAAAACCAACTATGAGTAGTAATGGATGAGTGACCACCACTTAATTTATGAATTTTTGTTAATTTTTTTTTACTGTACAAGGTAATTTTTCAACATGAATTTCAATGCAAGGAATGGAAATTAGATGAATGAAATAATTTATGGTATTATTGTGTTTTCATCTTTTTAAATTAAATTTTCCTTTGGGGTCAGCTTGGTTGTATTTCCTTTAAATACAGGGACAAGGGTATTTATGTACTCTAGTCCTCACAGCCTGGTAGGTTGCTCACTAGCAGATGTGCATTTATGTAGTTTTATATAACATACATATATATACACACGATACATAGTGTGCATTGTATACACACTACACACTATATATACACGTATATATGTACAGTGATAAGTCCTGCATAGAACAAGAGATGAACAGTCACTTGGAAAAATCTGAAACTCAGTGAAGAAAAGAAAATATAAGCAAAAATAAACTTTGTTTATAAAGACTTTGTCTGCTGAAGAGCTTATTTGCACAATGTTGAAGATTTTATGCTGGATGAATGAGGACCAACAAAAAAGTTGCTGAGCCAAGTTTAAGCAACACATCACTGTTAAACTGTCTAGTTAAACAAACTACCTGTCATGAAAGCCTTCAGCTTCATTGACAAAAATACTAAGGAGAAACTAAAGAGAAACTAAAGCTCACCCAGCTGGAATAATCAGCCAAGAGGACCCAGAGGAGACCAAAGGCAGATAAGCTGGATGAACAGATGCCTTGGAAAATTACATGCAAAAAATAGTTAAGTGAGGGTGAAAAGCAGTGGTGCAGTGTGCTTTATAGAAACTCATCTCAACACCTTCATAAATTGCAGGTTTTAAAGGTTTGCTTCTGCTTTTCTTTCCCCTTTTCTCATTTGTGTATGGAAGTGCAACGGTTGGGTGACTCATTAAGTAGCAATGGATGAGAGCAGTGATCTTTTCTCCTCCAAAATGCAAAGCTGGAGGAGTCACTTAAGTGCACTGGAAGAGTAGTGTTGTTATAGACTTAACCATCAGATATCAGCTCTCTGCTCCTTAAAAATGTTTAACTTTACTTGTCAAGTAAACAACCAGGACAAAATAGAAGTAACCTCCACATTCCCAAATGCTCCAAAGGTTAGATGTGGTGGTAAAAAATGCTAATTTGTCACAGAAAACATTTTGTTGTTGTTGTTTTTGTTGAAATTAAACGAAAATACTGTAAGTAAAAGCTGGCCTTTTTTCTTTTCTTTTTTTTTTTCCTACACTTAAATACATGATTGTTATGTACGCAGGTAGCAAATTTAAAGAACCCATTGTTCTCAAGAAAGCTATTAATAAAGATTTTTTTCGTCCTCTGGGAAGACAAGAGAAATAAAAGGTTTACTATTTTGTAGCCCCAAGACATCTGGAGAGGAATGCACACGTTGCTGAAAGTACCTGAGGCAGCTGGCTGTGTGCACAGTTCCTTTTTACAACATTAGGTCCAGCAGGATGAGAGAGAGCTATTTGTCCTGAGTATATGCCTTGTGTTTTGATATATTTTCAAAAGGAAAAACAGCAGGAAGCGCATACCTTTTTATACTTGAAATGGTGGCATTGAACCTGAAGCACTTGGGGTTCCTGGGCTTTATGGGTACATAATGTAGTGGTGAGAAGGTTATTATATGACAGGAATTATTGCTTAGGCTTTAAGTAAAAAGCAACATTGTATGCGGCATTTTTTTTTTTACAATGTGAATGGACGAAGAAGAGTTCCCAGTTTTCTCTGTACATCAAAATATTTTGTTTCCTTTTGTAGAAAAGAGTGTCTTTGGGTGTGGAATTATGAATAATCCCTGAGGAAGCAGCATTCAGTTGAAGAGCTGACAGCCTTTCCTCGCACGTAATTTCCTCTTTGAGATGCAATGCAGGACAGAGAGCACTTTTGAAGTAATGTCTATTTACAAGTTCTAATAGCTTTGTACACAATGATTTCCTTCATGAGACATCTCAACCACTTCCAATGTATTCTTACACTTTCAAATATCAAGCAAACGTAGTGACAGGTGCTGCAAAGCAGCCAAGGAGATAGCTCTCCCTGTGATTGAGTTATTATGTATTCCATTAGATAGTGCCGCTCAGCTGAGCTTTTGAAGGTGGAAGGTAAGATTAACAGAGGAGGAAAGGCTTCTTGTTAATTAAAGTGATGCACTGCCAATTGTAAGGGCGATCAAATATTGGTTCAGCCTTACCACTGCTGCTTACTTTTAATAGGCAGGAGTATATTTGATGATGGATGATGGAACTGCCCAGCAGAGCAGAGGCTGTATGCAAAGCCGCAGCCTCACCGCTCACCTCTTTCAAGATCAGAAATGTGCAGACTGACAAGACGAAGGCTTGGGAGAAAAATTGTTCAACAAGTGCAAAGAGACCATGGCACTGAACCTGGAAAAAAACTGTTCGTTACTTGACTAAAAGTGTAACAGGGCAGTTTATATGCAGCGTGCTTATTTATCGTAAACGCTGCAGCAAAGCTAATGATTTTTGTTTTAGTTGGAGTTCAGATTCTCACTTTCATCAGCATTATCTTGCAAAATACATTCCCAAGATTATTTTAATTTAGGATTTGACACCAACGATTGCCTTTCTTCCCCTCAAAGGATAAATTAGTTCACAATAAAAGATGCATATTAGGCAATTTATTATGCTAATGACTTGCAGAAAAAAGCCAAATTACCTTGATGGTGGATTATATTGAACAATAAAGAAACACACTCCTTGCAATTCTCAGTAAATGTATAGTTTAGCAGTGGTTAGCTACAGGAAGCCTCCTGGTAGTAGTATCCACGTTAAAGACAAACAGACATGCATTATCAGTAACCACAGTCACAGCGAAACAATGCAGACAGATCTCAGATTTGTAATTAGATCTCATTACCTTACACTCGTCATTTTTAGCTCAGCTTGGAAGCAAAGCTTGTGTGAGCGTGGCATATGGTGCATGTGCTGGCATTTCCCTACCCGATGATTTTAAGATCTATGATCAGACTTCAAACACTTTGAAGGAAAAGTTGAGACTCAAAGAAATTAAGCTTTGTACAAATTTTATGCAAATAGAGAGCCAGGTAGATCAAAAAAAATCCATTAATGATCCTCATTGATACAGAAGCTTAGCATGAACATATGAATTCATAGGAAACAGCTGCTCCCAGAAAGGTTACTCGCTTTGAGGTGTGAAACAACTCTCCCAGGCTATGTGCCCTGCCACTTCTGCTGACATCCCCGAGGACTGAGGACAGACACATTCCTGGGCATGGGGTATCAGGCACATGGGAAAGTAGGAGAGAGCTGCTGCAGGGTACTGTCTATGGATAGTAAAGCTTGCATAGGGATAAGGATACAGGTGGAGAGAGGCATTTTGCACTTCAACCTTGAAATAACGAATGGACCAGCATCCCTAACTTCAATAAAGGCAAGATTCTACAGAAAAATTTAGATGAGTATCAAAAATTATATTTTCAAGTGGGATCTATAACAAGATTCAATCAGACACACAAACACACACACAGAAAAATGTTCCATGAAGACGGAATGAGAAAAGTACAGTTTTATGTGAGCAATAAAATACAGAAAGCTATGTAATTGAAGGAAAAATAGAAAGTGGCCTGAACACTAACCCTGCACCAGTTGCATCAACCAACATCTGAACAACCTAAAGAAGGGTGGAAGCAGCTCAGACTCTTCTAGAGTCTCCGGCAGTAAGAAAAAACAGCAGTAATTTTAAAATGCTATGGTGTAATGAGTTTTGACAACACCTGGTTAGAATGAAAATGAGTCCTTTTTAGTAAATGATTAGAGGGATTATAACCTAAAAGATTAAAGGAAATGCCTCTTCAGAATCTGGTCGGTTTAGATTTCTCAATTCACCTGATTATGGAGTTTTTTCTCCAGTCACTGCTACTGTTACAGAGCACCTCTGAATTAATGGTCCTGGCATACCCATTCTGCTTATTTTAAAGTGACTAATTACAACTAAATTTCTCTTTGCAATTATGTAATCTGCACTGATGAAATTAAGCTTTTATGTGTTTAGTTGGTATTCATTTCCCTGTTTGGGAAAAAGAAAGCCCAAACCATTTGGTTAAACCCTGCATCTCCCCCCATCAGTCACTGAGCGCAGAGACCTTACTGCTCCAACACGGAGAGGCAGTGGCACTGCTCAGAAAGCAAGGACAGAGCTCTGGAGCTGGGTAAGTGAAAGTTCAGCATCACTGTGATAACATCAGAAGATGGAGCTGCAACTCACTCCTTCCGAACTATCATCACGTTATGAAAATGAGTGTTTTCAGTGTGTTCTGTAGCAGGAAATATTTTATCTGCTATAAAAACCAACAGTTTTTTTTAAAAACAATTAAACTCTCAAGC
Source organism: Anas acuta (assembly GCF_963932015.1). NCBI lineage: Eukaryota > Metazoa > Chordata > Aves > Anseriformes > Anatidae > Anas > Anas acuta. Next base: position 3,284,921 of record NC_088985.1, read on the forward strand.
TTCTTTTCAGAATGTAACAAGCTGTGAAAGTCATTTACAGAGTTGGATGTACAGCGCCATCACTTTCATCCTCCAATGTAGTGACAAAAATGCAATATAAATGAAGCTCCATTTTCTTTTCCTTTGTAGATCTGTTCTGCACTGTGTACACCGGATTAAAACCTCAGTTACATAAATAATTAACTAGGACCAACTGAAAGTTAAATGCCACTTTGTAGGAAGAACTACCTACTTCTTTCCTGACTACCATTAGTAGAAAAGCTGAAAACACTTAGAAGAGTGGCTGCCACATCAAAGTGAGTAGGATGTGGGGAAAGTTCTTCCAAAATGTGGTCTCTGAGTAAAGTTAATGCCTTTTCCAACTCAGAGCTTGAATTAGAGGGATGACCTTCTTGCTGCCTGAAGGCAAGTACAGACTTCTGGTGCAGCCACACCAGGAGGGACCTGCCCAACTATCACATTTACCATACACCAGCAATGTCCTTTTTGAGCACGTGAGACATTTGCACTAGGAGGTTTTGCCATTAGGGACAGAACACATCCAGTTTGGGTACACCAGGAAATATTTTCCAATGTAGACAGGACCTCAGTTTTGACAAAATTCATTTTCTGTTACATAAAAAAAGACAGTAACTGACAATTTCCTGATTTCCTTAAACCCCTGTCCATCCCCCTGTGTCCATACAGGATCTAGGTACTTGTGAAATGACGAGTAATTTTGTTATTCATTGGCGTATGAATATTGTTCACATGAAAAACCAAAACACAGGCTGAAGAATATACTGCAAGGAAAAAAAAAAACAAAAAAAAAAAAAAAACACGAATGTTTAAAATATTCGATCAAAACCACAAAAATAGCAAAAAGAAGCTGTGTCTCAAGACAACAGGCACAGATTCAAGCCCTCAGCTTTCTGCTCTCAATACCGCATGACACCAAGCGTGTCATTGGAGCATGCTGTGCCTGATTTCCCATCGCTAAAACAAACACAATAGGCACTAAGATGCTACAAGTGCATGTGGAGAGAGGATTTTGAAACCTGCTTCCTTTGCCACTGGTTTCCATGGAAAATTAGCATCTCCCTCGTTTTAGTAAGACAGCCAAGCTCACTAAAAAACACACGAAAGTTTAGGCAACTGTCATTTTCCTGTGTACAAAAAATAAGAGTGCACGTGTATGAAGGAGAAAAGCAGCAGCAAGTCTGACTGGCCAGGCTGGGGGAAAGGCATCTGGCTCTGGCCATCCCCTGCCCAAGTGCCTCTCCCAGCCTTCCCCACTGATCTGCACTTACCTCTGTGCTGTCTGGCAGTCACCCAGGGGAGCTGCTCCCAGTCCTCAGCTCCTGCCACCCCCCTGCGGCCCTCGTCTCCAGCAATGGAGCAGGACGTGAGTTCCCGGCTCCTAATCATGGGTCATCGCTTCCCCAGAAAGAGGCGTATGATAGTTTGAGGTAGGGATTTCACTTCTGACCACAGGCAGATCCATTCTGCCTTACTTTCGCCATCTGTAGAGTAAATATCCGATCAAAACTACCCACTCAGAGCTGCTCAGTGCTGAATGGAGAGGGCAACTCAGCTTCTCTGCCTTAGAGATAGCAATTTCAACATGGGCTGAATGGTCCTTTAGAAGTTACCTTTCCACTAATGAGGGAGGCTATCCTGAGACTAATTTCCACTGTTTAATGCAGGTGATGTGGAATACAACACCATTTTCTGGAGCTGTATTTATTGCCCTTTTGTATCAGAGGTACAGCTTATTTACTCTCAGGCAACTAGGGAATAGATTATTCAATTAAATGTACAAAAGCGGGTAATTTAGAAAGTTAACTTATGATGACACACCATGGCACCAGCATTGCACTATTAGAAACAATCATCCTGAGTCTGGGAGAAGCATACTGAAGCTGTGCTTCAATACGTAAGGAAGAAGGGGCAGAAGTACAAGTGCTATGCTAAATACAGCTGCTGCTGAGAACACAAGAGTGACTGTATTTAGTGAGGCTACGGGCCGTGTAACCAGTACGCTGAGCTGCACATTCATAGAGACGTCAGGAGGCCTTTATATTTTGAGGAAACATGTCAGTCTTACCTGTCCATCTGTGCTGCCACTCAGATTCTGCTTCACTCTCCTTTCACAGAGCAGTTCATTGTATTTCGGAAGCAGCCAGCTGGACAGGGGCTGCTTTCCCCGCTGCCCACCCATTCACAAGTCTGTAGAGGTAGAGCTGTGTGAAGAAGCCCTAAGGATAGCTAAGGCCAGTGTGGCTACGTGCCACACTCTTCATTCCTTCACACCAGCCCTTTGGTCACACACACAGCCAGACCTGCTCAGGGCATCACGCAGAGGCTCTGTACAGGAGCAGGCATTTCAGAAGCCAAAGGCCTCAAGGACAGCCACACATCCAAGCACTCTGCTGGTAACACAGATCAGGCAAACAAATACTGATGGTTTGAATTCCCTGAGCTTTTCCTCTGTCACTGCTAGGACAAGGAAAACTGGGAGCTTCAGGCTCCAGGGAGACTTTGTAAAGTGTCCCCCTTGGTATCACTGATCAGTGACGTATCCTCCTGTGGCACGATGCATCCCCACGGCTGCACAGCACACATCCCCTCCCCAGCACGTAATTCAAAGTGGTACCAGACTGGTACCACCTCAACCAGACTGGTCCTTTTGCTTAAAATGAGAGTTGACATTTTCACGAAACCAAATAAACCCAGGAATGGCAGATGGTGTGTACGTGCAGGCAGGGGGGTGGAGGGAGGAGAGTGTGGTTTTAAAAAAGTACCTGCCCCAAATACAGCACAAGCTACAATCAAATTGCAAGTGTTGGCAAAGTGGAGGGAAGAGAAGGAAAGGAAATAATCCTCTGGCAAAGGGGTAGGGAAAAGGCCGGTGCATTGATCAGTGTGATCAGGGTGTAACTGTGGATCCAGCAACCAAAAAAAAAAAAAAGAATCACATTGCCAGGTAAAACGGTGTATCCAGCATCACCGTCGGAACAGACAGATGATGCTTGGTGCAGGAGGAGGAAGCCCTGATCTCAGTTTGGAAGCGATGCTGATGTGAGGGGCCAAGCACCAGGCCTCTGTCCCTCCACACCACCACGAGAGGCTCCTGGGCCTAGCTCGCTCCCAGCCTTTTAGGGCAGCTGCAGGGCTGCCGGGGGGCTTCCTACACCACACAGCAACAGCAGACAGTGAATCACCACCTAATAAAGAGTCTAGGACATCAAGGCTCTACTAAAGATCATGGAACAAAAGCAGCTTAAAGACAATTATGTATGGAAGCGACTGCTTTAACTACCTGAATTGTAAAGCAGTGGGGTTCCTCTGCACGTGAAGGTGCAGTGCAGAGGTAAAACGCTCTCTGCTCTGTTAAGGTTGCTGCTTTTACTTTATTTTTGCTGCCTGGCATGTCTTTCCAACCTGGGCCACAAGAATGGAGAAAAATTACACAACCAGAAGGTCTGAGGCTAGAATTACTCTGCTGGAGGAAAAAAAAAAAAGAGGGGTGGGAAAAGGCAAAAGAAAGGCACAGCATTATCCCAAGAGGACATCTACCTACTAGAAACCTCTAAGAGTCCCCTCCCTCTTTTTTTTTTTATTATTATTATTTTTTTATTTTTTGGCTTCAAACTATAAAGGTCTGTATAGTCTTTGTTCTTGGCTGAAGTGTGTTCCTGGACAAATAGCCACTTCTCAGTAGCCTTCACATTGTGTGAAGCAAGAAACGCGTGTGCTTGCATACCATTCTTCAAAGTAATACACCACAAATTATTTGATTGAACTAATAATCCATAAACACTAATTGTACTTGAAGCGAGAAGCATTCTTTCTCCTACTTATTGAAATTAAAATACATTCTTTGGCTTAAAGTATTTCTCTACATTTTGATTTGATGACAGCAAATCTTTTAATCACTCTGTCATAATCTTATGACTTCACCTTCAAACCATTCCAATTCTTGAAAAAGAATTGATGTTTAGTCAAAAAAAAATGATGCATTTGCTTGCACTGCCATAAGCACTCACATGCTCCATTTATCTCAAGCATAAAGATTCGTTAGCCAAAGTTTGTCTCCATGTGAATTCTGTTTAAGTACATATTTACACAGTAATTATGGCTCAGTACGATTTAAACTCTAGTGAAATGCACAAAAACATCAATGGGTGGTAACACAATGCACTTTTTTCATGTTTTTTTCCATGTTTCAATGGGCAGTCATGAGATTAGTTTAATTAAATTTCACACTGCTATCCTTGAAATGTTTATTTTCTGTGGATTTAGTTTTGCAGTCTCAAATTTAGAAACGTTTTAGAATAGTTACTAGTCCATGATGGGAAGGAACTATGGCAGGGGTCCACAGAATTCTTCAGCTTTTATTTCACATCATTCTATTATAACGCTATTATGTTTATGGTGTGGCAATAATACATTAGTGTTATAATACCAACACAGTGGGTTATTTAGTTTAAATATCTTACTATGTTTTACGTCTCTTAGTGAATTAAAATCATTCGGGAAGGCATGCAGTGGCCTAGGGTTGAAAAATCTTGTTCCTGCAGAGATATTTACTTAAACCAAATCTAAGGAGATGACTTTCAGTATTTATGCAATAATTCATCACTATAAAATAAGAACTCCAGTCTTGATGAGGAGCACCCATGCACACCTGGTAAGTCACTAGGGCATCTTCTGTGTCCCGTGATGTGGCCAGATGCAACAGGAGATTTAGGAATTTTGGCCTAACGAAGGGCAATCCTTCCCTGACATGAGCTAAACTATCCTCGGTTGTATGACTGAATGCTCAGCTTGCAGCAGGCAATGAACAATCCGGTGACATGAAAAACTGAAGCTTTGGAGGATCAAAAAAGAATAAAAACAGGAAAAGGGAGGAGAGTTTGGCATATGTTCCATATACATAGAGATGGAAAACAAAATATTTGCTGATACTTGTGGCAAGCAGCTGCTAACCTGCTGCATTTAGTTTGATTTTCCATATGTCTTAATAGACATGACTATGAATAGTCATTAAAATTAAACTAGTCTTACTCTAAATACAGCAGTAATATTCAGCTCTCACCCTATTAGGCTCTGAAATTAACAGGCTGACTGTAAAGAAACACTTATCCAATTTCTCTTAATTTACCTGTCATCAATTACGCTGAATTACGACTGATTCTTTTAAAATAGTTCTTTTTTTCTTCTTTTTTTTCTGTTTATTGCAAGACTTGCAAGGAGTATTCACAAGCAACTCAAAACACAACATTAGCTTTTCTTTGCCCTGGATCTTCTCAGAATCATTTCTGTGTGTGTTTTTTTGTGTTTTTTTTTTTTTTGTTTGTTTGTTTGTTTGTTTGTTTTTTAACATAGAATTCACTTTACATATAAAGATTCATGACTATCATGACTATCAATGACCAAAATCTTAGTGTTGTCTTCATTGCTTTCCATTTCTCAAATGGTTTTTTTTTTTTTTTTTTTCCTACTGCTGACATATTTTGGAGAGATTTCTAGTTTGCTAGTGTAACAGTGACACTGAGAATTTCTTTTTGTCAAAGGAACAGGAAAGTTTGTAGCTCAGCAGCATGAGAGGTTTGGATTGTTTTTGCCAGTGCACATTACCTTTATGCAAGTAGAATCTCATATGCCAAGTTTTAAAAATTATTCTACAGTCTCTCACAATCCCCTACAGTTTTCACAAACTGAAAAGTATATAGGTCAAACTGTTGAAAGATGCCTCTGGACTCATTTTCCTACTTTGGCACATACAAAAAGCACCTATGGATATACCAATATACTTTTGTTTGTTTTTTTTCCCCCCAAATTCCGCATGCACGCCTTCCTTTCTGAGTGATAACCAGGAGCAGCCACGCAGCCCCAACAGAGCCAAGGTGCTCCAACACAGGGACGCTGTAATCCACCCTCCCACATCACCGCTCTGCAAAGCAGAAGTATCCTGCATCGTTCAGGAAGGGATAATAACATGAGAGCTTCAGGCACACAGGGAGAGCCAGGGTGATATCCTGTGCAGCGTGGACATGGCCAGTCTGCTCCGCAAGTTTGTTCCCTAGCACAGCTCAGACACTAACCAGATCCCATCAGACAGCTCTTGGTCCAGGAATCAGTTGCTCATCTGTTCAAATTTGACATAATTAGTACCTGCACAGGAACTTTTTTAAGTTAAAAAAGTCTGCCATTTGAGAAATCCTTCTAAAAAAAAATGAATTGTTTTTGCTATGATAAAGGAATAATCCCAATAGTTCCTGTAGAAATTCTTTTCATTTAAGACTGAAACTAGAATTTGACAGTGACTCAAGGAACTGTATTTTGACAGTTACGAACATTTTGAGCTTTTTTTTCTCTATATATATTCTAGGTATATTAGCATTCTCCTAAACAAAGATAAAAGTCTGCAATTTGAACACATGAATGTCTTTTATATATGGAACTTTGCCGTTCTTTCTAAATTGTGTTCCAATTTCCAGATTAGAAGAATAAAAAAAAAATGTTTAAGTGACTCAAAACATGAAAGTTAAGTAGCATTGCCAGCTTAGGATGAAGATTCAGGGCCAGTAGTATTTTCTCCAATAAATTCACCACAGCACATTATTTACACAGCTCCCTCTCCATCATTAAGTCCAGCGATTGCATTAGCTTCCTTGACAGTTTGTCAAGAAAATGCTCCTGGTATGGTCCAGTTTCTCAAACAATTGAGGACTGCAAAATATAAGGGAAGATGTGGGGCAGCAGTGGAAGGGTTATCTTTGGCTAAGTTATTCATGCAAAGGTGGCAATTTTCCATAGTAAGAAGCATTGTGATCGGTTGTTTATAATCTGACATAAAACCCAAATAAAAGAGTCATGGTTATGGTTTTCTCTCATATGTTATGGGTTTCTGATTCGTTTCCTTTCACTAGTTTCTTGTAATGCTGTTTACAGTTCACATCAGAAAGCTGTGCTTTTGGTCAGTGTTGACTGGTATTTTACTCTAATTGTGCCCATTTTTCTGTCCAATTTGGATTCTGAAATTGAGGCTGGCTGTGCTGCTTGACATTCATTGCTCATGGGCTGCAATTCCTCAGACCTCCCTCTGCTACAAGTCTCAGGCCCTCACGAGACCTCTCTACATGACTTTGCTTCACCTATGGATTTGCTGTGATCTCTGTTGCATTAGATGATGGAGATAATTTCTTAGAGAAACCTAACGGTGAATTCATAATTTGAATAATGTAAGACTAACACGCTCTGCAGGGTCGGATTTGCATAGGGTTTTTATGCAAATATCTGTAAGCATTTAAGCCTTCAAAACACATGCACGTTTTGGGTTACAGTTTTTTCACTTAATGAGTATTCTCTGCTGGACTATTTAGGGATCAACTACAAGCATCTTTGTTTACAGAGTAAGCTAATTAATACAGTTAATACAGCAGGGCACAGGGGTGAAACGTGCTCCAAACACATACAAGAGTCTGCTGGTGCCACATGGTGTGACACGGATGAAAACCAAGGCAAGTTTGTTGACAAAGCAGCTAAGGTCCATGTGCCTTTCAGATGGACCTCCAGCAGATTTCCAGTGAACTTGGGCTGATAAAATATTTTCCTTTAAGCAATGAAAAAAGCAGGCACTTTGAGTCCCTTCAAATTCTAATTATGTGAATAAATGATTTTTAAAGTTTATGGGTAGTTAACATTCTTGGTTAACATAAAAAATAAATATATTAGAAAGAACAGATTGGACCAAAACAACAACCCCAAACCCCAAGCCCTTTCATATTTCATTTTCATGCATTTGAATAACAGCAACAAAAATTAGGAAACAAAAAAACTCATCAACATAGGGACTTTGATGCCCTGCATAGGACATGGTTCAAATGCCCTCTGAAGGAAGCGGAGCAAAGACTTCAACGCTGCTCTGCTGCTTCCCAACCAAATGCCCCGACTCCTGGCTACAGCTTACAGTGGAAAAGGACTCTCAATGTGTCTCATCCAAGTTGCTCTAAGATTAATCTAGGATTAATAGGTGTAGTAATGACTGCTCTGTATGACAGTCAGCAAACCACATTAGGAGAGTGATATCTTGATTACAGCCTCTGTTCCAGTGACTAATCTTTTACAGAAAATTAGAGCAATTGCTAAACAAGGAAACAAAGTAATGATACCAGGGGAATTCACACTGAGTATTTATAGCCCAGTCTGATATACCTGCCAGAATTAGAAAAAACGGTATCGATCACTGGTTCATTCAGGGCCTCACTCCATATACCAAACAACAAAAAAAACAAGGTTAGGCCCCACAAACTCACAAATGGTGATTTTCTAAAAGCCCTCTGCTGCAGCATAGGTTATTGTAGCGTAGGGGTAACACACACCTGATACACACTTAGTGAATTAGTTGGTATCTGCTAAGACTGGAGAGTAATCTATGGAGAATATGGGGATGAAGTGCAGATAAATGCTCTGCTCCAGGGAGAATGATTGCATGAGCACCCTTCACTGCCAGCACCACTACTTGACAGGCCAGCAACGCCCCTTGCAATTTCAATCTAAACAATCTCATTAGCTTCTCTGACAGAAACCATCAGAGGTAACATTTGTCTTGGCCTCACAACACAACGAAGGTGGCAGAAGACCTCCAGAGCGGTCTGAGGAGCGTTCTCTTTAAGCAGGCACAGGCAAGGACCCCGCGGGAGCAATGCTGGCTGTGAAGGCTCCCTTAGTATGCAAGAGAGGAGAAATATTTCCATAATGCTGCAGGGCATACCAGTGTCTGTGGTTAAGTGAAATTCACTTTGAAGAATATGGATTGTAGGCAGGCATCCAAAGCCAGATATAGAAGCATCTGATATAAGACTGGGCTGCGAGATCCAGTATGTTTAGACTAAGAAAGCTCAACATTGCTTTAGAGAAGCGTGGAGAAAAAACAAGACAAATTAGTGCTTTTACTGAAAACTCAGTAAAAAACTCATATTTATTTACTTTTAAAACACGATGACATCTAAGAGAAAACTCCATTATCATTTGCTGAGGATGTGGAGGTGTTTTTTCCCATGTGAACAAAGCTTTACCTGCCTCTGTCCTTATCTATTTATTATAAAGGGCTTTCATCTGCAATGTGGGCAACACAAGGAATTGCTCGCTTGCAGCTTGCGGTATCTGCTATCACTGAAACCTCTCAGGAGAGTCTTTTATAAACCTGGAAAGTGAGCCAAGGGAGCTCATAATAAATACAGAATAGCAATGCCCTCATAAATGAATGAATGAATGAATAAGTGAATGACTTGTTCTGGTAAATACAAAATATTTGAATATTGAATGCTTACCTTGAAAGCACTTCCAACAAAAATGTTTTCTTTTACTGCTACAGTTCATAGTTAACTCAAAGAAATCCAGCGGAGGCTAGCATTGTTGGAAAGTGGAACCACTTTTTACAGATCCTCACAGATGTCTAAATATGTTGCCTTATGGCACTGCAAAATAAAGATTTTTTTTTTTGGACTGATAGCTTTTCAAGTTGTTGACTGGGCATATCTTAATTAATCCCAGAACAATTTCTGAGATAGGGATGCAGCACTTACAGTCCTGCCCACGTAATGCCTCTGGTTTCACGGCACTAAAATGATGGATGTTTGGCCTGATGACTTCTAATTGCACAGGGAAGCACCTGGCTGTACCCCCACAGTATCCAATTTATCGAATTCATTTTATGTAGAAAGAATCGGTATGGATTCAGACTTGAATATTTTATTGTCCTGTCACTAGTAAAAACAAACACACAAAAAAACTAAGCAACATGCGTGTCTTTGAACTTGAAGCCTTGTATATTGAATGGTACCTGTGGTGCCAACCCAGTGGGCAGTGGTAGTCTTGTTTTTTCTCCACACTCCTCTAAAGCAATGTTGAGCTTGCTTAGCCTAAAGAGTGCTGGATCTTGCAGCCCAGTCTTAAATCAGATGTTTCCATATGTGGCTTTGGATGCTTTCCTACTCAGCAGTGGTCCAGAGACAGGAGAGCACACAGAAATACACCCCAAGCAAAGAAGAGTTACATATCCCACATGAGCATCTTTAACCCTGACTTTTCTAAACAGAATATCTTATATCCTTTGCCTAACTGCCAGCATTAGAATGCTTTAGGTGAAACACAGGTGCTTGAAGCCATCCAAAATCCACATAGTGCTGCTGCAGCCAGGACACCTGAACCAGCTCCTGAGTGCCTCTGAGGCTCCGGAGGGTAAAAAGCCCTAAAGGCTAGCAGCACCTAAGGCTAATTTTATTGGCATTAGACCCTGAAAGCAGTTAGCTTTCCCAGGGAAATAATATGACTTTTCTTAGATTTAATATTTAGAATGTGATTTAAGTGTTAATAATTAATGTTATCCTACATTTAATTTCTATCAGTGAAAGCAGTCTATTCCATTTCCAGTCGAAAGAAAACTGCGGGCACTCTAGTGTTTTATTAACACATTACAGTAGCAGTGTGAGCCTGTACAAATGTTAATTTGTTATAATTTTATTGCAGAATAATATTTACAGTATTTCAGAGCGGATGTATGTGATCAGCATTTTGTACCCGCTTGGCAAGTGAATCTGAACATCTGCTTAGATGGTTTCTGTTCACAGCGAACCGATTCCTGCAGTGCTGCAGCACGCTGCTAGCATCAGGGACCTGTCCCGTGTGCTGCTCACAGCCACTTCCACAGGGTATGCTCTTTCTGACAGATACATCATCACTGTTCGGCATATGAGAAAGCCTTTGGGCAAACAGAGTGCCAAGGTCTTTAATTAATGATGGTCAATGCTCTTTATAAAAGCGCTTGTAGAGGTATCAAAGCAATAACCTAGAAAAATAGCACGTTGTGGGAAAGGAGGTGAAAGAAGGGAAACTGTTAAAGCTGCAAAGAGTCAAGGGCAAATGGCTATACTACACCATGGTTTCCCTCTGCTCCCTCCCTTTTCTTCCAAAGGAGCTGAAAACAGTATGTATATTCCCTGGAAGAACAGAGAAGTTGACATAGGGCATGAAATAAAATAAAATTTAAATTTTATAGAGCTTCCAGGAAGAAAAAAAAACAATAATAATAAACAACAGCAACAGACACACACACCCACAAAAAACAACTGCTTTTAAAACAGCAGTTTTAATATAGCACAAAAGAAACTGGAAAAAAAAATACATTTCGAAGAGCATAGAAGAAAAAAAGAACAACTCATCTAGCACTATCATAAAAAGTGAAACAAAAACGTTCACTCTTAAAAGCAGAATTTATACTTTCACAAAAGAGAGATGAAAGGAAACAATCGCATGGATTTTAGAATAAAAGTGCATATGTAATGCCCCTGAAAATGAGTGCCTCTGTGCCGCTCAAAGGGATGTAGCATAGGAGATGCCTGAAAAGCCACTTGGCCTATTTCCCTGCTTTGAGACCCGACCAACTGTCATCAAAATAATTCCTGGGGAACGTTTGCCTACCCTGCTCTTAAAAACCTTTATGAAGATGCTTTTCTCAGTACAGTAGTAATGAAGATCTCCCCACCTCCTCTGCAAGCCTACTCCCTGCCACATTCGTCTTTGCCTCTCAGCGTTTTTCCTCACACCAAGCTTGAAGCTCTTTTTTCTGCATTTGAGCCCTGATTACCAGTCCAACTGCTGTGGGCACTGAGCACAGATTATTTCATGGCAAGTAAGCTTTTGCACCCTTTATGGCTTATCATATCTTCTGCTTGCCCCCTCCTGACAGAAGAGGCCAGCCTTCCAAACTTTTTCCATGCACCCCAAAGCCCCTGGCATGCAGTGCCCCAAACTCAGCGCTGCACTCCTGCCGATGCCTCAAAACCACAGCGAGCAGCACGAAAAGATTACGTTGCCTGTCTTGCAGATGAAGCTGTCCTGTCTCAGCACTTTGTCGGGATGTTTGGCTTCCCGGCAAAAGGCTGGCATTGCTCAGCTCAGGATTCATTCCATCTGCCACGTTCTTCCCTAAATCCACCTGAATTTGAGCAGGTGATTACTCCCGTCCAAGCGCTTACAGTTTGTGCTGAATTCTGTTCTCATTGAAAGAAATCGCATTGCTGTGATGCAGTTTGCTTTTGGCAAAACTATGCTGCCTCCTATAGACCATCTATCAGAGGTTAGTGGCCTCAGAGGTGCTCACAAGCAGTTTATTTATGCCCGCATTTTTTCAGGAATTGAAGTTAAGATAACCCGCCTGAATTTTCTCTTGCTCATCCATTCCCCCCTTTTATGGTGGTCATGACACTACCAATAATTTTCTTGAGTGGATCCCACTCATTGTGCTTAAGACCTCAAATTTCTGAAGATCTCAAAGAAACTCACTAATGAACAGCTTTAGTTGCTGTCTTTATCTAAGAAATGCCCTCTGGTAAAATCCATCAGGCCCAACTCACTTGGGAGCATTCAGCTCAGCAACACTTTTCTTTCCTGGTAGCTCAGCTCTGACAGCCATCGGCCCTTTTGCAGCAGAGCCCACAGGTGTTTTTCTCTTCGAAGCAAAGACCTACATGCAGAGAGAAAATCAGTGCTGCCTTCCTTCCACACCCCGCTCCAAACAGACTTTGGAGCAGCCTTCGGACTACAAGCCCCGAAATACAGCAACCTAGCAGACGGCAAGGACATCAGCGTACTCTTTAGAAAAACCTTTAGTTTAATAGAACAGTAGGCTACATGTGCTCCAGACAAGCAATTACTGAATAATTTCTAAACTTGGAAGCAAATAAATTTCTGAATTTGCCTTCAAAATATTTGAGTTTACACAAACACATTCAGCTGTCAGAAATTTGTATGCAAGAAAACCTGTCCAAGAGATGCTCTAAGAAAATAATAACATTATTTGAATATTGGCTTAACAGAAAACTCTTATGCTGTCTGGAAAACGTCATCTTTACCACTGGCAAGAAAATACGAGAACACAAGCAAACTTTCCAAGTTGCACTGACTCTGAAATAGCCTGAGAAATTTACTCAGAGGAGGATTTATACAAACATGTGAAAATTGAATTAATATGAGGAATGGAAGGATTTCCCTACACCAGCACACTGCTGAGACCATAAAATGAAGCTTTGTGAAAAGAATTGCAGGATGCAGCAGCAGGCACCCTGCTTGGGCTGCAGGTAACTGCCGACGCATGCATTCCTGACTCTGAATTACACAGGTGAGGCGATGCTCGACAGCATGAGTCAGAGCAAAACCCTAACCAGCTCCCCCAAGCTTGGACGAGACAACGGAGTTGCTGGGACCCCAGACAGCATGTGAAGTCAGTGAAGTAAGGGAATGTGTTAGCTGGCAGGTGGGAAACGAAGGGCCCACCTCCAGGTCCTGCAAACCTTTCTCATGCTGCATCGTGGATCCACTCACTGCCAGCAAAGCATCAGACAAGAAACTGGTTCAGGCTACCTGATTATCCTTGTGCTAGAAGTGACGTGCAGGCTGATGGCTGGTTTATCTCCTGTCATTTGTATTTCAGAGCATGAGCCTTTAAACAAATCACCTGTCTCACGCATGCAGGAGGACAGAGGGAATACCAGAAGAAGGTGTGGGAGAGCAGTTGTACTCTATTATAACACAGATCATGTACCTCTTTGAGACTGCTTTGTATGCAACAGCATCACACGCCATAAAACAAATCAGTAATTCCCATCTCTAATGCATCTCTAATCCAACATTTACCTCAATAAAGGATAATACTGCAACCTACACAACTGTGAAGCCAACGTGCCATAAATCACTACTAGATCTTTCCTTTTCAAAGATAAAAAAAAAAAACAAAAACATTTTTTTTTCTTTGAATTAACTTTAGAGAAGCAGAGACTTAATGGGTGAAACATATTTATCTGTTAACTTTAAATAATTTCAAGTATGCCAGGGATGCCTGAATACCTACAGTAAGGTAAAAATTGGCACCATATGCTGTAAAAGAGCCACCTAATATTGACAGAAGGTTTAAAATACTTCTGTCTGAATAAAAGGTGAGAAGATTGTTTGAATTATCTGAAGTCAGACGTAACACTCACCCTTGTTAAAAGTTACACGTTTTGAAGTTCTCTGCATGTTGAAGAACACACTTTTCTACACAGTCTCTTGCTCAGCTGAAATAACAGGAAGAAACTTAAAAGAATTACCAGAGGTGAGCCAGGTTCTCTGCTCTGGGAATTATGTTGTGCCATTTCTACCGCTGCTCATATGTTTCGGGACAGATGCCAGTGAGACGTGTGATGGAATCTCTGCCTTTGGGTGATGGACTGTCAAGCAGGGACACTTGCACTTCTGTATTGCTGGGGTTAAGAGGAAAAAGCTTTCCCAAATAATAGCAGTAGCCTTCTATTGAACACAATTTACTTGCAAAATCCACAAGGCATATCCATGCAGTCTAATGTGAAAATTCAGTATATAAATAGCTATAAAATGCCACTCACTTCCTGCTTGTCAAACCAACACAAACGTGTAGACTGGGGAGAAAAAAATAAATCATGGCCAGGTTCATCTCTGGTAGAAGTTTCCTGAAACCTATCGTGGCACTTGATGGAGCAGCCTGGCTGCTTTTTAGCTCTGCTCAGAGCCTACACCACCAAACCTGAGACACGCATAGAGACAATACAGTAGGGAAAGGCCAGGACAGACAAAATATCCATTTTCTGCTTTGGAAAGAAAGCCGCCGCCATGAGGAACACAGGTACAAGGATGACTTTCCTTCTACAGTAACAATTTACAGAGCATGACACTGAGAGGAGTAACAACGAACCATTTCTGCTTTATACAGCTCCAATTCAGTGCAGCTTGGAGCATGATAATAGACCTCATTCTTGTGGCGATTACAAAGCATTAAAGCTGTATATCAGAGTCAGGCCAGTTTCAGCACTAAAACATTGCCTTGGGCAACTTGCAAGGTGAGGGAAGAGCTGATCCACCACTGTCCTTTATAGGTAGTGAAATGAAACAATAAACAGGGGCAGGAGAAAAAGAAGAAACTTTCACATTGTGCTGTTGAGGGACTCTGCACATCAAAAGGGCCATGGAGAATTGTTCTGTGCCCCCAGATGAATTCTCCCCAAAGATACATGTAAGAATTAGCTGTACAATGGTGGGGAGGGGAATTCAGTGAGAAATACACTCTCTGAAGCACGGTGAGAGTTACTGCTTGGAATTTTTGCAACAATCCTTGGTATTTGCATAGCAAATGTCTCCTTCCTCCCTTTGGTACAACCTGGTAGCAACAATCCATGACTCCATATTTTGCCATTTCATTCTCTTTTTTTTTTTATATTTCCTCCTTTGACACAGCCCAGCTTAGTGGCATCCACAAAATCAACAGGCATTTAACAGAACTATTTAACATGTTTCATGGTGCATGGAGCTAATTGGTAATATACGATAATCACATATATATTGTGTGATAAACAGTTTCTGATCTCCTACCCAATTCTGTTGTCATGTTTTGACAGAATACAATAAACATGCCTGCCGCTTATTTCCTTGCTGGGGTATCCATCACAAGTAACAATTTCACCACACATATTCAAGTTACTTGACCTGAAAGGTAATATTTCTGTATGCTGCCATGATCACAACACCTGAGAACCTCAGGAAAATTAATGAACAGTCTCTGAAGCACACCCTTTATCTTACAGACATAGAGCTCAGTTACAGAGAGCTTAAGGGCTTATTTAATTTCACTGAACACTGCCATGTAAGAGCTAGGCACCTACTCCAAGCTAATCATCAAAGCTCCCTCAAAAGATAATGAAGGGAATACACTTCCAAAGGTCACTTAATTACATTCCAAAATGCCTACGAGAAGTAGGATGAACTACCCACTGGAAGTCAATTGGTCTCTCCCTTTTAAGATTACCAAGGCAGTCTAAGTGCTGAGGCTGCACGCCTTCCTTCTGCATACTGACAGCTAGACTATGATCCCCTACCTGTGTGAGGACATCTGAGCAGTCGTTTCCACACCTGCAGCACAAGATCATTCCTCCTGCATCCCAAGAAGCCTTCAGTTAGTTGTATGTGGGGTTCCTCAAAGGAAGAGGGCTTCTGCTGATTACAATCCAGGCTATAAGGTTGCCCATTAAAGCACTTACGATGAAAGACTGTAGGCAAGAAAGAAAATTATAGGGTGTAGCATGACTTACAATTTTAAATAATTCTAAATAATTTTAAATAATTTTAAATAATTCCACTTTTTCTACTGGATAAATGGAGGACTTGTCTACTTGGCAAACGTGGAGATGTCTGCCTGACTACGACCCAGATATTTTGTGTTATATCAGCAGCGTGCCTGCATGCTTACCATTGACATTATCTATGTGTCACAGCTTCAGCAAGGAGATGTTAGGCACCACAGACATCTGTTCATCAGTCCCACTGAACAGCAGGAAGCCTAAGGAATCGTGATGTAACTCGGGAATAACCTGAGAGCACAACACAGATCCATTCTGGATTTCCAAACTCTATTCAGGCCTGCGAGATTGAGCACAAGGTCCATTAGAAAAGAGTGGAAAGTACAGAAAAAACTCATGCATAGGTGTACAGGAACAAGTTGAAGCTTTTTCTGACACCTTCCACTTTAGCAGCACAGCATCATCCTTGGCTGAAGTCTTTCCATGAGTAGCCCATTAAAAATTGAATGGAAATATTCTCTTCCTACTAAATCAGATTACTCCCTGCCCCTCTCCTTTAACCATTTTTGTTCCCAATCCTATTTTCAGTGTTTGAACACTGCAAATTTGCATTATCAATTTTATTTCACTCATACTCTTTCTCCAGTAACCTTCTGCCCTCATTAACATCACATAACAATGAACAATGACATGCCTCAACCTTTGGAAAGAGAATTGAAAGCATTCCATACGACTCATAAAATTTAGTTTGCTTGTGCACCTAAAAGCCTGAAAAACCTGATCTTAGATATTCCTCTGCATGAAAGGAAGACTTTTGTTAAATGTTTGGTTTTTTTTGTTTTGTTTTGTTTTTTTCCAGTACCTGTAAGCTGAGTTATACATATCTAACCAGACTAAGGGGAAGGGAGAAGATGTTTGAGGAGCAAGGCACCTGTCCATTCGTACACCCCAAAGGAAAGCGGGGGATCTGAATCATCTGCTAGCTGCAAGCATTCTGAATAAAAAAGAATATATCCCCCCTGTCGTAGTTACCTGCCACACCTTTCTGTTGCCTTTTTCTGAACGAGGAAGCAGCAGTAAGGATAAATTTGGCATGATTTCCAGACAAGTTTTCAGAGGCTCTGATCTATTTTTGCAGCATACTTGAAAACTCTGTCTTAATTCCAAAGGAAGCCAAACCTCCTGATCTTCAAAGTGCCTTCCCTAAAGATTTTGGCTTCATCACTACAACGTAACTCAGGAGCTGTGGGAAGGGAGGAAGAAGGACCAGAGACCTGTTCATACTTCACAGGGCTGTGGAGTTCAGTGGCACCTGACACAAGGGGGTTGAACACATGCATTAAGTAACTGGAGAGAGCTACCCAAAATTCATGCTGAAGTTCCCGATTACTGCACCTCTCATACAAGTGCAGAGCCAAAATCAAAGGTCTCTTAAAAATGGGTGAAGAGGGTGCTGATAAACCAAAAGGGAGATTGTGTTCATACTTGCTGTGGTAGGGAGTCATGTAAAGCATGACTCAAGTCACTGAATCTTGTTTTGTAGAAGTCAGAAATCCATGGGTTGGTAACTAAATAAGGTTATTAATGATTAACAACTTCTGTAAAAGAGCTATTTTTTAAAAAACTTCCTCTCCTCCCTTAGCATGAATAATAACTAGTATGCTGCTTATGAAGAAAATCTGACTTGAAACAGTTTTGAAACAGCTTTTTTTAGATCTTATACAATGTCCTGATATTAATTGATTTAAATACACATTTACAAGCTCCTGGACTGACTCCTTGTCTCCATCTACACTGCACAGCTACAGACATCTGCACACACTCTGGCATTTGCTTAAATCCCAGTGCTCCAAAATGAGACAACTGCAATGCCGGCACTACACTTTTATCCCACATACTCTTAAACACCACATAAAGTGAAAAAAAAAATCAGAATCTGCAACACTTCAAAAGCTCAGGTCTGTGCTTTTGCCTGAGACCTAGGAGACCTGGATCCCAGAGACACACACCCTCCACAGAGGTGGCTCTGTCACTATGCCCAGTATTAAAAAGGAAATTTTGAACTTACCACCCAATTTCAGCTATTCTATCAGGGCACCAGGACAAAAACAATATCTGAAGTATCCAGACCAACGCTATGTATCGCCTAAAAAGCAAGGACACATTAACCTGTATCCTCAAGTGATTAGGAAAGGAAGGTGTCCTGTGGCTGGGACAGAAGGCACTTTTACATTGCTTAGAATAGATTTCCCCAGGAGGTCTGAGACATACCTGTATTAAACCACATTCAGGAGGCAAACAATTAACTCTTCATAGCTGGCTGTCACACGACTGCAGCCATAACTAGATGGAGAACCATTTAGTAAACGCAGGATGTGACAGAAAGGATATAAACCCTGATAATACAAGTTTCAAAGGTGACACTGGCATACTGCTAGGGTCACAGTCCTAGAGGTGTATCAACAGTATTCATCAAAACAGAATCCTACACGTACAGGTTTTTTTTCTCTCTGTTACAGTGATGTAGGAAGCAGCAAAGTCAAACTCCTTACAATTCTTAATGCACCTCAGCACAGAAAGCTGTCCAGAAAGAAGATAAAGTGATAAACAAGGAGCAAAACCTTCTGCAGAAAGATTGTGCACCAAACTGAAGGAGGATGGGTTTATTGGCAACTGTTACACCTAGCACTGAATTCAATTGCCAGCTCCAGAGACCTCTACATTTCTGAAGCTGGGAAAAGATCACTCCATACTTGTCCCATCTCTTACATTATTTAAAGCTCTTCAGAGGAGACAGACTCAGTTAAAGCTGATACACCCAACCCTACAGAACTTGGAAGAAATGAAAACTTCACTCTCTACTTGTTTGTTCCCTTTAATTTATATTGCGTTTACTTTTTAATTGTGAAAAGACAAAAAACTAAAAATAAAATCACAAGAGCAGGTGATGTTATTTCAATCCCTTTGTAAATCTAATTCATTTTCAGATCAGTGCTCCATGCACATACACTGGAAAGGCACACTGGGACATCAGCAAATTTTACAGTGGTGTTTTTTTCCGATACATAATTGTAGTTAAAATCAATCAAAATACACTGCAAGGCCCCTAAGTAATATAAAACCCTAGTCTTACGCAGCAGCCACAGGTTTTCAAAGCATTTTAAAACTTTTTGCACAAACTGCTTCTTACCCTTTCCCAGTGTTGGCACAGAGCACGAGGGAAGTAGATACTCTTTTGTGTCCAATCTGAAGAGCAATTTGTATGTAGGCTTTTTTGTTTGTTTCCCCCACAGATAGCATCTATGAAATCTATATAGGTTGGGGGGGTTATTTTTTATATTTTGGCCTTAAACAGCCAAGATAAGCTGTATTCTTTCACAGCTGGTATCCGAGTCCCAGCAGATCTCTATCTGCATGCAGTGTGACTATTTTCAAGCCAACAATGAATCACCAGCAGGAGGACGAGGCAGAGCGCTGGAGCACACATTCGAGGTAGCTGAACTATAGAACAATCTCTATACAGTAATTCGGTTATTTCTGGAAGAAATGAACCATATGAGCAGCAGGTGTGTATGCTAATAGAATGACTTTGTGTTTTAATTAAGCAGTATTTCCCTACAGAGTAATTACATATGTTGTTTACTCAACTTTTTTTTTTTTTTTTTTTTTTTTAAGAAAAAGAAAAAAGAAAAAACATCTCTTTCTTTCCCAGGCTACAAATGAAAGATCTTAAGAACCTTTTAAAAAAGTAGAGAACAAACTTGGTAGACCCTATATATACATGAAAAACACTTGCTAGGTACAATTTCAAAAAGGAATTTATATAACAGATGGTGTTATCTGAACTCCCATCAAAAAACGTTTCAGCTCAGATAATACCACTGATTCTACTGAGTGAGAAATTTTACATCGATTGGCATGACTGTAAGAACACCAATCTACCCCAGTAGATATTGTGAAGTACCATTTGAAATAGAGACTACAGAGTCTAAGGAAGAGAAGATAGATTTAATGAGGCATCCACTTCCTAAGCTTCAGCAACAAATGGAGCATTTTCCTCAAAGAATTTTCATCTCCAGACCCTCCAACTACCACGTATCACTCCAAAGTTGGTCTAATGGCAGACATTATTTCCTGCTGCACAACTGGCCTCACTTCTGGCCTGTGGCTACCACAGGTGTTGCTGTTATTCAGTGATTCTGCAATTATTCCCTATGATTCAGTGAATGAAAAAAAAAAAAAAAAAAAAAAGAAGCCTTCCTCTATACCTGTTTCAGCTGTGAAAAAGCACTACTATGTAGGCAATGTTAAGTTAACATTACAGAACTGAAAATAACAATGCAGCCCGAAGATATCTGCTATTTTTTTAAGTATGTTCATGGATTTACCACTGGGCTTTGCCTGTTCATACCAGGTGATGAGGGAAAATAGCCTGGGAAGCAAGGCAATTCACGGGGCGCAGAAATGCTCAGACCTGGAGGTGATCTAGTCAAACCTAACAATGGCATCCAGAAACACAGACACAGGAACAAATAGCCAAATTCAGAAACACTGTGTGTGGATGCAGCCCCATTGACTCCTCTTACCCAAACTGTGTTCAGACCGCTTCTGAGCTTCCTACAAACAATGCACATCGCTCTGTCTCCATCAGAGCTGCTGTGAAGTCTGCCCTTGGGAAAATAAACCTGCTGCATGCTTAAAGAGAATAATGCAGAATGAGCAATATTTAACAGAAGGGATTTCATAGGGCTTTTTTATTCATTCCTTCTTTGTACAGAATTATACAGATTTAGATACCTTTGCATTTGTCTTAAATATAATTTCACTAGAGATACTGCTCTGGCTGTCCCGGCTGGAGCAAGGAGGCAGGATCAGAAGACCTCCAGAGGTCCCTAACAACCTCAACCATTCTGTGATTTCCCAGAAAATAAAGATGGGAGATCATCCTATATTCTGGCAGAGATGTGTCAACTACATGTCATACAGCTATTAAACTGAAAAATTGAAGTCAGAAGAAAATCAGAGGGTGTTTCTAAGAGCTGAAAGCCTCATTTTACCATGCCCCTCTTGTGCAGGCATATCTTTCTTGTAATATTTCATTAAGAATTTTTTTTTTTTTCAGGATTTTTCTTTCTGTTCATTGTCCATGTGAGATTTGTGATTTTCTGTCAGTGTAGCACTTCTCTGCATCCTGGAACAGCTATTTCAGCAACTTTCTTGAAATGAGGAATATGTATAAATCAAGGTTTGTAAACAGCTAGCAAATCCAGCTTACAGTCACAATGATGCTCTCTGTAAATTTAAGACTAAATAAATATATAAATGATATATTCAAAGCACTTGGTTTGTCTTGAAAAAAAACAGAGATCGAGAAAGTAAACCAGAAAGCTTTTTGATTCTGTTTTTGTTCTTGTGTGTGTTGTTTGTTTTTTTTCCAAAATGAAGGATTTTATTTTAGAAGCACACTTTCAAATGCCATCAAGCTTGAATCTAACTTACCCAATGACTTTCCAATTTCCTCAAAGTAGCAGAATAACCAATAAAAAGCTTATCTCAAGAGAGAATAGTTATTATATTGGCAGGAATTGGCAATTGGGTAATTTTGCTATAATTAATCAGAGCCAGGATGGAGTCTTCCCATATCTACTCAAACATCAACACATTTTCAGTGTTTTTTTGTTGGTTTTTTGTTGTTTTTTTTACAGCTTTATAGCATGTATTTACTATTGTTTGTGGTTAACTTGCTCTGTGTATTTTGATCTTAACCCTAAGTACACAAATGCTGGTGATTTTAATACCAAACCTATTGAAATCACAATAAACTTCACAGGAGGCTTTCAGTACAAGGAGTCCATAAATGAACAGCAGGGAGGAAAAATGGCCAATTTTGATAATCACATTTTTTAGAAAGGCCCTAAGAATCACAATACACATGTACTACTTGAAACCTTAGCTAAACAGAATATACACTACCCAGAGACAGTAACCACTACCATCTATCTGTACTCCAACTGTGTAAGAGATGGAAAATGAGCTGATCAGAAAAATACGACTTTCAGGTTTATCACATTTTACCAGTAAACCTCAAGCAAAATTGCTAACATTATCTCATGTCTCTCGTTTTTCCTCTTCATTTGCTACTTAACATTTACGCATTTTTATAGCTAATTCTATCACTGCTCCTTAAAATCTCAGATTTGGACTCAACAACTATTCATTTGGAACTTTGTAAGTTAAGTGATCCTCACATTCTGACTCCATGGTCAACACTGAGAATAATTAGCTAGTGCCAAAAAAGATGCAGAATATTAATCAAGAAGCCAGGTGCAGTTTACCACCTCTGACAACACAGAATTTCTCATGTGACACCCTCAACGAGTAATGAATTGTGCCTAGCTTCAGTTACAGCTTTGCCTGGGTATCTTTTCTGCCACCAATTTCTGTGTTTCCAGAGACTAAATAAAGATGCAAGATTACTCAGCAGAGATGCCAGAAATACTGCACTACTAAGGAATTTCTTCATCTCTCAGTGGAACTTCTCCATTTTATACAGGAACTAGTTTTTGCTGTAGGATACATATCAGTATTTTTCAAATCTCATCTTTAAAAAGAAAATAGGAATTTAGTCTTTTCAGTTAAGGTGTCTGTGTCACAAAAACCATCTACATTACTTGAATACCCCGTCACAGAGGGAGCTGGATGGAGCAGGGAATAATACTCTAATTTTAAGGTACCTAATTAACACACAGATGTTGTTCTTGGTGTTCCGAGGTTATCACTTCTGTGGTGGAGGCACAGACAATAGAAGAAAAGCAAAACAAAACAGACTTCAAATTGTATAATTAATAAACTACTCTTTTGTTTTGGATTTCTTCCCTTTACTAAGGGAAAACAGCAGACAACAAAAGAAATGCGTATGATTGTCTCACACAGTATTAAACGATTGTTTCCTTTGGCTCTCTGTTTATTGCAAAAAGCATAGCAGCCCAGTCTCGTTCACTCAGGTGAATTAAGACACTGATCCTCAGTAAGTGAAAGGGAAATATGGAAATTCAAGTGTTATGGATAGAAGAAACAAGTGACAAGTCTCAAATTCCTCAATGGCAGATGCTACACTGCAGTCATCATCTCCAACAGCCTACCTGCCCGTCCTCCTCCTCCTGGCTGTGCGGAGGAGCAGGACCAGCTTTACTACATCTGTAATGTGAAGATGTGGCTCCACAACACCTGAATGTGACAGGAAAATCACCCAGCCTGATTGCCATATAAGCCTGGTGTAGCCCATATTGTGCATGTCAATCTGTGAATAATAATAACAACAACAACAACAACTTGGAAGCCCTAAAAGGTGGTTGGTTGACCATAACTCTCCAGTGCAACAGTTTTCCAAAGGGATGACCGGGGTCCTTGAAGAACAGAACAGATAGTACAGATATTAAGATTATATTGCTACTTACTTGGTTAGGCTGTGGTTGAAACACCAGACCGATGTTCTGTTTTCTCAGTGTAACCCAGGGGTCCAGAAACCAAGAATACTGAGGAAAAAAAATAACCAATTAAAGGGCTAGAAGATATACTGTAACATTACAAGTTACAGTAGACCCTAATTGAAAAATTTACATGTAAATTGGATGTTCTTCCAAACAAGACACTCTAGTTTCAATGGGAATTAGTTTGGGATAACTCCACAGTCTAGAAAATATAACCAAATTATGACAAGAACTCCTTTACAACATCCAACTGAGGACATTTTCATGGCTAAATTACCCATCCTGGGCACAGCCTAATTTTGCACTGAGAGTTGATTAAGTGGGAAACAAAACAACACAGGACCTTCATTTCTAGCTTAAATTAGTTTTCTCACAACATAAAAGTTATTTCTGTTTAAATATGAAATATGCAAACAAGTACTATGCAATTTTGGTTGCTTCTTTCATACTTAGCATCCCAGAGCACTGGCATCAATTCTCAAGGAGATTTAGCTAGCTGAAATGTGAGGTTATATGGCTCTCTGTCTTTTTTTCTTCCTATATTGAGAAAAAAAATAGTTTTTATCTGTAAGATTTTAAAAGCAAGATTTTTAACAAATTGTATCTAAGAATTTACAGGAAATTTTGCCTCAAAAAAAAAAATATTCACATAATCAGACTGTTGAAGAACATTTGAGTAGAAAGCAATTTTAGCCCCTGCAATGGGAGAACACTCAATTTACTACAGCCTTAATATACTCGCGTACACATCATGAGCCACATGGAATAAAGGTAAATTGACTTCCACACAATATTCAGTGAAAAAGAACCAGAACAGTGAAGTATGTCACTGAACGTGCACCCAAAGTGCAAAGTACTCAGAAAATGCTTCCATGTGCAACTTACTTAATATCCTACCTTTATATGATTAACAGTTTTGCTTTGATATTACAAAAGAAAGTTGTAAATCTGAAAGAACTCACTATGCAGCTGCTGTGGAAAAATACCAACGCAATCTTTATTTCTCCTCTCCTGGTATTTACTTGGAACATATTTCTGACAAGTTTAGTAGCTAGTCCTCCTCCTCAGATTTCTTACCAAGTCACTTAAACATTACAAACTAATATATTATTACACATACTGATGAGACTATTCAGAATTCAAATGCTGCACTGTTCTCTAGAAAATTCACAGTACACAGATTGGGGTTTTATGATCCCCCAAGTCCAAATTTACAAAGCCCAATGATGCCACTAAGAAATAGACGAGCTTGCTGATGGTAGATTTTCACTTGATGAAACACAATTCCTTCCTCTTGCCGTTTGGATGACATGCACTATGCTGTGCATTTGTTCTTGCTGAAAAAAAAAATAATTTCATGAAGTATACAGGGTTTGTCATACTCGTCTTATGGATTTCCTTGCAATCATATTTCGAGAGTATTATCTTATCTGTGCTAAAATAATAAAGTCAGAATTTATGGGGGGAAGAGGACTTGAAAAACCTTTCTAGCAGAAATATATTTATTTCAGCTGAAGGCCTTTAGCATTACTTAGATTTTCAGAATCAGACAGGTGTAATTTCATTTATTGAGTGTTTTCTCTATATTTTGCAGCAGGATAACATCAAGAATAAAATGAAACTGATTTATAATGTAATGCACATGGAAACAGAATGCATTTAGAAATCTGACTATGATTTCAGTCCAGGTAAATTCAGAAACATCAATATACACTAGTAAGAACAGACTGCTGTGGTACATGGTAGTATTTGATGTTAAAAATACACCACAGGGACTGTGTGGCTGACTTTTATGTGCATGTCCAGCTTTTAAAATCTGCAAGAAAACCCAGAACGAGGAAAAACTCATTTGAGAGTATTTGATTCCTCATCTGAGTTGAAAATTGCCTGAACAAACCATGGAAATATGGTCTAGCAGATATACAACTGGTGTTCACCTTTGGCAGTGCTGCGTTGGGCCACTACATTTACAGTAGGTCATCGAGAGCAATTAATGATATTCTATTGGACACGCTATTGTGGACAGGAAAAATACCCTTCCAACATAATTCTCATGAATAGTGAAATGTGAAAACTGAGCTCTTACACGGGATTTTTAGGAACTGCACTGAAGAGAACAGAAAGCATAAGATACAGGGAACAAAAGTTCGTTCCATACCACTTCCTTGCCATCCCCCAGTACACTGATGTGTACTCTTACCATTGAAGCCATTAAGCCTCTTACCATCTTAGCCATTCAAGAAGCATTCAGCCAAAACACAGGTTTGCCCTACAGGTAATAGGCTGACGTGCCCAGCAGGTAAGACCATGACTCAGACGAGTTGAATACACCTGCTGATTATCAGGGAATCCTGGTTTAGAACGAGCAACTAACTTTTGCATGGCTACAATTAAAAGCGATACATTCACCTACAGTATTAGGGCAGGTCAGTTTGATCCAAAAGCTACAGTAGGAAAGGACTCCCACGTACAACTCATGGGAAGGGAAAGAGAGTCTGAGAGGAGGAATGCAGAAGCAAATCAGATCACCAGAAGCAGTGGAGGAGTGGCTGAGTGAAGATGTGAAGTTATGCTCTAACTTACTGCCATGCGAAATAAATGTTTACTATAGCATTTGGGACTAATATTGGGGAGCAGATGCAACTGTGGAGCCCTGTGGTGTTACTTATTTCCCATCCCTACCTGAGGCATGTCAGGATTGGAGCTGGAACATCGTGTCCTCCTTTTTTACCACCCCTGAATGTCTGGGAGCAGCTGCAACGACACTGGGCACTGATTGCAGGGCTCCAGTGGATGCCAGCTCACAGCGAGCTGGAAGGACTGAGCAGGAATTGGCAGTATTCAGAGCTGGGACTGGAGGACTGCATCTGAAAGAGGCTTATAGGAAAGGCCACTGTTACCCGTTGCTGAGCTACAGGAAAGCTGATTTTCCACAAGGCTAGGAAATTAGACACTATAAGAAGCAGACCTCTTGTAACATCACCTGAGAGCAGGATTCATCTCCTTAATCACCAGTTTAAGCCAGTCATCTGGACTCTTGCTATATTTGATGGAAAGGGATAAATATCACCAGAGGTGATTCAGCCCACCAATTTTAGCTAATTTCCTTAGGATGGTATAAGACATCCTCTGGAGGAGACTCTTTTCTATTGATTATTGACCAGGCCTGAGGTACTTGCCAAGGCCAGCTGTTAGACGATAATTAGGTTAGGTGAGACCAAACAACCACAGAAAACAAACTGGAGACTAGTCAAGTTCAGGAATTGGTCCCATAGCCTTTTCATAAATGTAGGAGGTATCAACAAAAACATCAGAGATTTCTTCTCGCTGAAGCAATTTAATTGTTTTCTTTTTCCTTGCAGAAAGCATATGTGATGTCATTGGAAAGACATGCCTACATACTTCTTCAAAAGACACAGAAACCAAAATCAATGGGAGAGGAAACAGAACATCTCCGTGCACCAACCACATAACTCCATGGTATCTCTGAAACACATCTGTGGGGCCTTCCACATTGCTATGCCTGTTCTCACGACACATTTGAGTTACATACACATGCAAATAGTCTCCAAACCTTAACCCAGCAGCATTTCTACAGCTTCATGTAGCACTGAAGTTATGGTAGAAGCTTTTCGTTGTTGAGAGAGGAATCTTCTGGGGGAGAAGGGTAGACTCTTCTACTTAATGTAACTATAAACAAAAGTAAATAGTAGAAACATGAAGAAAGTCCATAAACTTAATACTATGAAACAAATAAATGCAATTTCATTTCTAAAACTCAACTCTATCCAACCTACGCTTACATTCATACATGTGTGCACGTACTTGCATGCTTTCTGCATAGGTCCTGCAGCAGTTCTGACCTGAGGAATTCAGTCCCAGAGCTGTCACTAGAAGGACAGAAAGCTGGTCTTGAGAGCACCTCATCTAGGTCCCTGCCTGAGGACACTCCATCCCCTCTGCTGTCTCTAATCAGCCCACACATGTGCGTTACTATCCCCATTGTTTGAGCTTCCCTAAAGCCAAGCTCTCCTGTTGCAATTTCAATCCACCACTTCCTCTCCTGTCTGCAGGGAACATGCAGAATAGTTGTTATCTATGCTCTGCAGCACTGCTTCACTTACTGTCTCCCCTCTATCCGCTCTCCTTTGCGGGGGAGGATGCCTAGCCACGGAATTTCCATCTGTTCATTAGTATAAGAGCAATATGCCTTTATACAGATCTTGGGTAGATAATGTCCTAAATAATTTTAAAAGAACAGATAAATTCATTTAAACAGCTAAATTCAGAACAGATAAATTTATTCTAGCATTGCTTAAACCTGTTTTGTCTGTGTAGCTGATGTACAGTCTGTAAATAAAGCCCTGCTTAATGCTTTTACATTGCTTCATCTTCTAATCCAAATTTTAATTAATTATATTCTTCTCTCTTGCTCTGCCCCACTGCAGCAACAACTTGCAGTGAAGTTGATGGCACTTTGCGATGGACATTTTTACATTCAGATTAAAGCCACCTCAGCTACAGACAATGGCCCAAACAAGTGAATTACATGTCAGACTTAGCACTCAACAGCAATGGGGCCTTCCTATATTCTCCAGTCACAGCTTGCATTAGAATTATGGGTATGTCTGTCTGTCTGTGCGTTGGGCTTGTTTAATAAACCTGTGATTTTCTGCTACCAAAGCTAGCTTGTGCAATGACTTATTCTAAAGTGTCATCCAGAAATATCACTTGGAGCCACTAAAAGCAATCCGTTCGCTCTCTCACGCCTCTTCACTTTGTAATCAAACAAACGTAATCACTTATTGTTCTTGGTGAGACAGCTGTGCCCTGAAATTCTCACCTCTACCTGCTTCTGTAAATCCATCTTCCACATGCCTGTATCTGCTACATGAGCAATGTGAAATGCTTTGAAAATTTTGTTAGACCCTGTTATGAACACAGGGGCATGACACTCGGGAAGCAATAAATAAATAAAAATTGCAAGCAGATTTATTACACAAGAGACAATAGAAAGAGAAGCAATGAAAACCCCACAACAAAGCAGCAGTTCATTTATCAAAGATCTATTCATCCAAATACGGCACCACTCCAGCAAGACACACTAGTTTGAGCAGAACTTTAAATATGTGACTTGTCAAACAGAAGTCAACAGCTTAAGTGATCTGCTGGACAGGGAACTAAATAATACGGATGTATTATTTCATTTAAAAACAGATTTGTTCCATAAGGCCTTCCTGTGAAATATTCTACAGCACTTGAGGCCTCAGAAGTCAGCGCTGATTTTCCTATCAGAGAAAACCTAGTGAGAAAATATAAAGAGAAATGAGAGGGATCATCGAAACAATTCATGAGTTATGCAGTGATTTCAGTTATTTATAAACTAATTCACTGTTTTTCTGGAACCACTTTGTCCAAAATATTTCCTCACTGCAAGCCACCCGACTGGTATGAACATAATGAAAAATAATTTCAGCCTACATCACTGCTAAACTGGCAGAAGTCATGCCTGAGAACAGAAAGCACCATCGCTTCATCAGCAAGCTTGCTGCCATACCTAAATGATATCCTTCTTTAATTTTCCACCCTGCTTCCGCAGAGCATGTACTGCTTATTCCTCTGTGCAGAGCAGAGCAGACAATGGGCTGACAGTGCTCACCCTCTGAAAACTCCATTAAAAAAGCATTAAGATGGTGATACAGAACAACAAAAGCAATGGAGAGCTCTGCTCCTGGAGACAAGTACCATATGCCCTCTCATACTTTTCCCAACACTACGCATGATGTGACCGGGTTGCTTAATAATTCTGAGGTGTTGAAAATGTACATGTGTAAGGATAGACCGGGAAGCCCTGAGGTTAAAATATATTCATGCATTCGTTATTAATAAATGTTGGATGCATGAATAAAGCAGGATAACCTGTGATCTATTTAAAATAAAAAGCTTGTTTTTTTTTTTTTTATTATATTTAAATTACATGCATAGTGAAATGATGCTTTACCCTGGTATTTCACTGAGGAATAGGATTTTTTGCTATTTTCCCTTTTCTCTCTTCTTCCCTGCCTTCCCTGCGTCCATTTGTCTAACTAGGTTATATATACAAAAAAGTCTACAACTGCTAGCAGAGGCTTTAGTGATGTTGAGAGGAACTTTAGCTGACACTGACTCTTCAGATGCTGACTGACCTCTTTGAAGAGCTGCATCACTCTGGAAAATGCAAACACCACAGCCGTTAGCAACCTACATCTCTCATCAAAATTCTGCCTTCTCGTGGCCTGCTCACTGAGACCAGCTGCTTCTGTCTGTGTTTACAAGCTTCTGAGAACAACTCATCAGAAGTTTGGGCGCTAATGGTCACAGTCTGAATTTCTCCTCCTGCTAGCACAATAGCAGGATAACGAAGCTGGAAAAATAGGTATTGTAAATAAATTCTGTGATAAAGACAGCCCTCACTTTGGCCTGAGATGGTTTTAATCTACTTTTTCATTCTAAGAAATCTCTGAAGATGTCAGAAGCAAAATGTCAGGGCTACTTATTTGCTTCTTTGCCTGCTCTGTGCAGGGATTGCTCAATTCCAAATGAAACAAATGTGCCAGAGCTGATTTACTAAATTAGCAATGGATGGGGCTCAAAAGCATCACTGAAATGCATTGCCACTGCCCTCCGTGAGCTTGCAGCAGGTCATTACAAAAGCTGAGCTCCATAGACAGCTAAAGAGAGGTCCTCAAGTCTCAACAAAGTGCCCAGGAGGAAAAGCCACAAATCAAAACTTTGCTATTAAAGCAATCAGCCTCACCATGTCACAGTCCTACTTAAACAGACTTGACCTACCACACCTTTTCATGTGGCAGAATCAGAGGCTGGGACTGGTGCTGTCTAACTGCCTACATTTTGTCCTAGTAAGTGGATTTAAAATATGCCCTAGCTATATAAAATAATAAAACGGGAACATTTTAAAAATATATGCTGTGTGGATTGATTTGTACTTGTCACATTAAATGATGTAAATTACAGACCTATAGTTTTGTAAGAGAAAAACTCCAACAATTCTCAGAGTACCTTTCAGCTATAATATCAAAGTGCTCCAAGAAAGCTGGCAAGTGGCTCTGCAAAGGGAAATGCGGTGTAAAGGCACGGATCTGCAGAGACCGTGTGGGTGCCCCAGCTCAGCATGGGGCTGCAGCAATCCTCACCCCAAGCACAGCGCCAGGCGAGGGTGACCACGACGACATGAAGTTCTTCAGAGCAGGCCAGTGTCATCAGGGAGAGGAGCCGGGTCACTCACAGAGCACCACGAGGAAAATCAGCGAGCATGAAAGCATGAGCTACAAGAAAAGAACGGAGAATCTGGGATTTATTTATTTATTTATTTTTAATTATAAAATTATGTGAACCCTCCGTGATAGCAGTTTTCGATTATGCAAAAGGTTGCTGTCAAGGAGAAGGAACAAAACTATTCTTCACGGGGTAGGACAAGAAGGGTTAAACTGCGGCAAGGGAAATTCAGTTTAGACATTAGGGAAATCTTTCTAGCTGTCAAGATAGTTCAGCGTCGAAATCAATTGCCAAGGGAGAGTGGAATCTCAATCACAGGAGGGTTTAAGAACAGGCTTGCTAATTAACTGTCAGGCATGGTTTAGATATAATTGCTCCAGCTGGGGCAGGGGGCTGAACTACCTGACCTCCTAAGGCTCCATCTAGCTCTATCTGCATTGATCATACGATCTCCAGAGCCTCAGAATAATCTATGTCCCTCATAAATTATATAAAGAGGGAATATATATATATATAAAAGCAAGCCTAAAAGCTAATTACTGATGCTATGTCTGTACTGTGTTGCTGCTGTCTTCATAATTTTAGAATTAAATCTATAAGGTTACCTCTAATAATAACATATAATCAAAAATTTTAATGTATACCAGTATGGATATTTTAGTCTGATTTTAATGTGCGGTACAGACTTCTATTTTATTACATTTATTTTTGGTATTTAAACCCTTCGTTGATGACAGACTGTGATCACATTTTGTAGAGACCCTAGTAGGACCTGAGGCCTGTATACGTGTAATATACATGTATGTATATGTAACAGCAGGAGTACACAGGGAACAGAGATAATGAAAGACAGTTCTTTCTAATCCTCCATTCTGTTAATCACATATTAAAACCACCTAGCAATATTGCAGTATCACTGAGAGATTAGTCCCAACCCAAGCACTCCTGAAGAGCTTCAGCTTTGTTTCCAAGTGGCAGATGGAAAGAAAAATATTCTTGCAGGACACCTCTCCCAGCATTACACTATTCTAAAGAAATGAAAAATTAAAATTCATGCAACTGAGACTAATTTGACAGGACCCCTTTCCCTAAAATATCTGTAATTAGCATTGCTGTCATGATGCAGCAGTCCATCATTCTTTTTTACTTACACAAAACTGGTCAAACTCTTATTCCTTTCAGTCTACATAGCTAAACGGCTAAGAGGCAAAAAGAAATTGGATCCTTTACTTTAGGAATCCCCATTCTCTTTGTTAATTGGAACCGCAGAAGAAAAAACAATGTAATAAAAAGTAATAAAACTAGCTTTGAAAATCTGATTAAAATATGAAGGAAAAAAAAAAAAAGTTAAACCTTTCTTCAAGAACTCCCCAAATATTGCATAGGATACACAGGTGGTAGCTTAATTTGAGAAAGGCCAAGTGTGATCATGGCAGAGAGATGCACTGCAGCATTTTTACAGTGGTACTTGGTGGGCTGCTGGACCCCATGCCTGCAGGCACACACATGCAGATTTATTTCCCTGGTGGCAGCCAGTTTTGTTGCATGTCCCCACGGGAGAAGTTTCTGGCCAGCATCACTGTTTAGTCAGGGGACTCAGACCTCTCCAGGAGGTTATCCAGAGATAGCAAGTATTTGCTAAGCTGCTAATTGCTTTTTTGAAATCATCGTCTGGCAGTGCCTCTTCCCATACATTAGGCAGGCTCCACAGACAATGTAGACCCATAATTTAGAGATTCTCCAGGCAGAAAGACATCCTTGCTTCATAATTTTGTTTAGCCTAAGGGTATCGAGAAGTTTGGCAGATCTCACTCGACTCAAAATAGATGCATCTTGCAATACCACTGCTTCTTCGCAGTCACCTTTTTAATTTCTCACATTATATGCCATATTGGGTATTGGAAATTCATATTTGCGTTTACACTTTCCACTTAGCCCTTTAATATTGTAGTCATAGGGCTGGCTCCATTTTTATTTTTTCATTTTTTTAATTGGAAAATACTGATAGCAGGATAAATTAGTCATTTGAATCCAGTAATCTTTTTTTTTCCTCTTTTTTTGTTCTGCTCTCTAAAATAAAATCTTGCAAAGAGTAAAACATATGCACATACACATCATAAAATATTGGACCTAGATACTGAAACTTGTAGAAAAAAAATACTGACAGTATTAACCGGAACAACTTATTCCAATATAGAGCAAGCCCAAAAATTCAAGAAAAAGGGAGAACTGAAATAAAATTTAGCGAAATCTCAAACCACTGTAATCTTTACTACATGCATTGCTAACCAGTGGCTGGTTCTCTTTTTTGTGCTCTTTTCCATGTGAGACTCTGGGTAGCAAAGCAGAATATTTGACAAGCTCTGGGTGCTGCTTTACTTTTTATGAGACCTCTCTGTCCTATATTTTTAATTTGTTAAAAACAATTCTATCCTTGCATTACAAGAGCAATTCTTCTGAAGGCTGATGATCCCTTGGTGAATACTAAACATGAAAGAGGCAATGCAACATTTGTCAGTGACATCCCTACAGCCTGTCATTTACCTGAGAAAGCTTTTTGGTAAATATTTCAAGGAACAATAGATGAAGACATCTTAAATGTGGACTTCTTATGCCACAAACAACACATTTTTAGTATAAAGCAAATATTTGTCATATGAATGAAATGCAATTCCCTCAAAGTTGCCTTTTTCCCCCTTGTCTGTTTTAATAAAATTTATAATTCCTTAATAATCTCTACCATTTCACATAGTTGTTGTTGCAAAAATATCAGTATCAATCAAATACATAGCTAGCAGCTTCCATATCTGCATTTAGAAGTACAGTAAGTGCTTGTTAAATATATGATTATTTTAGAACTGCTGCAGCATTACAAACGAGGAAGATAAGAAGCCATTTGTTTGGGGTTGCAGCTTTCCAAGAATCCACTGAAATGTTTCATATTGCGCAGCACTACCCCGTAACACATGATAAAAGGAACAAGAGTGTTTACCGCCTTCTTAACGAAGAAAAAAAATCTGGCCAGTTGTTCAACATAAGATAGAGTTTGTTAGATTGTCTGTTTCTGTAGTAAACAGATCAGTACTTTGTACACAGGTTATTTTATCTAAGGCTATGTTATATTATTCTCTGTGGGTGCTGTCCGTGATAAATGTTTGTTTGCTTATGGGTGAGAGACCATAAAAATAAAAAATAAATAAAAAGAGTAAGAGAAGGAGTTTTTAAGCTTCAAGTATATTTATCTGTGGGCTACAAAGGCAAGTCACTAGAAAACACAAATTGCATACAGAAGAAATACAGGTTATATCGGTTCTTTAGGGACCAGGACGATGGATACAATGACCTGGGTTAAGTAAGAATCATTGCCTTCATGAAGATGCTGAAACAAACTGCATCTGAATCTATCTGGACTTTTACTACTTCCCTTAGACATGGCTGGATAAAACAGAAACAAAACACCCTCAGGAAAGGCCACTGCAGCAGCTTCTTTGCCACGAACCACCCTAAGTACCCTCCTTACATCATAGCACGTGCAGTCTTACACTGTACACATTTACCCGAGGCTACTGAATGATTTCTAAAAGTTCTTAAACGCAGTGTTTTAGTTTTGCTAGCTACACAGAACATATTTGGTCTGTGTTAATGAAAGCCGCCCAGACAAATAAAATGGTATGTCTCTAAATGTTGTAATTCATGACCTTTTAAACAATTGCCACAATTTAGACAATCCATCAACCCATTTGCTTTTCTGTGAAGGTACATTATTAAATCTACTAACATTAAGTCTCTTTTACATAAGGCATATTAGAGAAAAACAAACTAAAATTATTGTGTGCGTTACTTTAACAGGTAATTTTCAGAGTCCAACATCTGACATGAGTATATTCAGCTCTGAGGATTACACAAAGAAAAAAGAATTGTAGAATCAGCAAAGGTTAAGTATCCCGAACTCATATCAGTTTCTTTATAAACCTAGAATTGAAAGCGTATCTAGTAATGATTTAAAGAACTAGCAAGACAGATATCTCCACCACAAACTGCCAAACTGCTGAGCTGATAACCTATGAGACAGAAAGGAACATGATGCCTCTTGTTCCACCACTCTTGTTTGACTAAATCTTATCCTTTTTATCCCAAAGGTCTCTTGCTCAAAAAAAAGCTTTTTTCTTTTTTTTTTCTTTTTTTTTTTTCTTTTTTTTGTTTATTTATTTTCTTTAATGGATCGACTTTGATGACCAACCATCAGGCTATGCTTCCCATCATCAGCCTGTGGCACTATGTCACCTGAAGAAATCCGAGTGTCCCCACTGCTGAGTGTCCCCGTATAAAATAGGCCTTGTGTAAGTCCACAGCTGTTCTTCCTATCAAGTTCTCAACCACCCTACCCAACTGTGCTCTTTTTGCTCATACTCTCTGAATTGCTTTTTTTTTTTTTGGTCATTCTTTGCATTCCAAGTTCCTGAGCTAATCTTGAGTTCCTCCTGGATTTGTTACCTTTGAAGCCTTGTCATATAGTCAGGGGCTATGTGCTGGCATCATTACCCGTGCTCTGTATTTAGCTCTACAAATATTTATCTCCCCTCTCCTACTGTGCCACCAAGCCTATTAGAGTTTCCTTCAAGAGGAAACACAGAGCTGTCTAGTTTGTTAATCCGGATTAAGCACTAAGTAAACACACACTGAAGAGCAGTACTTCACCAGTGGCTAAAATAACTCACCCCACAGGAAGAATGCAGAATGGGGCTGCAGAACATTCCCTGCCTCTGCCCTAGCCCTCATCCACATCTGAAGTCAAAGGCTGAGGACTTACATCAAACAAAATTAGTGTTTTATGAAGCTCGTGATGAAGAAAATACTAAAATTAACAAAAATAACCTATTTGTGCACTTGAGTTAGACATGATGAGACAGTCTTTGACCTAACTGCTTCAAAATAGTTCAGAGGCTACCAGTTGCTCTATTTGCAGGATATTTATTTAAAACACAGAGCACGGCTTAATTATATAAAATCAGCAGAGTTAAAAGAGGTATGTTATGAAGTTACCAAGGAGGCTGTTGTGTTATTGAATCAAAACCAAAAAAGAGTTTTGATTCCATAAAGATAGTATAATAAGTCCCTGCCTTTTTTTGCATTTTTTTACAGTTTTTACAGTCCCTTGCAGTTTTTACAGTTTTATACACTATAAATCAGATAAAGAATAACTAAATTCATGGAAGCAGATGCCATATTATTGGCAGGGAGTTGGTAAGGGGGGGGAGGGGGGGGAGAGAGTCTAAACCAAGGACATTAGGGTAGCTATCTCAGAGTTGGTCAATACAAACCATTGCATCTCATGTTGTCTAACACTGCCAATCAGACATGGTAAAAAGAAACCGTAAGTATCAGTCAAACCATGAACATCCCTGGGCTCCAAACTGGGAACCTTGCTAGTGAAATATGTAAATACAGCAACAAGTGGGCAGGATCTTACATTGCTTTTTGTCTCTGCTCAACTCAAAATAATCTGCAGATTAAGTAAATTATCATTTTTAGCACTGCATAATGGCTTCTCCATGTAATGAAAACTCTGAATAGTTTATAAATCAATATTTACTTCATTTACATACATCACATCTGTGGGCATATTAATACAAGTAAGATAAACTGAAAGTTTATGACTGCAGATAGTTGTAAGAATGTTTTCTCTCCCTGACAGAAGAGAAAAACAGCTTTAGTTTGTTCTAGATCTATAAATTATTTTTATTTTTTGCCAAGATATTGATATGAAAATCTGTGTTTTGTTAAGTCTCATTCTGAATGCTCCTCAAAGTTTAGGAAAGCAGGGCTGGTTGGGACACTCTGGGCTATCAGTCACAGGATCCACTTAAAATCATTTAACAGACATTCAATCCAGAACAGCTTGTTGGATGTGCCTTTAAGCTACCTACCTACCAGGGGTCAAAAATGCTCTGCAAATCATTGTGGGGAGACACATCTGAGGCCCACAAAAAGACCAAGAGCTACAAAAGCTGTCGTGCTACAGAAAACCAGGAGATCAAAGGCATTGTCAGGTCCCAAGACCCTGACATAAAGAGTTTTTCAGATGAAATTTCCAGATGCTCCAAGGAAACAAACCATTCCCCAGGCTCCAGTGCAAGGGAAAACCCCAAGTGGTCCTTGCCAAAGATGATGTGAGAGAAACAGCATTGACTGTAAAAAACAGTTATTGTGTGGAGACAGACCTATGGGGAATTTCGTACCAGCAAGGCTACTACACATTACAATATTGTTTCGCATGTAGCTGAAATCAGAAATGCCCCAAAGTTACTGCTGACTACTGTGTGAAGTTACTAATTGCACTCCATTTCCCATGAAGCAGCAATCTACGTCCTGCCAGTTAAAGAGAGGCTATCAAACCAGTTTCAAATTCACATCAATAAGGTTTTTAAACGAGACCAGCTTTTTTAACATCACTTCTTATAGTTGAG
Source organism: Anas acuta (assembly GCF_963932015.1). Taxonomy (NCBI): domain Eukaryota; kingdom Metazoa; phylum Chordata; class Aves; order Anseriformes; family Anatidae; genus Anas; species Anas acuta. Next base: position 3,322,286 of record NC_088985.1, read on the forward strand.
CAAGCACATAAAAATCATCCTCTTTTCTAAACATTTCATGTGACATCTTCCCTACCTTTGCCAAATAAGTTATTTTTTCCCTTCTCCTACTCTCGCATCAGCCTTCTACTTCTGCTTTGCTGCATCATCCACTCTCACTGTAACTGAGGAAATAGTATTTTTATCGCTGCCACTAATTGATTGCCATACACTGCATTCAGATTTAATTCCATTACCCTATTACGACAAGTACCGCTCTCTAATTTTATACCAAGACCATTTGAAATCTTAGATCATTTAGTCTGGCACATAACCTGTCAAATCTTTTGCATCCAGATCTGTGTGCAACTGTTGCAAAGGAACACAGCACTAGTGATGTTTGTTTCCCAGATCAGTTTGTTGCATCCCTCCGACCACCTTCGATTTCAGTGTGCACAGCCAAACTGAAAAGTCCACATTCAAGCCCTTGCATTCAGTATGGATGTGCTCTTACTGCTCAGCTATAGAGTTATTTCACAGCATTAAACACCAAACCACTTAACGCTGACTCCAAAAACATCAGAATTACTGTAGTCAGGCTTTGAAAGCACTGATAAAACATGTTAGCAATATCCACCCTACTTCTGGAAAACTGTAGTCTTTATTTACTTAGTTATTTATTTATTTTTTTGTTCTCAGCAACACATGTTCTGTAAGCTGGATGTGCTCCACAATCACCACTCAACCATGGTGAGTTGAGCTTGGCTGGCTGGCCAGCTGTCAGCAGGACAGAGGGATAAAATAAGCTGTGGGTTGAGATAAAGACAAGGAAATCACCAGTTACTGTCTCAGGCAAAACAGACTCAACATGACCAAAATTAATGTATGTCCAGTCGAAATAGAGCTGGATAGTGAGAAATAAGAGCGAATTATAAAATAATTACAAATTCTACATATATTACACATCTCTAGAAAGCATATAAAATATGAGGTGTGGAAGAAATATAAACGGAACACGCACAACTGAATGAAGCACTCAGTAACTCCTGTACAGGACTGAGATCAAGGAATGGTTTGGATTGGAAGGGACCTCAAAGACCATTAGGTTCCAACCCCCTGTGATGGGCAGAGATGCCACCCACTAGAACAGATTGCTCAGGGCCTCATCTAACCTGGTCCCGAACACCTCCAGGGATGGGGCATTCACAGCCTCTCCGGGCAGCCTGTGCCAGTGAATGTTGCTGTGTAGTCACAGGATAATCAGAAAAGCCACAGAGCTTTTCTGATTTTAAGGTTACCTTACCATGGGGGGTCTCTTCAAAGACCTGCATGTAGGACCTTCTTGTTGTGAGCTTTGTGACACCATGCCAGTAAAGCCTTGGTAATGTCCAGAAATCCCGTGGGGACACGAAGAGCCTGCTGTGGCAGACAAACCAGTGCTAAGCTGGTGACAGTGACTTCTCTTCAGGTTAACTTAATTTCCCTCCTGTCCAGCTGCTCTTGGGGCACTTTATTTTCACATGAGAAGGCACCAAGCCACCAGCTGTGACAGGTGGGGAAAAAGTCATACATTTGGGTGATATTGTCCCTTCCTGCACACACTACTCTTTACATGCTTAAGAGCCACCATAGCTTTTATCTTGTAATTAACTGTTGCTGATTATGACAGTTATTGATTTCTCTCTTACATCAGAAGATCAATTTTAATCCCCAGATTTACCACCACTGTTAGTAGCCAATGCACCCAGGTCTCAGTTCAGGCAGTGACAGAGCTCTCCCTTTACTCCAAACGCATTTAATCCTTCAAAGTAAGCACACACATACGGCATAAAAAGGTTAGCTGCTATCTGTGATCCCAAGCAGCTTTTAAGTAGTGTCACCGGGCACTTGTTCTGTACCAGGGTGTATGTGACACAAGACCCTGTGATTTATTAATAACTAGCTGCTGCTTGCTTAACATTTTTTCCTGAATTGTATTACCAGTGATATAGCATATGCAATAATTAAAGAATTACTTGTTCTAAGATGATTTTATGCTTAAATGAGCAGACGTTATATATAACAGTGTTCTGTGTTTTGCTGATATGTGGACAAATAAATCTAGAAGAAAAAAAAACATCTTAAAAAGAACAAGACATAATTAGTACCATCTGTATGGATCTCGTAGCCTCATAAAAGGGTTTTATTGAAATAGAATAGTAAAGAAATGTTATTCTAGGGGTTGATTTTTGCAGACTGATTCAACTGGCCAATGACCCTAGTGAGTGTTGCTCCACAGACATCAGTGGAAACATCTTTGCTGTATTTTAAAATGTAAGAAATTATGATTTCAAGAACCTGCTGAAGTTTTTATTTGAAGTGGATGCCAGCTTTTCTATTGACTGCACAGAATGCCTTTAAAACAGAAATCAAATTTAAAGGGATTATAATACACATTTCACTGTTTGTTAAGAAAATTTCACAAACAGGATTAGTGATACAGACAGCTTGTATTCAGTTTTCTATTTTGTTAAATTAAATTAAATTGGTGCTTAGAATAAATTCCGGAAAGGTTTCATATGTTTTCTAAACTGGTTCTTCCAGATGTATTTTATAAATACTTAAAGCCATTTGGTTTAAAAAAAAAGAAAAAGGAAGAAAATCAGATTGGTGTTTATCATCTTTAAATATAATTAACTTCCCCAAAAGGAAAGACAGAAAGTGTCATGGAAAATTTTTTTTCATAGCTAATGACATGGTACATGTCAAAATAGTTGCAGTCTAGGTAACCTTCCTTTTCTTATTTCCATTTCATTCTAAACAATCATTCTGAAGTTAATACATTCCTTGATTATATAAATAGAAAGAGAAATCTAAAAGCACATTTCTTTGCTCCTAACCAAAAGTAATCACCAAAAATAACAAAACACAATGTGCCATGATCTCCCAAAATACCACCCTAAGTCAAGTTCTAAATAAAAACTTCCTTACATATGCTTTTCACAAGTTACTCTACCTTGCCTGTTCAGTTTGCAGCCATTTCTTAACCTTCCAGGCTATGATACTAAAGAATAACTTTCCATGCTGTATCACCATGGTTATATTATTTACAATTACAAATTAACCTGCCATATCAGTAAAGCCACATGTTCCAGTTCAGCAAAACTACCTTGTCTTTACTCTTACCTTTTAATCAACAAACAGGATGAGTTCAACCTTCAGTGCTAACAAATAAACACCAATCCACAATGCAATTCACTTGTATCAAGCAATACTAAGTTTAAATTTTTCCTTTCTGCAAATCTACAACTCCTTGGCAGGGTCACTGAGTTGATTACTGTACTCAGCGCAACACATGTAACAGGTGGCAGTTTTATAGTTGGTTTTGTTTTCACTAACCTTATTCCAATATTAAATGAAAGGCCCGCGTTGTTTCCTAGAGCAGATGATACAACCGTGTGTGACATTATAAGTTCCTGCTGGATTACGGGTCTATTTTTTCTTCCCGTGTGCGAGGGGTGAGGCGTGGGATAATTTTGCTGCTCGCTTCAAGCAGCATGAAGCACTTACTCTGCATCATCAAACAATGGGTCCTGGATAAGAATAAAAACAGATATTTTTGAACATGTTCAGCATCATTGTTTTACTCTCAAACAGAAGGATTATATGCTTCTCTAAATCTCTCTTTTTTTTTATAGAATGCTAATATTTTTCAGCCTTCACATGCCAATGGAGATGATGCCACTGAAAAGGCATGCATGTGAGCGCAGCAAGAAAGACAAATTGTCTTTAGTTTTAAAAAAAAAAAAAAAAAGATCTAAGGCACAAAATGTGTAAAATCAATGCTATTCAAGGCAAAATTTTTGAAGATTGGGTCCATAATTGTTGACGGACTTTACACAATATTTTAAAATCATAATACAGTACTCTTTAAAACTTAGGCACAATAATATATCTTAAACATGAAAGGTATAGAAATGGCTATATACACAGTGACATGGGTATCTACATATTGCTAAGCCTTAGTTTTACTGGAATAATTGTTTGTGTGCTGCAGGTCAACCTTTTGTAGAGCTCAGGATGAGCCCTAGGCTTTCAATAGAATAGATAACAAAGGGAGAAAGAGCAACACTGTCCCTGCAGAATAACTGGGCAGGTCTTTAGGGCACACAGAGAACACAGGAGATACGTCCCCACACAGGGGATGTGTCTCTCCAATACAAAACCCAGCTCCAGGCATGATTAGGGATTGGAACTGAGCAGGACTCCTTCCTGGCTCGTTAGGCTTACTGCAAGATCACATCAGATAATTGCTTCTATAGACTGAGCTACTCACCCAGCAACGCAATTATTCGTTTTGCTCTCCTTTTTCTGATTAGAAGGTTGTTCTGGGATCCCCGTGCCCTAGGGTACAGAAAGCTTACTCTGACATCTAGCTTTAATGTAGCCATCACCAATGTTAAACCTTTTGTTCTTTCACCAGCACAAGTTTTCAGTTTAAAAGGCTCTTTCCTCACCCTGCATCCATATCGCTTCTCAAGCTAATGAGGTCTAACTGCACATTATTACATCTTTGGTCATGTTTGACAGAGCTCCTAAGATTCATTTACCTTTTTTAGCCTTGTATCTCATTAGTGACTCACAGTCATCATGCAATACCACTTGTGCATTTGAACTCCGCTCCTCCTTCTCCATCCCTTCTAAATTCCACCTGAAATTATTTTTACTCCCCAAATGTATGACCTTGAATTGCTTCCTACTGAACTTCTTCCCGTTTCACAGAATCACAGCATGGTTTGGGTTGGAAGGGCCCTTAAAGCCCCCCTCCATGGACTGGGCCCCCTCTCCCCAGCCCAGGCTTCTAGGCCCAGAGCCTTCTCTTCTCCAGGCTGAACACCCCCAGCTCCCTCAGCCTGGCTCCATAGCAGAGGTTCTCCAGCCCTTTCATCATCTTCTTGGCCCTCCTCTGGACTCATTCTAATACTTGCACATCCATCTTGTGCTGGGGCCCCAGAGCTGAATGCAGGTTCCAGGTGGGGTCTCGCAAGAGCAGAGCAGAGGGGGACAATCCCCTCCCTCACCCTGCTGCCCACGCTGCTGTTGGTGCAGCCCAGGGTACGGGTGGCTTTCTGGGCTGCAAGCACACGTTGCTGGCTCATCTTGAGCTTCTCACCCACCAACCCCGCCATGTCCTTCTCCTCGGGGCTGCTCTCAGTCCGTTCTCCACCCAGCCTGGATTTGGGCTTGGGATTGCCCCATCCCAGGTGCAGGACCTTGCACTTAGCCTTGTTGAGCCTCACAAGACTTACACAGGCCCACCTCTGGAGCCTGCCCAAGTCCCTCTGGATGGCAATCCTTCCCTTCCCTGTGGTGTGTCAACCACACCACAGAGCTTGGCGTCATCGGCAAACTTGCTGAGGGTGCACTTGGTCCCACTGTCTGTGTCCACCAGTTCCTTCAGGACCCACAGGTGTATCTCTTCAGGTCCCATGGACTAGTGAACCTTCAGGTTCCTCAGATGGTCCCAAACCTGATCTTCTCCTACAGTGTGTTTTTCTTCATTCTCCCTGGTCCTTCCTTTGCCTTCTGGAGCCCAGGCTATGTGGCTGGAGGTCTTGCTGGTGAAGGCTGAGGCAAAAAAGTCATTGAGCACTTCAGCCTTGTCCATATTCCAGGTGAACAGATGTCCCATTTCCTTCCAGGGAGGGCCCACAATTTTGCCATTCTTCCTAATTTTACTGATGTACCTACAGAAGCCTTTCTTGTTGCCCTTTATGTCCCTGGCCAAATGTAATTCTAAAAGGGCTTTGTTTTTCCTAATCTGATCCTTGTCTGTACTTGCTTCCACTCTCTGTAGGCCTCCTTTTTTCTGTTTGAGTTTGGCCAGGAGCCCCTTTTTCATCCAAGTAGGCCTCCTGCTGTTTTTGTCTTCTTTCCTCTCTGTTGGGATGCATCACTTCTTAGCACCTAAGGAGGTGATCCTTGAATATCAAGTGGCTTTTTTGGGCCCCTCTTCCCTCTAGGGCTTTGCCCCATGGTACTCTACCAAGCAGATTCATGAAAGTACGAGAAAAGATTGGTCAACCATAAGTTGAATTCTGTTGAATTGCCTCAGTTCGAGTTTCTAAGTCCTACCCTCAAGCTTACCCCAAATGAGCATTGTTAAGATGTGACAGCTTCGGTTTTGTACATTCAAACATCACTGCTGTAATCTTTGATGTCTCTGGACCATTCCTCAAAAGATCAACAAAACAAACAAACAAAAAAACACAACCGCTATGGTGATCTAAGTCAAATATCATTGTAATTCCTGGCAGATCAGAAATGTTTTTTACTGACATTTGAACATGGTAGAACAATGTGAGAAATTCCTGACGGAAGCTTTTGGGAGAATAGTATCAGCAATGAAAAAAATACATGTTCAAAGTTGAAGTTCCACCCCTGCCTTAATTACAAAACTCTTATTGTAAGGCCACAGTTGGCTGAGTAGTGTCCCACAGCTGTGTTTCAATTCTTGGGAGCTGCAGTGCTAGACTCCAACCATTACACAGGGCAGTTTTACACCTGAAGCACCACAGAGGTTATATGACTTCTGTTGTGCATTTTGTACTTAATCAAAAATTCAAAGGTGGTCTTTTCACCTTCTCTGGGAAAATGCTGACCATATTAGGAGCTGGGACATCCTTGCACAAATAAAGCCTATAAATGAAAGTGCTAATAGTAAAGGTGATTGCTTACTGAATCGTCTTTTTTTTTTTTTTTTTTTAAGCCACTGCCAGGATGCATTTGGTTCATAACCAGTGACAGTAACGAACATAAATGCCAACAGAAATGTCCAATTTTAGCTGTGAAAAATATAGAGTTAGATCACTTAGGGATTTGAAAACAGCATTTCTTCCTTGGCTGTTGTGTTTGGACAGAAAACAATGTACCCTTGCCAAGTTCATTGCAAAAGCCACGTTGTACTACTCTTATGATTGACATCACTGATGGATTCAATCCATCAATGCCAAACAATTTTGTGATTTGAAGTTACTTGGTTAACTCCTGATCACTTCTCTGCTTGATTTGCTCTGCAATATGAAGTGTCATTATTCCAGGGTCATGTAAGAATGATGTTTCTTAAAACATAAGATACCAACATTTTCTACAGAAGTAGTTGGATGTATTCCTAATGAGATTCATGACCATAATATCTAGTTATTTATTACTGATTAAAAAAAAAAAAAGCAAAACCAATAAATTAAAATAATATGAAATCATAATCTACATTCCCAGGTAACAATAATTGCTTTTTCTATTTAGAGCATGTATAAAATATCTCTAAATCTTTAAGTAAAATCTTTATTAATCTTTAGAGATCTTTAAAATTACTCCATAAGTAAAACAGCATTCCCCTTTTAAATTATATTTCTTTCTCATTTCTGATGTATATATGAGTTTGTTTGCAAAATGAATGTCTGTCACAAACAAAATAAATACTAAGCAGACTTGGAACTACCCAAAGAGAGCCTGTATTGCTAAAGAAGAAAAAAATCTATTCCATTGGCAAGTTAGACTTTCTAAAGAAACTGGAATATCGAGCTGTCTGGCTAGCAGAAAGGAAGATGGATGACTCTTCTTGAATTAGGTGCTTGAAACTTAGTTCTGCTCAAAAGAGAATATAATCAATTTGGGAAGGAGTTGAGTATAACACTGGGAATGCTTTACTGTAAATAGTAGATTGCATTTAAACTTTACTCAAGTGTTTTAAAGGTATTATTTTAGCTTAACCTTCAAAATGAGTAACAGTTTATTTGTGCAGTTATTCACTGAAATGGGTTGAGATATCCAGTTTAGGAAATAGTCTACCCTGTCCTTTACACCCTACGTTTTATATTTATTATGAGCTCATCTTATTATTAGTCTCATTTGTTCTCCTTATGTTCATAGACAGCAGATTTATTACCTTGCTCTGGTACCTAAAGGGTATATAAGTAAACGTGAGTTCAAACCCTCTGCACCAGGTCAGAAGCTACAAATGGACTCTCCCAAGCACTTGGTTTAGCTTCTGACCTTACTCTCTTCCTTATACAACCTAGAAGGACGTGCAAGCATCTTTAAAGGTCATACTCTGGGAGAAAGCACTACATGCTACAACAGGATAATTAATTCTAACTCTCCAGGTGATGTCTCCTGAATGCTCAGAACCACTTTCACTCTTTGTAAATTAAATTAATTAAAATCTGGCAGTAAGCCTTTTCAGCAAGAAACCTGCATCCAGGAAATGACAGATATAAGGAGAGGTTTCCACAATAAAGTTGTAAGTAGCCCATCACACAGTACATTTTTTTTTGTTCTTAAATTAATGTCTTAACATTGGTAGAGCACATGACACATGAATCACAAATACTTTTGTTATGCTTACAGTGTTCTCATACTTTTTTTAATGCACGCATACAATATGAAGAATTGTATGCAATTTATATCTAAAATTCTACGTCTCCATTTGATTTGCTATCATCATTTGTTGGAAATAAATGTGGATAGTTGTTCTTACCGGAAATACAAAGTCTTTCACTTTGAATCAGGCATCCATGCATCTCCGTGCTTCAAAAAAACTTGTGCCTCAGTTCTTTGTCTCAGAGACAGGTACCTAGATTAGAAGGACCAAGTTTATTACGGATACTGTTACAACGCTGTGAAACAAATACTTAAGTTGCTAAAAAGTAAAATTGTGTTTTAAATTTCCCATTTAAGTATCTCTATACTTAGTACAAGGCATAACTAAATTAAATTATTTTAAATGCATTTATGTTTCATACTTACAAAACTAGCATTGCTGTTGAAAAAACATATACATGACTAAGGAATATAAATCATCTGGGAGAAAAATGAAGAGAGAAGTTAAGCCAGACAAGTTTTCAAGGACTGTTTTTGTTCACTAAATGCACTAATATTCTTCTTTAAATTACGGAGTGCTGATTTATGAATTTCTGTAATAGTAAAATATCTGAATGTCTGGAGTTTGAAAAGTTCAAGCACTGTTTTTTATTTAAAATATAATCAATTTGCACTGAAATGCTATGCAAAAATAATGCTTTAATTTAGCTAAGGACATTTAGCTATAGATTAATTAGAACTCAAGTGAAGGAGACAAAACTAAATAAATATCCAAGTCTGGGATATGCATCTCATGAAATGTATGTTCATAGATGAAGCAGGTCCATACCCCTTGAGGCCAAGACTTCCACCCTGTGATCTGTAAGAGATCTGCTCCCTTTGTCTTTACCGATGGACCCAGAGACCCAAGGAAGGTCTCCAGTACTTTGTTGCCCTTTATTTTCACTTATCTATGTCCTACTGTAAAATACTATCGTGAATTTGATGGCATTGTCAGTAACAGGTGATATTACTGTGACTATTTTAAAGGAACACAAGGAAGAAAAAAAAATAAAGAACTGTAGAAATTAACTGTCATAATACCAAATGTAATATACTTTATTATGTCATCTGTACTTCTAAACTTATAATTTCTATTTGAGCCTGTATACTGTACTAAGTAGCCTTGTTTTAATTTCTGCCTTTAATAACTCCACTCATTTTACACATTATTTACCCTAGCCATAAGTTAAGTTAAGCATTATGCAATACCTTCATTTCCATGGTGATTTTCATGTAACTTGCCAAAAAACATGTTGAGTGACTATGGACTGAGACAACATTTAAAGGTTTCGACAAACTATTTTTGCTTATCATGGCAGCAGCCAACTTTGCAAATGCAGTGCCTTGCCTTGTGTTTCATATCTGGAAATAGCTGAGGATGAGTTCTCGTACAAATTACTGCCTTACTGCAGCGGCCTGCAGACTATATATGAGGTACAGAACTTAAAACCACTTAAAATGTACTGGAGCCTATTGATATATACAGAACTGTTTTTTAAGGTACAGTGCTGTGAAACAAAAATTACTAAATACACTTCCTATTACTCCATCTTCAAGTACTTTAGAAAAAAAAAAAATAACCCACAGAACCTTAAGACATTCAGCAGGGTAAATAATAAAAGTACAGGTAGAAAAGACTTACACTGAAAAATTAAGTTTCTTTTTTTTTTTTTTCTCCCCTTCAATGTAAACCTTTAAAATCTCACAGAATGTTCTCTCTGCCTCTTTGAACATGTTCTCCTAACTTTTATTTAATCATGCAGCCACCAACTAAGTTGTTCAGGTGGAGCTGCAGAAGGACACATGAGGAAGAAGGACACTTTCCCAATATTACCCCGCATGAACTGGTAGGCAGGAGGAAAATGGAGAACAGGAATGCCAGGAATCATGCTCTGCTACACGTTTCCCAGCTACCCTGAATTGCTGGTGGGCATAAAAGCTCCCCATCTCTTTAGGGCACTACAATCTGTAGGGCACCGCACAGAATTGCCACAGTCCTAGGCAGGATCGCCTGTCTTTTAATAGTTTGAAGGAGACAGCATTTGGAAGGCCAAGTGTTTAAACCCCACTCCCACTCCCTTTATTTTTTCAATTTTTTTTCCACTTGTTGTTAAAATTGTCAAATATTAGAGAGAGCTGAGCACAATAAAAACCAATGACAAAAGTATGTGGTCTTCTTAGAGAACTCCTGGGAGATGGATGGAGCACCAGGATGCCAGGAAGCTGAAAACAGGTACACACAAAACCAATAAGCACTCTAAAAATGGAAAGTTGCATGAACACGTGCACACGGGAGTTCATTATCGAGGGTTCCCTTTAAAGGCAGACAGGTGACTCCAGCAGAGCTCTGCAGGTCCATTCTATGGCCAGCACTATTCAGTACTTATTAACTTGGAGGTTAGGAAGCTGGATGACAACCTTTAGCAAACAGACAGCAGGAAAGCAGAATTACAGAGCTCTGTGGACAGGCAGCTGTTCCTGACTTCACCAGCGCAGGCTGAGGAATAATTAGTCAGGGTGCTGTTCTCAAGAATTAATGCAGGTCGCAAAACGAGCAAGATTCAGCAGTGCCCTACTGAAGAAGAAAAGCCCCGTACTGACATACACAAACAGGAGCACGGACTGCGGTACACGTGTAATTATGTTCTGTTCCACTCAGCAAGGAGATCTCTGCTGGAGCCTTCGAGAAAGATGTAAAGTAACCAAAGCCTAGAAAATGTGACAGGCAAGAAAAGATGGAAAGAAACAGCACTCCTAAGCTACCAACATTACTGCTGTTTGCAATATGGTACTCTAACGTGTAATGTATGCTTTCCAAAACATATTTTGGAAACAGTCATAAAAAATATCATGTTAAAAGTTAAAATAAAGCATAAAAAAATGTATGGAAAATGAGACTGTGAGACTGTGTAAAAGCAGTTTCTGGTGAGTGATTAGAATTTTACTGATATTAAAAAATTGTAATATCCAAATATTTGGATCCAGATGAACTACAGCTGATTTAGGTTTTGATTAGGTTTTAGGTTTAGGCTTTCCTGTTGTTTAGGTTTTGTTGTTTAGGTTTTATTGTTTTGTTTTCATATTGTTTACGTTTTCTGCTTTTGAGACTGTCGTTTTGATATTTTAAATATTTTCTAACGCTATGTCATTTTTTCTGGTTTTCCTCAACAGTGGAGCTTCTTCTACCTTACTTATAAAAATCATGAACACTATTGAGATTTATTCTCAATATTGCATATTTTCAACAATGCTCTGGTGGGGGTAGGTAAGGTAGAATTAAACAGAAGAGGATTAACTGACTGCAGTGAGCGCACAGCATTCACCATTCATACAGCAACTGTAGGATCCTTCCCACGTGCATAACTGAAGGGGTCAGTAAGATGCTGATACCTGGGCTGCAGAATCTCTTTTCATCTCCATGACTACTTCAGGTATTGTTTGTGGAAAAGGACCTCTGGACAGCAATGCCATGACACCTCTTACTTGCTTTGAGTGCTGGTGAGATGGAGCGATCCACCAGGGGTGCATCGCACCGTCCAAAGGTAGCGCTGGAACTGTTAATACACACACTACGTGCTTAAGTCTTGCCTCGAAAGGATCAAGGTGAGAACAACTCACCAAGGAGAATTCTCTGAAAGTTTCAGAGGCAAAAAAAAAAAAGCCTTTCTCACATCTTTTTAAAAACTGCATGGATAGTGCTAGAGGTAATTATGTAATATCTGTAATCCATTCTTTAAAGATGATAGTCTGAACCTGGGTGACTGCAGAGCCTATTCACACCAGTACTCTCAGAGACAAAAAGTCGGGCTCTTCACATATTTAATATGACTATTTCAAGTGAGCCACGCAGCGAGCGTGGGCTGATTGGAGTGGAGACGGAGGTGATAGCATTCATCATTACCAAAGTGTAACAGTGGGGTGAGTGGGGAAAGAGAAGGGGGAAGTTGAAACAAGATGTGAAAATCCTGCTGGGGTTGTATGGCGGTGACATTAATGTATTAAAAAAAACACCTAAAATGAGTTATGAAACTAATTAAGGAAATATAAAAGCCATGGATAAAAAGTTCCTTGTTAAGTATAATTGATAGTACAAATCTAATTTGAAAGGTTAACAAGCTCTTGAAAATTGTTGAATCAAGTACAGACTGATGTTTTTAATATAATTATATACAGCTAGCAGATGGTATAGTCCTTTTTATTATATCGCCAGCTATTAGACTTTCATTTTTAAAGCAGATACTGAATTATACTAAAGATATGTGAGCTTATTTTAAAAGATCAATCAGTTTTCTAAGTTCTGTGCATGCTGATCAAACACATACTATTTGCCACCTAGTCTGAAAAACAGGATTTAGATAAGAAATTTGGAGTATTTCACTATCCCTTTCCAAAACAACTGTATTTTAAATCTTAATTCAAAGCTTGATGGTCTTAATGAATGACTGTATTAGATATGTGAATAGCCTTACAAAACCACTGAGAATTAGACACAGTTTAAGAAAATAAAGCAGCAAGAAAAAAGCTATCCTTAATTTAAAATTTCTAGTTCCAAAAAGATATTGGAAGTTTAAATTTAGTAAGTGGCATGAATGAGGGGAGACAAACTGAAAGCAAAAAAAAAAATAAAAATTTTGCTATATATGCACACGGCTGAGGTTCTCTCATCCCTCAGTCAGCATCAGAAGGCCAGTTGTTGCCACCAGCTGGCTTACAATTCCTCCATCACCCACTTGTCATATCCTGAAGCAAAGGCTTTGACTTCCCTTAGTGCTCTGTTGTGCAGAAGAGCTCCACACGAGTGAGCTCTGACAAAGCCAAGGTCTTCTTCTTCTTCTCCTCCTCCTCCATGACTGTTCCTAAACCCACCTGTTATTCAGCATTCACAACACAAAAATCTCACAGGATAACAGTTAGGGAGTTGGACTATGGCCTGTTACACTGTCCAGGTTTCTCATTGCACACTCCAGTCTGCCTCTCTGTATCTGACTGTTACTTCATAATGATCTGATGCTCTGTAGGATAAATAGCAGTATTTAATTCAGTGGTTTTAAAACAGAGTCTTTGCCTAAGACTCAGACTTCTGACTCCTACTATGCTATTTCTAGTACTGAAAAACAGTCTACAGTCTGTTGTGATATATCCAACAAAAATTATAGAGAGTTTAGGACTCATAGATAGAGGATTACAATAGCAAGATGTTTTTTCCATCATGGACAATGAAATTTACTAACAAGGGGGGCACTTTCATTCTCAAAGGTACCAGACATAATGAATTTAGTTTGAACTGAACACGGAATTTATAGCATGTAATGTCCAATCCAAGTTCTTACAAAGTTACAAAGTACGACATGAATTGCATCCTCTGTATTGATGCTCCTCTCACCTAAAGGCAGCCATCTAAAAGATTAGCACCTACTGTGTGAGATTCCTGAATAATCACATGGGGTACCCACCAGATACCTGCAGTGCCCATTAGGAGGTGCCTCTCATCAGCCACAGAAGGAATCCAAACAGAATATAATGAAGTCAATTAATGTAGGTGGAAGAAGGTGGATCCTATACAAACTTAAGCAGCCTCGCTGAGTTACAGCAGATGTCCACGTTTTCCATGCCTTAGGAAGGGCATCGAGGATAGCAGATAACATTTCCCCAAATGCCCTCCCAGCTGTGCTTTCATTTCACATTCTGCAGTCTAATGCTCATCCATAACAATAACCAAAAGCTCTGCTGGCATAGCATATGAAGAACCCAGAGATGGCTGTACTTGAGGCCATAAAAACAGATAGCCAGAGCCTGATGGCTCTTGAAATAATCATGCTGCATCATCACTTCAGTTAGTATAAGAAATGAAGTATGGGAAATGCTCCTTCTGTGAGCTAAGAGTAAATAACTGATCAGGACGAGTTCAGACATCCTTCAGTTTCAACGTAATAAATTCACCAGACTTTTGACTACAGTAAAATAAATAAAATATTATACTTTCTCACTTGAAAGTTGCCTTGAAATAGTCATAAAACAACTATCAGTTCACTTGAAGGAAACTAAAAGTCATCTAAAACTTCATGGATCTTAACCAGCTGATTACAATCTAAAAGCTGTAACAAGAACAGATTAAATTGTACTATTTCCTCCTCTCATTGTCACTGTCAAAAGACTAGATTTACGCAGGTCTTTCTGTCCTTGTTACAATCTTTGTCACAAGAATGAGGCATCACAATTTTATAGCCCCATGTTCTCTGAAAGATAACAGTAAACAGTATTCCTGTGACCTTTTCAATGTTCTATAATTTCACTGAACGGTCACTCTTACTCTCCTTTTTATATTCTCAGCACTGATCAAAAAGTGATGAAATTGACACCAAAATAAAATACAGAATTGTGAGGTTACAGCAGTGAGCCTGCCTACTGTCTCTCCCGCAGCAGACAGGGCATAAAGATTTTTGTTTCATTTCTGCTCATTGTCATAGCTTTCTTGCACAGTAATGTAACACCGCACAGTGAGCTCCCACAGAAAGTACAAAACATATCCAACATCACTACCTTCCAGCCTAAGTAGTGGGGACGTTTGATTTGATTCCGTGTCCTTTAACAAATGCTCAGCGAGGCATGTGTGCTCCTGTCTGCCTGCACACGGATGTGTGGAGGTACAGATCAAGATAAATCCCAAACAAACCGCTCCTTTGCGAACAGTCCTCCTGCAGGGAAGATGAAAGAGCCAACGTGTGACAGATGTTCATCATGCTGCTTAGTACAGCACTGGAAGGGACACGAGCCTGCAGTAACGGGCACGGTGTAAGGCACTACTCTGCAGAGCATTCATGGTGTTTTAATATGAACTGCAGATGGAATAACGCAGTCAGCTCTCAGTGGGGAAAACAAGATGCAGCACAGTTATCCTCGCATGCTAAATTCTTGAGCAAACTCTCCATCTGATCTACCATGTGTTCCTCTGTTATCTCAAACTGGAGGCAACACGATCGCAGGGAAATGATCAGTGTGAACCTGGTACAGCACAGACAGAATACAGAATAAGGAAGAAGAGAAAGTACTGTGCCACTAACTGTAGGATATCTCCTGAACCCTGAATGCTCCATTTCCATTTTCATTTCTGTCCTATGCAGTATACCTGCATACACAGTGCTTTTTGAATGAGAAACATACATTAGCTATTGTAATCCGAGAAAAGAAAATGATATCATTAAGGATTTCTGGTATTTGAATTAGTTCTTTAAATCAATATTAATTTTAATGCTTTGTCACAAATGCAAACATTTTGGGCCAGACTTTCAAGTGGTGTATGTCAGCTGCAGCTCCAAAGGCTCATCTTTAAATCTAGACTGTTGACACCTAAAGATGTGAACCTGAAGAAGGTCACCTCACAGCACTGCAGGGTCCCGCTGTGGCTGGTTCCTCAGTTCTTTGCTAGCTGTCCACAACCTCTCATCGCTCTTCTCTTCCTCCTCACACCTTTCTGGGTGTACTGCATCCTTGCTGGAGCCTGGGAGACCAGAAACCTGTCCTCTCCGTCTTCACCTTACAGAAATACTCTGAACCATACAGAGGCACATTTCTGTTCTGTTTGCAGTTCTTCCCCTAAAAATACTGCATGTGCCAAGACTTGGGGTTTCTGGTGTTTGATGCAGAGCCTGACATGACACCTAAAAAGAAGTCAACCAGGAATTTTCTTGGGGGCATGCATCTTCCAATCTCATTTCTGTTGCTAGTTGTGAAGGCATATCTGCTCCACAGTACTAAGCTGTGGGGCTGCAGCTAAGTAAAGAACAGCAACATGTCCCCGAAGGACTTGGTCCAGTGATACATTTAAGCTCCTTCTTCAAATGTTGAAAATGAAATGTTTTGCTGAGTCATCACCTGAAATGGCACAACCTAATAACAAGCAAACCAAGTCAGAGGGTACTGAAACACATAGGGTACTCTAAAACCCTACTTTATTACTTTGTGGAAGTTTGATCTTTCCAACTATAAAATAGACACAGTTACAAATAGCTGAAAAATATCTACAAGTAGTTACCATGGAGGTTTACTTCTTTTTTTAATCAACTATTCTCCACCTTCTCATTCCTTTGCCACGCTCAAAAATGCTGGATTTTATAAGGTGATACAAAAAAATGTAGGCGTAACGCTTTCAAATAACTACATGAAGACTAATATTAAGTATTTTTTTAAATACCATCCCTTCAATATTATCCTTTTATAAAAGTTCAAGAGATGTGGTTATATATTACTGTGTGACATGTGGCCTGACAGTGCTCACAGAAGAAAGGATCAGAGGAGTTTGGATGCAGCTGGAGGCAAAAGATGAATTCAAGATACAAGAAAGGAACATGGAAGACAGCAGGCAAAAGAGAAACACCTTTTGACCAAGAAAAAGTGGAGGGAAAATACGAACCAATGGTCAGAAAAAAGGATTCAGGGAATTTTCGGTGGTCCTATGAAGAGGGACAAATATGGCCAACCAACAGGTAGCTTCACGGTTGTTTCTGCCAGGAACCTTCCACGGTGTCCAGGCAGGCAAGAGGGCTCTGGCTGGCACGACAGACAGTCTCTCACCCCTCTGAAAGGAAAGCTGGCAGAGTGGCAAAGAAGAGCTTTAAAACTATGAATGACGTGGGTGATTTTTTTAGAATTCTTTTTATAGGAAGAAGAAACTTTGGCAATGCAAGAATATACCGAATATGAACTCCCAAGGATAAGGGGAAAGAGGGAGAAAGCATTACCACAGATCAAAGTAAAAGGGGGATGGACAAGGAGATTACTCCAGGGTCTGTACTCAATTTAGTTAATGCATCGGGTAAGGCTGGAGGAGACTAATTTTTGTAAACCAACACAGTGCATGGCAAGAACAGAACAGAGGAACAGAAATGAATGCATAGGATGTGAAAATAGGTAACAGAAAGATAATGGCTATCATGATGGGGATGTAAGAACAGAAACACATGAATTTTGCAGGAAAGAGTACCAATAAAGGTGCCGGTGGGGTGTAGATTTTTAGGTATATCACTGGGCAAACTGTGAAGAAACAAGTAAGAAAACAGAGCAACACTGGCTGGGAAGAGAAGCTCTCCTGGAAGACTGCTATAAATCTCATGGTTCAGACAGAGATCTCCAATGTTACTGAAGAGACACGTTGTGAAACAGAGACTAAAGCAGCAAGAGATCAGCAAGGGATCAGTGCCCTGCTGCTGTGCTACTCCTGAGTGCCTGTTGTTTTACCAAGTGGATAATACAGCATATTGCAGACATATTGCTCTGGGGCAGAAGCAGCTATTGCTCTTATAAGGTGTTATTGCAAACCTGCAATGGACTCTTGCACTGTTACAGGACCAGCAGCTTCCTTTGTTACACTGGAGAAAGATGTCACTAGTGACAGTAGGGTCTGGTTATTCCCTGGGTTAATGGTAGGGCCTCGTTATTTCCTTCAATAATTCACAGACTTTGATACAATGAAGTATATATTATACAACATAAACACACACGAAATACTATGCAAAATAATTACCTACAATATACAGACACGTTGAAATCTATATTAAGCCAATAATCATCAATATTAACTTAGCTAAATTTTTAGTAATTACTGTCATTACCCACCACGGAAAATATCTGATGAGATCATGAATTGCTTCTGTTCATGATCAGTAATAAGATAAACAAAACTATACTGTAAACAAAGGTATTACATTTTCAAAAAATAAACTGAAAAGCTAAGAGAACCAATACATGAAATGAACCAAAAGGCCTTGAGACTTAAAAAAAAAAAAAAAAAAAAAAAAAAAAACAGACTGGCATTTCTATAGCCCAGAAATTCCAAACCATCAAAAGCATTTTTCTAAAGGAAAAGAAGAACTTCAGAAGGCCTCCAGCCCTAACTGGATGATAATCATCCCCAAAGAGATATTAGAAACAGACTAGAAGAAAAATGGGCAGCACAACACAGCTACGTCTTACAGATAAAAGTATAATTTGAGAACAGTCCTAAGTCAGTCTTTAATATAGTAACAAGTGCCTTCAGTCATAAAACCAGGAACTTTAAAAAGGAGAAAATACATTAAGATGCTATGAGGATGGATTTGAAATTGTTGTTGTTATTATTATTATTATTTGGAATTAATATATTTATTTGGCTTTCAGTAAGGAAAAAAAAAAGAAAAGTCTAAGGAAAAACCACACTGCCTAATGAGAATCAAGGACTGAAATGGAGGTTGCCACTGTCAAAAAGAAAGACAGATCAAAGGATTTAATGCGCTTACACTGTAAGGACAAGATAGTCTCCATTCCAGAATATATGAAAGCAAACAGAGATGAAGTGCAAGTGAAATAGGACAGGCCTCTATCAAATGGAGGTGAGGCACTACCTGACCAAAAAGGACCTGAAATCATACTCACACTTCTGAAAAAGGGCAAAAGGCGAGCCAAGCAACAACAGATCCATTAGTTTTATCTCAATGGTACTCAAGGCTCTGGAACACAATCTGCAGGAAAGCATAATTGAAAACATGGAGGTAAACAGAGCTGTGAGATGCAGCACGATAGACCAAACTGAGCAGGCAGCTGACTGTGGTAAGGCGAATCTTTGCTTGAACAAAGCTGGACTTCCATGAAGCATTCAAAAGAACACCGTGGTGAAAAAAAATAGCTAAAGCAGATAATAAGGTCATCAGTAAATCTGTAAGACACGTTAAGGAACTAGCCAGGAGGAAAGAGAGTGTAACGAAAAATGGAAAAGTCAGGAATTTATTGACTAATCCCAGGAACTCTTGTGAAATATGCTGGGAGCTTAGCACCTGGAAACAATGAGAAAACACAGTGCTAAGACCTGTGGAATACAGCTGCAAAGCTGCTTCCCAGATCTCCATCAGGACCAGACACAGGGGTAGCAGGAGGGCAACTGGAGGCTGTCCCCCAAGACAACATGAAAAAAAGGCTAAAAGAACTCATTTAGCCCAATGAAATGCCAGCTGCAAAGAAATACAGCTGCAAAATGCAGTGGAAAGGTGAAAGAAGTTCAAGCACACTGCTGTCAAAGGACAGATGGGTTTAACCTGTCAGGAGACAAGCGTTATGGGGGACAGGTAAGCCCCTCCAGACTTACGTTTTCTTTTTACAAGCACTTAACAACAATAATTTCATCCAAAATGCCTCTCTTAATCTTGCATATACTGAAATTTGTCTTGCACTAAAGACATTATGCATGAATTTGGTAACCAGACCAGATTTTTTACAGTATAGGTTGGGAAGTGGGGGGGGTTCTTTCATCTTTGTCATCAGAGGGAGAAAAAAAGTTCTCTCAGCTGACAATTTCAGTAACAGACATGGGCACATAGGTCAGAAAAAATTCAGATCAGTCAGAAAAAAATCAGGTCAGAAGGGACTTCAGGTTTCCAGTCCACCCTCCTGCTCATGGCAATATCAGCTACGTGAGATTAAACCTTGCTACTGAGGGCTTTGTCCACTCCGGTCTTAGAGAACCCTGGAGGATGAAGGCTGCACCATCTCTCTTTTGGCACCACGTCCCACTGATTAGAAGATCTCACTGGTATTAAGTTTTTCTTTCTATCCAGCTAAAACAAGAGCCTGTGAAAGTGAAGTTAGCAAAAAAGAACTACAAGTAGTAACGTAACTGCTTTGCTCAGACCTTTCTGTTTTATAAAATATCAATTTAAATATGAAGTAGATCTGAAAGTGTTGAGTAGACGAGTTAAGGTAAAACACTGTACAGCTACAGCTCTGCTGCTAGTCATCGCTTTCAAACCTAAGTGCAGACTAGGAAAAGGATCAGGGCTTTAGCAGCCAGTTCTATGTACATGCCAAACTACACAAGCCAGCAACCAAAGCTAGGTGTATCCTTTGAAAAAAGAAAGCAGACCAGCAGTCCCAACCTACGCACACCCCATAGCACAGAGCATGCAAGGAGAGCTCCTCTGGCCTCACCCTGCGGGGTCAGTCAGTAGGGACTGCACGGCAGCACTGCTGTCTTTCTGGAGCGCAGACCTTGCTTCTAATGGGATCACAATTCCCTGCTCTGTTCTTTTGAACACAACAGAAGGAACATTTGTGATTCATCCACAGTGCACACAAAGCACAACAAGCAGCCCTGGAGTGCTTACCGCAATTTTCTTCTGCGTTTGTGATAACCCATGCCATGGTGGAAGGGAAGAAGCAGACACCACATGCCTCAAGACAGCGAGAAAACGATCTGATACACTGAGCAGAGCGCCTCTCTTTATTAGATCCTTGACACCTGCTTAGGAATTGGTCAAACACAAACTCACTCATTTAATTCCTCTGCACACCCTCCGTCCCACATGCCTTCCAGAAGTCTCAAGGACAATCCCTGTTTCAAGATACTTAAAAATCTGAAAGCAACAGAGAAAGAGATATCAGTTAAGGGAAGGAGAACAGAGGCAGGATGTAAGTTAATTCAATTCACTGTAGACAGCATGACAGAAATGGGTCTTTAAGATGGACATCTATGTGCACAGTCCTTGGAGAAAAGTTCGAGGAGGTTATACCATGCTTGAGAGCCAGCAGAGAGGCTGAATGAACAAAGTGACATTACCTTTCCCTTGTGGATTTCCTGAAGAACAAATTTAATCTGGCCCAGAATAAGAATCATTTTTTAAAAAATACATAGATTTAAGCAAACAGGATAGCAGAGATTTTTTGTTTTTACTTGTCCTGGAAATACATACTGAAAAAGAAACCACTTTTTACCTGCTCTTTATAGAATATGAAGCTCAATAGGGCAGGCAATTTTTGTGGGTGCATGCCAGCGTTTACAGGCTCATGTAAATGTTCATAAGCAAGTTAACAGGACTGTACCTCCAAGAAGAAATATGTTGCATTTGAATCAACTGCATATTTGTTGACACTTCAAATAACTTCAGGTTTTCATAAACTAGTTCTAATCACTGCTAACAAGACGTAAAACATACTTAAATCCTTATAAATATTAATCTTTTAAAAGACTAAACATTTATTTAGTTCAATTTCCCAGCTACCTATGGTTTTTGTAGATGGATTTCCTGAAGGAAAATAAATGTCACAGATGATTCTCTTTCCAGAGTATCTTTTTCTTACAGAATTGCTTCATTTCCATTAAAACACAGGATGTTGACCTGAATTAATCTGAAGGCAATCATTTCTGTTTGTGGCATATATATTACATAAACATACCATTACAGCAAGACATATTTCAATGAGACAAAATTAAGTTTAACTTACAAGCATTACTGTTAGAATTACTGTTCACTCCTTTAGCATCAGTATAACATTCCCACAGAAACAGGTCAATGTATTTTAGCTTTAATGGAGCCCCCTTAGATATTCTTTGATCCTAAAATGGATCAAACATTTCTCTGAAGAGTACTGCGGTTGCTACGTTTTTTATTGTATTCTCTTATTTTCCTGTTCATCATACTGGTGCTTTATAGGAGCCACTGTTTCTGTTTATCCTCATTTTAGCTTTTTGTTTGTTTGTTTAATTACCTCATCTGAAATTCTGTTTTGTAAATCAATTTCTTCTTTCAAGTGCTGATGAAAAACAAACACTCAAACAAGGATAAACACAGCAACAGAAGTTTCCCATTGTGATGCCCAGAAGCTGCACCTCCTTTTTCTCTGATTGAATTTTGATGTTTTCAGGTACTGAAAGCATGACTAGTTTTAACAGATGCGGATTTTGTCTTGGTTTAGCATGTTTCATCAGAGTCTACTCTACGATGAAGTGTGCATGGTGATGTGGTGATCCTCTAAAGGAATGATATCTCCAAAGACCAGACCGCACCTTCCAGTAACAGTGACTACAGCATAGAGACTACCAAGAGCCCTGATGCTTCTGACAAGCACAAGCAGCCCTTGCAATGTACGGTGCTGGAATTGCAACTCTGGAAACTGCACTTTGTCTCTCCCCAGATAATTGTTTCTTAATAACCTAATTGCTGGTGGCACCAGTAGGGCTGACCAAGAGTCTTCACCATAAACCTAAAATGCATGTGTATTGCTGAAGGGCACTTATTCTCTTTTATTATTCAGTAGCAATTGCTCCCATTGCTTGACGTATTCTGTTACTGAATTTATGCTACGTAAAGGTAACTGCATTGCAGATGATGGACAATATTAGTTTCAAGCCAATAAGGCTTCAAGTTCTTGTTAAAATTCTCTGACTCTCTAATCCTTGAGAGTTTACAATTATTTCCTCTTTATATTCCATCCCTTGGGAGGGGCAAAAAAAAAAAACACAACAAAAAACACAAATTAAACTGGCAAATCAAGGTAAACAGAAGTCAAATAATGTACAGAAACAGCTATAACTGAGAGTTACATGACAATTACACAACTAAACCTAAGTCACTTTCTGATTATAGGCCCAAAGCTCTCCACTGTAAATAATTCTTGCCCAGGACAGAATTTTCAGAACCAGGTTAGGCCAACAAATAATGCTTCTTTAAATCAGTGTGGAAGTTTCTCAGTAGAAGTTTTGTGGAGGTATGGAAAAGACAGACCAACAAAAGACAATCTTGAAATAGCACTTTAAAAAAAAAAAAAAAAAAAAAGTTTCTGGCTCACAGCAAGATCTGTGATTCTTTACTGCTGTCACATGCTATTGTGGTACAGGATAAATCATTTTAAACTAGTGCAGCAAAGAAGACACCAAAAAAGACAAACCTTAACTATATTTTCAGCATAACGAACCCATGGAACAGTCCCAGTAAAGTCCAGTTGTTAAATTAAACAGAAGAAAATGAAGAAGCTGGGCATGTATGCTTCATTTATTGTACAATCATGCATACCATAAGGTATCAGAAAACTAATGAGAGCTTAATTCCACATTAAACAAACTAAAGGATATGCAGGAGTCATATCTTTAATTGCAGGAACTCTACACAGACATCCTCCACAAGCAGGTAGAGGCAGGGAATTAGGTATGAGCTAAAACTGTTTCTGAAACTGGAGAGTGAAATGTTGATCAAATTTTGTAGCAGGTAAGAGCACTGCCTTCTCAAGTCATCCAGGAGAACATCCTGCTGGAGTGAGAAGTGACTACAGATACTATCGTATCAGATCAGTTGTCCAAGTTTAAGAGAGAAAAGTAGTCAGATCAAGAAACCCGTGCAGGAGTCCAGCTTTAAAGGTGCTGTAAGCAGTGAAAACGTGAAAAAATACTTCAGTATTGAACTTCTATATTTTTTACTTATTTTTTCAAAAAGGAAAGAAAAACAAAACAGAACAAACAAAAAACCACACATCTGAAATAAAAAAAAAAATAGCTCAAAAGGTATTTCAGTGGATTAAATATAATAGTATCATAGTTTCCATGCTTCTTCTTCTGTTATGAACAACTCACCAAATACAACAAAATATTGGGAAGTGCTTAAAAGCCAGAAATCTGCCATTTTTTCCCTCTCAAAATTTGTTTTAAATTAAGAATGCTACTTGTGTATACTTTCCAAATAGGAAACACAATCAATTAGTTATATATAATGTTCACCTCTCTGGGTCTCCTGCTCCTTGTGTCCTCACTGAATTTATTGCCATACTTCCTTTCACTTCCATAGTGCCTAGAACAATTTGATTATAATGAAATCTTTTCCCACTGTGTCTTTCATCAATGTTGCTGCTACTGTGGCTGCTTTTTTTCCTCACTTCACTTTATCTTGAACGCATTAGTGTAACCTTTGGCCCAGGGGTGCAACCGTCTGTGACTGAAGGTCTGGTTTGGTACATCAGAGCTGTCTGACCTTGGCTCAGTTCTGCTAAGAAAATAGCTGCTAAGACATGAGAAAGTATATGAGCTAAAGTCGTGTAAGATAAGAAAGGTAATCGTGCCGACAGCAGAGCAATAATTGCAACAGCAATAGTTGCCAGATCAAGAAATCAAAGGGAAAACATACCGACATGAAGTTGTACACAATTTGAAGAAAAAGAACAGGATAGCAGGCAGCATCTCAGCCACATCAAGGGCCAGCCCTTTCCAAGATGCAACAGAGACCAACCCTTCTCCAGCTGTCTGACAGCTGCCTCATCAGTGGAAACTCATTAAGTTTTGTGAACATATTAATGCTTAGCACATTAGTCCCAGCTAACGATTGCAGGTGGTAGCCAGTGAAGGATGCCCTTCTATTCTTGCACGTATCCTGCTTACTGAGTCTCTGTGAGCTATAAAGATGCCTTAAAAAGTGTCCCACTGTGCGATGGTCACATTCAGAATACCCTTAGAGCTGAAGGAACCTGGCTTCCTCACTAGCCTTTAAGCATGAAAAACCCCCAAGGATTGATGGATTTTTTTTGTAGTGCACCTACTGAGCACAGGTTTCCTTTGTTATGCTTGGTTTCTTTTTTTATGGAGAAACTCAGCTTCTGACCCATGAAAAACATAAGGAAAAGTAAATCAAAAAATCCTTTCCAGGTTAGTGAGGCTAGGATTTTGTGATTTCAAGTGCTCCAGAAATGGCGATGGAAAATTATAGCACATAAGATATTTCCTATCTCTCCCTCAGAAACAAACAAGTGTTGGTGAAATTATGTCAAACAGAACCTCTGCTTCTCCTGCTTGATTCATTCTGCTTCTTGAGTGAAATCATGCACAAGTGAGAAGTGAGTGCAAAAGAACAAAAATAGAACATGAGCAGAGAAAATACCTGAGAGAGAGTTTTGTATGAAGTACTTTCACAGAGCATTACTCTTGTTCAATACGGATTTCACTACATCACAGGCTATCCATTCAATTAAGTCATCCTGATCTGTCTTTATTCTTCCTGAATCCGTTTCTTACTTCACTCTTGCCTTCTTCCCTACCAACCAGGCTGGAACAAAGCGCTTACATGAAATGAGAAAATTAATGGCTAGTGTTTCTCCTCCCAGCAGCTGCAAGATCATTAAAAGGTTTGAAACCAAGCAAGAACAAATTACAAACTTCTACTATCTTTAATGTATTTGATTGCACAATATAGGCAACGTTACAGAGGTCTGTAAAGAGCCCTCACCCCACTGCTAAGGAAAAAGAAAAGAGAAAGAAAAGAGATTAAATGAGATCACAAGGCAGGGAAAAGAAGCCCAGCAGAAGATAGGAAAAGATACCTCTATGGCTTCTAATTGAGAGGAAGCCAGAAAAACCATATTGTCTTAGTTTAGATGCATAGATGGGATGGATCACCCTGTGGAGGTGGCTTGCTGTCTCCGTTAAGAGCCCAGGGAGAGCTGAAGATTAGCCTAGCCCAACTTACAGACAACTGGAAGGGCAGAAGGTGTTGAATTTTGTTCATCTTCTCGAGAGAGGAAAACAATTATATTGATAAACTCTCCCCCATTTCAAGCCAACTATATAATTTGTTCTGTGTACACTATTCAGAAAAACACTGAATCTCAGATAAGAAAAGGCCACAGCTGAGATGTTGACAAGCTGTAAGAAAGAATGAATTGCAGTCAGGGGACATATCTTCAGAATTCAACAGTTATTTCTCTTAATCATTTTTATTCAGCTGGCAATATCAAGATGAATACGTGGTTTCTCTTAATGCTCTCCTCCTGAGAATACAGGCACTCTGTAGACTGCCAGCCACAATAATACATTTGTAACTCGAGAAGGCCTGTAGAGCCCAGGAAGACAACAAACAGCAACAAATTCCAAGGAACAGCTGGCTAAAAAAAAAATAAAGTAATGCAGACAACCTCAGTGGCAGCCATAAAAAAGATATAAACCTGGATTCACCTTGCTATAAACGTCTGCAAAGGGCACACACCAGGCCTGTCATTTGGACTTTTGTTCCCCATGTGATGCTGCTATTTGCCCGCAGTTCTACACATTTCTGTCTTTGAAAGCACATTCTGGAGGGGAGCAGGTGTTGAGACCAGTATTCAAAACCAGTGCATGGCTTTGGAGGGCTACATATGTACACACACACAGCCCAGCACCCTGTTAATCAGCTGCACTTCGTTACCGAGATGCATTGAAGAAAATAACCGGTTCTTACCCATCTGCCTGTCAGCGCAGGATCTCACGCTCACAAAATTAAACACCTTTCCGACCAGGACCAAAGTAAATTTAGGAAAGCCATTTCACTGCCAATCATGTCATTTCTCTGCAGTAGGGACTTTTCAGATCTCCAGCTTGTTCTGTGCTTGACCGAACCTTAAAAAGAGCTTAAATCCAAACACACAAAACCCACAGTCACTATTATGCTCAAGAAATCTCAGTTGATTTTTTTTCCTTCACACACACAAGCTCCCACTGGTCAGCATCACAAAACTGCCTGAAGGAGCTGTGCAGGAGCTGAGCCCATGCCCAGCTCTACTCTCATTTATGTTACGTGAGCAACCCTCATCTTTTATCGGGTGGTCAGCTCCAACCTACTGGCTGTCACCACTCCGGTTTTAGTTCTCTTAATATTTCTTTTTGGCCAATTTAAGTGAAAAACCCTACTGACAAAGCAGAATATTTCCAATGCACCTTAAAGCCTTCCAAAAGATCTATGCAGGTCTATTAACATTGCTACATTCCCTCTAGCCTTCTTTAAATATACTTTCAATTTGGTCTCCTCTGGACTTTTTGATGCTCTGTGTTTACAGCACACAGCACGAACAGCCTGCAGTCCATGGCTGGGGCGCTGAAGACATTTTTACTTCTTTTGGGTAAAGATATGCCCTTTCCTGTGCATTATAGACGTGCTGCCTAATTCAGCAACAGTCAGAAAGTACTGAGCACCGAAACACACAATTACCTTTGAGACTCTGGCCCTTGCTAACTGCAGCCTGTACGTATGAGAGAACTGGAAACTACATAAAAATGCTTTCTTTAAAAGGCAAACTTCCTTAAGTATAAAATTTTCAATAGCCACTAAATATAAAATTTTAAATTGCCACTTAAAAGCCTTACAAAAATAGAAGCATTTAAAGGTAGCTTATTATTTCTTAACTTCTTCTGGTAAGAATAGAAGTAATACCTTAGCCAGTCTTTCATAGAAATTTCTTTTACCCTAGGACTATCCTGCAGCCCAACACTTCCCTCCGTCCACTCTCAGAATACAGCACCTAGCCTTGCAAGAAGTGGTATTTTCATATCACGAAGAAAGTCACCAAAAATGACAATCAATCTGGAGGTGCCAGAGGAGAAAATAAATAAATAAATAAATAAAAAGAACACTGAATGAACACTGTAGTGGTTTGCCTTGCAAATACTGGGGTGGAGAGCCTGTCAGAAAAGGTCCTCACGCGGAGCAGTTAACCAGCTAGAGACATTTTTACCCCCACCCATTCCCAACACTAACCAACCAAGGAAGTTTTTAGTTGTTTGCCTGGCCTCACACCCAAATTCTCTCTGCTTTCCACCAACTTCAAGGGAAAATCTGGGAGCTGCACATGCTTCATATGAAGATATGCTGCTGCTTCTCCTCTCAGAAGCCATGAAGAAATGAGAAGTGATAATGAGGGCATTTCAGGGTGCAGGGCACAACTCAGTGATATATTTATGTTAGACCACTCAAGTGCAGCAGCTTAGGAGCTGGAGCACTTAATATTAAGTTCAACTTGTTTGAAAAGACCCTTCTGTACTGCCTAAACAATACGGACATGGGAATCCATACCTAAGTGACTACACACAGGCCTGTTTTGCATGCACAACTGGGAATTCATTGAGCTTCTTTGATCCCATGTGAAAACACAGGTCAATAGTTGGACTGTTCATTCAGTTCCTCTATGACATGTTTAAAAAAATAATCGTGACTTGGTAGCAGAGCCAGAATCAATCAAATACCCCAAATGCTTGCTCCTAACTCTTTGCCATTAGTAAAATGCTTTTCCCCATAATTGTTATCATTATCAGAGAAAAAAGCAAGACTGTAAGCAATACTGAGGTTGGTGCGCAAGGGATAGCATATTCGTGGCTGTAATGAGTACGCATCTGCACACTTGTTCTCAAAAACTGAGTCAACAGTTATTCCACAGATAGGAAAGAATGAAGCTAAAATGAAGACAAGGATGTGATAACCTGCCAAGTGGTGTGTAAATGTGATGACAGCCTGAATAGCCTTAATGTAAGTAAAGGATTCTTAAAGATATTCTTCTGCAAACATTATGGGTTCAAAGCACATTTTTTCTCTTTAAAAGATGCAGTATTGTACTTCCTCGGTCAAAATGACTCATTAGGAGGAATTTACATTATGTATAATTTTTCCCTTCAAATTGTAAAAATATGCCTTTAATTATTTATCATTCTTGCTAAGAAGTAGCTTTCATGAGTATACTTGATGTTAGTATTTGTCGCTTCATGGTTTGAAGGTCTTTTCCAACCTAGATGATTCGATGGCTGCAAAGGATCCAATACCAGCGTTCACTCTTTTCACAAATTGCAGTATGTCAGCCTAGAAAATCAGCTCCTGTTCCTCACCGACTGTTCTGAACAAGAGTAGTTCCTGGAAAAAAATGATCTGCTGCACACTGATATCTTGATTTGAAAAAGGTCATTTTAGATCTTTTTAGTCGTCATTTGAATTTTAAAATTGTATTTTTTGAAATTGTTTCCCATCTTGTACTTCATTCCCTCCTTGTGTCCTGAATAAGTGAGAAAGATCAAAGTCAGATTTGCTGGCTCACTAGCAAATGTTATGTTCAATTTTCTTCTGTCACATTCACATAAGTAACAGCAGATGTTGCTAGAACATTCATGAGTTTAGTTCTGGAGTGTGCAGCCAGACATTTGTCAGGCTAATTTCATTTCCTGAAGACTGCAAGGAGAGTTCTGCTGGATAGTTCCCCATCTGTGACACTGAGCCACTCCTGCCAAATTCACTTGAAGCCTCCAATGAAGATGTTCTCCTTTGGAGTTTTGCTTAAGGCTACCTTTTTTTTTTTTTTTAAATAGTTTTCTTTCAGAAGTCTATCTCCTCTTTGTTTTCTGCCAACACTGCTATAAAGATTGGGAAGAACAGGTTTAGGAGGATAATGAAAAGGCTCATACTCCCACGAGACAGTCATAATTTTTGCTATCCTAGATTTTACCAAGTACCTGCTGAAGTAAGTATGGACGCATTGATTTATGTGAAATAATTTTATATTCTTTGAATACAAATTCAAATTATTTCATCCACATCAGATGCGAACTTGCTTGTAGAACTAACAGCCTGCAAACCGTCTTCTGAGAGACTTCTGCAAGCAAGTCACTTTGTGTAGATTTGTATGTGAAGGATTAACACACATTTTGCAGTGCCTCAGAAAACCTCCCATTTTCACAGAGACATAATTCGTGTTTATTCATTACGTACTTCGATTTGTAAACAAAACAACGTTCATGTGCAGTATTATCGCAGAATAATACTGTTGAAGTAAATATTTTTTGCGTATGATTGGAAACGTTTCCAGGTTTCGGTAACTTGTGGCAGACGGGCTTAACATGTTAGCACAAACCTAAAGGTTTCCTAACGATGATGAGAGCGCATTTTGTTTACATGGGCGGACTTCGGAAGCGATTTTCTGCGGCAAATTAAAAAAAAAAAAATGGGGGGACACAACATGGCAGCAACCCGCACAAGCTGCTTCCCCACTCATTTCAGCAGCACGCCTTATGTTCGCCGTCCACCCGTGGCTCAGCCCCAGGGCAAGGCAGGGCCCGGCGGGGCGGAGCACAGCCCCCCGGCCCTGCCCAAGGTCCCTCTGGGGCCGGGCTGAGCCTCACGGGGCCGGGCTGAGCCTCACGGGGCGGCCGCGGCCCCTCACGGCCCGGCCCCGGCGACGAGGCCGCGGCCGAGCGGCGGCGGCTGGCGCGGAGCGGGAGCGCCCCCTGCTGCCACCGCCACCGCCGCCTGAGGCCTGCGGCGTGGCAGTGAAGGCCCCTCAGCACAGCCAGCACCTCCACAAAGGGAATTAGGAACTAGGAACCGATCCCTGCTCAGTCAAAATATGTCCCTTGGAGCAAGTGCCCAGTTATTGTTTTATTTCATTTTTCTAATCTTCAATAATCTCAATAATTTTTACCGTTATCTCTAATTGTACCGCCATTAGAACAAATATTTTGGCTACAAATTGAAGGAGGTTTTACAAGGCCTTCTGTAAATATAGCTTTCCTAACTCGAGTAAAAAACATTTTGTAGTACTCACCAAAGCATTCATGTTGCGCTTTCCTTAAACACTCCCAAATATTTAGACTTTTTAGAAGCTATTCAGAAACTAAGCCAAACAAAGTTTTAAACTACTGCTCTGTTTTTTAGGAATGCTGTGTCAAAATCAGCAGGGAGAAATGATGGAAATGGATAGAATTAAAGGACTATCAAATAAAAATTGCTTATTTTAATTAATTAATAGCTATTTTTCCTCACAGTAAATAACAAGTCCTTCTCTAATCTAGGCTTAGTACTGGACAGGATCTCTAACAGCTTCAGCTTTCTAAAGATGTCCAAAGGTAGGTGTTTTTTTTTTTTTTACTTTCTAAGATAAATAGCAAATACAACCTTCTTGCCCAAACTTCCATTGCATTCTTTGTTCCCACCTCAAGTACTGATATCCCTCTTCCCCGATCTGATTCATACAAAGAAGAATACAGAAGCTGGCTCCTTATTCAAAACACAGCTTGCTAGCTGAAAATGTCTGAAAGGCAGCAGCAACCAAGGCAAGCTCACAGTCATCGCTTAGAGCTGGCCAGGGTTTCTACAAACACAGCAGGTTATGAGCAGAGGCTGACAGTTTTGTGTGAGTCCTCTTTTTCTGAACTGTGAGGCAGGTCCCTGCAGAAGCTAGGCTGTCCTGATACAGTGAAGGGACCTACAGCAAGAGCTAAGCCAAACTCTGTAAAATATCAAACCAGAGAGTGGTTTAGGCTGGAAGGGCCTTTAAAGAACCCCAGACCTCCTGCCATGGGCAAGGCCCCCTGGCCCTGGGCACTGCCAGGGATGGGGCACCCACAGCTCCTCGGGGCAGCCTGGGACAGGGCCTCACAGCCCTCAGAGTAAAGAATTTCTTCCTAATGTCTAACCTAAATCTTCCCTATTTTATCTTAAAGCCATTCCACCTTGTCCTATCCCTACCCCCCAATTAACAAAACCAACAGTGGATGCACATCAAGACCTTATGAGCCCAGGACATTGTCTGTTGCACATCTCCCTGGCTGCCCTAAAAGCTCAGACACTTCTGCCAGGACTGTCTTTAGTGGGGATTCTCTGAAGGAGCGGCACCACGAAAATGACCTTTCCCCTCACTGTTCAAAGCACAGTAGCAATGCAGCACCGTAGGTTGTGTTTTGCTGACTTCTTCATAAAACCTTAGCGAGTGCCCAGACCTCTGAGAAAATTAATGATGTCTGGGCTTCATTTAGGATTACGGGATCTCCAGGAGATCCTGGGTTCTGCTCAAATGCCAAAGGGAGTTACAATATCTCTCCCTTGAACCCCCGTGGGAACACAGAGGTATTCCTTCTCTTCTAAACCTCTGTGAGGCCAGTGCCAGCAGGACATGATTGCTGTTACTGGAGCTGCCAGAAGAAGAGTTTGCTGAGAAATGTAGCCTTCATTAGAAACAATGCTCGCTGCTGCTCACAGACATTTCCTTGCCTTCCCCTAGAAAGATACTTGATAGCAGAAACCCATTAGGTCTTCCAAATTTGTTTGGGTTTTATCTGAGTGCTTGCTGCTAATGGGACTTCTCCTAGCAGTACAGTCAAACTGCTTCCATAGCCTCAAGCATTGTAAGTTTCCATGTAATGATGATATTACAATGATACTGATACAGGGGGAGAAAAAAAGAAAAAAAGAAAAAAGCTATTTTTTATTTGCAACTGAAAGAGTGATGCACATTTGTAAAGGGCAGTGGTTTGCACCAGGAACCGAGTGTCACTCAATAGGGATTGATTTGGTAATGGCACCACTGAAGTGCACATACACCTGAATGGAAAAGCATGTTCCTCTCTGCTGCATTGATGCCCTTCAGCTCCAGACTGGCTTCCCATGGAAAACGAGGCTCTTGGCCCGTTCTTCCCTACAGTAATTTCTTAGTATACTGATAAGTTCCCATCACATTGGCCAGACTGTCACCTCAAACACAGTTACATCCATGGAGGAGTCATGCAAATCACAGGTGGGTAAAGGGCAGACCCCTGAGCAGCCAGACTAAGGAAGTGCTGCAGTACAGATCCTCCACAACCAGGTACTAGAAAATCATCGTAGGAGACAGATGCCTTAAATATCCCAGTCCAAAAGCAAATTCCAGCTGGAGCCTGTACCTTCGTGGATGAGACATCCACATGGGACAGGTATCATCAGAATATGCTGACCTTCAGTGCTGTCAGTCTGTTTGCCACCCTGCCAGTTTGCAATAGCCCTTCCTAAAAGAGGAAATCTTCTCTGCACCTTCTCCACTAGCAACAACCAATGAGTCCAGCCTTGACTTTTCTTATTTTCCCTAACAGTTAGAATATTTATAAAACAATTGTTTTTCATAACACGAGACTTCAGTAGCCCCTCTTACACCTCTCCTATCAATAGCAGCATTTCACATACACACAAATCATTTGATAGCAACAGAAGGCAAAATATTGCAGGGTATCACAGCAGGAAAGCAGCATGTACATCTATCAAAGTTCTTACTGAACTTTTAAATCAAAGTCTGAAAGAAACCAAATGGGGACTGTATCCTTCTGCACCTCCTCATGTGCTCACCGAGTGTTGGATCCACTTTGCTTTGTTTCTTATGCTTAGGCTTAAAATCATCATCTCACTTCAACAACACACAGAAAATGAGAGAAATTGTGGAGGTTGTAAACTGACTACGGAAGAGTTAACAAAGGCAATTATGAACAATAAGAAGTAGGGAAAACAGTTTGGTTCCTGCATGGAACTTAATTACCTATTTTTTCTTATAACTGCACAAAATTCAGTGTTTAATCTTTTAATGAAAAGCACAACTTTGTTGTACGTTCAACATGCTGGTCACCCCAATTAAACTATGAAGTGTAATGCACACCTGCTGAGAACCTCAGCAGGCTTTCAAAAAAGCGAGGAAAATAAGATCTGACATTACTGATATTTGCAGGTTAGAAAACAAGAAATAAGTTAAAAGTAACCCTCTTTGAAAACAAACACTTCTGTAACCCCTTTTTAAAACAGAGCATCAAGAAACCGTATAACTTTTTGGTTTGTTTTGCAAAATTCCTTTCAGGTCGCTTTTCATTCATATCCACTACAACATGTTCTGGTTTTGTTTGCATAGAAACTTGGTTGCAGATTGAAATGATAGATAAACAGTAAACATTGGTTATAAAGAATGCCACAAATGCTTCAGATGCTGAGGACGTTAAATGTATGTAAAACCAAACTACAGCAATCCCCCAGCCCCACCTGCCAAACTGTTGGCTGCTTCTCTGTACACAGTGAGAGCAAATAATCAGAGTTATCCTTTGAAAGACAGTGGATATAACTTTTTTAAGCCAGACATTGGACAAGAATTTTTATGGCACTAAAAGCCATAAAAAAAAAGTTCCAAGGTACAGAGAGACTTCAAAAGACAGAAGCAGTGTATGAAAATAAGTGAATATTAAGAATTCAAAACCCCTCCTTAAGAATGTGTAGAGAAAACACATTTCTTGAAAGGACTGGGGTTTTGTAGTTTTCATCTTACAAAAGCTTTCAAGGCTTTGAATTCTTATTCTGTCTTAGGAAGGTAATGGGTTTTGACCATCTTCTTGGAGGATGGAAAAATATGCCTCCATCACACTGGAAATGCGACCATTCACATGTTAACAACAAAATCCACACGTGATAAATGCTACAAGACAGGCGTTTGCCACATTCTCATCAATGGCAGCGAAGATTACCATAGTGATGTTTTCTCTTCATCTATTTGCAAGCACTGTTCTGTTCATCACATACTATTTGAGCAGAAATGCTGAAATTCACATGATCCAGCATTTTTATGTGATTAGGTAGTTTTGCCCAGAAAGCTGTATTTAAATCTATTTTACCTGCAATTTATCCTCAAGAATTTCTTACAAAGTACTATTCTTCCAGTCACTCTGTTTACACACCACAAAGCAGCTTAGAAATCCTCCCATTCCAATTTTAGCTGAAGCCTTTCCTGACTCTACAAATAACTGGTAGAAGCAATATTGACAGCAAGCCTGCAAATTCACTCTCTCCTGCAGGAACAGCCAGCCCATTACCCCTGCACACAGAGACAAGTACTGTTGCACCGCCAGGATTTTCACATTCGTTACCTTATTGATAATGAAGACAACTGCTTAATATATGATGGATCAAGGCATGTGTTAAAGACATGTGCTGTTGCTGAGCAGTGCATTACTTGGCACCGTATGGGACCATGGGGAGGATTTCCAGATGTTTGTCTTGCACTAGTTTCTGGAGTGGTAAAAACCGCAGCACGAGTTGCAAAGCTTTAAAGGGCTGTAGAGCTCTCCCCTCTCCATCTCCAGTGCCTTCCTACACCCACGGGAAGAAAAAACAAACACAGGAGCTTTGGCTCTCTTATTTAACCATTTTCTCTATCAGAGGAAGGATGCTTTCTTGTTAAGAGAATGTTTAAACAACCACTTGAGGCTTTGTAATTAGCTTCCAACCGCAACGGGAAATGGGAGCTTTTCCTTGTTTCGTTACTAATACACTGTCATGGGTCGTATGACATTAAACAGGATCTTTTCTACCAAACCTGTGTGTAACTGAAATCAGGATGATCTGTTCCATTCTTGTTATTTGTCCTCATAGTCATATCAGTCTGTGCTGCAATGGCTTGAACTGGAAAGATGTAGCTGATTTTTTTCTGATTTCTGGGTATAAATTTCTGAAGACAGAGCAAGGAGTGGGTCCAGCATAGAAAATATAGCCATTTTGGCAAAGAACACGTTTTAAAAATTGGAATTTTATTCATACTGACATTCTGGAAGAGGCAGCATGCACTAGTATATAAATTAAATCATTCTTCAGTTTTACCATCGGTATTTGCCAGGACCACAAAAGCTTGGAGGACACTGCACAATTCTGTTTCAAAACTGCAAGCTTGATAAGCTGTTTTCCAAAATGGGCAGATTCTGTTAATTTAAAATTTAAGACAGTGAATCACTCATTTTGGCAGTTGTTTGGCATGTGCTGGAAAAACAAATTACATTCTTCATTTTTGTCGATAGCTGGCTTTCATAGCCACCTCAAAAGCCTTAATTTCCCAGCTGAGCGCTTGCTGGATTATTCTCAATATCCATCACTATTCATCCTCCAAATGCCTGACTGTGTTTCAAGCAAAATGAGGGCAACCTGACCTAAGCAGGACAACTTAGGTGAATCCAAATTTTTGGGAATTCCCACCAGAGTGTGGGGAATTCAGTAAACATCCTTGTGTTAACTTGAATGGGCATTAGATCAGGCTTTGAATACCTTAATTCCTGCAGATAAAGCTTCAGCTATGATTCTTGGCTTTATAAACCATACCTTTTCGAAACTTCCCCACTCTAGAGAAAACTATTTTGCAATAGTTTTTTTTTCCCCTCCTTCTACCTTGATTACAAATGCCAGAACATTTTCTGTTCTTTAAGTTCACAAAAAGAGTATCATGCACACCACAGAGCGCCCCACGGCAGATCATTCATTACCACCTGCAGAACATTTTCTTTTTCTTTTTTCTTTCTTTTTTTTATTTTTAAATAACTGCCAAGCATTGTTTAGGCCGCTTTAAAAGCTTTCTTTCATTTCTGATATTCCCCTGTCATCTCCAATTATATTTTACACATCATAATCCATCAGTAACAAGACAAATTTTCTCCTCTCTCCATTTACTGTAGCTTTTCTGCTGTGATTTTGCTGGCTTTAGATTGAATTAAAGAAGCAGCATTGAATCTTCTTTTGCATTTGTTTTTTTGACATGTGTGGGAAATATATATTCTATTTTTACAGTCTATTTGAATTTAAGATTTCACCTTTAGGTTCTTGCTCAAGCATAACATTTGCCAAATAAATTCTTTCCCTTATATCTTCTGTAAAACCATGGACAAAGGAAATTCCATTTACTCCTGTGAATTATACAGAGATAAACTGCAAGTAGTTTTTAAAATATTATGAGGTAGAGAACCATACTTTTATTAAATACTTTTAATAAGACGAATGAAAAGAAATGGTATCTAATTTATGGAAATGTATTCAATAGTAGCTGACAATTTATCTCCTCTCAAATTCGTGGTTGCTCATCAGTCATTTCAGCAATTTTGCTCAGTAACTTTTCAGGGATTCCGCTGGTATGATTCCCTTTTGCCATGACTCACAGCTAATGACTGTTCTTTCAGACCTCACCTCCGTAGAGATAAAACGTATGAATGATGTGATTAGTTAGGGTTTGGGTTCTTTTCTAATACAGGGGAATCATTTTGATACCAGCTGTGATCAAAGCATCTACGAACTAATTAATAGGGTTAATCTGATTGTATTAACCAGACCTTACATCAGTTACTGTCACTATTTACACGAGTATTACCTAGAAGTCAGGCCGTAGCATGTCTGCACAACAGGAACAGTCCCACAGGTGCACCCAAAGCCTTTATGGCAAGAGCTGCTTGCCCCCCAGCTGAAGCGATGAGGGGTTCTGGATTCATGCAGATTTGCCAAGGAGAGGTTTCCTCTCAGAATCCAGAAGCCTTACAATCATGCCTGTTTTCAGGGACACAAGTATCACGCAAAGTACAATTTTAGACAGATGGACTCCTTTCTAAAAATTATTCATCCTTTTGGTATTGCAGCACAAATGAATTTTCTACAGAACCTAATACCAGTATCAACTTGCAGCAAATACTGGCCAGCATAAGAAAACTAACTTAGAACTTCGCTAAAAAGGCAAATCTGACCCATGCAAACAAGTTATTTGTGTGAACACAGCTGAAGTAGATTCTAGGACATCCAAAGTCTGCATCCCCCTAGCCTGTAAGGCAGATCCTACGGAGATACAACTCTCCTTAACAGATCAGTACAGAGAAAGGGCTGGGGGAGAAGCTGCTTACGAGTTTTTTCTCTGGAATTAGCACGTGAACTTAACTGGGGGAAAAGAAAAAAACATATCCACCTATAGCTTCTACCCAACAAGAGAGAAAATTCTTGAAATATTCTTTGAAAAAGCATGGAATTATGTGAAATTGCATTCTGAAACCTGGATAGTGCTACTCATCCAATTTGGGAATACACTATTAAATCAAGGCAGACAAGGCTCCTTACAAGTACATTCTGCCCAATTCAATCTCCATCCAAATGCTCCAGTTTGTAAGTTATAAATCCACAGGAAATAAGATTTCTGCTGATTTAATAAGAAATAAAGGAAAAAACTAATACTTCACTATTTTTCATGTGCTTAATATCGGCACTCTCAAAGTCAATGCATGAGACGAAATCTAAACTCTACTACCGAAAGGTGAGAACAGGAGCTTTGTTTTGTTTTTCACCCCTTTGGTTTATTACTTGTTACTAGGAGCCTTGTTAACAAGTGCCCACTGCAGAGGATTTTATGTTTCTTCAGACTGTTCCTACACGTTCAAAATATTATTGTTGCTCTTCTCAGTTCAACTCCCAGCAACTCTGTCAACAACTGAAGACTTTCTGTACCAGTATTTTTTCTGCCCCAATATTGTTTCTCACCAGCTCAAGGGAATTACCAATGCACTGAAATGAAAATATGCAAAACCTGTCAATTAAAACCCAACCAGCCAACAAAAAACACAGACCCCACGGTATCTCCTCATATCCAAAGCACTTAGTTAGGCAGAAGGAGAAGGAAAGTTACCCCAGATCTTACAGGAAGACTGTGAAATCCATCGCAGTGGGAATTTCTATTAACTAAGAGGCTCCAGCCTCAGCAGGGGCTGCTGTGGACACCTACAAAGCAGGACACAAAATGTTTTTCAGAAGGCTAACTAGCCTCGTTTAAAGGCCCAAATGGTAGCAAGATCACCGCCTATGGAAATTTAATTTTTGCATCCCCCCTGTAGCATACTGCAGACTCCTTCAATTGTTAAGTTTGTCTTTATTTCCAATTTCTGCAACAGAATTTTTCTATATGTTTGTCAGCCATGTGGAAAACCCCAGCACTAGCACTTTTTTCTGCGCATAATTAGCTGCACAAAAATGTAAAATTACCTCTCAAGTTGCTCTTTGGCAAGCTCTGTTTTTATTTTGCATATATTCCTCTAACAAGTAACAACAGACATGCCAGCATTTGTAGAATTTGTATTCAGCGTGCATTTTTCCACTGGTGTACCCTGAATAATTTGCTTCAAAAAAGCTAAAAATTACCACTATGTTTTGCCGAGAAGCAGCACACTCACTATTAGCTTATCACCTCTCCCACAAAATAAAGCCATTCTCTCATTGTGATGAGGCTTAATTCAGATACTAACCTACATTTTGACCTACAATGCCCCGAAAAGGTGAACCAAAGAGCTTTTTAGTAATCCAGTGATAGTTTAAATAGGCTTAACCTCTTTTACCAATTTCCACTCCAAATGTGAGAATATCATCTCTCCTACCTTATTCCTATATTAGTACTAGACATCCTAAGAATATTCTTAAAAACTTAGATAGAATATTTATGTAGTATTATTTATGTAGTATTATATTAATGACCTTAATTTGTACAAGAATTTGTTTTCCCCAAAACATTCTGAAATAACATTTTACCACCTGTTTTCTTCCAAAAAAGTAATGAAGATGATTATAAAT
The DNA here is from genome assembly GCF_963932015.1 of Anas acuta. Lineage (NCBI taxonomy): Eukaryota > Metazoa > Chordata > Aves > Anseriformes > Anatidae > Anas > Anas acuta. The sequence continues at coordinate 3,361,345 of NC_088985.1, forward strand.
ATTGATGAAGGTAGAGTAGTTGTGAGACTTTCTTGTCTTTTCTAGGATAAATCAGATCTGTTTACTGCTTGTACAAATCATGAAAACAAGTCACAAGTGGGTTTTGCTTGATTAGTAGTGGTTTTTGGTTTTGTTGTTAAATGTATGGACATTTCTACAAGTACCCATAACAGCAGCTCTAATTTTGACGGAATAGGTTTTAACTCCTCTTCTCAAAGTTAATTTGGAGCAGGAGATGACCGCTTCAGGGTATTTTCTTCCTTTATTTAATGAACTAATGTTACACTTCTAGATTGCCTGCAATATGTTTCTTCATCAAATGCTCTTCAATCAAACTATTCTCTTGCTAAAGCCACTGGCATCATAATAAACACGAGTCAGGTTTCTGGCCCTTTTAAGGTTTCATGGAGCCTAGACATCCTGGAATTTGGGATGTATTGCCTAGGAGGGCTGGACTGGGCTCAGAGCACACAAGGTAACCAACAGTCATCTATCACAATGAGAAGAGCATTTCCCCAAAGTACCGGCAGAACTCTGCTACATGGAAAAACAAACCAGTTACTTGAAAAATGCTACTTGCCTTGGAAAATGTTATGTTGCTGTTCAATGTGATAACAGCCAGGAAAACCAAAGAGGCCTGAAAATATCTTTTTTTTTTTTTTTTCTAGAGGATCAACTCCAGCAGAGCTAGTTCAATAAATAATCAGATGTGAGGACGCAACTTCTATTTCCTAAGAACAGCAGGGGATTTGAAGCTTTTATCTAGTGACCATAGACACCCTAATCTACTGATAGAGAGTGCAATGAGAGCGAAATAGGAATCTGTTGCTGTAGTAGGATGGTGAGGCTGTTACAGAATAAAGCAACAGAAACTTCTTGAACATAAGAGGAAAGTTGTGCTCCTTGGAACAGAAGCCCACATCTGCTTTCTGGGGGAAAAGTCTCACAGGACTGAGATGATCCTTCCTGTATTTGTGCTGGCTGTCTCACTGAGAATTGATAATGTTCAGCAATCATCTCTCTGGAGTTTCTGAAATCCTCAAATGCAGATGACCAGAGAGCACCAGGTTCTAGCAGGAGAGAAACTGTCCCAAATTTTCAGGAAGAATGAGCCGAATGGCTTTTTTTCAACATATGTAATAAACCGGTTAATTTCTCTTTAGGAAGTATGCTTTTATTTGAATGCAGCCCATAACAATCCCACACTCCAACACTGAAGTGGCAATGCCAGATTCCCACCAGAAAAGCTCCTTATGTCAGCTCTGTATAGGCAGAGAAAATAGTTTCGTTCTCCAAGGAGAATCTGTACAATTTTCAGCCTAGTTTGGATCAGCATGTGACCTCTGGGATCTTCTCTGCAGCAAAAGCTTTCGATATGTATGCACTGCAGGTGAAAACAAACATTCATCTCATGCCAGCTATACCAACATCACATTTTTGCAGTCTGAAGTAAACCAAATAGAGGTGAACCACTGGAGACTTCCAGGGAGAAAAAATGGTATGATGCTCTTCTCCTTAACAGAAACGACTTCCTTAGTATCTATTTCATCTGGGTTATAAAAGGAAGAAGAAAACTATCTTGAAGGACCCTGAAACTGAGTAACTCAGTTCTACACAGCTGAGATACACTCAGATGGAAGCTAATCTGCATAATCAAAAGTATTTTAGAGCATGCAGAAGACAGTCAGCCTTTGAACATGAAAAAGCTCATAACCTTAACAATAGCAGAAGTAGTGCTCTGCCTATGAGAATGATTTTTTATATATTTTTTTTTCTAACTTTTAAACACCGAAGGAGGTCACTATCTAGTCAGGACTATTACAAGGATGACTTATTCCTTGGTTTCTATGTTCAAATATCTAAGTATATCTTAGTTCTGAAAAATCAGGCTACTAACCAGGTAAGGGAGCATTACCTTGAGGACACCATGTATATGGCAGAGTACGATATAAAGCAAGATTCCTACAATTCTGATTTTACTTCTTGTGAGTGTTGGTCAAATCCAGCTGTTGATGTATCAACTGTACTTGTGGTTATAAGCTGGCAAAAAAGACCCTGATCAGTTCACAGAAACTCATTAAAGATTAGACATTGAGACTGTAAATTAGTAGCTACTTTAAATTTAACTTCAAATGTTATCATCATAAAATTTGATATTAAAGTTATTAGTGGCTTTCTTAATTACTGAAATTGTGTGTGTGTATATAAATATACACACAGTCAAGTCTCACATACTAAATGGATTTGATCTTTGCATATCCTCTACCTCCAAAAAAATAAGCTGGTGAACTCCCTCGTGTTTCTTGGTTCACACTTTATTGTTCAGAAAGGGGAGAGATGAAAGCTTCAAGCTCCTTTTCAAAGCAGAGGCGAGGAAAGCACTATTTGGCAGTTTGCTCGGAGCTGCCAGTAGGAAAGCCCAGGTCCACCTGAGCCCTGCTGCCTCTCCTCCTCTACTGTTAAGGGCAAGAAAAGCATAGAAAGAAAGCAGTCCAGCCCACTTCAGAACAAATTTTTCAGCAGATGCTACCTGACCCTACAGACAGAGTTTAGAGTAAAACATAGTCTTGAACTAGATAGATGCCTCTACCATGTGGTTTAAGGTAGGGGAAATACAGGACGTACGACATAAGTACAAGGCCTCTGCTCCTTAAGACCAAAGAAGAAGTAGCAGTGAACAGCAATACTGACCCTACAATACTGAACTGTATTGCCGCCATCAATATAATATATTAAAATATTATATTATATTATTATATAATATTTTAGAAGAAGAAGACGAAGAAGACAAAGAAGACGAAGAAGACGGCTCTTACCACAAATAACCAGAAGAAGTGGGGAAAGAAGTACAAGAAAAAGAGTTTCCCACATTCCATTCCTGTCTTGTTCTCTTTCTTTTTTCCACATCCAGCCCTGTGGCTTCTCCTTATAACCTGTCAAAGAATCTCAGCCATCCAATTGTATTTTTTTCCCTTGTGGCTAAACAGACAGGTTGACATAAGGCAGATATTTTTCTTCCTCTTGATGAAGTCTACAAGTACAAGTACATACAGAACAATTCTCTATTAAATTTCAGTGATAATAGAGTGGATGGCCTTTAGAATCCACTTACTTTGCCCCAGCAATAACTCCGTGGGTTTCATCAGAAACACGGGACTATCTAAACTAAAACTGGGATGGGTTGATTGTATACTACATTGGTAGGAGACTTACTCTGATGCAGAAATGCTTTCTGAACATGGAGCGGATCTACTCAGTGATGATGACTGTGATTATTCAAAGGCCTTCCTGAACTGCTTGAAGGTAGAGCCACAAGCCTCTATTCAATCTCCAACAACAGCAATAAAGGCAAAGGCTTCTTACTATACAGGGAAGAGCCCTGTAGCCTCTGGAGGTCCCAGAAAGTATTTTAGATCTTGTTCTCTAATACTTTCTTTTGGACTGTATGACACTTTGCAGAGCGAGTTAATCTCTGCATAGGAAAGTACTGAAGTCTGTCTTTTAAGAATGGACATGGGAAAATTTTGTCTCAAATCTATTGAAACAGTCCATTTGAGAACAATACAGTTGGATTCCGCATTACACACACACACACAGGAAAAAAAAAAAAAAAACTATGAAAAAATAGTTTCATTTAATTATCACACTTCCACAACAACAAAGCCCTTGTGACTAAATGACAGTGGAGGTATTACAAACTAATTTCAAAATATGAACGCATAATGTATAGCTTGGTGGAGCTGTAGACCCTAATAGTTCATGAAGACTGTTGATCCCAAGTTGAAACTAAAAAGTAGGTCCTGGAACTGCACCCTAAACTAATGATGTACAAAGTTTCATGACAATACAAACTGCCTTCCACTAATACACCAACATGCCCAAGTTTCTCAAGGAGAAGTATAAGTTCATGAAAAAAGGGTAGGCTTTCAGTCTGACACTGTGAAAACAACTGACATGGTCTAAAATGCAGTATGACATAATAGACACCAAAGATAATTGTAAAAAATATCAGGACTATGTTCTTCTGCACTAAATTCCTGTTTTTAATGATCACGGAGTTACAGAATACACAGTGTTCTGCTGCTCATACTGCAGCATCAAATCTTTATTTGGGCTCCTGGTCATGTTAATGAGGGGAATGCATTTTTCTCACTATGGAGTTCAATTTGAAAGAAATGTCAGCATTACTCTAAGCCAAATCAATTTCTATTTTTTTCACTGCTCTTTCCTTCTATCAAAATCAAGAAAAAACAGAACACCCCACTCACACTAGTACACTTAAAGAGAAAACAAAATGGCATTGATTCTTCCAGCTTTGTTTCCCAGCAGACTGATTAAGAGAAAATAAATCTATGTTTATAAACAGCCACAAAACTCGGGTTATATTTTAAAAGCAAAAGTATCTCCTCTTCCTGAGACCCCAGCCAAAGCAATTTCTAAACTATTATATTTTATTTCACAACTACAGGCAACAAGGGGAAAATGCCCAGAGGTTCTGTTCGTTCTTCTCCAGACATCAAGAGGGGAGAAAACAAACTAAGAAAAAAAAAAACAGAGACCATTCAGCCTCACGTTGATGGAAACAAGTGAAAAGTAAATGGTAAGCAACTACTAGATGGTAAGCTAAATAAATAAATAAATAAAGAGCAGGGCCTATTGGAAATAAATCATGTCAAAAAAGTCTAATTCCCTTTGATGGGATAACCACGGGGGGAAAATGGATGACATAAACCGAAATCTGTGAAATGGGTGACCACGGTATCAAGAGGCTAGACAGCAAATTGCCTTTACTACACTGGCTTTGTGCTTTCGGGGAATGTATTGCTGGACTAAAGCAGTCCTAAGGAACTTTGGAAATTCGTCTAGTTGATGTGTAATGGGGTAGACAAAGAAAATATTGTTTTAGTGATCCTGCTCATTTCTTGTACAGAAGTTCAGGCTTCCTTAGAGGTTAGTAACAGATGTGATGTTCTATATACAAGTCTTTTTAGCTAAAAGAAAAACAGTATAGCTCAAAGCACATTGTTAAAAACAAAAGAAAGCCCATTCACATTTTGTAAGCTCAACTAGTAAGAAATGAATTAAAACAAACAAACAAAAAAACAATGACCCCAATCAATTACTTCAGAATATGGCACCAAGGATAAGAATTGTCCAATTCAGTAATAATGTATTGAGAATACGGGCACATTTACATTTTTTGCAGGTGGAAAATAAAAACACTACTACTCTTATGTGTAAGTTATGCATGCACACATAGCCCCTGGTGGCAATCGAAGTGACTTAAATTTCCTGTGAGCAATGTAAGAGTTTTTCCTGTCAATGTCAAGAACTATTCTGTGCAGCAACTGAGATTTCAAAGAGAAGCTAGCCATGCTGTGACACCGCTGCTTTTCCTCTAGGACAGAATAATCAGTTACAAAGTCAGCTTACCTAAAGATACATACATCTCATTTATTGGAACAACAAACTCCAAGTGTAAAAGGTGATTTAATTCCTTCTGAACTACTTTCAACAAAAACCAAGGTAATTCTGGCATTGCAGTCATTCATATGCATCTGCTTAGGTGGACATAGACACACACGATCTCAAGTGAATTGAATTAGCCAAAACTGAATGTAGAGACATAACCAGTTTGAAATTATAACTTTAAGACTGAAGTGAATAAACCAGGGATTTTCACCAGAAGTAGTCAAGTCTACATGATCACAGAGAACTAATACGCTAGGTATATCACCAATATAAGGAAATACACATTTGGTCCCTCAAGAAGATCAGGTTTACATGCTGTTTACTACTCACAAACATCTAAAGGTTCTGGTTTAAAACTGAAAACTACCGAAGGTTCAGCATGGGCACAGAGAGCACAGGGCACAGTGAAACTGCTGGCAGTTAGCAGAGAGGTTACCTGCAGCCTGATGGAGATGATATGGACAGGTACAGCCCCTGGGCAGTGCAAAATTGTCAGCTTTGAAGGTGAAACACATGCAAGAAAGACACGGAACTTTCTCAGATGTTGGCCTAAAACATGAAATGCTCCTGCAGAGGAGATTACAGTAAGTGCAAATTTCCCTGGGTAACGGGTAGGTTGCACAAACCTGTTCACAAGCCAGAGACCAGCATGGAAAAGAGATTTACTTTTGAAACAAGACTCACTGAATGACAGGAGTTTCTCTGAGCCACCTTTCACTCTGTCTAATTGAGTTACCCACCCATCGCTCAGCCAGGAATATGTCAGGAAGAAAGCCAGAAAAATCATTTTTCCCCACAGCTCCCAGGCAATGTTAATACACCACACACCATAACACCAGGGAAGCTGCAGCTTCCATCCCCATCTCATGCACTTGGTTGTAAAGCCTTGGAAAATTATTAAGCACCACAAGAAGAATGCCACAGACATAGCAAAGCAGGGACAGATGGCAGTGCTGTGACTGACATGGATTAAATTTCTCCCTTTTTTCTTCTACCTCCTCCCCCTTTTGTGTTCAGACAACTTCTTAAGTTCCTCACTAAGTGCTCCACTTCCCCAGGTGCCCTTCACAAGCTGTTGTAGGTATCCCCATTCTGCTACTAGAGACATTTATGCCTGGCACGCAGATTTTTTTCTTTCAATACCTCAGTTAGAATACATCTTTCATGTTCAATCCACAGCACGTGAAGCTGTTAGGGAAAAGAAAGCCACTTCTATTTTAATGTGGTCCCCAAAGACAAAAAGGAAAGAGATACAAAATCAAAGGATAAATCATGAGAGAGAAATCCAAAAGTAATTAGGCAGGCAAGCAGTGGTGCTACCTTTGAGACATCTGGAGGCCAAGGAAAGAGAATTTCCTTGGGTGTTTGGCCACGGGTGGAACAGCAAATGCTCTGATAACTCTCAGAGGAGATAGATTCATGTCTCTGATGACAAGTGGACATACATCTCGCCTGGGCAGCTGAGAAGGCACATGCAGCTTTATCTGTTCCCTCCTGATTTTATAACCTGGTGCAGTGAAGAATCTGCCATAACTTTCTTAAATGTTTTACCTCCCACAAAATGCAAATCAAAAAGTGTCCCATGCTTAGCTGGAGGAATCATTCTAATAACATAAAAACAATGTGAAATGTTTAAAACATTATTAATAAACGATGCTCTTCATTGCAAAACTCATGAAAATACATGAAATTGGCAGTTCTTGGAGCTGACTTACCACAGACAAAACCTCTGCATGTTCTGAGGGAAAACTAATAAAATAGTCAAGTCTCCAATTCCTTTCTTATCATTGCTCTGTGGCTGAAGGAAAAAGGAAAATAAATCTGAATAATACGGGGATTAAAACAGAGCAGCACTGCCATGCAATTGTTAGAAAAAGAAAAGGATTTTGGTGAAGCGTATTTCATGTACTGAGTTCTTTTGTGAAATATATTTTTCTATATACCAGGAAAACAGCACACTTGACTTGATAGTACTTGATCCCACTTGTCCCAAATATCATGAAGTGGTGCCCAACACTAGAATCCTGAATAGTAACTAAGAGACTTTTCTCTCATTCACATTCAGACTTTGATTCTAACAGAAACTGTTTCATTGCTGAGATGTCAAAAAGATATGAAATGTGGTGCAGCAATTTTTTTCGGTGCCTAATTAGGGTTCACCTGCTTCTTTCATGAAGTGGCTGTAGAATTATGCACATGATAAAAGCAAGCAGAAGTTCAATGTAGTAATAAGCAAGAAAACATTAAAACAAACAATAAAACAAAACAAAACAAGAGGAAATCCGAAGACCCCAAAATCCTAGCATTAGTGACAATGGTGCTGCTGTAATTGAGATATGGTTGAGGTGGTCTTACAGTGGCTAACTCAGAACTACCATCGAAGAAGTGGTGACTTGAAGAATTCCTATCAGAATTCCTATCACAGACAGAAGGTCAGGGGCAGTAGCACTTGCTAAAAAGACAAGTTAAACACCTGTGCAGACAGAAGTCAGCAGGCCAGGACACCCATACAGTGAAACAGCTGCTTCCAAGTGACTTTTAGCTTCAGACCATGAGAGGTGAAGTCATGGCAAACAAAACTTTTGGGTTAGATATGAATTTCAAGGCAGTCTCATGACCATGTACCAGTGACATTGTCTGAACAGCGAGGGCCTGCAAAGCCCACCTCAAGGTCAGGGAATGGCCGGAGCTGTGCACCAACAGGCACCACTGAAAGCTGGTGATTTTTGCCAGGAAATGGAAAAAGGTGAACTGTGCATGTGCTGAAGACAGGTGGACAGCACAGGAGTGTCTGCCTGGAAAGCTGCCTCCTGCAAGGCAGCAACTGCCATAAGGAGATCACACAGGGATATACCAGGTGGGGGAAGCCTGATGTAAACTGAAGCTTTCTCCAGAACCAACATACCGCGTATCTGACACACAAGCTGCAACAGACATCTGTTCTAGATCTTCCTGTCTTCGCAGCAGAGATCTAGAGCTTCAAAGGGACCAACACCCCTGCAAAAATCTGCTGAGCAGCACAAGGATATGTTACCAACCACTTTGTGTGGTTGCAAGGATGTTTCAGAAATCGGATCATCAGAAAAAGACTGGTGCCAGGGAGATGAGAGTGACCTGACAGACAAGAGAAGAACAAGAGTTGGGTTTTGATGAAAACAGAGAGAGCAGAACATACCCGTAGGGCAGGCAGAACAAAGCAAGCCCAAAGCCAGAAGGCAATGGGTATCACAGAACGAGCTCTACTGCTGTAATCAAAGACAAGGCCGAGCACCGTGCCAAAAACTCTGCTGTAGGGGAAGGCTTTCAACCTGGTCGATAAAAACAGGGGATCGAACAGCTGGGACTCAAAGTTTGGCAGGCTGAACCATGACGTATTAGGCAATTAGGCAGCAAAGAGAATAAGGAAACGCAGCAACGGTTTGCTAAGAAAAATGTCAGACTTTGTACTGTCTGGAGCCTGTAAAAAAATGATTGGGGTGGGGTCTAGCTGCCTAAACACAGGCATCTAGCACCATTTCTGACTCCCTGAGGTATCCCCTGCCTGACATCCAGCTGCCACTCGAGAAGACACCAGGTTCCTGTAGGTCCTGACTCATACCTGTCACGCTGTTGTCACTGATGAGATACCCTGGGGCATCTCATGCCCTAGAAGACTGCCTAAATAAGTCTAACTTCTGGAAGAACACATCTGTCTGTGGCTCATGATGACTGATACTTCAAACTGACATCCTATAAAGCTATAAACCCTTTTGCCTCCCCTTTCACAGGCCTTGGAGAAGGCAGAAATCTCTCTGTTATTCTGCACTGGCAGAAAGCTTTCGGGAGTGATCATATCGCTTAAGTAAGCCAGGAAACCTTTTCTGCTGCACACCATGTAAAATCTATTTTTTCTTCCCTTTTCTGTAGAATTTAAGTCCGGCAGAGGAAGAACTGCATGACATGGACCACAGCCCTGTGACATTACAAAAATGCATTACTCAGAGCTGCCAGATTGGCTCAGCTGACTCATGCTCAGGGTCGCTCTGATCAGTAGATCTGGGGATAGGAAGGAATTTTGCCCAGGGTGAAAAACACGATGAGGTTTTCTGCTTTCTTTTTCTACAATGAGAAGTAATTTACCTGCTGAAAGGATCTGGTATATCTTACCATATCAATTCCTTGCCAAAATAGGACCTTGAGGCACTGGTAGCACTCCTGCTCTTTGCAACAGCTTCTGAGGACTGTTTGTTTTTCTTCTTCTTCTTCCTATTATTATTTTTTTAGTTAAAACCAAACCAAACCAACAAAACAAAACAAAACAAACTTTAACTGAAGTCCTGCTGCCTGCTGCAAAGCACACAGGCATAACACATGACCTGTGATAACCAAAGTCAAATTCCGTGTCTCAGTTCTGAGAAACATCCGGCTGATTTTAACTTTTTACTTCCAAGCCCTTATGTGGACAAATCCATAGCATTTTTATTTTATTTTTTTTCATTTGGAAAACAGTAATATTTTAAAGGAAAAAAGAAACATTACAAATTTAAATTCTAGACCACATTTCTTTAGGATGCCAGAAGTTCCAACTTTTTATTTCTCAATGTAAATTAATGCTCATATTCCTAGAGGGGGGGGGAAAAAAAAAAAAAAAAAAAAGAGGCTTGGGCAGTAATTTTGCCATTATGCTAATAATGCACACTTATTTGATAACTAAATTACATACAGACCTCAGGATTAACAGAAGTTGGACAACAGTCATGAATCATGTGGGAGAAGTGAATCTGGATTATTTTAAAATATCCAAAGAAATGAACAGCTGTACCTTATGATCTATCAAATTTCCCTGAAAAAGACAAAATGCCCCACACATCAAATATCTGAAGGCGTGCTTTCCCCGTGATAGGCTCCTCACACACTGACCAGAACTCTTGAGAACTCCCATTTCATGCTTAACTTCTAAAACTTTCATTTCTTCCCTACCTTTCAGAGATTTTATTGTGATGAATTTTATTTTGTCTGCATTCATAATAGATGACAGTAGATTTTTATAGATTTTTATAAGCAGTTACATTTTTGAGCAATGTTACATCAATAGAAATACACAGTGAGCTTGGAAAAGGATGAGCAGTAGCTGTCCCAATGTCTCCTAGGTATCTTGAGCTGAAAGCAATCTGGCACATAATAGGAAGATCTGATCCCAACCCCACTAGCTAATTTGTGGAAACATCACTATCGTTCTTTTCTCCTCTATTAATACTGTTCTCATACTTTTTCCCACCTGCAGGGGAACAGAAGGACATCGCTGTCGAAATGGTCCAATGGGATATTAAAAGGATACTCCAGGTCCCAGACACAAAATACCAGTTTAGAAAGATAACTGTTTCTACAAAAAAGTTAATAATTATTAATGCCCCTGCCCTGAGTCAATTTACAAAATATAATAAAAAAAGAAAGAAATATAACTTAAAATATGTACTTTTTATGAATAAATTATTTATATTTTTTTTAAGACTTAGAACAATGAACAATCAGAATTCCCTAGAGAGCAAACATCAGTTTGCACTGTAAACTGCACAGTGAAGATTTCTTTAGTCCTACAAAAACAGGAACGGTAATTATTTTGAGTCAGACCCCAAAAGTACGTGATGGAGATGCAGAATCATCGAAACAGCCCAACGATTATTTAGATGAAAATCATTTTTTCCTAGGTCCAACAGGCTAACCCCAGAGCAATTCGGAATTCCTTTCCCCAGCTTCTTTGCCTCTGACTTGCTGCCCTCTCTCAAACAGTGACATTGCCATCTAGTTGACCACGTGCATCTCACTTCCCATCACTGCCTTTTACCCAATCCAACCAGAATGCCACCATCACAACCTCCTGGCATGAAGAATGCACATTAACTTCCAAAGTTATTAAAATTATATGAATTCTCGTAAGCTGCAAATTGTCAGGTTTGCCTTCATCTCAGAGACCTTTCTGAGTACTGCAGAAGTCCTACAAAAGAGCTCCCCGAACAAGCCATATTCTGAAACACTCTGTTCTGCACTACGAGCAGGAATGAAGAGATTTACAACAGTCATAAAGACAACTTTAAAAGGCCATTTTACATGTGAACTGAGGAACTTGTTATGCCCATAGTGTTGCTTCCAGAAAAAAAAAAAAAAATCTAATTTGTGGGTGAAACAGTAGGTGGTAAGCAGAAAAGCGTGAGGAATGACAAGAGGAAGAGTGGCTTCTGTACTGGCTAAGCACAGGGCTCTACACAGTAGTTCAGTGGCCTAAATAAATGTAGAAGCATCCCAAAGAAACTGAACAACTTGCACACACAAACAGATGTGTTTGAATAAAAAAAATCAATATCGAAAACGCCTTGAAAATGTGTTCATTGCCTGCGGAAAACAAATAAATATTATTACCACATAACTCTATTTTTCTTTTCTATTTTCTTTCAGAGTGACATACAAACTTTGTGTGCTTTAGCAAGCCAAAATAGATAACACACTTTCTTGTGCAAACCACATGAACTTATCTCTGTATTTACACTTAGTCTGAAGGAATGCCAACGCTGTAAAAGCCAAGCAAGGTATCAAGAGTTAATTTTTTTTTTTTTTTTAAGTACAGTTATTTTGTGGACAATGCATACTGAGATCAAGCAAGATAACAAGTTTGTTTCATAGACTTAGAAAATTGTTTTATGTAGCTTTATAGCTGCTAGGTATGGAGGCATACTGGACTCTTAAGACAGATGGAGAAAAACAGTGCTCACTCACCGGGCCACCCACCATTTTAGCAAAATAAAGGAGACTGAAAGGCTAGGAAACCTATGCTAATTTAAATTAAGTGTGGCTTCCAGATGCAATTGTAATAAATGATGTAGACATCTGATACATAATACATGATTAATTTATTCCTTTTGAAAGCAAAGGATGAGTTGTTTTTTGTTTTGTTTTGTTCTTTTTATATGCTTAGCTATGAAGCAGAGGAAAAGGATGGGAAAGATGTTTGCTCCTTGATTTGGACTAGTTAGCTGCAAAAGAATTCATTTGTTCTGAATTTGCTCTCCCTCCAAGTCAACGCTGCCTTTACCAATGAGATATACCTCCACCTCCGGTGAACCAAGTAACATCTAATTATTAACATCTTTCCTCGTCTTTCAATTTGATTGTACTTCTGTGTTCATGGAAATGAGTTGCAAAGTTTACAGAAATACAAACCATTAATTTCTAATGTCTGTAGGAGAAGAGCTATTTCATTCTTCTGACATCTAATGTATTGTAGTGTCATTTAGCTATTACAGCCAGCGCTGCTAACAAAAAATAACCTTTCAAAGGCACATAAGGATTATCGCAGGGTTCCCACATATCAGCTCCATGGCCAGTGGCCAGAGGAGTCTCTGCCTTCCGGTAAAGTTCAAAACCAGCTAATTAATATCCATTTTTCTCGGTTGCAATATATCAATGAGTGATATAGTGATAAATTATGTGCAAAATGATTTTATGGCACACGCTAATTTAAACACATGAACTATGCCGATATGATGGGAATGCATGAGAAGCCAGCAGAATTCCCAGGGCTCAGAAGCAGGAGGTTACTCCACAAGGGCTGTCTAGGATGTGGCACTCCACATCCTTGGGAGACCTTCATAATGCTAGGTACCAGGCAGTGAAACTGAATAAAGCAACAATTACGAACACCGAAGAGTATTCTTCATCATGTTAGCCAATTACATAAACACTTAAAGCTGTTCACCTTCCAGAAACTCTTATAAACCTATTTAATATTTATCTTTGTAAATTCAAGGGAATATTTCAGATGACAATGGATGTTAAAAGCAGAGCATAATCAAGTCCAGCGGGACCTCTGAACATAGCAATTAGAAGCTGTCAGGTTGATCAGGGAAAGATCAGGGAGGGATTTGATTTCACCAGATGTAAATTCTTCTCTTCTTTGTTCTGTGTAACTAAGCTGTGGGGAGTGCAGCTCGTGGGACCCTCCGGAAGGCATGTAACTGGGATGTGTTATACAGTTTCACCTGCCCTCACACGGAGGGAACAGTTAGTTCCCTCTTGTTTACACTTCAGTGAAATTTTTGACAGAAGTGAGACCTTGGCTTATGTTACTTTTCACAGATCTCTCTACAACAATAACCTCGGTGTTTGGAAGAAGAGACAGAAGGCTAAGAGGTGAGCCTGAATGCCAGGTGTCTCCCTCTGTTTTGCCCCCCTACACCACATATGGTGCATCTTCCCCCGCCTCTCTGCACAGGTGTTTTTGATACTGAAAATTGTTCTTCTGCTGCCCCTTACCAATATGATATTAAGCAGCCCCAATTCTTTAGTAGTAGATGTGGCAGCAACACTCCCAGAAGGTTTTTGGCTGATCCCCTGATTAATATAGCTGGAAAAACACCTTCCTATCCTCTACCAGAGATGATCTGAAGCTGTGCCTTCCATTTTCCCAGGCAGTAGCCGAGTGCCAGGCTAGAGTGAACTACTGGGGAGGAGAATGTTTGGCTCAAAGTCACCCTGTTATGAATAGAAAAGAAAATAATAAATAAAGCAATCCATCAGCATTGTTTTCAAAAGCAAGCAGAAAAGGCATCAAGTTCTTCCTATTTTTTTTTTCCTTGTGGTTTGGATAAATCACAAAGCTGGGAAGAGAATAATTACCAATAACCCTCCAGAGGTAATCTCTTGTGGTCACAGTCTACTTCAGGAAGTACACATACTTTCCTTGCATCATCCATCCATCTCCCAGATGGCTGTAGTTCCTTCTGTACTCTACCAAGTACCAAACATTTGGATTGTACAGTTTATGAATCCACTATATTTTACAGAAATGTTTACCAACACTTATCTATAGATGTATAGATATTTCTTATAGAACCTATAACCAGCTGGGAAAGGTTTGTTACTGTCTGTAAAAAGAAATGCGATGTTTTTCTCTTCTTCCTTTAATCAATTCATGAAAAGGTTAATGCTCTTATTAGCACCGTACTGCTGAATCTCTCTGTGTGAAAAACATTGTTTGCACAGTTTGTGGTAATTTCTTATCAAGACAATTTGTTGTCGTGTCTCTGCACTTTCAATGGTTTCCAAATTCAATTTCCTACCAAAAGAAAAAACACAGATGCAAGACAGCAGGTAAAGATGTCACAGCCCAGCTATGCTGCAAAACTGAACAGTTCAACATAGCATAGCTTTTGGTCTGGATATACTCCAAAGGGGAACAGACATTTGTGTTTGTCACTCACTGACATCCAAAGCTGTCCTCAGGAAATGAGGATTCAAACAAAAGTCACTTGTTCAGGCTGTATATGGCAAGTCACAAGGATGCCTCATGGTAAATAAAAGAGAGATTTGAGGGCTGGACTCGGTCATTGTGTCAGGAAAAAGTGCATGGGCACAGCACCCCTAGGACAAACAGCTAATGGCTGTGTCTGACAGACCAAGGTTATTAGCAACTCCACTTTATTCCATCAAGTTTATTCAAATGCTAAAATTAAATCCCATAGATGTCTTTTACAGGTTGAAACATAAAAACCTAAAAGTCTCTCTTTCAAGTGACAGATCACATAATTATTCTTTTCAAAATCTGAAATGTCATTTACATCCCGGCTTGAAATAACTTTTCAATGTATTGCATTCAGAACAATCCTCTCACTGTAGTATCTTGCAGCCCCCAATATAATCTGCATTTTCTTTATTCTGTACACAGGCCAACTTTGATGGGTTTTCCACAGCCCTCTTTTCCTGACAGAAATAACCATGAAATATGGAGCCAATGTGAAAAAGATCACAGTTTGCATATAAAAAATAAATAATATTTACACTTATGCTGTGGTTTCAATACAGATCATATTAAATATCAACAGATTCCACATTTGTAAATATAACAGGAAGGCTACATTAAATCTGCACGCCAGAAACACATTACCCTGACTGCAGCAAACCTTTCAGAAAATGGAAAGGACTTTTAGGAGATGGACGTGGTACAGATTTAGACCTCTCTCTGTGCCCCTCTGCTGGAAGGAAGGGATGTACTATCTAAAAAAATCAAAACATTACAAATATTTGTAAAAAAAACTCCTTCGTGGGGAAATTGTTTTTTCTCTCAGTGAAAAACTCACATTGCTCAGAGCACCAATGATCATATAAAGCCTGTCACTGGATAAACTCTCATCTCAGGATGATGAATTCCTGTCTTTCTCATCTTTCAGCTGCTTCTCGGTAAACAATTCCAACCACTGAATACCAAGCCAGAAGGCACCGGGGGCGGCTCTTCAGATCCCTGCTGAGCCCTCGCCTCTGTGGACGGTGCCCACCTGCATGCCTCTGCCAAAGCCCAGCCGCCGCCTGCTGCTGCTTTGGTTACAGCCTCAGCTCCTGGTGGTCTCTCGGTTGTCATCTAATCACTGATCTTACTAGGTCTTGAAGAAGCTGCATTAGCTGAGGCAGTGGAAAAAACAAACAAACAAACACCCATACCCTTTTGCCCAAGATTCCTCTGTTTTATAGTTACAGAAGCTGAGCCATTACTACTGTTCTGCTTAATTAAAACATCACACCACAAGAGCCTACACTGTTAAAAGTTTAAGACAGAACAGTACTGTCATTTTTAATAAACCTGCAAGAATGACAGAGCAGTTAAGTACCTTGGTAAAGAGGGAGTCTTGGCAAAGTAGCAAAAAATAAGAGAAAAAGTGGCATAAATTATATTGAGGTTATAAGAAATTAAACGGAAATTTAATATTAAAGGGAGTCTACATTTATTCAAATACGATTTCAGTCAATCACTCTCCCAAAACAAGGCAAAGCCTATATATATTATATTTATATATATAATATAAATATATAATATATATATAATATAAATATATAATAAATATCTAATAAATATATAATAAATATAACAAGGCAAAGCCTATATATATTATATTTATATATATAATATAAATATATAATATATATAATATAAATATATAATAAATATATAATAAATATATAGGCTTTGCCTTGTTTTGGGAGATATAATAATATTATATATATTATATATATTATAGGTAATATTATATATAGATAATATTATATATATTATCTATATTATATATATAAATATAATATATATAATATAATTATTTAAATTTTTCATGGCAGGAAACCCTGAGGACAAGCAGCTAAAACCCACATCTTGCTGCCTGACCCATCAGCAGCATGGCAGCCAATCTGTACCTGCCAAGCAGCAAAAGTCAGTCTGGTTCAACAAATACACCTTGCAGTAAGACAACATCTGCAGGGAATACAAAGCAGACATAACTCTAATAGCCAAAAAACACAGGTTCAGTATACTGAGAATCAATATTCTGCAGGAAATGGTGTAAAACACCCCGCATAAGAAGTGCTCCATCACCGCCTGCATGTCCCTCTCCGTGGAGCTCTACGTCTTGGCTAGGAAAGCAGCCATCGACTGCAGAGCTGTAACTTCGGTCAAATATTCTGCTACCTAAGCCGGAATCCAATTGCCAGTGCGATTACCTTCCTCCAGCCCTAGAGACAGAGCCAAGTGAAGCTAGCCAGAATAATTCACCGAGAAGCCACAAAAATCAAGTACTCTGAATATTTTGCCTCATCAAATCAAATCCCACTTGAAAAATAAGTGACCGATCACTCCGGAAGAAGACTTGGTTGAGGTTCAGCACACACTGTGGGTGAAACGAAAAGCTGGAAGAGAGGTTGTCTTGGCAACATTGTCTGATTCATATTTAAAGATAAAATCACTCTCCAAAGCTAACTAAAAGTGGATGACAGAGAGAAAAAAAAAAAAGTAGGCATTCATATCATCTTCATAGCAGAAAGCACTGCCTTCTGTCAGTTGCCTGAATTATTTGGGGATTTTTCAGTAAGGTTTCTTCTGTTCATTGTAAAATGTCCTTTTTATAGCAACCATTAAGACAAACAAATAAGTCTTCAGTCTAGAAAAGCATAACAAACTCCTCCAAGTTACTCATTATGTGAAACAGCATGATGCCTCAATATCTAACGTACCAACTACTTTTTCTTTTATATTAACACACCAGCAATCATTACATTACCGTATAGCCATGCTCTCGTTATCAATTTGTGCACGTAGGCACTTTATAAAAAGTACAGACTGGTAAAGATTTCTCACTTTTTGTTGTTGTTGTTAATTATTTTCTAACTTCTCTTTGCACAGTTGGTGATTTTAAGAGCTCCACGTAATATTTGGTTTTTCCTCTGCAAAGAATCATGTTAAACTTGGGAGCGAGGATTTGGGTAGAACACTGACCAAACCCATCAGGCGAACAGTCCCAACAAAACACACCCCACCAGTTGTGATGTGGTTGACTTTTAATGGATGACTTGGACAAAAATTTTATGAGGCCAGTCAGTACCTGGAGCCCCTCTACTGTGGAGCCAGGCTGAGGGAGCTTGGGGTGTTCGGCCTGGAGAAGAGAAGGCCCCAGGAGTCCTCCCAGAGGCCTGCCCGTGCCTAAAAGGGGCTGCAGGAAAGCTGGGGAGGGACTCTGTGTCGGGGGTGTAGGGATAGGACAAAGGGGAATGGCTTTAAGCTAAAAGAGGGGAGATTCAGAGTAGATATGAGGAAGAAATTCTTCGCTGTGAGGACGGTGAGGCTCTGTCCCAGGCTGCCCCATCCCTGGCAGTGCCCAAGACCAGGCTGGATGGGGCTGGGGGGACATAGCTTATGATCACTTCTCTGATCACCACTTCTCTAAATCATCAGCACTCTGCTAACTACCTTAAGACACTCCCTACTACCTTACGACACTCCCAGCTTCTCATAACTTGACAGCTTCTCCCATTTCTGTCTCTCTGGCACTTTGTAGTCCAGGAGATGCTCAATCCCTGTTCCATGGCTGTTAGTCTCCTGAATAGCCTCTCGAGCCAACCACTGCTGAAATGCGGTGAAATTGCAGTGGAGAAGATTGATTTAAACACAGTCAATGTCTTCATCAGATCTTTCAGTTAGCGAATAATAGACCTCCTTTAATTTCCCTCTTAATAATCATTTTTCATGCCACTATTGAGTTCATTGCTCTCATTCTCAGGCTCACCTGAGCACCAACGATGTGCAGCTTCTCCATCAGTCAGCCCACTTTCTGAAGCAGACTAATTTCACCCTTTTGACTTGAATTTCGCTTTTATTAGTTATCTTCCTCTTTTCAGTTCTGACTTCTAGCACTATTATGCTAACACACGACAAAATCCTTCCTTCAACAATGTAAAGTCTAACACTTTTATACAGGTAATATTCTCTTAATGGGAACGAACAGGTGGGCATGCCAGAAGGATGCAACGATTATGTTTAACTGGTTGGCAATAAAGGATGATCCCAAATACTTGCTGCTATGGCAAGCTTTAAAAGAAGGAGACAAAGAAAAAAGAAAAAAAAAAAAAGAGAGAGAGAGGGCGAATAAAACCCTTGGAAAACTTGGAGAACAAGAGCCACTGGCTGGCAGAGACAGATGCTGCAGCCACCTCTGTGACAGCACGCACAGGCCATGTCCTGCCCCCGAGCTCAAATCGCAAGGCAAAAGAGCTGCCAGTAATTGCTTCTGATTGACTGCCACCGAGCTGGCTCAGAGACCCTCTGGAGAGCGCTCTTTTCTTGCAGGATCCTGCCTTGCCCCCATTCAACGCCTCAAAGAAAGCTCTGCCTATGTTCTCCAGTACTGTGCTCCCAGAGGGCCGTCTGGATTAGCTGCTGATTTACTATATTATTTTAAAAAGAAATTTTCCCACTGCTTCTGCCTGAAATTGCTTGCCATTAGCTCTCCTGAGGTCTCCCACTACACAAGCCTTTCATGGCAAATTAATATAGGACAGTGTATGATCTATTCCCTGTAAGCTTTATTTGTGCTCTAGGTAAGTGATAAAGTGGAACAGATAACTACCTATCTTAACATCAGCAGCAATCGGGGGATTTGGGGCCAAACCGGCTCATACTAGAAGAATTGAAGAGGTGGAAAAAAAGACTTGTTGGGAACATTGCAAAGAAAGAACCATTCCCAAAGAAAAGTTCTTTGTGAATATATTACAGGGTCAACATTCCTATTCTTAAGAGTAGGAACATGAAGCATACCTAATTAGGTAGGTAAAAAACTAAGCTTTTTTTTTTTTTTTTTTTGTCATCTTGCATCATAAATGGTAAATGATGCATAAAAAGCACTTAGTAGATACATCCTTTATGCCCTTACCAGAAGAGACGGCGTGTGCTCAGTGATTCAGCCAGTGGCACTCTGCCAGAACCAGGCTGGTCACGAAGTAATCCTCACCGACCCCGTTCATCCCTGCAGGCACAGTCCCAGCCAGGGGAAGCTCCCTCCCACCTCGCTTGCTTCTTCGCAATGAACCACAAGAGAAAACAATTACATGAGAGGAAAGATTTGGGAACAACCTTCTCATGCATTCAGCTGGTTAATGCTATAGACGTGTCTCATGGGGCTTTGAAAAGGCTCTATGCAAGCTACAGTGCAATGGACTTCAGCATCTGACCCTCAAAGGTGTGTCAGGCATCCAGCATTATCATCGTTCAACACCTTCACAGAAAAGCTTTGTAAAATATGGAATTTACCCTCCATTTGTTGCTATTTTTAAAGTTACTGCGATGAACAGTTACTCGTTTGGAGCTCACCAGGAAAAATAATTTGGTGTTTTCTGTCCCCAGTTCTGCCTCCGGACCAGGCTTGGTAGGACGCATGGCACAGCTCTTCTCCAGGAGAGGAGGATTTTGCAGACAGCTTGGCTCAGGGAAGAGAATGTACAGAAGTGAGGTGCTGGTAACAGAGTAGCAGCGGAGAAACGCTGCTGAGCTGATATGAAAGTATTTGTGGGTTTTGTGGACCCTGAAGTGAAATACTGGGATTGTGTTTTAAAAGACCCAAGCCAAAATGCTATTACACTTATCTGATAAAAGTGACCCTTAAGAAAAAATGTTTTCCTGAAAGAAGCTGTGGTGTTGCAGGGAGTTCCTCTTCCTTGAGAGTATTATTCAACCACAAATGCCCCGCCAGCCTCAGAAAATCTTTGAAATACTCTCCCTCTGTATTCAAGAGCACGCTACACCGCCATTACAGCCTCCAAGCTCTTCAAGGGCAAAAGAAACCCAAACACAATCTGTGGCAACTGTGTGAAACTCAACCCAGTGCACAAGGACCACTGTACTTTATCTGAAGCACGACCAAAGAAAAGCTTCAGTTTTCTCTCCCCAGTTTCTGTTCTTTAAACAGAAGAAAACAGTGATTAAGACTGAATAGGCTAGGTGGAATCCACTCCAAATCCTTCTGTTGAAGCCTGCATTAATCACTGAGCTTTCTCATTGATTTTGGTAGAGGGGTAGCATTATACAGTTACAAAACAACAAGTAATCATGCTCAATTCTCTCCTTGGGCTTTCTGATACTCCACACGGGTCAGAAACATAGTTCAGAGGTAGCTCTCAAGTCACCTTGTCACTCTCAATCACCTCAGCATTAATGCACACACCGCTCACTCGAAATAACACAGCAACTGCGTATGACAAGAATTAGGAAAAACTGGACTGCATTTACAGCATTTAATAGAACTGCCTTTTTTTTTTTTCCTGAAGTCAAAATATTTAGCTTGCTCAAAACAGGAGCAAAAGGCCTGTAAATACATGAATAAAGCAGCCAAATGATTTACGTATACGTTTTATGGATATATTTTTATGATTCCAGCTTTGTGATTTACTGGATGTCTGTTGAGTGCAAGCATACAATAAAGGGAAAGGAAGTTCCCACTTAAGCAGACTCATAAAGCCAAAATGTATGAAAATTAACTGATCCCTGAAATTCTAGTAAATTTTTGCCTTGTCTAAATATATTTTTATTTTGCAGGTATTTTTATGCAACCTATTAAACTAAAACATGTAATGAATTGCTTAGTTAAGAATCAATTTTACTACTAAATCCCGTGTATTATTAAAATGTCATGGATATTGAACATTCCTTTTCAGGTTGATGTTAAAGCTACCTTCTGAGTGTATGACAGCAAAGGTTCCATAGAAATCTGAGCAAATGCTGGACAGCTCAGGAGACCTGGATCCCATATCACAGACGCCTTTTCCTATCTTGACCAAGTCACTGAATCAACCCTCTGCTGTAGTCCCCACCTTTGGGTACCAGCAGGTGTTTGCGTGCTTAGTTTAGATGCTGAAAAAGTAATAAACCCATCAGGGTTTCTGCAGGGAGATGGAGAACTTGTGAATTTCCCATTAATAGTGACAACTAAGTTCTTCAGCAGACATTGTTTATATTAATTTACTTTAAGAAGCTTAAGCTTCGAGTTCAAATGCTCAGCAAAAAAAAAACAAACAACAAACATCGTCATATACAGTTGCCAAGGATAAAGTTAATGAATTCTCCAGTAAGATAAATATCAGTACTGAGCAAACCACACAAAAGGTTTAAATGTGCATTCATTCAGATTTTAAATAAGTTCCCTTTGATAAAGGAAATGTTCTTTTATTGACCATTCAGTCAACAAGGTCTGTTACTTAAATTCCTGCAGAAAGCGTACACCATGTCAGCACCTTCACCAAAACTGGCACCTTACACCTGAAGTCTCCACTGTAAGGGACTGGATTGATGGAATTTCTCATTAGGGCCACAAAAAAGTACCTGGATCTTCATGAATTGAAACAAGCAAAACAACAGGTCTGTTTTTACCAGGACTGATGTGAGATTACAAAAAGGACTGATGTGAGATTACAAAAAGGAAGGAAACAAGCAACTAAATAATGGAGGTACAGGCTTCACTTAAAGTAACCATAAGACAAAAAAGAAATTGCAAATTTCTAAGACTCGCCACCACTATCCTGGAGTTCATCGTAGTTCCTCTGTTATGTATTTGAACCGTATAGTGTGCAATACTATATAGTGAAGTAGTTTATCTGAGTATATAACCCGAAGGGCTTTTTCAACCTGACATAGGCGTAATAAAATCAAACATTTCAGTATACATACTTAACTGTGCTGCTGCTGTCATTTGTCCAACTTCCCATTGGAATGACTGTGTGTGAAGACTGCAGAGCAGCCAAAGGAATAACCGTAAGAGAACAAAAACACATTCAGTTTACTAATAAAATAAAATAAAACACACCAAAACCCAAAGAGGAACAAGAAGACATTAAAATAAATGTCAATTCCACAGATTCAGACCTAATTGCTAGAAAAGTCTAAGATAATATGTATTTCAGGATAAATATTCCATATTCCCCTCTTCTCATTCATTCCACTGAAGGCTCCTTGGAATCTGCTTCCTATTCACAGGAGTCTATAGTATTTCCTAGGACATACCAGTCAAATCATGTTGTGTTTTGTTTTTTTTTTTCTCCTTAGGACTTTATTTGACATGCCAGCTGAGAATCTGGACCAAAATATCCCTTTGCCTGAAATGTATCTAAACCATTTTATAAATGGGTTCAAATAACTTGCTTCCCAACACGCAGCAAGCTCTCTGATTTCCTCTTCCTTCACCATTGTCTCCGAATGAAGAGCTGTCATTCAAGTAAGGAGGTCTACAGTTCAGGCTTATTTTAGTTGCTCAAACACTGCTGGGATGGAACAAAACAAGAACAAAGCTACTTGCAAAAAAAAAAATAAAAATTCCAGATACATATAATGGAGAAATGGAGAATTTTGGAAGCCTTGCTCTTGTTTCTGTGGGATGAAAAGAGGGGAATGAAAAATCTCTTTTGTATTGCTGGAGTTTTGTGGGTAGACTACTACTGGTTATCATATATTTAGCAACACAAGCACATAAGGTCAGCAATTAGACTGCTAAGGGAATTGGCTTGCATAATGTAGCTGCATATGAAGACCTATTATCCAAATAATTTAAGATACGAGCTGCGGAATCATTTGAAAGGCAGCATGAAGGAATGTGGAAAGCAGGAACCTTGCCAACAGCTATCACCAGGTGCAGAGAGGACACGTAAGCAATGCACCTGCCTTTGAAAAGCATTTGTGGCATCATCGATTAAGTGCAGAAACCTCGTGTGTATTCTGTTAAGCCTCCATTAATATAAGCCTGAGCCTGGTCTCCCACGGAGCTGAGAGTCACACCCCAGCTCCTGACTGGGGGTAACAAGACAGCAAATTTGCCTTCTTTTCTCCCAGAGCCCAGCACTTGGTCATTATAATGCAGTTCTCTCCCTGAAAAGCTTCTTTTAGGTATTTAGGTATCTGCTTGCTACCTAAACAAAGTCTACATAAAGATACTGACTGAGTTAAAATACTCAATACACCAGTCTATGCAGGGGAAAACTCACCACTCACGCAGAAGTAATTATTAATAAATTATGGATTTATTCTGTTGTTATCCTCCTATTTCTTGCTGAAATTTCATCATACGCAAAACAATTAGAAAATACCTGCTTAAGTTTTAGGCTGCTTTAGTAATTGAAATGTTTATGGTCTATTAAAGAAAATTTATTTTCTGTCACCCAAGAAGAAACCATAGCATTAATGGATATTGCCTTACACTTGTTTGTGCAACTTTTGCAATTTTCACTTTCATTCAACTTTCACAGTTTATGAGACATTTCAGACGATGTGTCTGTTACTTACAGAGATTTGTAGTCCGTGTTTGAAAATTTCAATTACACTTTCTAATTAAAGGCCTTAACTGACAAATTTTAACCCAGTGCTCTACAGATATAAAAGAGCCCAATAAATGTAGCATCATGATTTTCTGAAGAACAAGAATCCAGTTATCGGTTGCAGCTTCTGCTAGAGATTGAGTTTCAGCTCAAACAGAATACAACATATTTTAAGTTCTAAAAAGAACCTTGACATTAACAACAAACAAACAAACAAAAAAAAATTTCCTCTTTCAAACATAAATAGAATATAGGGTTGGCACATAATATCCTACCCTTCGGCTTTATCAGTTGCCTTATCAAAAAAAAAAAAAACAAAAACAAATCCTACTCAAAACACACTAATTTTTTCATAAGCATCTCCTGTAATGCCACGGAAGTTTATATTCTGAAAATTGTATGAGGTTCTTAGATGTGTGGAAAATATAAACTAGAAATAGCCCAGTTCATGTTGCTTCAAATAAAACCAGGAAGGGACAGATGCCAACATGTTCCTGAAGCTGTAGACCAGGGCCAGCAGCACAGCTAGTGATTTGTGGGCACATGTGCTGCTGCCTGCTGAAACAAGCTAGGCTCAGGGTTTCTTAGCCTTAAGAGCCACATTTGGGGAGGTGGGTGTTTGGGCAGTTGAAGGAAAAGCGTGTAACTTCTGTGCTTTTCTTCTTTTCAAAATTCTCCCCTTTTCTCTCCTATTCCCTCTACCACCTCTTCTCCCAGGTGGGAATCCATTTAGGAAGGCAGCGCTATGTTAGATGGGAAAAACAAACAAATCACAGAGCTGCCTGCAGCACCTACAGACAGTGGATTCAATTACTGCATGTTAAGCCCTTTATGTTTTAGGGTTGTGAGTCAGGAAGACGATTGCTAAACTAAACAAAACCAATGAGTGCAACTATCCTATTAAAGCAAGGATCTAAACAGTATGAGCAAAATACCAGAGCCCAGCCAGACAATTAAGTAATCAGACAGCCCTTTGTAGTCCTTCTTGCAAAACATGATGGAGGATAAAACACCTGCTGGCACGTCTGCTTCAAGCCTTTTCAGACCTGTCAAGCCTTTTCTGTAAGCAGGCTCTAGTGAGCTCTTTCATTTTTTTAGTGGATCATTTTTTTTGGAGTCACGTTTCTAAGCCTACCAGATACACTTCTCATTTACGGTTCACTTAGATGCTCGATTCATATTCTTTTGTTGTTCTTTGACAAGTTTCTGGATTACCCGTGTATCAGTAGATAACCAAAGCATGCTAAGAGTTTCAGTAGCACATCACCTCTCCTGCTAAGCCAGAAAGACAGCAGAAAATGAAAACATCAGACAAGATCTCTAGGACAAATATGCTAAACCTCAAACACTTCCACAAGTTAAACATTAAAACTACTGGTGTCTCAACTAAATACCTACTTACACGCATGCCAGGAGACACAATTTGTCCCTAGTTTCTAGTAACCTGCATTTTTCAGTTCACAAAGCAAAGCCTTTCCTATTCATGGCACAAGTCAGAGAGTTAAATAATTCATACCTAAAAAACCTGACATTTAAGAAAAACAGTCCCAAAGATTACATAAAACTTCCTTTACTGTTTTATATATTATATACAGGTTATATATTTATGAAGGTAACACAAGGGGAACGTTACCCAGAGATATTATTTCCATAAAGTCTTCTCTTTTTCTGATTCCTCTGACTCTTCTCATCATTTTATGTTATGTGGGGCAAATGGCTGAAAATAGAGGAGTTTAACTTACAATCCATTGCACTGAAACACTGTGATTCTTCTAAAAGCCTCGAGCGTTTTAGGCTTAGTTTTTCATTTGTAGTATTGTCACACTGGATATACAATGGGAAGTTCTGCCTATCTTAAGGAATTAGTAGACTTTTTTATTATTATTAAAAAAAAAAAAAGTCTCATTCATCTCTTAATCTTAAGTGACATATTGAAAGAGGTAAAACTACGTGCTGGGGAAAAGCAAGCAATTTACTTTCAAACTGAAGTTAGGTCTCTCATTTAAATGAATATACCTATCTCCTGATGTCATGGGGGAATGAGCAAATGCAAAGCCCCCTCTTGCCTTCACAATAACAAATGACAGGGCAATTTTTTAATATCTGTTCTTACTTACTGCTTCTCCATAGCGAATATTATCAATCTTTCCACCCTTTCATAACAAAGTTTTTCCACAGTCCTAATATTTCTTGTTATCCCTCCCTGGTCACTGTGCTTTAATCTGGCAGAAAACTCATTATGATATCGAAAAGTAGATGAAATGACTTGGGAGTGCACATTTTTATACCACCAGAGAAGACACCCGCACAGCTTACAGAGGAATATATTATGCTTTCTAGTTTCTACAACAAGAATGGGTATATTTAGAGATAATTTAGTTCAGCATTACCAGATGAGGTACTGTAACCAATGCTATAAAGGACATCAGAAAAGATGACTCTAATGATGCCTGAATGTCAAAAATCCTCAGCATCGTCCTCAATCTAAAGTAGTCAGCAGGGAAACTTGCATATGGCATACTTTATCTCCACCCTAAAATCTGCCCAGCTATTTAGGTGGCAAGAAGAAAAAAAAAAGAAATCTACAAGAATTTACAATCTTACTCAATATGTCTTTCTGGAGAAAATCTTAGAAAGCAGTATGAGCCACTTCTTTGTGCTTTAAAACATTTGATCTTCCTTGCTTCTTTATGCACATCCAGAAGAACTTTCCTAACCAAGCTGATGCATAAATGTGAAAACTTACGGAGCTAATGGCTGGCGTGGATGTACCAACATGCAAATGCCTCAATTTGGGGAAAAATACAGAGGATTTTCATTGCTATCTTGCATGAGGAAACAGCAGATGTGAAATCATTAGAATCAGGACAGTATTTCCCAGATGCAAAGGTTAAAAAAAAAGGAATAGTTGTAAGGTCACTGACTGTTGCATCTGGGGAAGGGAAAGAAAATTAACATTTTGTATAATGAACAGTTTTTGAGAACCATTTTGCTATAAGGCAGCCTAGACCATCTGTGAGATAAGAAGAGCCTCTTGCCCTCAAAAAAAATAATCCTCCTGATAAAACCGGGAGCTGAAGTCAAGGGGCTTAAGAGCACACTGAAGTGCTTCACTGAGTGCTCCAGGGACAGACCTGTGCCTGTGCCTGAGTGCTCCACAAACCATTTGTTACTGCTGTCAGGGACTGAAGACTGCCTAAGTAATAAATACAGCCCTTTAAGGAAGCACTTAGAAACATCCAGGTAGCACACGGTGTTTATCAGTGAACATAGCCCAAACTGGCTCCACAGATTCAATTCTTCACGTTCCAAGACCCAAACCCAAATCAGAGAACTGGAAGGAAGTGCAGCCATCCTTAGGTCATATTCTGCATTTTTAAAGATACCTGTGGGTTATTTATTTGTGTTACCCCCACCCATACCGCCTCTGCTACTAGTGAATATAACCACTGGGTGAAAAAAGGCAGATATTGGGTCATTTGCAATGACCCAAGCACATCCGTTCTTCAGTCTTAAAACGAGAGATCTGTATGAAAACATTACTGCACAGCTGAGATCCAACATGGGAAGGTGTTTCTGAAATTAAGGCTTAACCTTCAGTATGCTATCATCCCTCCTCTGGCCATTTTTTCCAAACAATAGTTTTGGACACTGGCATCATTAATAACACTTCACACCTAATTACTTTCTTTTCTGGTTATCAGCCTTTACTGATGTTAAATGTTGCTCTGATTTCTTTGTTTTCTTTAAAGAAAACATATGAACAGTATGAAGAGTACTGCATGAACAGCAGCTCCATTTAGACAGAGATTACCCACTCTGAATTGGTAAGATTAGAACATAAATATTGGTAAGATGAGTCTATATGGGGAAATTAAAAGCACCTTATGAATAACATTGCTCTGTATAATTTAGCACACAGGTTTATCACTCTATTAAGCGAATCTGATTACGCCTAATTTGCAAAACTGGAGAAAATGAAACAAACTGCTTAATAAATGAAGTCGGATAAAATTATCTGTTCCTAGCTACTTGCTCTGTTATACCAAAGCCTGACATCTCCGGTACGGAAGCACACAGCTGTCTCCTCCTTCTGCTACAAATATTTCAACCGTGTTTACTTGTGTTAAATAAAGACGAACATAATGTAAATACTACAAAAAAAAAAAAAGTCAATTGTGCAATGAGCCAGGCTGAAATACAGCTAAATACATCGACGTTCTCCATTCTTTTCAGTGGAGCCATGATAAGTCAAAGGACTTTTTGATGCAGACGAGGTGTTTGAGAAGGGGTAGGAATGACTCCTGAGCACAGCCACTACAGGCCAGCCCACTGGTAATAGTACCTGTCATGGATCTCTTCAGAAACCACGTTCCCTGAATCACACGAGCTCTTGCAATTAACTGATGCAATCCACACTACCCGTGAACACACAGCCTGCTATCCCTAAAAAAATGAAAAGAGGGGTGTCTTAAGAAAAGGGGATGTTTATTTTCTTGATGAGGTATTAACTGTTCCAGGCAACAATTAAAGCATTCAGGAATACAGCAGCAAGGAAAATGAGAATTTTGCATTATCTTTATAATGAATTTAATTTCCTGAACTTGGGTTGTAACTTATTTAATTTACTGCCAGGCAGAATCAGCAGTGCTGCAATCCTCATGCTTCTAAAAGGAAAGGAGCTATGTCAGTTATGCCATACAGGTCTGCGACAGATTTTTTTTTATTAAGTTTCCCTTTTGTGGAATTTATTTTCTGCATGGAAACAATTTAAAATGTAAGCCCTGAGGGAAGGAAACACTGGAAGTAAGAAAAATGTTACTGGTTCAGCTGCCACTGGTAACATCCCAGAACTGGAGCACTGAAGGTGATCCCTCAGATATTCTGCACAGGTGCATTTAGTAAATCCGATTTATTTATGTATTTATTTGTTTATTTAACAAAAATCAGATCTTTGGTTAAGACCCCACCTATACAGAAGCACGGAGAGAAGCATACTTCAAATTACAGTGTTGCTTGGCTGTAAAAAAACCTGCCTGGCTTGTTACAGGTGGGTATGGAAGGAGGGAGATGAGGCCAGAAGGCATCTTGCTGTGAAGGCAGTTACTGAATGAAGAAAACAGCAGGGAAGGGAAGGAAGGATTCAAAGATCCTTTTCCAGATGACAATTTTCACAGAGGGCCTCCAAGTTCTTCACTATGTGGGTGCTGAAACCTTAAGCTGGCTGCTGCTCCTGCAGCTTACTGGAACTACCGGCCGGTAACTTTCCCTCACTGAATTTTCCTGGAGATTATACTGTATCCACATGAGTATTTTTTTCCTTGTTTTCTGCATATGCAACAACTAAGTTCACAAAGCACTTCCATTTCTTAATTGCTTAGGCTCCTAATATAGCAATCTGCAAAGAGCTATGAGGAGCAGCACGGTCTCAGAGCACAGGACAGAGGGACTGGATATATCAGTAAGAGCCCGCTCGAGGCTAACCACAGCACATTTGGAGGTGTAGTAACGCTGCTCACTCCCTGTGCTGCGCACTCAACGAGATGCTGAGCTATTACAGAAGGAACAGAAACAGCAGTAAAAAAAAAGTGCATCTGTGGCACGCATTGCACTGTGCCCGTCCTCTAAATTATATGCAGGAGTTGTCTACATTATTCGTTAAGAGTGCCTGTGTTTATAGGAGGTAAGGAAAATAGGAAATATGCAGGAAATATTCTCATTACTTGCTCAAAAATGCTAAAGCTGAATGGGAGAGAAGGACAACTTGTCACACTGGTCAACTAGGCACGATCTAACCTATGAGCAGGTAGATTTTTTTTGGTTTTTTTCATTTCAATCAAACTAGACAATTCTTCCTCCCATTCCAACAGCATGCCTCATGAAGTCCTGACAGAAAAGCCAAATCATCACGTAAGAATTAAAGCTCTTTGGGATACCCACCGCGTTTCCCTTTTCCTTACGCTTTGTAGGATGCCTGCCTCAAAGAGGCTCAGATCTTTACCAGCATCTCTGAATGTCACAAACAGATAATGCAAATGTAGTCATCGCATAAATATCAAGCATGTAAGGACGCCCTCAAGAGATCAGCAGAGATGGGGGAAACCTACTGCTCAAACCGAAAGGGCTCAGCAGTCTTGAGTATCCCAACAGTTGCTGGGTCCATGTAAAATGAAAAACCCTAAGCAAAACGGAGCAGAAAACATACAACAAGACACTGAAATAAATTCTTCAGGAATAGGAAGAGGAGAGAAAGAAGTACAGCCAGTAATTTGGAAGCAATGCCAGCAGCAACACTGAGGGAAGGTGAATGTCCCTCACTGAAAATGAGAATCCGTATGGATCCCTGCATTTCAGTGGTCTACACCTGTCAGGAAACCCCACACCCCTTCTTGAAGCAGGAGGCTGAGCTTGCCATGCCACGCTCAGAGCCCGATTGCCATGCTATGAAGAAATACAGGCACGGACGTGGGAGCTGGCTGCTGCTGCACTCACACCCACCTTACAGATAAAATATATTTATGGCCAAGGGAGTTTGCCAGCCTGCCCAGGGCCTGAGAAGGATTTCCTGATGCTCAGGCTGCCAAATCTGAGATAACCTCCACTTCTGGTCGAGTTTTGCTTATTTAAATAGAGGTGCACGTTGCGTGCAGAAGCCTCGTGCACAAGCAAACCTGTACAGCACCTTTCAACCCAAATTGTTGCAGAGGACGGGGGAGACAAGACATGAAGGAGGGAGCACTCTGCTAGCACCTCATGAGAAGGAGAGACAGTAAATAAAAAGGACTAACTGACAGCCTTAAATATGATTGTTTTCTGAGTTTTAATTAAGCTAGAGACGTTTCACGCAGTGCAGTAATTATTGCAGAGCAGAAAATGACTTGCCAGCATGAAACCTCACCCCAACCAAAGCCAATAGCTTCCAGCATCAGGCTACCAAAGCTAAGGACCCTGGAAACACGGGGCAGTGAGCACACAGTGCCTGCTGAAAGGTAGGAGCGTGGAGAGGCTGTTAGAGGGTCAGGGACACACCAGGAGACCGTGTTGGCTCTTGGTGCCGCACAGCCAAGTGTCAGTGCAGTGGGGGAAGAGACCAGCTGCTTTAATGCTTGTTTCAGAAGATGAGGGTATTTAATTGTCCTCAAGATTTTAGGCGAGCTCAAGCCAACGTGGTGACCATAAATCTGAAACAGGCTTCAGCTGCTGCAGGCCAAGCGCTAGCAGAAAGGCCGCCCTGTGAGCACTTTCAGAGCAGCCTGCACCATGAGCTCTGCTGGTTTTCAGCCGGAGAGCTGACCAGGACACGTTTAATAGGGAAGCCTGGATATCAACCCTGATTCTGCTGCTAACAGCCAGTGCCTAGTAGCAGAATATAAAAGACAAGGCTGGGGGAGAGAGCAGAAGATATTCACTTCTTAAAAACATTTTTTTTTCACTTGAGCCTTAAGCCGAGCTTTAGAAATCCAGACATTTCTCAGAAAATAGTGACTTAGTGTCAGAAAGCTCCCTGCACATTTTTTAAAGCAGCCTTGGTGCCTGCCTACAGAAGGATGCCATGGCTTTCATCACTGTTATTGCTTCTCGGCCTTTCCACTCACTCCTGCTTTCACCACTAAGGGAGCTGGTGAATGAGCTAGTTCCATTTTCAGGACCAGGCTGTCATTTCTGAAGTGTTAGTTCCTAATGGTATTTTCATTTCTGTGATACTACCAGCAATTTCAGGCTCAGTTCTGAAATCAGAAGAATATGCAGAAGTCCTCTTTGTTGAAGTCAGGGAGGCAATGGAGGTGCATAATCAAGATCAAGCTTGTTAAGCATGTAAGATCAAACTTTGCCTTTGTCTGTGTCTCCTGAATACAGGGTACCAGATGGAGGATTTGGAGTGTCTAAAGGAATGCTCTGGATCAAATGCAGCCCCGACAGATGCAAAAATCCACTGAGTCCATGGAGTGCAAGAGGTCCCTTTTGTTACTGAGACCCACAGATGTTGTTTCCAACCTTCAGTTTGAAGATCCCTAGGGTTCAGCTGACTGTTTTCAAGGGATTCAAAGAACGTGCAAAAAATAGCCAAGGAAAGCAGGCAATATTTGGGAAGAAGGTGGGGAAAGCCATTTGCAAATCAAAACAGCTCAACAATCACTGACTGATTCCATTTCCTCATTTTTTCACAATTGATGTAAATGTGGCAGCTATGAGCAACAATGACGACATACATATTTACATATCTTTATAATATTTATTTATAGGTTGCATGTATTTATATATTTAGAGTTTTACGTATTCATTCTGTTGTTGATTCCTCTCTTGAGATGGAGGCGTATCCCTACTCAATTAGAAAGCACCGTGGCAGTCATTCAGAGCAAGATCAATTCAGCAATATTACAGTACATGTCTACAAGCAATTCAGCAGCTTGATATTAAAAGCCATGCAGTTAAATTAATCCCTATCCCGGAAAAATATTCAGAGATATCAAGAGCTGTAGCTTGGATTCACTGCCAAATCCTCTCCAACCTCAGCAACTCCACGCGACCTTCCTGCAGATTCACTCTGCCATACCAGGGATCAACAGATAGCTTTCAGATCCGATCCAGTTTATCGTTCAGGCATAACATGGCCAACAAGTTAACTGCCAGAGGCCAGTACAGAAGCAGAGATCTACTTACTTGCTTCTGTTGCTGTCAGAGAAATACAGCGTGGGGATATTTCCTCCTGCAATGTTGTCAGATTGCAGGTCATCAGCAGCAGCTTCTGTATGACAGCAGCATATGCTGGAAGCTGCATGTAGAGAAGGAGCTATGAAACAACTTCTAAATGTACCATCGGGCATAAAAACAGCTCACCAAAAGGGTATTGTTTTGCTTCGTCCTATGTTTGTTTTTTTGGTTCATTTGTTTTCCCTAAATATTTCTCAAGAGCCACAGGTGAGCTTTCCACCAGAAATGCAAATGAGGTTTTTGCAACCAAATCCATTATTTTGCTATAATAAAGCTGTTATCAAATAGATCTGACTGATGCCAGCAATGCTTTCTGATTGCCCAGTGCATGGCATGGTGTGGAATCACAGGTGGACACTCAGCTGATTATGAGCCAGCTCAGTTTCTTCTCATTCACCCTCAAGAATAGATAACCATCCTCACAGGAATATCCTCCTGCTAGCCTTACTAACTCAGTCTAGCATTAGAAGGAAGCCCTATTCATTTCTAAAAGCCAAAAACCAAATGCTCCTATTTCCCTCCAAGAAGTCTCAGGGTATCTTGGGTAAACACAAAATGGAATCACTGATCCTGATCTCTCTGATCTCTCCTGTCAGCTCCCATCTCTGTTTATTTCAGTTCCCACCCAAACATGTTTTCTCCCATCTACTAGACCTGCTGTGGAAATCCATCCTCTGCTAGGTTTAATTTTTCCAGAGGAGTAGCAGGCAATACTTGCAAAGCACGACTTTAAAATCACTAAATTTTGAAAAGCCAAGGTTCCCCCTAAGAGACAGCGTAAAGCCGGGTGAAAACACTGTTTCAGGTCATCAAACCTAGTAATTACAAAAGCTTCAACAACTTGCAAGCTCTGTATATAAATGGATGCCAACCACTGGAAGAAGAGAAGCTTACATTTTAATAAAGGTCAGCAGTGGTGTGCCGCTGGACCTCTCATCATTAAATCATTGGAAGGGACCTTAAAATCATCTAGTTCCAACCCCCTGCCTTGAGAAGGGATGCCACTACTGGATCAGGTTTCTCTGGAGACGTGCAAGTCTGCTAAGAAGCAAATGGGATGAGGAACCTGACTTTGTTTTCCCAAGTGAGGACTTAATGCCAACGTTAGCCTAGACCAAAAACTAAAAAAAGACACAACACAACAAAACTCCAATCCCCTTCAAATGCTGGTCATGTCTCCTCTGTCATTGACCTTGAGGACAACTTAAATCATTGTTGATGCAATCAGTGCTTTTCATGCTGTCAAATCTAATGACAGCATAGCCACAGCATAGCTACAGCGTGCACACTTGAAGTTTGATGCAGGATTTGATTTGCCCAGACACACACACACACTCCCACCACACACCAGCCTGCAGTCAGAGGAGGCAATGTGAGCAAATCCCAGCAAGCTTTCCAAACCACACTTGCAGCAAGCAATGGCAGACAGAGGACAAACTCTTAGGGCTACTTTGTTCTCAGAAACAATGCAAGACCACAGTCAAAGCTGTATTATATACTGTGGCTGAGGACTACGAGACCATCAGCCTTGATGTTGACTGTCACTGCGCTGCCAAGAAGCTATTCTTTGAAGGCAATGTTAGTAAGAATAATTGCAAAGGCATGAGTAAGGCCACAGACAACTTCTGATGAGGATAATGACACTGACAAAATGGTTATGTTGGTCAGTCAAATTCAGACTTCGCATCGTACATAATCCTGCACGTATTCAGCCAATCAATATGCAAAAGGGTGTGTGACAACCTCTAGCAGAGCACTGATTGCTGTGACATACCAGAATAAAGGCTGGGAAAATGTAGGGTTTTGGAAGTGCTGTGTATGCCTTTGGTCTGGACTACCAAGCTTCTTAGCCTGTAGCACCTTTATTTCCAACCTCAAAGCTGGGTGCTCTGTTTTGTGTACCAGTTGCTAAGTACAATGCTTCCACACAGCTCCCCTTCCCAAATGTGTTATGCAAAAATCAGCACAGTTACTCATGCCATAGTGCACTTGAAAAAACACCTTACCAGTCAACGGCATCGTTTCCAGGTAACGCTCTGGCTATTGATGCTATGCTATGCTGCGATGCTATGACACAATGCTATGGAGAAAGGCTTTCCTTGAACTATTAATAAACAGTTGTCCAAGTGAGTACAACATTCACCGTGTGCCTCAAGAAGGAAATCATGGTTAATTTTTTTTTTTTCCTGCAGGTACACAGCTTAAACAGCGTTTGATGTGCATTTTCTTTTCACGTGACACTGGCCTCCAACGAAGCAAATATTCACTGCTTGTAACAGTATTTGAAACAGATATAAAGGGTAACCTGTTGGAGCATCTCAGCAGAACAGCAGTGAGTTCTAATGAAGGCAAACTAATTAAGATGACTGTTTGTTTTATTACAAGTTGTGTGTCCCCATTGACAAAGCTGCCTGATGGGAGAGTACAGAGAAGACAGAGTCAGGTTCTTCTCATGGGCACGCAGCTAAAGGACAGGGATGGGCAAGGGAAATTCTTCCCAGATAGGAGGAATTCCTTTTGGACCAGAGCGTGGTCAGACTCTGCAGCAGTGTTTCGGGGTGGCTGACAAACCTCCCTCCTTGCAGATATTCAAAGCTCATCTGGAAGAGCTCCTGAGCAACCTGATCTACTCGGACCGCTGTGACTAGGGGCCCTTTCGGGGGACAAAAAATTATTTTGCAGTTCTTGGATTCTAAATGGACTTGGGACTAGGAATTTAGAGAAAGAATACAGAGGTTCCATTATTGCCACCTACCAGTATGGACATGAAGCAGCCCATAGAACAACCACAGGTAGCAGATACTGGCATAACTGTGGCAGAAAAACAGTGCAAGGTGATTTCAGCATTGCTCTGCCAGAGGTCTAGGAACATCTAGGCTTCTCCTCAGCCATAAAACATTTTTTTTGTTCCTTTATATTAAAAAAAAATAATAATAGAAAGCAACAATAATAGCATTTAAAAGAAAAAGATGCTGGAAAGGAGGTAAGGAAAACAGTTGCACAATAGCTGTTAAAAGACAAAACCCTCCTGGGTTAGTTTTTATACAAGAATAAAAACTATTCTTACTCTTATATGACTAAAGACAAGTATGAGAGACAGACAAAAGCCTCTAGGAAACTCCAACATTTTTAACTGGGTTTTCAGTGTGAATTGGAACATTAGGCCCTGCACAAGTTGCCCTGTTCAACTGCCTAAGGATCACCCTTGAAATAACATCAATTGCCTATGAGCAGAGAGGAGGACTTCTCAAGATTTTAAAAGCCCCATTCTGTGAACGATGGCTCCTCAAACATACACTTAAAATCAGGTGGATCTTTTAGAAGTATTTTAGGTGCTCTTGAAGAGCTGACAGAAGTAATACTTCTAGTATTACCATTTAAACATGGGCACTTGGACAACTCTAAAAAATGTAAGTGATGTGCGGAAAGAGCTAGAACACCCCAAATTTAATAATAACAATTACAAATAATAATAACCGGAAAAATAAAATTCTTTATTTGCATCTAATATTGGAAGTTTGTTTCTCCAAAATATGTCTTACAGAAATAGGTCTAGAACTCTCTGCAGAGCCCTGTTTTTCTGAGAAGGAAAAAGGCTAAAGCCATTCTTTTTGATAAAACACATTCCTTGAGGATAGCACTGCCTTTCCAAACATGAAGGAAATAAGAACGGTACTCAGTAACCCGGGGAATGACTGGGAGAAATTAAATGAAACAAAAGGCAGCTTAAGCTTCATTTAAAAATCAGTGCTCTGCCTTTGCTGTCTGGCACAGAGGAATAAGGATTTCTAATTAGGGTTTCTCAGAACAACAGGATGGAGACTTAGCTCAAGTCGACATCCGAGACCTTTCTAAAACAAAGGCTTAAACTGTGGGGGAGTTTTAGCTTAGTTTTACTGGAACCTTCCTCCATTTTCTCTTCAAGCAGCTTCTTTTCCTTTCATTTTCATAAAATCATAGAATCATTTCGGTTGGAAAGGACCTTCAAGATCATCAAGTCCAACCACCAGCTCAAAATTACAAGTCTCCCCCTACACCACGTCCCTAAGTGTCACGTCCACATCTCTCAAATACTCTCAGGGACCCCACCACTTCCCTGGGCAGCCCATTCCAACCCCTGACCGCGCTTCCATGAAGGATTTCTTGCTAATGTCCAACGTAAACCTCCCCTGGCACAACTCGTGCCCTATCACCTGTCACCTGAGGAGAGGCCCCCACCTTGCTGCAGGCTCCTCTCGGGTAGCTGTAGGAGCAATGAGGTCTCCCCTCAGCCTCCTCTTCTCCGGCCTAAGCAACCCCAGTTCCCTCAGCCACTCCTCATTATTTTCTAGGCCCTTCAGCAGCTCCACAGCCCTTCTCTGCTCACTCTCAAGCACCTCAATGTCCTTCTGGTAGTGAGGGGGCCAAAGCTGAACGCAGTACTCGAGGTGAGGCCTCACCAGAGCTGAATACAGAGGGACAACCACTGCCCGGGTCCTGCTAACACTAGCTCTAACACAAGCAGGGTGCTATTGGCCTTCTTGGCCACCTGGCCACAGAATCAATGTAAGCATCAAATATTACTTGCAGATATGATGGAAGCATAACTTTAAATAATGCAATTATTTCCTACAGGCAGAATGCCTTTCCTACACCTTCATTTAAAAAATTAACCAATTTCTGCAAGCAGCTGGATGAGCTGACAAAACCTAACACCCCGGTCTTGCACAAGAAACGGTGGCAGAATAAGACAAACACCTTCCTCATTAAAGTAACTCTGCCACCATGACCGGATTACTCTTTTCTTGCCGATAACATCTACTTGCTGTGTAAGGAATTGCAGTCCCACAATAAGTAAAGAACCTGACAAAGCTCAGCCCATTTGCAACACCTGCCCGGCAATACACCTCAGCTTGCCCTTGCTACAGGCACGTCAAATAGCTTTCAATATAAAAAGCAAGCACCTTTCAGCCCATGTTGAAATAATACAGCTTAATCCATATGCACTCCCCTGTATAATCTAACTGAGAACAAACAAACAGAAAATAGCCACAGCATTGATTTACTCCTGCTGTTGCTTCTTCAGCGCTATTGTCCTTTTAGTGAGTTTTGCAACAACTCTGGAGGCCTGGGCAGCGCGTTCCTCTTCCAGCAAGACCTCTTCAGAAATCAATAGCACCTATTCAAGGGATTTATGGCGTGATTCTGCAAAATCCTTTCACGGTAGCTTGCATAACTTGTTAGGGAAACTGTGCGCAGCATTATCTTTACAAGTGCTTTTCTAAGACTTGGGGAAAAAAAAAAGAAGTCAATGAAGGTATAGTTGCACAAGTAGCACACAAGTATCTATTAAATAGATGTAAGCCTTCAAGGTCATTTTAAGAATGACTTATTGGGGGAAAAAATCTTATCTCTGACTACAGGAGAGGTATTACCACTTAAAGGCAGGATACCACTCTATGTAAGTGGGAGTACTGGATTCTTTACCAAGTTCAACAGTGCTGTAACAAAGGCAGGATGAGAAAACGCCGAGATTTCTGATCAATAGCTGTCATCAGCAAGTTCTCAGTGTGAGGCAACTCAAAGTGATGAATCTGGTAATAAAACGTTTAATAATTTGCTCTGCTGAAGAATGAAACATGACCCAAGCACAGCAAAGTCTCAGGTAAGCCCCAATTAGAGCAAGTACGTAAATCATCCTTTGCTTGCGAGTCCCTCTGCAGCACTGGGAAGTTTCTTCCTCAGCACACAGGCGTTACTGCCCTGCCTCCCTCTGACTGCTGATAGCCCGTGCAGTAGCTGTTATAAAACAACGAAAAAAAATAAATATATATATAAATATAATCATGGGGCAGCTGTCTTGAGCTACCTCAGAGTGCACCAGACAGGCAGCTCTGAAGAAAACTCTTCCCTTTTTCCCCATAACCTTTTCCCCAGCAATCAAACACCTGGAGAGTTCATGGAGGTTGGTTTGTGAAAGCAGAACACAGACGACAAAACCTTTTGCAAACCCAAACGTAGGATTGCCTTCTCCTGAGAGCGTTGTGTTCCCTAATAGTGAGACAGAGAGAAAAAACTTGTTTAATGGAGACAAACATTTCCCTCGCAAACAAGATGAGGCAGCTGAGGGTGACAGCATCCCAAGTTACCATCCCTCTGAGATGGAGCTGTCCAAACATTTCCATATACAAGTTCATAAAAATGGACTGGAAGTTTGTTATGCACAGGAAAAGCCAAACTTGGTCACATCCAGAGTAAGAAGGCAGGATGTACGTATTTCTGATAGCAGTTTGTCATGCCCAGTGGCAATACAGAGTTAACTTTTCAATCTTCATTGTTCCTCTCCTACCTAATTTGTTAAATTTTACTGATAGACCTAATCATTAATTCACTTCAGATCACTATCTGCAAATTATTTCAACACAGGGGAAAAAAAAACTACAATAGATTGAAAAGCACGTTCTTCCAAGAGTTTCCCTAATTATAACCAAAGTAACAAGGATAACTCAAAGACAACACCAGCCTGAGATACTAAAATAACAAATTAATAGGCTGCATACAGAAATATAACATATATTGATCTTTGTCCAAGTGCTAAGATCGAGGGAACTAAAGCGTACGAAAGCAAATCATTATCACTTCTGCAGAAATTTCCAAAGGAAAAATAATTAATATTCTTTGTTGCAGAACTATTTTTAATTATATTTATCATGTTGGAACTATCCCTACACGTATTCGTTCCAAAGCACTAAAACTTCACAGCAAAATGCAGCGCAAGGTGAAAATTAAAAATAGATAATTAGCTATATAAAGGTACTGAATAGCTACAGCATTCATCTTCCATCCTCATTGTACAATGGCAGAACTGGCTCTACCTCTAACTATCTGAAATAAAGACAGCACAGACACCAGACATGCATTTCCCAGTCCCCCCGTATTCCTACAGTGGATGAAATAGAAAGATTTGTGGAGAACGTCCACATAATAACATCATGGAGATGATTTTGAGGACATAGAAAAGCGGATTAAGTTGCCATTTGTCCCCTAATACTTGCACTTGCCTTCAAAAAGGAAATCTTTAAAATTCAGTATGCATTTGACTGTGTTGAAAAGTAATGAACAGTAATAATATGTAAATAATGTATTTGACATGGCCATGGTCTCAGTCTGAACTAATCTAACTAGGTACATTACTTAGTAAACATTCTGCATATATCCAAGAGAATTCACTCATTTGGTTCATTATCTAGTCAACAACAGTGTCAGAGAATGAAATGGGTATAAATAAAAGAACAAATTATGCAAATGTAACATCAGGGAAATACATACACCTCATCAGGAAACGGAGACTTTTTCTTTAAAGCCACATACAACCAACCCGGTCCTTTGTTACCATCTTTTTGTTTAGCCTTTGTTTTTGCAGTTTTGTTTAGGGTACATTTGTGCAATGAAGTTGAAAATCAAGTTTGTAATAATCTAGGTATTTTCCATGTTATGCTTGCCACAGGAAAGAGCAGGGAGATATAATCAACACACCGGAGCTCTGCTCTTTACAGCCAACCTTATTCTGGTTACCAGTTAAGACTCCAGCTGCCAATGAAAACACCATGAGCCAGCCTTTTATGAGACATCACGATACAAAATCCTTGAAAGGCGCTCACATCATCAAGTTCACCTCCAAGCCTCAAAACAAAAGATGTTTTGAGGCTTGGAGATGCCAAAAAAAACTGGTGATGTTTCTCTGCCAAAACCCCTGGTGATGTACATTTGTGCAGCCTAATCTCAAAGGCCTCAGGGGATGGACATGCCAGAAGGGTCACACGCAACCCATCCCCATGCTTCAGTAACCTTCCTGGAAAGCACCCAGTCTCCAAATCCGCTTCACTGCTTTGCTCCCAACCCTCTGCATACAGCTGCTACTCACTTTGTGCCCCTGTCCCACGCTGCCTTTACAGACACCACTCTTCCTTAGCTTGCCTTTGAGGATGCCAAAGACAACAGCATCGAAGCCTTCACTCAACCGCAGCTGCAGTCCCCTACATCTACAGCTTCTCTGCTTCCACAAGGTCTGTTAACCTGTCATTGAAGGGAATTAGGTCAGTTTGACATGTTGTATGTTTGATAAATCCATGTCAGCTGCTAGGTGCCATCGTGCTGCTTTCTCATGATTGCATGGCCCAAAC
This sequence comes from Anas acuta, assembly GCF_963932015.1. Classification (NCBI taxonomy): domain Eukaryota; kingdom Metazoa; phylum Chordata; class Aves; order Anseriformes; family Anatidae; genus Anas; species Anas acuta. Next base: position 3,402,330 of record NC_088985.1, read on the forward strand.
ATTTGCTCCAGTATTTTTCTCAAAACAGAAGTTAGGCTGGCTGACTACTCTGTCCTGCCTACAGCCTTTTTTTTTTTTTTTCTCGCCACTTTATTTCTCCTCCTTTTTCTACAAGTGTTTATGCTGACATTCTTCAGTCTCCTACAACTGCACAGAGGTTTCTTTTTCCCAAGGGCCTAAGATGTGACATTAAAAATAAGTGAAAGCAAAATAACAAAACCTAAAAATATTAGTTCCAGCTCCCAGCTAACTGCATTTCCTCTAATCAATCCGTCTCTAAAGTATACGTCAGCAAGCAGCATATTACCCTTTTAAAGGGCCTGCTATGCAAGCCATCTGGATTAACATTTAAGCTACATTAAGCTGCAAGACAGCGCATCTCTTCGTACCATCTTCTTATGAGGGAAGATGCATTCATACATTTCTTTATGTCAACATCCATCACAGACATCAACATGCCATTAGCTCCAAGCATAGACAACAGAAACAGAAAAATGCAGTATTTAATAGTCTATTACTCCCTTTGTATGCATATCACAAGCAGAGGAGTGTATGACAATGCCACTTCTAACTTAAGCATCAGCCACGCTAAATCCTACACATACCCCAGATGGTTTTAGATCTTACAGTCCCAGAGCTGGTTTGGCAGGAGAGTCCTACAGAGTCATTAACAGAAGAGATTTACCATTGGCAACAGTGATTTGGTTTCAAGACCCTAGAGGTCACTGGAAATGCATGCTCATATCTACAAATAATCAAAGACCAGGGTGTCTGAAACACTTTTCCGCCTTTATTTAATGAATCAGAGTCACAGAATGACCTAGGTTGGAAGAGGCCTCCAAGATCACCTAGCCCAACCTCTGACCTAACACTACCCAGTCCCCCACTAACCCAGATCACTGAGCTCTGCATCTAAACGTCTTTTCAAGACTTCCAGGGATGGTGACTCCACCACTTCCCTGGGCAGCCCATTCCAATGCCTCACAACCCTTTCGGTAAAGAAGTTCTTCCTAATATCCAACCTAAACCTCCCCTGGCACAACTTTAGCCCATTCCCCCCAAAAGAAGCGCTCACACAACCCCTGAGAATCAGCAAGAGCTGTTTATTGCCGGGACATCTTGTAGGCAAGCCTGCGGGATGTTTGTGGGGTGTGTGGTGGCCCCAAGCTAATGCTTGCAATGGAGCCTGAGCAACGAGCAGGGGGCTCGCCGGGCACTCCTGTCTTGCTGTTGATGCTCTCGGATGGCAGAGCACAAAGACATGCCGCAGTAGTCCCAGGCCTGTCCCAGCAGAGGTGGATCCACTTCCATCCATTCCTCCACGCCTGGTGGATCCAGCTCCGTGGGCTCCACGGTGCTGGGCAGAAGGCTAAGCCAGTCCTTGCCCAAGACTGCCCAAATGGGACAGCCCTGCACCTCCCATCCTGTGCCCTGGGTTTATTTTTAACACTGCTTTTTAGGTATTTTTTCCACTGAAGTGAGAGTACCTGGCAACTACTAGAATACTAAAGAGACTTCAGTCTCTTTAGGGAGAGCAAAATGGTCTTGTGTTGGAAATGAACTGCTGGCAGTGTTAGTGCTCCCCATTAGCTTTTTTTTTTACATTTTTAAACCAGTTCAGGTTATTTTCATTAATGAGTGCATCATTACAATTCAGGATGTTTAAATCACAGTGTGCTGAGGATTCAAAATTCCATCAATGCTTCGTAAGAGAAATTTTCAAAGTAACCTATTGCTCCAGTGACCGTATTTTCTCTAAGGAAAGAAGCAATTTCAAGACATGAAATAACGTACAATATTATTTAAATAAGCTTAAAGAGCAACCCATCTGAAGGAAAGGGAAATCTAAACACTGACTAAAAATAATATAAGCAGAGAGATGCACAGCAAGCCTTTTTCTGCCACAGTCGCTGTAAACCAACACAACGAGCTTTATGGCTGTATAGAGATCTTGATTAAGCCCCGGAGAACAAGGTGAAGTGTTATAGCGAAAGATTAGTTCCTCTGTGCAGTTGTACTGCTAACAACTTAACCTGTGCCTCACTGCGCACTGACAGACAATGCTGCTTTGACAGGAGCAGACATGGAATTTATTACGGGGTTCACAAAGTGCCAGTCAAAACCAGAGAGTTACAGGCAGGGGATTCGGCTTGCTGCCCTGCGCTGGGGAATGACAAAGCTACACGCAACTGGAGTCAGTGTTTTGACTGTGAAACAAAACCAAAAACAAACACACAACCTCCCACAAACTAACAGGCACTGGATAATATTATCTAACATCAGTGTCATCTACTGAAAAGGAATTTAGGAGTGCACTAAGACAGCAAGCCATGCTCAGACTAGTGTTTCGGAGCAATTTGACTGGTCTATCAAGTACAATGTTAGGATCCTGGCAAGGCAATGAGCTTAAACAGAGGAGACAAATTGAAAGACTAGGGAAATTGGTATTATCCCAGAACTTTATTTCTTTCCTACAGTTCCATAATGTATGAGAAAATGAGTAACAAAGGACTATTGAACAGAAGATCTGAAGAAGTAATAAATGCTGAAGATGAATGAGGACACTTGGGTCATCAAGCTGCTGTACCGGTAACCAAAGAAATGATTCTTCCAAATACGATTCTAAGCACTAACCTCTAAATCAAATAGCCTTGGGAATTCTAAAAATTATCTGAGTAACCTAAATGAAGTACAGTATTGCATTTTTTTCCTACAGTAAATAGATCTAGAAAAAAATTTCTTGTGGTTGAAACCTTGCATACTACTCAGTGTAAGTTTTGGAAAACAGAGATTTGCCTTCATCCAACAGGTGAAAGAATTATTTCCTTAAGACTGCCAGCTGAAGTGGTAACTTGTTTGCTTTATATATTTATACATCTGTCTTATTACAAATCACATCAACAATATTCATGAAATAGCGTAGGAACTGCAAACATGCATCATGAGTTCTGAGAGCACTCCTTTCCTTTCAGAAACACGTCAATCTCTGTCAAAAACCCAAGTGGACAAGGAACCCAAGTGCTATAAATAAGTGATTATCTCCAAGCTCACCAAACAGCTGGCTAACCTTTCCATTCGTGAAGTGTTCAAATTCCATGATGCAATCTTGTCTGTTTTGACACCTATTCCTATTCAGCAAGACTGACAAGCAATTTGCAAGCAGCATCAAAATTTAGCAAAATGCTGGCTATCCAAAGGTTTCACTGCAGTGTTAACAGAACTGACCTGCTCAAGTATGTAGAAAGGGGTAAAACTAAAAAGAAAAAATTATAATTATTATTAACCTCTTAATGACAGCAGTCATTCACCACCCTCATGAATACATACACTGAAAATTTCAATTTAAGGTGTTCATGTAACATGACCAGTTCATTGACTAGGTCAGTATGTAATCATTCTAATGAAATTTTGTTTTGTTTTGTGTTTTTTTTTTTTTTTTTTTTTTTTTTTTTTTACTTTTCACCTTTACATTCTCCTTTTAAGACAAAATAAAGCAAAACAAAAAACAATCTGCAGCCTTACTTTTGCAATCATACATCACACTTTACCTCTTTTTATTATCTATTCTATAAAGTTACCTGTTTTCACGTCTTTCCTTTTATCTTGAAGAAGTAGAGGCAAGAAGGAAAGTTTATAAAGACAGTAAAATCAGATTTGATGCTTGGCTGTTTGTTTCCCCTCTGTTATCTTTAGTAACTGTTTCCTTATTTCTTTCTCTAGTATAACGAGAAAAAAGAATGAACTGATTTCAGTCTAGGATGGTTCCATGAAGTCCAGTGAATGAACAGTTATCTGATCCAGTCATCAGCTCCGTGAACTTCTAAGCTATTGGTGGAAAAGGAAAACCTACTCATACACATATCCAAATTCTGAAGGCCTCCAATAATAAACATATCTTTCTACGCAGCTTTTCAGAATGGGTTGTTTTAATAATAAAATTTTGCCTCCCTCCCTGCAATGTACGCGCCTTTACCTGCTCAGTTGCTAGTAAAGAGCTGCACAGACAAACATCACCTGTCTCCAGCCAGTATGCTCAAATTCCCCAGTAAAGATGGAGCACTGGTAAAGCCAACCCAGAAAGTTAATGTAGATTAAAAGAAATTGAAAAGAGTGATTCAAATGGAGATTGCCCTATGGCCTCCACCCTGTGCCCTAATAAGCCTGTTTGTACGAAGCCTAGCACAAGGAATGCATAATGAAATTACTTTCTCTGTCCTCTTCTCCACCTGCCTGCTCACTGTCCTTGCCTCTATCTGATTTTTATGACACTCAAAAATCTCAAGTAGTAACGTGCCTATTCTCCCTCCATCAGTGTTCGGTGCTGATTTGGTGCCAGCCAGCAATAATGCTTTTACCTTGACAATGACTTTATACTGCTGACCTAAAGCACAAAGCTGCCAGGCACTGAAAGTAAGAAGCTTTAAGATATGCTACGGAGACAAAATATAGACATCATCCAGGTCCCACTAACTCCATGCTTCTTAAATCCCGAACTACAGGTTATAAAGAAACACTTATCTGAACTCAGTTAGTTTCACAGAAGGAATAACGAAGACCACAAGATACAAAGACTTACCAAGATGGCCTGTGTTTTGAGCTTTTAAAATCTGAGGATGCTATGAACTGTACAGAGTACACACCAACACCACAACAGCATTCATATTAGCTTGCTTTTTAACTCGTAAGGACTGTTAGTTCTAGCAAGTCTTTCAAGGTAACCTTAGGGGCTTCTCTCTCATCCCTTTGGTTCTTTAACTAATGCTTAAAATCATATAAACTACGGTGAATAAAAAAGTTTCCCTGAGAAAAAGGAGCTCCAGACAAGCTAGTAAAATGTTCACTGTTTAAAATGAATACAGAACATTGGCAATTACAGAAGAAATTTCAAAATAAATTATCTACTACCCACCACGGCTTTATCATGGACAGGTGAAGTGCACCAACTCAGACCAGAACACAGTAATTATTAAAGATTATTCCAAGATTGTATTCAAGCTGAAAAAAGCACATAAATTGCCAAGATTTTTATTATTATTATTATTATTTTTAATATTCTATTAATAATTGTCTAGATAAAAGACACAAACATTGACAGTTTGCTGGATATCCTCAGAGACACTTATCTGCTGGAATCATCGCGTAATTATAGAGACTCGAAGATTTGATGGATTTTTATGTAATTTTCCAGATCAGATGCTAAGACTAGTGGATCCTTCTTTTAACATCCTAAGCTGCTGGACCATTGTAAAACCATGGCAGATTGCTAAAATCCTGCACAGCCAAACCAAAAACAAACAAAACCTCAACCCCGTGAATAAGTAAATAAATAAATCTCCACTTCTCTTCTGTACTACATATTCTGCTAAGCCCTATACCTTCCAATGGGCTTCCAACAATTTGTCAAAAAGAAGCAGAGGTAATGCAGTCCCAAAGTGAAAGAAAACACATTTCAGTTGAAGTGCTACGATGAGCAAAAGATCCCCAACAGATGTTGACTTGGCTCTAAAAATGAAGTTAATTCTGTGTCAAACCTTGTGTTGGCACACTACAACTATGGAAATAGGAACAGTTGCTAAATTTTAACCCCCAGCTTGATTATCTAAACATTTAATGAATGATGAAGACAATATCGTGCAATAATTGTTGTTTTTTCCTCCTTTTTTTCTCTGTTCACACCAGGGATACTCAACCATCATGGTATTAGACTACTTGAAAGAACAGTATTAACATGAGTAAGTTAAAAACAACAACAAAAAACAAACCAGCAGACTAAAGAAATAAACAAAATGATAATGAATTTGAGAGTTTTAGAATATTTTCCTGAAGAATTTTAATCCTGAATTTGTCCAGGACACTTCAATACTACAAGTCAAGCAAACTTATTCAGCTCCTCTAGGTTTACGCAAAGATAGAAGGGAAGTTCCATTTCCGAGAAAATGGTACTTCTTTCATTTTCCAGCCCAACTGTACTTTCCATTTCTTGAACACTCCTGAAAGCCTTAGGTCCAATGCCACACTGACCCGTTACCAAGAAAGAAGGTACCCAACTGGAACTTCCAGGACGGCAGGCTTTCCTGAACAGCTAAGAGGTAAGACAGGTACAGTAATTGAAGCATTATGTCTCCAGTGTGATTCAGGAAAAGAGGAAAAAGGAATACCAAGACTTATCTTTTCACAGAAATTCACATTTTACAAGAGGGATTTTTTTCAATGTTTGGTGAAAAAAAAAAAGTAATTTTTCATTCTGCAAGAAAATTAAGCTTTAGTACCCTGCATTTAGACCATAGCTGCCTTTACTGGAAGGCATAAATTAAAAAGGAGGAAGCTGCCATTTGAAGATCCTCTCCAGTAACGAGGGCCGTGCAGAACAGCCCTATGGACCAAGCTGGGGAAACACGAGTTGTTGTCATTAGGAACAATACAAGATTACTCTCTTTTTTTTTCACGAGAACATCACTTCACTTGTTCAAGTTTAATAGTTTATTATGCCTTTAATTATAACACATTTTCCCATACCACTTCAACTTTGTAAAATTACCTCATATGGTGAGTGACTGAAATATTTAGTCACAGAGAAATCACTGGCTGAATGAGATTTGGGAATTTACCGCTGTGTAAATGAGGTCATGAAAGCCTCAAGAGCTCCCTGCAGGATGACTTTATAGTAGAACTGCAATTTTGGAATATACATGCGGGTGATAATTCTAAAGCTACAGAACATTAGACCCAAAAAACTGACATGGGATTTTGATAGAAGAAGCTGGTGAATTTACTAGAAAATAAACTGAAATAAACTTGCATGCAGATTGGCTGTAATTACTCAAAATACCAGGAGAACACATTTTTGAACCACTTTATGACAGGAACGTTTGTATAAACATGTAGAAACAGAGGCAAACAATTAAACAGCCTTCCTCAGTCACCAACTTCTAATATAGCACAGCTCCAGGTTTGCTCTCCCTTTCCAGGAAGAGCTAGCTGAATTGCAGTCCAAGCAACGACTCAACGTAAAGTATGAACTCACAATTATAAAAACGTTCTCCTTTTGCTGTTGCTGAAGATTTACCAGAATTCATTCCATGGCTTACAGAAATTTCAATGTAAAAAATTCATGCAGCAAGCTAGTAAATGGATCTGGATGCGTGGGATATTCCAAAAAGAGAGCACTCATAGATACGCTGTTCTAATGGTTCTTTAGATGGAGAATACCCTTCTGAAGTCTCATTTCTTTCAATGAAGGCAGCGCTGCTCCCCTCCTCCCCACAAAAGGGCTTCTGAGACTCAGCTAGACTGGAGGGACATTTCCTGAAGTCATGAAGGACTTTCTAGGCAAAACACCTGGGCCTTCCCTCTGTATCTTAATATGTGCTTGATCACATTGCCATTTATGCTTTTAAGAAAACAAACACAAATCTCCATTCTGCAACTTTCTTGATCTTAAAGAATTCCCATCACATCTTCACCAGGCAAGAAGGAATTGTCCTCAACTGGAACAAATCCTCTGCTGGAAAAGCTCCTCTCCTTACCTGGCAGTAGGTTTCTAGTGCCAGACAAACTCGCCTCCGAGCCACGTCTGTGAAAAATTCTGCATCACCCTAATCAAATCACAATCCATCCAGACAAAGATGATCAAGTCTGTAAAAATCTGAGCAATAGTCCTTGTTAAGGCTGTTAGTGAGCTCCCACACTTTCTTGTGTGTATCACTACCCTTCTGGAGTAATGAACTAAGGAAAAGTAGAGGGCTACAGAGAAATAAAGGATAAAGCAATATAGAGAAGGAAGAACTGATTAAAATCAACAAGACGACACACAAAAATACAGCCTCAAATTCCAAGCTACGCTTTGTCACTGGACAGGAGCTCACTACCGCTTCCTTAGTGCTTGTAACAGAGAGAGCCTGAGCTGAGCGCGTTTTCTTCTTGTACCCATTTTTGCAAGCACACCAAAGGAGCAGACCACATTGCCCTGCTGAAAGCAATGAAATAGAAATAAGTAAGTGCATTTCCAGAAGAACACAACATGAAATACTTGCTAACAGAAATGAATTAACATAGGCTTTAAATACTTTGGATAAGTTAGGGACTGCATGGAGAAAACTAAGGAGAATCTAATTGCTGTCTTCAGCCACCCAATGGAGAAGATGACAGAGCTGGACTCTTCTCAAGGGAGGAAGGACACAAATCGTAGAAAGGAATATTGTGGCTTGAAGTTAAGAAAAAAACACAAAACATTCCCAATGAGTGCACTGGGACTGGTTTGCCCAGAGGCACGGTAGAGTATCCTGTCTTGGAAATATTCAGAACTCAGCTGGAAAGGCCTGAAGCAACGCGGTCTACCTTTGAAGTTAGCCCTGCTCTGAGCAAGAGACTGAACCTCACGATCTTCAGAGAAGTCTTAAAATTATGTTGTGACCTGAATGTGATGCTTTCTGCTCCTGGCAGAGGGCTAGCCCCAGTGCTTAAGAAAGCACTTTTATTTTTTTGCAGGCTGCATTAGGGGGAGCAAACCTCTATCTTCAGAACGTGCCAACTGCTCTTCCCTGAATCAGCCCGAGGTTTATAAATCTCACCTTCTTCCTGTCTGTCTCTCCTCTTTCTCAGTCTCTCTCTCATATAAACTATATATTCTGCTGCTATCTGGCTTCTGGCAAAGGTGTCAGCAAAGACTATCCATTATTTTTTTAAAAACACGAGACGCTAACATGAAAGATAGCAGAGATCCTGAAAACAACCGATCCAAGTCTCAGTTGCACTAAGGACTTTTCTACTACCTAATGAACTGAAAATGGGACTGTAAGTCATTAGCTGTATACAATCACCTAAAAGTCACCCCACATGTGTCTGCCCAAGATTGGCTCCCATCATATTTGCTTCCACCCTTATCTGTACAGCATTTGCAGCTTCTGTTGAACGTGCTGTAGCCATTCTAGTGGAAGTCCAATGCTTTGAATGCCCACGTGTGTAGTAACTACTGCTGACAAAGATGACATCGATATAAATAATTCTATAAATGCTATCTAACTACTGATTTACCAGGAAAATCCTGAATGCTATTTCAAGGGATGAAACAAGGTTATATTACTGAGTGGCATCTTTCCTTCTACTTCACTTTCTCACATGATGTTAAGGGTTTCCTGGACGAGCAACAGGTCCTACGCGGTTGTAACAGAACAACACAAACCAAACGTAGTTATTGTCATCTCAAGAATGGAAGACAGTAATACAAGGAAGCACTCCTTAAAGGAACATTATACAGGCATAATATTGAAGAAAAAGGCAGAAAATTGAAACATCACAGAGGATAAGCATGCTTGTTTACCCTACACATAATTAACCTAAGGAGCTCACTGATGTAAAGGATCAGTAAGGTCAACAGCTTAGTAAGACTTAAAAGGAGGATTAGCCATTTATCTGGGCACTAAGAACGTCTACAGTTACTTCTGATAACATTAAACATGTATAAGGGCTATTTAATCCCTGTGTTTCAGGTGTGACACAGACACTGCTGCCAGGGGTTAAGAAGGGACCCCACCCTGAGCACCAGAGATGCTCATTATTTAGACTAATTGCAGCGTTGGAGCAGACTGCATTGCTGCTCTCACCAAGGTCTGTGTCTTCTCTCTGAAGACAAGTTACAAAAGTGCCATAGAAACCTTCTTAGCAAAGACACCAATGTGATTATGTTGCCTTGGTAAGAGCCTTCAAACACAGACTACGCGAGTGGCTTTTCCGAATAACAAACACAAAAGACACACTGTGGGTGACAGGAATTCACATCATCTTTGAAATCCTGGGAATGAATAAAGGACACCTAGAAGCTGATAAAAAGGCAATTAAAAAGTGAAAACAATATTCTAACACAAGGAGGTGGGCGTTTACCACTCAATTGAAACAATAATACAACAAGTTTAAAAATAGAAGTGGTAAGTTTTCTGCAGTTTGCAGCAAATTCCACCAAAACAACACTCAGCATAAAAACCTATTTCCATACCAGGTTGTATAAGAGAATAAAGCATGGTCTGCTAACATCTAAGACCCCTAACAAAACTCCCTACATGTGCATGACAGGAGGGAAATTTCAGTGGACATATTTACATGGGGCTGACCATGGTTTTGGTGCAAATGCCAGCTCTTTGGGGCTCTAGCTGCTGTAGCCTCGAGTCTGAAACCCCACATAGACACCGCCTGCTAGGAGGGCTCGAAGCCCTTCTGGTCTGTTATAAGGAAGCCTGGGGCTGAGCTGGGGAGGAAACTGAGCCATCACCTTGCAGTGGCTCCCAAGTCACAGCCTAACCAATACACACTCAAAGAAGTTACCCAGCACAGCCAAACACAACCAGCACGAACAAATAGACTCCGGAGTCACTTTGGACAGCAAAAGCATACCAGTGAGGAGTCAGTCAGTCAACCTACACATCTCAGTATAAATGCATAAAAGAAGGGAATTCCTGCAAAAAATAAAAATAGAAACGATGCATTATTAAGGCAGTGGTGAAATCTGCGAGCTTATGGAGGAATTTGTTGTGAAGTATTTCCTCATAGCATTATTAGGTGGAGTAATTATGTGGCCTGGATTAAGCCCTGCTGTTTTTGTCACCACGTTGTTTTGGGGTGACACACAGCAAAACCACTGCAGCTATTTACAGAGATGCTGACAAAGTGTCTGAGAAATACTGTTAGCATTCTGCTACACACCCACTGTGTGTTACAGCTGCCACTTTAGGGTCTCCAACACACACTGGCTGAATTCAGATAGCTGGTGACCATCAGCACAGAGGAAAAGGACAGAACCAGGCAACGAGAGAAAAAATGAATTATATTGTGTTAATCCCCCCGCCCCCTCCAACAATAATTAGTAACAGCTCCCAAAAGGTTGAAGAGGTCTTTCAGCAATTATTAAAAGCAATTCCTTCTGTGCTTTCAAAGCAATGGTTAGGTCACATTTCACACATGCAGCACATAAACCCATATAAAGCTCAGGAGAGCCCAAGGGTTAATTTCAGAGGGGCTGGGGCTTTCAGAGCCCGTGTCAGGGTGTGTTCCAGCTTGGGCGTTAACACTGTGGACCACTGCACAGATTTAAACCTAAAATTTGAGCCAGGCTGCACACACAATATAAACATAACCTTTTAAATGCCAAATTGTAACACTACGTATGTATTATTTATACCCAAACATATACAAAAGATGGAAATCTACTGGAAGTAATGAAAAATGCCCAAAGACTTTTAAGAAGAATCTCTAGAAATAGGTGTAAAACTGAATTTTACCATTAACTGCAAGACCTTCAATCATCTCTTACCTGCAAACTTGCCTAGAAATGCAAACAACAATATTGGCATGCACGCTAAACACCACATCAGAAGAGTTTCTAAACAAACAAACAAAAAATTAAAATTCAAAAAGATAACCCACCATGGGCTTGATACCTGCTTTCTCCAAATAGCTTCATGAATTAGATTCTGAATGGCAACACTATTCCAAAGTTACAAAAATGCTTAAGAATAAGTTGCACAGAAACTTTCAGTGCAGTTCACATAGTATCTTGTCTCCAAATGCAGTTAGTATCAAAAGATATAGGAGACCCTGCAGTTTTGAAATGACCTGCTTCCTCAAGATGTTCTTCTTAAGCTCCCATAATTAGAGGTTGGCTAATCTTCAGAAACATGAAATACTTTTCATCTTACTTCCCACTATTTAGCCAGGTTAAAAATTCATGATATTATGTATTTGTATTCCTTTTGTTCTTCTTTTAGGAACGAGGGGGTTTTATCTGATAATAAGGAGTATCAGAAACCATATGGGAAGACCTACAGTATAATCTACAAAACACAAGAAGTTGAACTGGCTTTAAGTGATAAAAGGCAGATTCGACCCAGGGAAGCAGCAAACTAGACAACTTATGGTGGGCTTCTTCTCATCTATCTTTAGATTAACTCAGCATGAAGGTCTACACTGGAATCAGTTTTATGGATTAAGCTTATAGTCAGTGAATATAAACAGACTCCCCCCCCCCAACATATCAACCTTGTAAGGTGAATCCTACTCTACGGCCTTGGATTTCTGCATCAATCAGCAAGGACTGTGGAAGGTAGGAGCAGTTCTCCGTCATTTCAAGTCAACGACCACCCTTTCCTTTAAACGCAAACAATGCAGAAGTAGAAAAGTCTGGTGTAAGTAATGCAGCCACTGCACCAGTCCACCTGTCTCGTTGAATTGGCTGCACTAAAACAAAACCTCCCAGGTAGGGACTTAGGAAAACGACACAAAATTCCTTCTGTACCTTCACTAACAAATATTATCTCTGCAATGCAACGCGCCCTTTATCAACTCTGTGATCAGGTACGGGTTCATTATGGTAAGTAGCTTAAAATGAAATCCTTTGAATTTCTTTGCATAAAAGATAGCTTCCCTTTCTGCTCAGCAAAGATTTATGAACTATTGCAAGAAAGATCACTATTACAGCAATTAGGAATCCTCTGTGGATTAAAATCTCTGGAAGTCTCCATAACGTTACGAGAGCTGAACACGTTTTCGTTGTGTTATTACTATTCTGACTCCTAAGCACGAAAAGAAACTTTTAATCTCCTCATGCCCTAGGGATCGAGCATTGTATACTGATACCTAGGATGGTCTCAACCTGTCTCAGCATTTTAAGATATATTGATGAATAAAATAATCTGATCCTGAACATAGACTTTTCTTGAAACCCAGAGGTCAATTTTCCCCGTGTGAGACTAGAACAAAAAAAGCGTCCAAGAACCCAAAGTCTCTTAGAATTCATGGTATATCACATGCTATATCACAAGGCACAAGGATGGCGATAGCTTTACACCACCCAGTATCATCACTCTCTGATGGCTTAGTGTTTTATGCAGTCTTTCAAGCATCTAAAGAAGATATAAACAGGCTGCCATGTAACTGCCCTCTGCGACCAAGCAATTTTTGTTCTTGCCTGGCAATCTGTGGGTGCCAGGAGCACCGTGACCCACAAAGCCTCCCTTGCAGCCACTCGGTGAGCACATCCTGGAGCCCATTCAGTGGCACCATGGTCCAGATTCAACTGTCTACAGTGGTATGTAGGAAAACAAAAAAAAATAATAAAAACATTTTCATGTGCATATAAAGGTACTGAACTAGAGAGATGAAAAAATAAATAGTTTCTAAAAATAAGCTGCAGGTCATCCTGCAGAAGCACTCGCTCTTTTTTTACCTGGAAAAATGAAAAGAAATAAAAAAGTAAGAAATAAAAAGCTGTACCACGTATACCTTCAATGAAAGGTCTCCAACTAGGAGAAAGAAACTGCGACCTCTCACCCCAGCATCTGCAACAATTTCCTCATTTACCTTCCCTGCGGGCCAGGATGATTCACTGGCTGCTCCAACAAAACTGTCTCTTAAATGATGTATTAGAATAAACTGTTCTTGAAGAAAAATATGTACTAAAAAGAAGAGCTAGTGGTATAAAAAAAAATAAAGTAAAAAGGCAAATTTCAGAAGTGGAATAAAACATCCAGAAGGGGGGAATAACTGACAGGAGGAGAATAAACCAGGGGATTCTGACAGCCTTCTGGAAGCCTCATTTCTGGCAGAGCTCTGCTGCAGGGCTGACTCTGTGCACGGGCACTTCGCATGGGTACAGCAGCTGCTCCCCTCTCACCACTTCAGCACTGCCCTGCTGCAAGCACTGATGCAAACGCTGCCCTTGAGTAAAAGCCCGGGGTAATTCCTTAGGGAAGCAGGAGGCCACAGTTCGAACATCCTTCCTGCTGTCCTCCTGAACAGAGCAGCAATCCCTACCCTTCCTTCCCAAGTTCCCCAAAGACAAATTCCATTTACTGATGAATGACATGGAGATGACTGAGGAGAATTATTTTTTATATATATAAAATATAGAAGATGCACCAAAACAAAGGCATCTATTAAATAAACCAAGCAAGCAGTGGTTAATTATTAATATCATAGTTAACAGCGGACAAGTAATGGCCACGAGTTTTGTTCCTATTCCAGTCGTCCAGACACTGTACTACACATTAAAAACACTAAGAGCCATTTGCATTTTGCCTTTCGCTAATCAAACCTATTTAACTTAAAATAGGATTTAGAGAATGCCATCATTTTTCCGTGGCAGAGCGGTCAGCCATCTGAATAGAATCGATTAACAGGATGATGAAATATAAAAGGCTGCAAATGTTCGACAATCACCACTATTAACTGTGCAGCAAGATGTAAAACAGAACCAGCAACAGCAACACTGGCTGTAATGAGGGCTTAATGAAAACGCAAACTCTACACTTCGTGTTGCAATGAATAATTGGGAATTACGAAGTATGACAAATATAGCACGTAAAAAATGTGTTCAACATCCACTGCAACTCTCAACTTTGATGATTTGTAACTTTTATTATAAAGTAGAACTAATAATTTATACAATACCTATATCACACTGCAAATCTATGACAATTTTCATATAAGCGGCAAGAGCTACAGATTACAGTAACTAAGCATTAATTAAAGTTTCTTCATTAACTTATTTTCCATTTACAACTGCGTTTCATCTCAGAAGCCCAGGGATGTTATGCATGTGGTCTTGGGAGTCTTAGTCTTGAAAAAAATTGTAGTTAGCCTGCTTCCTCCCGCTGTGGTTCTGATGCTGAATTTCTCTGCAAGTTTTCCAGCCTTTCCCCACCAAGAGGGTAAAATCTTACGTCTATGAAAAATATAGGTCCACAAATTATACATTTACAGGTTTTTTGTTTGTTTGTTTTTTTGTTTTATTTCCGTGAAGCCTACAGGTATTCTATTTCCTATATGATTCCTTTACATACAGAGGTTCTCATGGGATTGTGCTATAGCATCGAGTTTTGTTGTGTGTGGCCACTGTCATTCTATGCAGCTCTCAGGAAAACAGCAAGCGATCCCAGAATAAAACAAAAAAAATCCATCCAACCTTGCCTTTGGAGCAGGAACAACACTGAGCAGCCTGATAGTCAGGCTGTCTTGAAAGAGATAGGAAGACTAGGAGGGACAGAAAAGTACAGCAGCTTTTCGACCACCACGTCAGAAGTCCACACAAGAGTTCTCAAACCGTTCAAGACACAGAGAAAGGGAGAGACTTAAAACAAAATCCCTGTGAACTTGCCATTTGTAATCAAGCCAGGGTGTTAGCATGAATCTAAACCAAGCAAGAAACAATAGCTTTCTGCTTATGGGCATGGAAAGAGCTATGCCAGCACATAACACAAGGGTATGAGCTTTGTTTACTTGAAAAACACAAAATAATCATCAGTTATACCTTCCAAAAATGCCATTCTAAAGTCATTTTATTCTTACCTTTCTTGAATATGCATAAATTCACACAAACACGCAGATACAAGAATTTCTTCTTACATAAGATGCTCGTGAAGCTCTCCCCAGCATTCACATTGTCACATCAAAAGGAGGTAGGAACCAAATACTGTTCCCTTAGACCAGTAGTTTTCAATTTTTTGAGAGAACACTGAACTATTCTTCATGACCACTTTTCACAAACCACTTGCTGCCCTCATCATCAAGTTTTTAATGAATAGCACAAGAAATTGGTTTCCCCTGTGGACCAGCTTTCAATTTTTTTGTGCAGTCTCCAGGACAGCCCCTTGGGAATGATTGTCTTTAATGGTTAGAATAATACAGCAGAGGTGTTCAATACGGGTGTCCAAAATTTAGGCAATCAAATAATCAGCCTGATTTTTCAAAAGGCTACGTACTGACAGCTCATTTTGAAGTTACTTTTTGAAAAATGTGGTCATTTTAGGTCAGATCAATGAAAAAATGCGAGTTTACTTCCATGGAAACAGAACAGGTCTTTAGTTACGTACCTGCATTTAGGCATCTCTGACTGAGTATTATGTTAAAAAAATAAAAAAAAAAATATAAGAGAAAAACTGTAGGAAAATACCTACTTGAAAGTCTATTAAATTTTTTTTCCAGAAAGCTTATTTTTTCAACAGGCGTTTTAAAGAGCGAGCCGTCGTTTCCACTTGTGTCACCTACTCAATTAATAATACCCAACCATAGGCATTTTATTTTAAATTACTTGAAAGGGCAGTTTAAGTACATACATTTTCAGCTAGTTTCTATCAAAGTGATCTCCATATCGAGTTATGCTCTTGGCATACCCCTCCCTTTCATCTTTTGCCCTTCTAAATGGATTACCAACTGCTCAATACTGTCCAAGTCTGTTCAGGGATTCTGATAAAGAGGATCGGCGTTGCAGTGTGGTGAAGTCCAGGAAAACAGTTAACGTTCAATGAAACAAAAGTCTCCAAACCAGTGAATGCAATATGCATGTGACACTTTCTCAAAGTCTCTCACAAATTTCCCTTCCAGTGGACAGGTTTTTCTCTAACACTGCAGTCAAAATCACATCTCCGTACCCCACTCGTAATACAAACCTACCCACGTAGTTTCAGACTCATGCTAGGACAGGTTATGACACAGCACTGCTCGAAACAATGCATCGAGCAATAAAACACTACCCATTAAATCCCTGCCAGAGACAGAATACATGCACTGAGGTGTGACCGGAGAGAAGAAGTCTTCAAGCTGTTTAAGACAAGGTAGTTGATACTTGATAGTCTTTAGGTATCTCAATAAAATTTCCATCTCATTAATCCAGAGCCCATACGCATTTGTTAGGAAGCTTCCTCTGGCAGTTGCTACAATTGCTGGTGCTCCTGCTGATGCGAATCAGCCAGAGCTGCACAAGCCGTGGCATTTTTGTAAGACTGCAGAGAGAGTCAGCTTTTCCCCAAAGCCTAAGCCACTAATCTGAAAGCAAAACACTTCCCAAAGATGCAGGCCTCCAGCAACACCTGCTCACCGGGCCAGGCGACTCTGCCTCTCCTGCAAGTTTCACCCTGCATCCAGCCAGGCTTACCCCGTGGCTCCAATCCTTCAATCCTTCAGCTGCTCCTCGATCCCAGCTCCCCTGGAGCCGGGTAAGGCCCCCAAGGGCAGCACGCCCTCCTGAGCTTCGCCCAAGGACAAAACTAGGGGAGGGGACAGACTGGGGTAGCAGGGAGAGAAGCAAGCATTCACCCTGATACAGCTTCTTCCCTAGCACAGCTCTTTTACGAAGAAAAAAGGACAGGCGAGCCCCTGGGAATTTTCTTTCTTCATTAATTCCTCACCTGAAAGATTCTGTCTGGGCTCCTTCTGGGGACCTACTCTGTTTCACAGAAGGCAGAGGATGAGAGAAAAAGGAAAAAGGCACTGATGGTCAAATTAATACTGAAAACAGTGTATTCCTTGGATGAAGCATTTAGATCACCGTATATTACCTTTTTTTTTATTATTATTATTATTATTTATTTTTTTTTTTTTAATGCTTCATTAAGTTTTTAACAAAGATACTTGGACCAACTCTTAAGAGCTGCTGAGTATTTTTACCCAGCAATTGCAATTAAAATCCAGCCCCCATGGCTGGTAGCACGATGTGCTATCATCTCTGCTCCTTGTCGACTGCCAGGAGAAACTGATCGGTCAGCCAGACAAAGCAGATTAGAAAACACTAGCACTCCTGGACAGCTTTTGTCCCCTGCTCTCCCAGTCCGCTCAGTAGATGTTCCAGATTTATCACTTAGAGATTTTCCTTCAGCTCAGATGCTAACATGAAATAAGCAGGTA
This sequence comes from Anas acuta, assembly GCF_963932015.1. Lineage (NCBI taxonomy): Eukaryota > Metazoa > Chordata > Aves > Anseriformes > Anatidae > Anas > Anas acuta. The sequence goes on from NC_088985.1 coordinate 3,419,997, forward strand.
TTTGTTGGCTGTTTCCATAGCAATAGCAGGCAAGGGATTTTCTGACAGTGGAGTGCTTGACATAATGTTGCCTCTTTAGCTTGCTAACAAATGTCTGATTAAACATTCATGTTCCCACAGACATTCAATCCATGTGGAGAACTGACTTCAAGAACACTTGACCCAAATCCTGTTCCTTACGTGGGTGAGGAAGGAGTGAGGCTGCGGGGAAGGAGCCTGTCTCAGCACAGCTTTCCTACAACAAGGCAGGGTCCTCGATGGGTAACCAAACGAACAGCAAGGATGAGATCGAGCTCCTGTGCTACCCTGGTGGTGTGGCTCTCATAAACCACTGACTACGTCCAGGACTGGAGGCAGATCCAGCCATGCCAAGGAGATCAAAACTCAATAAAACACAGCGCTACTTCTATCTTACAAGCACTGTGCACAATGCCAGCTGCACAACTACTTGATCAAAACATAGATTGCATTCCTTACCAGGTGTGCACACAGGCACACAACACCACGCATCCCAGTGCCAAATGCCCTCAGAAAGGGCCATAATGAGTCGGTTGAGTTTAGAAGATGGGCTCTCGGTCAGGCTCCTCACTGATCAGAAGAGATGAGGACCGTTCTCTGCTGGCAGCTGCAACACGAAGTGCCTGAGCTGGTGCTGCTTATCCTATTTGAGCATCTCTGATAAAGGGATCCCCTCTGCCTTCAACCCACACCCTTCCTCTGTCCTTCTGCAAACCGGCATAGAGAGGGCACAAAACACATCCTGTATATGACACCACCGAGGCCTCACAGCTTCAGGGATTTCTTGTTTTTATTTTCACTTTCAGACTCTGGCCTCATGCTGCTGATGTATTACCTGCTCCGAGGAGCCACTGCACAGACAGCCTAGAGGGGCAGTGCAAAGGCATGCAAAAAAAAGAGGCTTTCTCTACCCTCTTCCACAACAGCAATAAGACATGCTTGTTATCATCTTATTTCACAGAAGAAATTGAAGCCACACACAAGAACAGTTGGATCTTTTTAAGGGCAATTTCTCCTACATTCGTACACATTTTCAAGGAAAACAACAATCTCCCCCTTCGGTGAGAAGTGAGAACCACAGACCATCTCATTTGCATCTTTTTTTTAATCCCATCTTCAACTCACTTTAAAGATTCCTCCCGCCCTTCCCAGCTACAGGTCATGCTAGCAAGCACCTACCAGCTGCTGGCACCGCAATGAAATACACAGGGCTGCTAAATCACGAGCATGGCACCTCTACTCACTAGCACTCTGCTGGCATGAGAGCCTTGTGTACTGTATTAGCCCAGTGTCATCACTCCAGTGATGAACTGGTGCAAAACACCAGCTGAAAACTTGCAAACCTTAAATTCTCCTCTCCCACCCAGTCTGTCTTTATAAAAAAAAAAATAAAAATAAAAATAAAAAAATAATAATAAAAAAAAAAAAAAAAAAAAAAAAAACAGAAGGACTTTGTCTGCTGATATCTGAAATCATGCAACTCTGGCATTTGTTTTAGAAAAGGTTATAATTGCCAATGTTTTTAATTTCTTTGTTACCAATTTGTTTAAGAGCACTGAATTCTTCACAACCCTTTATCAATTAAAACACACATATTTTAGAATAATAAGAAGCCAGAGACTGACTCCCTCAAAGACACGGATCAAATCAGGGTGAGCCTGAGCCACCAGGAGCTACACACAGTTAACAACAAGAACATCTTCAGCAGCTCCCAGCCATCGGGGGCTAGCCTAACACACAGATCTATTTCAAAAGCTGAACTCCAGCCACTTCAGTAGCTCTACGAGAACACTAATTAATTCAGACACACTTACGCTTATGTTTCAGTTCTACATACATTAAAAAAAAAAAATGTATTTTTTCTGTTATGGCTGTTTCTGTCTCAATATTACTTTAAAGATGTGAAAACACTACAGGAAGTGGTTGACTCCAAGCCCACTCCTCCTGTGCATGAGTTCTGCCCCCTGGGTTTTGCAAGTGTCCCAGGGCACACAGCTGGTCCTTCAGCAGGTTTCTGTACCTGTGAGATTAACTGCGTTGGCAGGTGACCCTGTTCTCCCCTGGACCGACTTTGTCCCTGAAGGTCAGAGACTTCATTTGAAGAATTTGTAATGAAAAGACACCTGAAGAACCAGCACCTCCTGGAGCTGCAGACGTGCTGCTCTCCAGGCCTCTCCCTGACAAGCTGGTATTCAGCTCCTCAGCTGCCTCTCTTGTGTCAGGCAATTGAGAGGCAAGGCAGGCTCAACAACCAGTGCAAGGAGAAAAAAAAAAAAAAGCAGTTCTGAAAGCATTAAAAATCCCAGAGAACTCTCAAGAGATTCTGACTATCAATCAAAAGAAAAAAAAATAAGAAAAAAAAAACAACAGAAGAAAGTTTGCAGACAGGTCTCAGGCCTGCTAACACAAACATGTGAGAAATGCTAACAACCTGCTAGCCCGTCATCTGCCAACAAACACAGGTGACAGAGCCCACAGGTAAAAATAAGGGCAAATTTCATGAGATACAGTAATTTGGCAAGTGAAATGTGACTTCCACAGCGATGAAAACCCGTGTCTGCTTCCACCTTCATCCCTTCTTGCATTTAGTCACCAATCGCGGGCCACAAATGCGTATACTTGTAGCTCTCTCTTGAACCGTTCTGAGAATAAATGGCCAGAAATACTTTCCTGGGTCCTTCTGGGAAAGACACAGCACCCCTGCAGCCCGTGCTTACAGAACTAGCTAGGCATTTCTACCTGGGACTTATAATAAAACTTGACTTTTTACAAACAGGCTATTTTGGTTTTGGTTTTGTCTGTTTGCTTGTTCTCCAAGCACTTACATTATGACAAGAGGTGTGGGCAACAGATAGAAAGTGGAGACCAAGGGAAGCAACACATCCCAGACTGCCTTGCACAACAAGATACGTTTTTTCCCCACTGTTTCACTAACTAATAACAGAAGAATAACAGTTCAGACTACCTCTATCACAGCTGCCCCCATAATCCTACACAAGACACATAACTTCATGCTATCTTCACACAGCAAAAAGAAAACAAGCCTAAAGGTCAAAACGGGTGCTCAAGTCCATGTATGGCAATCTTCACCCAAAAATTTCAAAAGATATTAGGATCTACTTTATCCCAACACGGCAAGAAAGGCCATCGTGCTGTTCAGTTCCTCTGCAGCAGCCTCAACTCAGGATGAACCCACACGGTGATATTCCTTCCCATGGTCTGAAGAGGAAACAGAAAAGCAAAACCTTTTGGTCTTAGATATACCCCTACCTCCTGTGGGTTTCACACACAGCCTTTGCTGCAAAGAGCTCAGAGATCATATACCAGGCGCTCGTTTTGAAAATCATCCCTCTAAATATATATTAAAAAAAAAAAAAAAAAAAAGGTCAGATGAATACACTTTTGCTGGGCCCCAAACTCAGGAAGCATCTCAAAGATCCAGCCCTGAGCATCTTTTGCCAATGCACTTGCCTTATCCAGTCTTCTGCTTCCTCATCCTGTTCCCTAAAGCTGCTAATCTGGGACAGAGGTATTGCCAGCATCTCCCAGATGCTGCTGAAAGCCCAGAAGAACGAATACCAGTGTTTTGTTCCTCAGCTATTTCAGAATTTATTTCCACATTTGGAATGAATTCCTCTCCTGGCACTCAGGGGGTAAGGTGGGAATTTCCAGCAGCGTGGCTTTTGTGAAAGGAAGCAATCAGCAGAGACTGAGAGCTTCAGCAAGCAGAAAGGAAGCTCCCAGACAAGGGGAGGACAGAAGGTTTTAGGAACAGGATGCAAACTAATTCAAATAGTGCATGCACACGTTTGTATGCACGTGCTGAGTGAGATGGGGAGAGAGAGGTTAACAGCTTCTCTTCCCAAAGCCACCAAAATAACACCTGAGGCTGTATCAAGTTGTATACATTAAAACATACTTCTGACATAAAATAGAAAGTTTCAGAAAATTCAAACGAGTAATGGTCTGACAGCATCCGAAATTATATAGCTTTTCTGTTTCCTTGGATAAATTTTTAATTTATATCTCCTCTATCGCTTATTGTAGGAGGCATTTGTGAATGAATTAAGAAATAAAACAGAACTCCAGCTAGTAATTTATCTCTGTGTTTACAACCAAGATAAAGTGTTTAAGGTGACATCTGAATTAATAGTATAGCATTACACAAAGAGATTAAAACAGAAAAAATTAGAATGGAGGAAATAGTTTGGAGAATTCACGAGTCAAATAATTCTTTTAATCAGACTAACTTCAACTATTACTAATTTTCTAGTAAGTAGAAACTTCTGTTGATGCTGTACCATACTGTTTGCCACTAATTACACTGAGCGACACAGCACGAGGCTCGTACTACAGCCTCTGCCAGTGCCCTCGATAAATACTGTCAATGCTGCAGGCTGCAGAAACAGCAGCAGCAGCTCTTGCTTTCATCCCCAAATGAGTGGCCCCAGTACCACCATCTGCCTTCCCCCTGTGCTCCCCTTGGAGCTGGGCTCCAGCTTCCCAGCCTGCACCTCCTACCATTCTTGCAAAAAATGGGAAAAAAGAAATTCTGGAAAATCTAGGCTTGATTATGTTTACTCATGAACTGGTACCAAATCCTCTGAAAACGCATCACGAGCATTCATACATCTCCAAGCACAATTCGCCCCCACTGCCAAAGAGGACTTTTGGACACACCTATAACATAAATCCATCATTACTGTCACTAATGCATTGAAATTGCCTTTTATATCCACAAAGTGGCTCAGTAAAAATAAATCTTGCATTAGCATATTTCTTACAATTAGATTCTCATCACATTGCTAATCATATTCATTCTACTGAATAGGGTTATTTGAATACTCTTAGCTGCAGCCTCGTATTGAAAGAGGGACGGGACAAAAGAAATTTTCTGTTAGAATTGGGCAAAACAAACAAAATGTATAATTATTTCACAACTGCTCGCTATAAACAGAAGTAAAAACAAAATGATGGGTGTTTATTTGGAAATGTTGACAAAACACGACGGTATCTTCATTAAAGACAAAAACCATCTGTGAGAAGACAGTTGAAGGAAATAATAGTTTAACATATTAAGTCTAAAAGAAATAGAAGTAGATATATATATTCGCAGTAAATCTTTGATTACAGTATTATACATACTTCTAAAATAATTCAGCAATCTCATTATTGTACAGCTGCAAGAACTAATTCAATATTCTCAAGTAATTTTCTTTTCTGCGAAGACTTCCTATTGGGCCATTCCGTAATGTATCACTTCATGCGAATTCAGTCCTTCGACTGGGTAAAAATAAGCTCTTGTTCCGTGCTCCAGGCTTGATGAGCATGCCACGTAGGGACGCTCAGCACCAAAGACGCAATAAACACATCGGTCCCATGCACAGGTGCACATCAACAGCACCTGCACGCCGAACCTACAGACACACAGCTCTCCTACCACGTTCTGCATTGCACGTGCTGTTGCACAAACAGCAGCACTGAATTTGTGCCATCAAAATCATTTTGGTGGCTGTGGATTGCCACGTCACGCTTGGCCGAGCAAAAGCAAAATTAGATGGCAGAGAGAAAGCCAAACTAAAAATGCTGGGAGCGTAACTTACTTTATTTAGAAATCAATAGGTCAAAGTTGGATCTGGTGGGGAGAGATCCATTCTGTGAATTGCTATGGAGGTAAAAATTGTGACAGTGAACTTTAGCCGATTCATTTGTCCAACTTCATTTAGGGATGGAGTTATTTTTTCAATCAACCTTCCACCACAAGTTCTATTTGCCTTGCACAGAGCAGTCTGTTCCAAGACAATGTCCTTCAAACCTTTCAAATGGCGTCTTGCAGACTTGTATATTGGCCCTACTTCTATTCTAAACTTTCACCAATGGCTTTGATGCTGGAAACCAGAATATAATATTCATAAAACCTATGGACTGCTCCAAGGTGGGTCAGACTGTAAATGCATTAGAGGACAAGAGCAGAATTCAAAATCACTGACCAGAGACGTGGACTGAAATCAAAGACATTAAATTCAATTAAAAAACAAACAAGCAAGCAAAACTCTCAGAAGAGTGGCTCATTCAGGAGGGAGACGACAATGTCCAAATACAATAGGGGCTAGACAGTGGATCTCAAGAAAAGATACCATTAATGATGCCACTGACAAAATGAATGCAAGAGAACACCACAATGTTCAGAAAGACAATGCTCAGGCTATGATACAGTAACAGAAAGGCTGGATACCTATTTACTTGCAGGACTAGGGCCTCAGGAAGTCTTCTTATAGCACCGCACTGCCATCAAATTGCAAACCAACTGAAGAAAGTCCAAAGGAACCACCCAGAACAACAAGACAATTAGAAAGTATGATCATTGACAAAAAGATCAGAATTTTTAAAGCAGACTAAAGGTGGCTACAGCCCTCTCAAAATATTTATCAGGTCATAGGAAGGCTGGGAATCAGCAGACCTCTGTGATGCCTATGCTCAGGAAAAAGAAAAAGTGTCAATAGGCTTTAAATACGAGTGGAAAACCTTGTTAGGTCCAGGTGGTGAATCTCTCAGTCCAGAAAGGCAGTAGGCCTTCATTTGCTGTAAGGTTTTAAAGAGAGATTACCTAAACACCCAGAATCACAGAACCATCTAGGTTGCAGAGACCTCAAAGATCACCTAGCCCAACCTCTGACCTGACATTACCAAGTCCCCCACTAAACCATGTCCCTAAGCTCTGCATCTAAACGTCTTTTCAAGACCTCCAGGGATGGTGACTCCACCACTTCCCTGGGCAGCCCATCCCAATGCCTCACAACCCTTTCGGTAAAGAAGTTCTTCCTGAGATCCAACCTAAACCTCCCCTGGGGCCACTTTAGCCCATTCCTCTCCCTCCCAAAAAAAGAAGCACTCACTCAACCCCTGAGAACCAGCAAGAGCTGTTTGTTGCCGGGACATCTTGCAGACAAGCCTGCGGGATGTCCGTGGTGTTTGGTGGCTCCAAGCTAATGCTTGTGATGGAGCCTGAGCAATGAGCAGGGGGCTTCACCGCTCTGCATGGCTGTCCTCACACACAAGGCCTGCTGCTCGCCTGGCTCTTCTAGTCTCCTTCCTGCCACCCCAACTGGCAGTCAGAGGGCCCAGATGCTCAGCGAGTGCTGGGCCAGCTGCAGGGGGCCTGTTTTATAGGGCCCGCAGCAAAGTGGTGGCCACGGTGGCCTCAGCAAGCCTCTGAGATGGAGTGGCCCACGCGTGGCCAAAGGCGGCCGTGCTGGGAGCATATATGTATTTATATATATATATATAAAGAAGAATAGCAATTGCTTTTTTTGTTCCATTGGGTACTTTTTGCAACTATTTTTACACACTAAATATTTGGTACAAATTGCTTTCTCTAGTGAGGGCTTGATAAGATTAGTGTGAAGTACTGAAACAGCACAACACAAGGAAACTTCTCCAAACCTCCTAAGTTGACAAAATAGCCTGTGTGTGCTCAAGCAAACAAACAAGAAACAAAAACCTATCGACACTACTGTGTTCAACACTAAATGCATGCCCAGGGATAGTTCCAGCCATCTCCAAAGGAATGCATTTAATAAAACCTAATTGCTATAAAAAACAAAATGTAGTTCAGCAGGTAATGGAAAATCACAGCAACACTATAAAGGATCAATTGTATGCCATAACTATCATAGATTCAGAAGATAAAACATCAGTTGTAGCTTAAAAGAACTGCACTGTGTAGGTAAAATAATGTATTGCTAAAAATTCTAGGACAGAGCTTCTCAGCCACTGGCTTATGCTCATGGGGTCTCAACACACACTTTGAATGAGTCTCTAGGTGGTAATCAAGACAGTCAAGCCCCAATCAATGAATTCACTGGACAGGAAGCCACTTCTCTAACAAGAACACGGCTGGTGGTTGGAAACAGAAGAACACTGGAAGCCTCCTGGGGTAGCTCATTCCCAGGGGTCATACTTTTCCTTTTTAGTAACAAAATGAGCCCATCTCAATTCAGACAAAAACAAACAAACAAACAAACAAACAAAAAAAACAATTGTGAGAATTTGGGGTCTGGGAATGTGCCTATGTGCCTGATTCTGATGAAGCCCTGAAACCCATCTCAATTTTTTCCTTGTACAAATATAACAAAACTGTGTGTCATGAAGAGATGTTCATGGGCTGTTAGCCAGGTCTGAACATTTGTATGTTTCTGGAGTTAGAGAGAAGATTAAAGTCCATGATGTTTAAAGCATGTTTCTTCTGAAGTCAATTCTAGTCTCCACTTTTCTCCCACACCTTCTGTATTTTTAGAAAACTTCTCGTCACAGGAAGGAAAATGTTATTTTTCTTCTGTGCCAGTGTGGAGATAAGAACTTTAATATGCTACTTTCCAGAGGGAGATGGCAGAGAAAGAGACAGATGGCCCATCCTGATAGAAAAGCAAACAAAAGCCCAGCTCTTCTACCTGAGGAATTTTCAGCATCTGAAAGTTAAAATATTAAAGCCACAAGACTTTTGAAAAATGAATGCAAAGTAGGAAATATTTATAACATTAAACTACAGTTAATGCGAGCGTGGCATTTATGAACATACAGACCAAGCATAAACATCAATGAAAGATCTCATCTAACTGAAAAATGGGTAAATAGACACAGATACATCAAGTGGGGAATATGACAGTGAAGGCACACGACAGACCTCTCTGCGTGTCATACCATTTTTAATCTATTCCCACCTAAAGTTTATTTTCAACACTAACACTTTGGGTGTTTTATAGCAAGACAACAGTTTTTTCAGTGTCTTAACTTTCATAGCTGAATTTGTTACCCCACTGCCTCTTCTCTTTATGGCACCATCTCATTCTTTCTCCATAATATCCATCCAAAGCGCCAAAATTTCTTGTTTCAAGTGTTTCCTCTAAAGCTGTGATTCTTGGAAACAGAGATTCAGAGAAGACAGAATGAGAAAAATACCTCGATCACATCACATAAGCAGGAAATCACTGCCATTCTCAGGGGGGATGGGAGAGGAACACCCAATTTTGTCATCATCACAGAGCACCTAAGTGGCCACGCACAATTTACATGCTCAGCACAAGGGAGCCCGTGCCCAAGGGAGCCCGTGCCCACAGGACGATGGTTCCAGCTCAAAACTGGGTGGCCTGGTGCTCACATCTCACCTGGCTTCCTGGGCTTTGTCTGTCATCATTCTACCTGGAAGATGGCAATTACTTCAATGATTTCTATTTAATTTACGTTTCAGACACCTTAACTGCAGGCAGTGACTTTATTTATTTATTTATTTATTTATTGTCCATGTGGTACACCAGCAAAGCTCCACCAGCAAGGAAATGCAGCCTCAATCCAACCAAGAAAATCCCAGGTTAGGGCGGTACATTTCAGTGGAAGACTGCAATTCAAAAACTAACCAAATTTGTCAATTGTCACAGCACCGTCACATGAAATAGAAGTAAGCATCTGCACCTGTTTAGCTTTGACTATTTATTAGACACATTAAAGTACATAAATAAAGCTTCTGTTTTATAAGATGGGTTTGGATTTCAGTAATAAGAGCAGTGTTTTAGACCCGAAGTGAAACAAAGAAACCAAAAAATAGTACACCAAGTGCTAAACTTTCTTCAGCATACCAATCCTGGAAAGAGATTTCTTTTGTTGGCTTAACTAAATAAGAATTTACCATCAGAAGACTAAATCGTACGGGTGATAGACAATGAAGGGAGAAAATACCGCAGAAGGAAAATGACAAATGATGTATTCTAATGGAAACAAACAGAAGTATGCTGTCCTCTTGAAAATGCCACTGTTTTCCTTCTCATTTTAGGAAGATAATAAATAATCAGCACATAAAACATCTGGACTTAGTTAAATGGAGAGTGGGGACCAGTAATTGAAATATCAAATCACAGATTTTGCTAAAAGATCCTATTATCTGAAATGACTTTAAATTCTTTCTCATTAGTTATTAATGCTGAGTACCTGGAGAATAGCTTTCAGCAAGAACACAGGGTAATCCTGAAGACAAGGATAGCAAGTGACACTACTGTAATAAGGACCAGCTGAATAAACATACAATCTGATTGCCTACCAGCCCAAACGACTATAAAAGGGTAAATCCAGTACAAAACGGTTAAATAGTGATCCCATAGCAAAATAATCAATGTAAAGAACAACTCAGCAGGCACAGCAATTAAAACACAAAGCTGTTATATGACTTGACATTTTAAGAAACCAAACCAAATTGATCAAGAGAACTAAGGATAATTTGGGTTGTCATTTATGGCTCTGGCACAGAAGGAAGAACTAAAAGGTAGGAATTTTCTTTCCATTCGCATCCACCTCTATCAAAAAGGCTGGAGAACGTGAGCGTTCTCCTAGAAAGCAGCTCTCAGAGAGTGACTGCTGCATAGCACACTCAGCCTGGTTGCATCTTACGCCAGCCAGTATCATCCTATGTTCCTTTCCCCTACCTAGAACAGCTCAGCATTTCTCCCTCTGCCTGTGCCCACTGGTATACAGCTTTGCTTTTTACCATACACACTCCGTGAAAGAAAATAAACTTCCTGCAATTTTCCTTGAGGTTTTAAAATTGTTCTGGAAACTGTAATTTGATATTTATAATTACACATAGGAGACATGGCAAGAATAATGGCAGATCCCATTTCTTTTAAATTATTAGAGCTGGTGATATAATCATGTCATTACCCAAGTATGGCTTCAGCATTAGCATTTTCAGATAGAAAGGGAATTATACTAAGTCCTGACCCATAAAAATGCTACACAATTCCACGCTTCTTTAAACTTTACTGAATGGATTTATACCATATCCCATTTACAGCAGAGACCTGCATTATCTCTGAGTACCCTTTCATTAAAAAAAAAGATTTTTCTAAATTACATTTTTGAGAGACTTAGAGAAAAAATCCTTTTTGATTTTTACTACTTTACATTAAACAACAGATGGTTCTGATTTTGAGAATCACCGGAGACTTGGAAGATAAAACCAGGAAGGCTCAGTTGGTTAAGTCCTTTGCCTACAACACCAGATACTTTTTGGAGGCCCTGCTCCTTCAAAGACTCGTGTGGGACCTGGGACTACTGGCACCTGCTGTCCATCCCACCTCTAACAGGGAGCCAGCATTCCTTTCCTTCACAGGAAAGCAGTGATGACAAATTTACTACAGAATCTCAAACTCACATAGACTATGCCAGTTGATATCATCGCCATCATAAGGTGAATGTGGGTGCCTTGCTCAGATAAGCTTGGCTTAGGCCAAGAATTTAAAGGTTACAATCTCTCTAAAAACTGAAGGACTACAGAAACTTTTCCTAGGAGAGGAAGTCAGGATGAAGAGGCATAGCTAATGGCAAACTGACCAGCTTCCAGACACATAATGTCAAAAACAAAACAAAACAAAAAAAAACAAACAAGAACTAAACCTTGTCTCACCTTGCATGTCAACACAGATGAATTAAATGCACGCCCTCAAAGTTGTGTCCCATTGCTGGCTTATGAACAAAATATTGCAATATTTTTTTCACTAAACAATGCAAAAATCTGTGAACAAGATGATCTAAGGCTCAATAAAATTTGATCTCCAAGTATAATTTCCCTTCTCTTGGCTTGTGAAAATGCATGCACTTTTTTTCTAAAAAGAAATGAGAAAAAATCCACCCATAGTTCTCTAGAATACAGAAAATAAAAAAACAAACAAAAACACTGTAGGAAAAGGAACTGGAGGCAAAAAAAAGCATCTGAAAGTTCTTGTAGCTTCAGCCTGGACCAGGTAACTCCCATTGCCTTGCACATTCAAATTACATGAAAAAGGTTATTTGTGATTCTTGCCATACTCTCTGGGGTTTCACTGCTGGCATTAATTGCAAGCCACCAAGTATTCCTTCACAAGCAACTACAAATTGGCATAAAGCCTGTTCAATCTTAGATCAGAAGTTATCTATTTTTTTCATCTTTTTAATTATTAAAGCCCTCCAATAACAACATCCATCTTGTTTTAAGCTTGAATGCCACGCTCCTTAGATCTCTACAAGACAGATTCACACTTGGTCTCCCCTTTCTGAGGTAGATAAGAACTATTAAAACAAGCAAAACTAATGAAAGAAAGTGAAACTGATTCCTGACTTGACTTTTTGTTAAAAGTTATCACTTTTCTTTAAAGAACAACGTGCTGCTTATACTTTTCAAGCATTCCCACAAGAATTCTCAGAAAACTTGTTTCTGCTTTTTTTTCACTTGGGAATTTCCTTGGGTTGCTCTGCTCCTAAATCCATGAGCTGCCAAGGCATTACCCTGAGCTCCTCCACGAGGGAGCTGTTGCACAAGGATCATCAAAACAAAACAAAACAAAAAAAATCCAACCAACAAAAAACCAACACGATTTCATTTGGCTCACGCCACTCAGTGTCTCTTCAAGGGCACCCCAGTCCCAGAGCTGTAGCTAAAGATCACCTCAAGCCTTCCAGCAATACTAAGACACACACCATCCCATTATGAGATTAATGCATATTTTTTCTCTGTACTTATTACATGAATTTAAAATTATTTAACACAGAATGTATTTTGCAATTCATTTTCTTCTTTCCCTGTGCTCTTTTAAATCCTCTGACTGTACTTATTGAAAACATCTCTTTTTAAGCCATCCCTTTGAGAAATATTAATGCTCCCACATGTGTCTTATTCAGGACTTCCATTGACCTTGTGACTGAGAAAATCACTTTCTTTCTGTATCAAACAAAAGCAGACTTTTTAGAGGTAGAGATTATCTTTTGACAATGTCAGAATATCTTGAATTCCACAAAGAAATGAATAAGGGAGCCTATATAATTTATTTTAATAGGAAGCTCAACAGAGGCTGAAATACTCATTTGTATTAAACAGAAAATACAAAAACAGCTATGCACTAGAATGAATGTCTTGGGAAGAAAAGCAGCAGTTTGCCTCTCAACTTGCTCTCATGCTCCCCTCTCTAACCTGGGCTCCTGGCAGGTGTCATTTGTATCAAACCTTCGGGCCCTTTACACCATACTCAGTTCTGCATTAGCAGCCCTGGGACAAAACTTTCCCCACACTGCTCTTCTGGAGCCATCCTCCAAGTCAAGGAGGAGATAGCTTGGGATATATTTGAACAGCTCAAGGTTGAAGCCAGATAACCTGGCTGAGGGAAGCTCCATTGCATAGCTTTCCAAGGCAGCCTTTGAGCTCGGGCAACTCATGCGATGGTCACTAACACCATAAACCCAGCTGGGATGTCCCGACAAGCGCCACGGCTCTGTCGAAGCACTGATCTGGAATAAACTCACCCTGCTGACTGGGGATGGACTCACGCTGATAGCTCCGGTTTGTTCAAGGGCTGATGAATGGCCAAGTTAGCACCACAGGCGTTGTGAGGGATTAAGCATCACCTGCAGCCAGCTACAAGAAATAAAGCCAGCACAAATTCCATCCAAGTGCTCCAGCTAATCCCAGAGAACTGCTATCACACACGCAACCCTGTGTTCTGCTCAGATTGGTTTTGCTGGGGACCCTGCCAGTGCACAGATCCGAATGAATGATCGTGGAAATCAGAGAGAGAAGCTTCAAGAGAAATTCACCCAGCAATGGTTCTCGTGGACGTCAACACCCAGGACGTACATGGGAACAACGTTAATTCCCACTTCAGGTCCTTGGCATCCCCCGCACTAAGGATAACGACAGCGAACTGAAGGAAGATATGTTATGTGGCTGCCTGCAAGGCAGAAGCATCATGAGCCCAAGAACTTCTGACATAATTTTTCCCAACGGAATAGCTTGCTTGGGACTCGATGACCTCTTGGAAGAAAGATTTTTGTCACCGTAGCTGCTGCCCACACAGACTTACTGCTTCTGGGGGCCTCTAGAGGATTCAGCTCAACAGAAGCTGGAGTAAGATCAAGGCTTAGTTCACGGTAAGTTAAATCTCTGCAGACAGAAGAAGATAATGTGATTTCTTAAAGTTCCTAGCATTCAGTTTTCAGGCCATTTATATCATATCTTGCTGCCCTCCACTGTTTAAGCAAAACGGATCACTGAACATTTAAAAAAAATAAAACAAAACAACAACAAGTTACTGTCTAGCTTCTATACGTATTTTCAGAAAATTCAGATGACTGTAGCATTTTCTTTTCAAATTCTTTACTTCCAAGCCATAAAATAGATGTTGCCAGGCCCTTACAAGGATGCAGGCAGCAGCCCATTGCAGGGAAAACATGCACAGGACCTGTCTTTGGGAGCAAAAGAGCATTAAATGCAAGTATTCAGTGTCTGCAGTAAGCCCACAAATCCCAGTTACAGCCAAAATATCCATTAATTTTAAGAAATTAGGTACGCGTTCTTTATGCTATTTTCTGCCTGTTATTTTCCTGGTTTCTGTAAAGTGATTTAAAATTGTATGGCTCACAACTACTCCTGTAAGTACATGTATTTACATACTCAGTAACGTAGTCCTCATACCAAGTAGTCATTTCATTTTGCATGTACCTGCGTGACTATTGAAGAAGAATGAGACAACATCTGTTCACAAGGCAAAAGAAGGCTTCCTGAATTTCCTCAGCATTCTTTGCCACAAACGTCCATCAGTTTATACCCGTGGTGTGCTATTACAGCCTAAGAAATTCAACACATATTTAACTGGTATTGATTATTTCATATATGCTTCATAACACCGACTTCAAAAGAAATAATACTGTCTAATTCTTTTCATTTAAAATGAGATTTTAAATCCTTTCCTTTTTCTTAAATACCTTCTGAAGTACTACAGCCAATTTTTCCTTTCAAATTTATTCTGGGGAGCTATAAACTGCAGGGAAATCCTTTTCCTATATTGCTACCTTCATCATGCAGAGAATTTCCATTACCATGATTATAGTTATGAGTATGTTTATGCTATATAACTGCTGGGGGTGTAACCATTCCTGTGGCATTTTGCGATGGACTAAGAGGTGTGCAAAAGGCAGTCTCACCTCACTGCTCACACCCAGGGCTTCCTCTGCCTCCCCTGCACCAACACTGGTAACACCTGGACTGGGTTGAGCCAAGTTCAGGGGCATAAACTTAAAACATAAAAATAATCCTCCCCAAAATAACAAATAGAGACAAACACTGGGAGCAGCAGTGAAGCAGGACTACATTAGGGGCAGAGATTATGCAACTGTGGGGAGAAGACACTGGCAGCCAGGGAAATATCATTAAAGTTAGGCAAGAAAAGAGAGATGTTAAGTCTACATTGCGTTACCTTACTCTGTACATAACCAGCAGCAATTCCCCATTAGCATTTCAAGTCTCCTTTAGCAATCAGTAAAGTGTTAACTTTCATTCCCTTCCACACAGCCACAAGGAGGCTAATTTTCAGTGACAGGTTAACAATAAATAATTTAAAACTTTGTCAAGGCTCTATGGGTTTTCTGACTGCCTGCGCCGTCACCTGACAACTTGAGAAGCAGGAACAAAGCGGTGGCAAGGCTGAGAAGTCCCGTGGTTGCAGCAAGGAATCAGAGAAAGTGAAAGAGAAGTCTGTAATGATCTGAAAACGGAGGTACATGGAACAGGGGCAGATCAGCTGAATTCAACACTTCAGCTATTTTTTATTGAAAAGCTACGGATTTAGTCTCTACTACCTTTCGAGGCTGTTCAGGCAACCGCATTGGGAGCTGGCACCTTCTGTCAGGTGATTCACGCTTTGCTTCAGAGCTGATCCATCCCTTCATAATACCTTGTTTTATATACACGGGATACCCGCTGACTGACTGACAGACACATTCATTCCTGGTGTCCCAGGACGTATATTTTTAAAGATAATGTCAAATACTCAAAATCAGCAGCTAATGGAAGAGGTAGTGGAAAACTGACCGTGTCACGTACTACGTTCTGTATAATTAAAAAAACTTTGGATTTCACTATAAGGCCTCTGCACCCTCTTCCCTGAGAAGGATAATGGGAATGGTTGCTTTCTTTTGTATAATTACAAATATAATGCCAAGTTTTTCATATTTTTATCCTAATGTATGCTTCTCTGAACAGCTCTATGAAGAAGGATTAGAAGTTTTATACACAGAAGCACACACACCATTTTCTCTCTCTAAATACCAAATCTTTCTCAGTTTGGTGTTTCCTAAAGCACAAGTCTTCTGTCTTTTCACACAGTCTCTGGAGATTATTTCCTCCCCTCTCCTAACATCTAATAATGTTTCAGTCAACTTTATACTAACTTGCAAGGTACTTTTGTGGCTTATGAAATCACGTCTGCAGAAGCTGGAACTGTAAGGGTCTGCAAAATAACATCTAAGATGGTCGAATTGGTCACCTTGTAGGAAATGAAGCCCAGGTTTGTATTTGTTATAACTAACCTTAATCAAAGGCAGTATCCTTCCAGTGACACCAATAAACCACTACTTAGTTTAAAACTTAATTCAGAAGAATTTTAACTAGGAATGAGAGAACCATCTGATTTTCAAGCCAGTCAAACACAAAGTACCAAAGCATTGCATTACTTGGTGTTTTAGATTATTATTATTATTTTAAAAACCACAGAAACTTTTACCTATTCCTCACTGCTCTATACAAAATTCCAAATAAGTCAGTAAACAGTGGTAATACAAAAACCTTTCTGGATGATTCAGCAATTCCTAATTGTGTGTGTGTTTTTTTGTTTGTTTTTGTGTTTTTTTTTCTCTTTTCTAGCATAGTTCAAAGATTTTAAAATTAAATTTATAGGATAATCTCTATATCTTCACTCAAGAGGGCACATTCTGACGAAAGCATCTCAGCATTTGTGTATATTTTAACTTTCATATGCATGTTAGAAATAAGAGAACAGTAGCAATAGCTCAGCAGACCACTGTAATACCTGACATGACTTAAACCATGGTGGCAGTGACATGGAGGGAGGTTAAGTTGAAAATGTCATGAATCATTTAAAGAGGCGATCCTGAAAAAAATGAAGGGCTCAAGTAGGTATAAAGTGAGAGAACTACACTTGGGACAGGAATAACTAACCGTGAAAATAAATACAAAGACAAGAACCGCTGGGCACGTAACAGTTCTACAGAGAAGAATCTAATCCATCTTAAACTGCATATAAATCAGCCTGCTGAGAGAAAGGCAAGCACCCTGCCTGGATAGAGAAACAGAGCCCTTCTGTAAGACCGGGAGGATCTTCTTAAGAGTGGCTCATCCCTTCCTCCCTGATTTTGCAGTAAGACACTCAAACAGTGTGGCACTACATTTCAGCTGGGAGATGTAATTACCAGCAAAGGGACTGTACTTTTTAAACTGCCTTCGGCTGCTCCTGAATATTTAAAAGCTGGTGCTCTGATTCAGTGAAAAGACAAGGAGAGGAAAAAAAAAAAAAAAAGGCACAAAAATAAATACATAAAAATTGTTAAGCTCACCTATTTGCTTTTGGCCCTTTTTAGTTCACGAGGTAAGAGGTGCTAAAGGCTGATTTCCTTCAAGCTTCTAGACTCTGGCTGTCTGATTACTTTTCCAGCCAGCTCCAGTCAAACAGCCAGCAAAGTCAAACATCCAATATGAACTCAACATTTTAAATCCACCAGTCTGGCTTTGCACTGAAGTGGTGTAATAGTATTCATAAAGGCTGCAACTGCTCAGAAACGGGTCAAAGACTGCTAACCTCCTGTGTGACACGACATATGGGAATTCAGTGCACTTCACTGCTGAGCCAGTTCTCTCACACCCAAGCGTCTCTAGGGATGTGCAACAACTGGTCTGAAATCGCATTAAATATTGGTGTAGACCTACTTTCAGGCTGCCTTTTGTATTTGCTTTTTCAAACTATCCTTCTTTCCTCATTCATTTCTACATGCTATCACTGGTCCTCAAAAGGAGAAGCAGCAACAGTTGAGATGTATTGTAAACCTTCAGAGGTTTCTGAACTGAACATTATGTCCTTGTCCCTACAACTCTTTTGTCCCAACCTAATTACACTACCCCATCCTACAAGAAGAGCTGTGAAGCTTCTTGGTGTGCAGGTTCTCTGCATCAGCTGTAAAAGACTTCTCTGGAGATCCGTCACGAAGATTAGCAGTTATTAAATGGCAGTATGCAATTTCATAGGTACTAAATTATGACATCAACACATGCATACTTAACTCCGTGACAGATGCCTTGTTCTCATTTTGATTTTCTGTGATGAGTTTAAGAAGTCAGCGCTGTTCCAGCACCCATGTTCAACACAGCTCACAGCCCATGGGAACATCGTAAACTTCATCCTCCCTACTCAGTTGAGCAACCAGACTCCACAGACTGCCTAGGCTCCAATTTGGCACATTGACTGGACTCGTATGACTCCTTATTCAACTAGAAATGCTTAATTAGCAATAACAACTTCACTGAAGTGATTAAACAGAAACATTAGAAATGAATATTTACATTTACTGTTACAACTTCCAGGTTTGTTCATATACAAATTACATTAAATTACATAAATAGAGAGAATTGGATACAACTCACTGGGAATATACCACATAAAGCTTTATACATTTGTACCCATCTTTTCTAAGAAATAAGAGTACCTCCTTTTCTGAGGTCATCAAGAGTGACATAGAGGAGCACAAGGAGACAACTGCCATAGGTACACAGAAATAAAGCAACACCGCAGTAGGTCTGCTTGAATACTTCTGGCTTGATCAAAATCCCCGTGCCTTTTCACTTTTCCACTACCATTTACAGCATCGTGTACTGGATGTACATTAAAATCTTTTGAGCAAGGCTAAAATTAAAGGGGTGATTATGGCGAAGAAGGGTGGTGATATGCCACAATGGCATGTTATTTCTTTAATCATAAAATTAACAAATATTCACTTAGAAGTGTAAGGTAAAAGCCTTTACTTGGATCTGTCCCAACATCATTCAGGGAGACTTACAGTTACAGCCTGATTCTGAATTTGTTTTCTTTCCTAATGTGCCTTTTTTTCCTAGCATTTGCATTTTCTTGCTCGTCTTTAATTAACTTCTTTCTGTGCTCATAAACTTGGAGAGGATTTTCTCTAAGCTCTCACATCTCTAGCTTATATTAAGACATTTTAAGCTTTAAACCTCTCATAAATTTAATGTATATAAACCATTTTAGAAAGACAGAAAAGCACTAGCAAAATGCACTCAAGCTGAAAATTTTTACATGAACTTTCTATTTGACACAACTTAAAACTTATTTTAACATGTCTTAAGAACCCCTGAATGGGCCCAATCACAACAACACTTTATTCCCTACAGAGTAAAATGAAGCAAGCTGGGAAAGGACGGGGAGCATAGGGGATGGAACAGGAAGAGCTAATCCAATCTGAAGCATAAAAAGACTGCAGTAAACACAACGTTTACTTCAGGGAAAGAGCTTTTTGAGTCTATTAAATTAAGAGGCTGAGCTACCAAAACATGCTGGGAAAAAATCAACATTATAAAGACAGCACAGCTATAGTGATGGTAATGCTTATGGGCAATTGTTTCAAAATAAGCACAGTGGTTTAAGAAAAGAGATGCTTCTCTGTGGTAAATGGTGGACCTGACTTTAAAATTTTCTCTCTGATTATCTGTATTGCTCTTATTTTGAAATATTTGTTTTTATCTACAGTGACAGCGCAGTTCTCTTCTACTTGCTGTCTAATCCATAGGGTATTAGTAGTGCAATGTTGAACGTTACCTCCTTTCCTGGAAGTACCAGGATTTCTAGAACTTGACAGAAGTAATTCCTAAGTAAAACTTTCTCTTTTAATCTGGTACTTCAGGAGGACTGAAGATACGTCTCCTTACTGTCTCTCCTTCCTGCTCACCTCCTCATTTTTCCCCACTGGATGAAGAAACCTGAATGCCATAAATACCAGCTGAATACATGGCACAACAGACATAAGAGTTGCCTGCCCCAAGTGGGAAAAGGAAAAAGACAGGCGTCCTGAGGATCAACTACACAGACCAATTTGGAGTCAAACCCAACCTTCGAACACTAGTTCCAGTTCTTTTCCTCCTTTTGAGGAAACACCACGAGCAATATGTGCACAAGAGCCTACCCAAGTCTAATAAGTTGCGTTGTTCACACTTCTCACTATCAAGATCATGGTAAGAAAAACAATGTATTGTGCAATACAGTCTAATTTATAACTTTATAAACAGTCTAATCTTGCAAAACACACCCTAAATCAAGTGAGCTGGTCAGCGCTGATGCACAGAAACAAAGCCCCGTGCTCACTGAGTGGCTGTGTCAGAGGCCTGGAATAAGGTGATGCTCCTTGTTTGAGCTCAGTGCTTCTGTTTATTTGCTGAACGTTGCCTGTAACAACAATTCATTTGAACACAGAATTTATAAAAAAAAAAATACTGGGAAAAACACTGCTTCCTGAGCCACCGGTTTTTACATTACTGTGGCAGTGAGCAGGATGAAATCTCTCTCCATATAACAACGAACTGAAATGGATTGGCAGAGGATACACAGCTACTAATTCCCCTTTTTAAATTATGTGAGTCTACATCTGTTGTTAAGGGACACATTAGGATCTCAATTTCAAGATGAGGAAAAAAATTTCCCTGTTGTCAGGCTGCACTGATTCTCTCAGATTTCGGCTGGGACCCAAACAGACAGGAGGGGCTGACAGGAGGGGTTCCTGCCCATGCTGCTAAAGCTCCTGCCCTCCAGCGATACCACACACGAAGGCTGTAAGGAGCAAAAAGCGATTGCTCTGCAACCACTGCAGCCTTCCTGACATTTATTTGCAATTAGCCAGCCATGGTGCTGGTGCTCCAGACATGGCTTTTGAAGCAAGGAGGTGCATCTCGGAGCACGATGAGTGCTCACAGCTGAGAAGCCTACAACCTCTGCAGGGGCTGCTGCTCGAAAAGACAAGCTTCAGCTCTCAGTGAGCACTGGGGCTGACTCTTTATCATGGAGAGATGCATAAATGAGCCCCCACCTACACTGTCTGCCGGTCCTAATTTTGTTTCTCACAGTGCCTTTATGCCACTTCAGCCCTTCCCTCCTTCCCTTTGAGAAGACGTAGAGACGATGTTGTCCTGGCCCTGTTTCAAGCAGATTTTAGAATGGGTCCTGAAAGCTTGGTAGTGTGAAAGCAATATGATCTGCCCCGTGGATATACAGAGTTCAGGCTTTCAATGAGAAAGATTTGAAAGCTGTAATGCTGTTACTGTATTCTCACCGTGAGATCTCATTTAGCAGACCTATATAATTTTGCTCTGAGGGACCTCCGGGCTGACTCAGCAACAAAAGAAAAACTTTGTCACTGGCCTTCTGTGCTGCCACCTAAAGTTCCTGTGTCTGGAAATACAAGCAAGATGTGAGCACACGTAACTCCCACAGTTACTGCGTGGTGTATGCATGCTGGCACTTTGGGTAGAAGGACATTACCAAGGAGAACCAAAGAGAAATTGAGGGTAGATGTGGCACCTTCTCCACCAATCTTACTTCCAGCCCATTCACAGCCTCATCAAAACATTCCTTTTTCCTGATGACCTGAAGACATTTAGCATGAGGATGGGCACTACGGGGAAGGCAAAAAGCCACTCTTGTTCTGACCTTGTTGCTCCCCTGCATAGCAACCAGCTTGCTCAGAGGTCTTCCAAAACTACTCAAATGGCCAGTCCCCATCCCCAAGAGCAGCATCACTGCTTTGCTTTCACTGATAACTGCACTGACATCTATGATCACATATCCAGCCAAAACAACTGTGGCACGTACACAAATCCATATGAGTCCATGTAGTTCCTGCCACTCTTTCCACATCAGCATCCCGCTTTCAGGACCACAGAGCTATCAGAAGCCCTCAGAAAAGCTGGGCAACCTTTACCCTTCAGCTTTGTTGGAAAAGCCCCCGCTGCCTCAAGATGGAAGTCTTCTCACTCATATCATTCCCTGTTACGCGGAACATGGAGTGATGTGAGCAGCTGCCACCAGTTTTATGATCTGCCTTTGGAAAAAAACAAGAGCTGGGAGACTAAACACGTAGAGAAGAACGCTGCTGCAGCTTTCAATACAATGCACCATGCAGTGTACACCAAATATTCCCAGGTGTTTAGCTGCTAGCTTGTACCAATGCATCCTTCACTGCCTATAAAGGCAACCTATGCCCATATATATCAGATATTTATAAACCAAAGCTGTCACAAGCCTGTCATTTACAGTGCTGCTGAGTAGGCAGATCCAGATTGAGTGCTGAATGTGCTCCCTGCCCCTCTGATCCCCAGTGCTGCATCCCAAGGCACACGGCGATGGGCACATTTCCCCCCAGGTGCCCATCTCTCGCCTAAGGGGCTCTATGAACAGCAGGGAGCTGCTGATGGCCTGCAGAAGGTCTCTGCTGCCAGCCCTGTGGCTGCAGGGCCACGACAGCCTGCCCTCCAACAACCTGTCCTTCCTACCTGCTGACATCCCCTGCACTGCTGCGGAGGCCAGGAGGCTCAACCTGGCTTTCCGTGTTCCCTGGAGGTAAACAGGAGGAAAAATAATCTTAAGGTACCGTCTCTAGAGGACATTTCAAATGGGAAAAAAAATATATAGCTAGGAAAGAAATGGAGTTCTCTGCAGGTGTCACTGAAAATATTATGCTATTACAGAAGCTGACAACCTATCCAGACCAGCGCTTTCCGAGACCATCTGAGAAGAAAGGTAGGTAACAGGAACAGCAGAGGCCCACAGAAGGGTAACCAAAATGCTGAAGATATTGAGAAGCCTTCCACATGAGTGCACTTGTTTCACTTTGAAGTTTTTAATTTAAACAGTGAGTTAGCAGAGGTGATTAGGCGTTTCTAGCCTTCAAACAAAAGCAGTGCTGCAACTGATGAGATTAAGATGTAACACCACTTGCAGCTGATAAAAAAAAAGAAAAAGAAAACAACTACAGAGTTCATGACTCATTTTACCAGAAGTTATAAGTGAGTATAAAACACAGTGGAGTTAAAGCACCGAGATGTTTCCTTATTGTGCTATTCTAAATAAAAACAACGGCAAAGGATATACAGCAACAGACCAACAAGGCTACAAAAATTTCATTCAAATTTGCATTGCTGCATAACTGAATGTGGATTTTGTTCATGTGATCAAAAAAAGCCAACATTATTTTACTCATTATTTAAAAACAAACAAACAAAAAAAACAGACAATTTCTTACAGTCACAGAGAAGATCCTGGACTACAGTGACTGATATCTGCCACTGTGCATTCCAAAAAAACCAAACATTTATTTTAAACTACAGCATGAGTCACAACAGCACCTTATGCTCTTCTCTCTAAATACAGAAACAACCCCCAGCTCAAGGAGTTTAAAAGGCTGGAGAAGTGGCAAAACAACAAAAAGGAGGGGCACAGTGTAGCCAGACATGCCTTGTACTCAGGCAGAGCTCGTGCTATGGGGGCTGTACATGTTAAGAAAAATCTACCCACTTCTCTACAACTTACCTTCATGAAGTGAACAGATGCAGTGCACAAACACAAGGTACAGTTTTACATAACCAAGCAACTGGCACAATACTTCACCCCACTACAAACAGACAGACCTATCTTTGGACAGAAGTTTTGCTCTCAGACTGAAATGCTGGTGGCTTTGATTTTTATGAGCTTAATTAATCACTGTGGCGGCACACTGTGTTTGGAGGAACATCTGAAGTACGTGTTCTTACAAAAATAGATTACCAGGAGTTATGTCTGGAAAGTAGTGAGATTTTTTCAAAACACATTGATTCTGAAAACACGTGTTAATTATAAAGTGCAACTAACAGAAATTTTAGCCTGCTTTTATTTTCTTACAGTTTTGCTGTACACTGACACACAAAAAGACTTAAGCCCTGCTACATGTACCTACCTACAGACTGCCAGCACACGTTGGGGCTAGAAAATCCGTTCTGTAGGAAACCTAACATTAAACTTCACTGCTGTCCAAGAGTACGTTTACTGAGGTGAGCTTTAAACAAGAAAATTGCAGCTCTCCAGACAACCTCCATTTGTCAATGCTTTTCTCCTCAGAGATCAAATAGTTCCAAGATCCTACAAGAGTAAGTAGCAAATAATCGATGTACTTGCTCACCATACACCTCATCTTCATTGACTTCTACCCTACAGAAAGGAAGAGCAGCCATTGTCATATTCCCCAGACATGCTGCCATCTGTCAAGTGTTGGCTATTGGCTAACACTGGCTTTCCAAAACTTTATTACCCAGTGCAGCTAATTATCCCTGGTGGAACTAAGCAATAGAAAGTTTTGTTATTGTTTTTATTTGGACATTACTTCTCTTGAACAGATTTTAAGCTGTGGGCAATGCTGTTCTCTGCTGTTCTGTTCTTTTGCTGAGTTCCCACTGGTCCAGCTCTATTGTTAGCAAAGCAAAGGAAAAAAAAAAAAAAACAAAACCAAAAAATCACTGGCTAGATTATTTCATATAGCAAAACCCAATTTACATTTCCTAACAGGAAATGTATCCAATTACCTCTAGGTTGTCTGTACCATGGTCTGCTACCAAGCAGTTTTATTTTGCTCAGCTCGTCTTTTGGAAATAATTTATAGAAATCTGTTTGCTGACATTTTGTTGCCAGAAATCAGCATTCGTTTCCTCCAGCATTTAACTCCACCTGGTTTTTGTTTTGTTCTTCCTTCTTCCAGCCCCCTGGCTTTGACGAGATCCTGAAGTTTCCCTTACAAATTTGGAGTCATGAGTAGAACCAGTATAGAACCAGTAAGACCCTTTACAGATCAAGGGAGCAAGGAGGCAACCTGTTACTGCAGTGGGATCCTACTGGTTAGCTTTGTGTAGGATGGCACACGTGTATGTTACTGACTATGGCACCATTTATCAGATTACTACAACTGAAAGCAACATTTGAAATCAAAAAGAAAGTAAGAAAAAAGGCAATTAATAGAAATACAGGTAATAAAATAGAAAATAAAAATTAGATTATATTAGAAATAAACTGATATGTAATTAAAATGTTTTGCATAATTCAAAAAAATAAAAACAGGATAAAAGATTATTGGATACTAATATTTGTAAATGCAAGATTTATAAAATCCATGCTTAGATTGAATGTGGAGAGATAAAAAAAGAACGGTATCAATTCAGAAAAGAAATATGTCCAGAAATGTTCAATAATATAGTGGAAGCTAAATGATCATATTTCTAACACGACAGAAAATACAGACAGATATTAATGGATCTAAAGAAATATGCCTGTAGGTTTGGGGTGTTGGGTGTTGTTTTTTTTTGAAAACAAACAATAATGTTTTACTTTAAAATGACAGCACATCAAAATTGCACACATTTCTATAATAGATTTCTGTGTTCTTATTCCCATTTGTGATATGTTGGTTTGAAAGATTGAAAATTTTGCTCTAAGGTGTTCTTGCAAATGGTCTCTCCTAAACTATTCCTGAAAATCCCTATAGATATCTGCAGGTACCATCTACATGCACAAAACGATGCAGCAGCATCTCATGTTCCATTCTATTTACATGTTTAAAAGCAAAACCCAAAAGTAAAACACATAAACAAGACAGGTTAGAAATTTATTTTGAAAATAAATTCTTCAAAGCAAGAGAAATTAGCTCTTAAGTTTATGACAGACCTGTAGGGAACAGTCACACCTACATTCCATAGGAGTCAAAAACACACAGTGATTTAATTTTTAGAACCACTAGGAAAGAAAGGAAGGGCTAAAATGAAATCATAAGGTCTCTACATATGTTTCTGTTCCTCTTACCTTGAGGGATGTGGTAAAACACAGAAAAGCCTGACTAGAGCAATCAGAGATAGGAAACTGTTTCCGACCCTAGAAGGATTAGATTAGCAACCTTCTGCCAGGGACACAATGAACTGAGGTGGGAGATGATAGTGGGCTACAAAATCATTTACGGCATAGCAAGTAAGTTGTCACTGATCACTCCCTCTCCGTTCACATGATTCAGAAGTTATTAATTTAAAAACAATCTTCAATACAGCATTGCTATGCTTATAGAAGCTTTCAATAGTTGGAGAAATGACCATGCACATGCAGGATCTTTGCAAATCCTTAAACAAAAACTTAACGATGTTTCTGAAAACATCACTGAACACCTACAGTCACATCGCCTGGGCATCCCACTTAGGTAAGTCAGCCAATTATTGATCTTTGATCTTTGCATCATCTTCAAGACGAAACTTGTCAACTATGCATTGATTAAGTAGGCTCACTGACCCCCTGGATAAAGACACAAGATACTGTAGGATTTGAGGTTCTCCCACCTGTGTTTCTGCCAACAAAACATACCCAGGAATATTCTCTTCACTTTGATCTATCTAGCCTGCAAAGGATTCAGAATTAAAATTAAATAAATCAAAGTAACATGAAATATATGACAATCAACACGGCTCAGTTTGGGAATCTTGGAAAAGCTGGGCTCACTCAGTCCCAAGGTACCATTCATTAGTCTAAATGAAATACTTGCTTGAATTTGAGAAATTCATGTTTCATTTGTTTCATTTTCTCACCTTTGGACAAACAGCTACCTGACAAATTTATCCCGATTTGCCTTCTTTAATCTCAGCCACTCTGGGTAGCTGTTACGTGTTGTTTAAGCAGAGGACTATTACACAAACACCTGTGCTAAATAATTTCCTGATAGCAATGTCTGACAAAATCCAAAAGGATGAGTTAGTGGACTGAAGATCATCAGTGTACCTCAGATTTTAATTCAATGGGATTTATGTAGCTATATACCCTGTATACCTTAATAAACATTGCCATACAGTATTTAACAACCCTCAAGAACTCTCGTTCCTTACCTCTTGCAACAACTGTCAGTAACTGGACAACACTGCCTGCTTCTGACAGGCATTTAACTCAAGAAGAAGGAAGACAAGCAGCAGATGCAAATGAATTACATTCCTGCAAATTCACCTTATTTTTCAGACTGTAGTCCAACCCTTGTAATTCCTAAATCCGATAGTAGATTACATGCTCTCCAGCATGGGGAAGAAAAGTGGCCCAAATTTCAACTCTCAAATAAGTTTTAGCTATAAGCTTCCAAATGCCCATCACATTACCTCTAGCATTTCGCAGGAGCTGAAAGAGCAAAGCTCTTTGGAATATTGTTAACAGCACTGAACGTCCTATTCAGACTACTCAGTCTGGGTCAGTGGTTTTCTCGGTGACATTTATTTGACAGGAGTACAGTGATGCCACCTCTGTGGTCAGTGAAGCTCTGCATCCCAGCTGATGCTTTCTCTGCTAAAACACAGACACATCACCCTCAGGAAGAGGCAGCAAACCTGCTGCAAAGGACTTCCAATATTGGATACTCACGTATCCAAAGCCAGACCTTTCACCTTCTGGTACAGCCAGCCCTTGGCATCGGATTTCCTAACAGAAACCAGGCAGTTCCCAGCAGTTCAGCCTCTAAAGGACTTTCTCGTTGACCATTAATCTCACCAGCTGAGATGCAAGTACACTGAAGGTTCGGAAGAAAACTTCAATTAAACATTTTTTCATTGAAGTACTAATCTGCTGAAACTAAAGCTACCTGCAGGAATGAGGCTATTTTGGATATAGGCCTTTCTTGCATATATATAGATAGATAGATATAGATATATATAGATATATAAATAAATAAGAAAACTTGAAGAATTTTTCTGAAAACAGTACAACTACCCACCAGAGAAGCTCCCCTGTTCCCAGACCTTAGAGGGCATGTGCCTGACAGATCACGCTCGCTGTTCTTCCTGGTCTGACCCTCAGTGCAGGGAGGAAGGAAAACTGCAAACACCGATTGCATCACTTCAAAAGAAAATGTGAGGTCCTTGGGCTGGGAAAAAGTCCTCTGCTGTGCAGAAGGTGAAGGAAAATTATTGGTGTCAACTGGGGTTCTGTGATCTCTTCCCATCTACTCTAAGACCTATTTAGAAATGGGGTTTCACTGCAGTTTGAGCTTTAAAGGTCAACTTCCCACATACCCTTAGCTTAAGGCTTGGTGTGTTTTAGTTTAGCTTCGAGCGCAGTGAAAGAAGATCATTTCAATTTCCTAATGCCTAAAGTGCCCTATTATCAGATTAAAAGCAAAGTACAAACAGCAGCACTTGGGTGTCTGCTGACATGACTTACACTGAAAATTCAGAAATCAAATGAATGTGCAGGGACATATTATGAAAGAGAGAACATAAAAATAATTATTTGTGATCCCCATTGTCTGTACTTACTGTCTTACACCAGTTAATGGACTTTTAACCTCAAAATCGTGATGTAGAGTAGGAAGGGTAGCAGGTATTTGAAGGGACTGCTTCCAAAGACATAACAATTACAACAAAGGTTATATAAATAAACTGAAACATTTAAGAAGAAGAAATTCAGTCATGGAGAATAATTTAATCACAGAGTCACACAACTTATTCCACTAAATCTCCCCCAGTATACTGCTAATGAGCAACCCCACTGTTCACTACTCCATCCAGTTAGAGCTAATCTGAGTGAAAATACCAGTACTGGTAATGTGCAGGAGAAACAAACCCAATCCAACACACTATGTCTCACATGATGAAAGTTGCCAGGAGTAAACACCAGATAAACTCTAAAGCACCCGTTTCCCAAATGGTAACTCATACTAGGCAAAGTACACGGTCCAAGCCTCCAGCACGAGCACCCGGTAAAGCTTTACAAATGCATTTTCTATCAACCACAAGCATCAATGCAAGACTTGGGAAAGCCTCTTTGGAATGTCCTGGCCCTACAAACTTTGAGACAGAGTAAAAAGCATGTCAGGTCTGATCTCTGAAACGCCTTGGCAGGGCTGCCCAATAGGTTAATAACCACTGCATTGTGTTTTAGGTAATTTCCCAGAGCTTGTTATAACACAGGGAATTTTAATTTATTTTCTGTTGGCACTGTAACAAATGAATAGGAACTGCAGATGTCCGCAGCGAGTTCCAGGGTGACCAGGCCTGAAGGATCTGAAGGACGCCATGGCAGGCCTAGGGCCCTCTTGGCTCTTGAGCTTTCTCCCTTCATTAACCTGCCCTCATTAACCAGTCTGCTTCCAGCAGATCACACACAGATGTGTGCCAGGCTCCCTGAGCATTAGGCAGTTGAGGGGCAGGCAACTCCTTCTCACTTTGGAAGCCGCACACACAGCCAGCTTCAACTACTCCCCTCTTTGCAGCCGCCATCCCTCGGGCCTCCCTCTCCAGCCCCACATGCCCTCCTTAGGGCAGCCCCTCAGCCCCTGTCCCGCAGCTGGCAGGAGAGGTGGCTCAGTCCCTCCTTGCCCCGAGTTGGTGTTGTGGAAGTGCACACTACACGAGGAATTACTGGCCTGCCAGAACTCCTGATGCTCTCCTTGTTTTAGGAGTTACTCAGACTTTTAAGTTGGAAGGGAAGAGATCTTAAGGACAAACTTTTCTTCCCTACAATGGTTCAAACGGTGGGTCAGGGCAGGCCTTATTTCTTTCCTTATTTTTTCTGATCACCCTGCTTTTGCTGATACATACATAAACACCAGACTCTTGTGTGACCATGTCCACATTTTCTCCTTCCTCTAGGTACTGAGTGACTCTAGACTGGGTCACCAGGCGGGCGCACAAAGCACGGGTATCAAACAGCTGCAGGGGGAACCGTGGCGTGCCAGGAGTGCATACAGGTGCAGCTGCCCTTCTTATTTTCTGCAAAAAATGACTTCTGTCAACACAGGCACGGACGGCTACTGTGCAAGACACCACACAAGGGGCCAGCTGCTGGAGGGCAGCCAAGTTACAGAGGATCTGAGAAGCATTCACGTATGCTTTGTTCCATGCTAACTCATAGCAAAAGAGAGCTTAATTCACTTTACAACAAGATTGCAGAACACTCCTGAACTGACCGGCTAATTCTCTGCAGGAGGTGTGCTGTGTCAACGCAGGGCAAGAGAAGTGAGCCTGTAGTAAGCCCCCTGCATTGCCCTGCTCTAATAATCCACACAGAGATTCGGAATCTAAAATTGGATTTGGAGATGTGGCTGACCTGCTGATTAGTGATGGTTTTGCGCCCTACGGTCTCTACAGTACCTGAACGATTACTGAAGGACATTACTGAGCCGAAAGATACAGACTCCTATTTCTCTAAGGTGTCTGTAGGAATATTCAAAGAAAGGAGCTAATTTTTTTTTTTTGTGCCCATCTTCAGAAAATAAATAAGGTTACACTCCCCACGAATAACAATGATGTGGAGGATTCCTTTGTGGACAAATCACATATGTAAATACTCACCTATTCACACACCTGGTAGTAAAATCAGAGATTTCTAGGTAAACGTGTAGACTTTCTGTAAAGTATCTTTTTTACTTTTAATTAAACATTCCTGAAAATTATAACCACACAGTGAAGACTGAGGGGATGAAGAGAACATGCATTCTTATAGGACATTATCGAAGCATCAGTTAAACTGCTTTTGTTTGATGGACTCTTCCATGTTGACTTCTCTTGCAAGATTATTACCATTGACAAAGGACAGGAAACAGCGACAATCTTTTCACCTCAGCAAGT
The DNA here is from genome assembly GCF_963932015.1 of Anas acuta. Classification (NCBI taxonomy): domain Eukaryota; kingdom Metazoa; phylum Chordata; class Aves; order Anseriformes; family Anatidae; genus Anas; species Anas acuta. The sequence continues at coordinate 3,450,541 of NC_088985.1, forward strand.
GCAATTCTGGAAAGGATTCCCATTAATAGTTAAATACTATTTACTGGTTCCAAGTTTCTTCTCATGTATAAATTCCCATCACAGCAAAGAGCACTAGTTGGCAGGATATGAATATAAAAAGATAGCTTGAATCCCCATCAAATACTGTGCTATTTATTATATCATTTAGATTAAGATAACCTTCTCATCGCCGCAGCATTACTGGATTGCCTTCTGCTTCTGCGTCGCAACAGGCACATACCTGACGGCTGACTTTTAACAAGCTGCTATTGAATAACCACAAGAAGAAAACAAAAGCAGAAATCCTATCTAAAGCTGGCATGAAATTAAACCATTCAATGTAAAGCTGCTGTGACATTATAATTCGTGTTGTAGAGATCTGTTCACCAGAAATTTCAGCTGCAGTGAACAAGACCCTCTAGGCTTATGCATACAAAGCAGTTGCTGTGTCACCTGTTAAGCTTGTTGTATTAGGCTCATGAGGAAAAACTGAAACTCATATTTTGCCAGCTTTAAGCTGGAAGCCAAGGGTAACATTTTTTTTTTTATTTTTTTTTCCCCCCAACACAACTAAAAGCAGATTCAGAACATGACAATGAAGCAACCTAGGGATGTGAGAAATGTTCACGTGGCTGCCTGCTGTGCAAAAGTGCCTTAAAGAGAAGGTAAGGATGTGACATGGTGGATGGGACTGGAAGGACAGTATAGAGACTATTTTAATGCTTTTGTTTTTCTTTCAGTGAAACAGTTTGTATTTTGTCTTCTGAAAAGACATATTGGCCCTCTAGGCCACAGGGAGCCTCAGGGAACAGACCTTTGCTTCTGGAAAATATCAGCAAACACCGGAACAAAATAAATCATCCTAGGGTTATCGTGGCTGGCAGAGCAGATTAACAGAAAACCACCCCACAACAAAATACAGAGCTGCAGGACCAGAAGTCTGCAGCGTGCAGCTTTTCTTTTTTCCAACCAGCTGGAGCAGGTAAAGGAGAAGAAGCCAACACCACTGCCTGGCTCCTCTTTTTAGAGATGTTTGCTTGTTGGCTTGGTTTGAAAGAGAAAAACCAAGGTGCTCTGCACTGACCTTCACATTAAAAGGAGTGGGACACCATGAAGCATGAAGAAGGCTCTGTTACCAGTTTCTAAATCCTGCTGGAAAAACTTTGCCACAGAGGACACTTGGGGAATGAAGAAACTACGGGAGAACTGTTGCACTCTGATAAGCACAAAATGAAAAAATGAGTGGAAAGGCTACGCTAAGAGACTCAATCTACCCCAGTATGAGGAAGGAGAGCAAGACCAGTACCCTCAGGTAACCTCTCGCTATTGAATATACACATTCCTACTGAAATGTACACTTTTACAACATATTAACTGTAACCATGTACCAGGGATAATATAACCCATAAAAAAAAAAAAACAAAACAACTGATTTAGAAATTAAACCAAGATATTCCATTAAAAAAAAAAGTTCTTTTAAACCCCCAAATACAACATTTTGTCTACTGTTTTATAAAAGTTCAGAACATCAGAATCATTAATTCACACAACAGATGCTTCAGTTCCAACACGGAAAATGCTATGTACCACATTCAAAGTCAGTATACTTTACTTTCTATGTACTCTTGAGAATTCTTCCTACTACAGCAATCCCTCTTAGTTCAAGTACTCTTGCTTTAAACAATGCAGGCCAGTCAATACAAATCACTGTATTGGCTGTCTCACTGCGAGCTCTCATCAGTCACAAGGCAGTTATTTAAACTACACTTGGGATTATCTATTAAATAATTGAAAGTGATAAACGACTTGGAGTGGGGGGCATCAACAACACAATTAAAATATGTATAAAAACCTGCAGTGTCTGCCATACAGTATTTCAAAAATGTCCAAACGTACTTTATACCATTACGGGAACTGTGGAATCTCGTGTTTTCCTATGAGCTGATTCACTCTTAGTTGTGCATTTCTAGAAAGAAAACTTGGCATGCCTTATACAAAATATACCCAGACACATACCTTTAAAGATCACCTTGCCAATACGTCCAGTAATACTCAAACCAGTGTGCATGTGTTCTTGCCACAGAAGGGAGACAAAATAATAATTTGTTCTTAACTCTAAATAAAACTGGTCCAGATGTGGATTGACTATAGTCACTGAATACTTTTTCCACTACAGTAACACTGAAATGGAGAAAAGACATTCCTGCTAGTATAAAGTCAACATAATACAGAAGCCTAGTAAGTAAACTTTGTATTTCATGCCAACCTATGACATCAAAGCTGCAGAATATATCACACACACTTAACATATGCTTCTCTTTGGGCCATTTCATTTGAATTTTCAAAAGCTACCTACTCTTAAGCACAAAATTAAATAGCAATTGAGAATCTGAATATATTAGCTAAACTGTACTGAAACTGTGACAGTGTGCCTAGACTTTATTAATTTATATCTCATCAGAAAGAAGGAGAAGAAAAAAGAATGTAATCTTTGCTATCTCTGGAGCGGGTTGAAAAGAGAAAAACATGTCACCAGCATGGACAGTTTTAGAAGAACATTCATTAAAAATGTGCACCTTCTTGCAAACAAAAACAGTGAAATGTTATTCAATTTGATAAAAAAAATACTGTTTTGGAGTGTTTAGCTTTGATTACACTGTTCACATCTTTCATTTCTATCTTATTTTCTCTGTGCTCTCTGAGAAGCTGAGGCACTTCACCTTGCTTTTACTTTGCACTGAACAAAAGTTGAAAATCAAATAGAAATATTTAATATTATTGCCAGAATTTAAAACATTTGAAAGGTTCTGATATGAGGCCTATGCTACCAAACACTAGGCATTCATTATCTGGACACCATTATCATTAATTAACATAAGTATTCTGGGTATCTTGCCTAGGAAGAGCTGAGTTTCATTACAGACATACACAGTTCTCTCCAGCAACACTGGAGCTCAGGGAACAGATGCTTATGTCTACATTGCAGACATCTCATGATTAATGAAATTAAGTGCATCATAAAGGCAGTAGTAGCAAACATTTATGTCTTCTATCTGATGATTTCACAAACTCCAGTTGTACAAAGGTACAATTCTGCCATCACTACTGTTGTCTGGCAAGAAAAAATGGATGACCACGTTCCCTCTCCATACCCCAAACTTCCTTCCATCAGCTCAAATGGCTAGGCAGAAGCTGAATATCAGATCAGAGCACTGATCAAAGGTGGTGGGGAGGATTTTTTGATGGGTTATTTATCCTTCTGTCAGATCAATGGCATTAACTTACACCCTGCATCTGTACAGTTGCTGTACCTGAAACAGATTGGTATCAAAGAAATAGCAAAGAGAAGCTTCTTCCCAGATCAGACTGAATTTACTGCAGTTTCTTAAGGTTAACCATGCACAGTAAGATTTACTACATAGCAAAGAGAAGTTGTTCAGACAAAGGACACAGAATTTCAGTTCTCATCATACTGGGCTTCGCAAGGTATCAGCTTGAACTAGTAATGCAAATAATTTCTTATTTTTACCCAATTAACACTCTCCCTGTTTTGATTTGGTAACATTTTGGAGAGGACTGAATTTTCATGACTGGCAATAGAAGCAATGAGATTCCTTCCACCCTGAAAGGAGGGAAAAAGTTTCACTGTTGTCCTAGATGAAAATACATGGGGTAGCCATGGCTGGAAATGCAAAAATGATTGGCAAGCAAACAAAACAGATACAAAGTCAAGAGTTGGTATAAGGCTAAGCGAAATCTTGCCATTAAGCTACTGTCATTATGCTATTACAACTTATTTTCAGATTTTTGTCTCCTGAGAAATTTCACATCCATCATCTTGAATTCTTCGGAGGCTTACACAATTAACAAATAGCCAATAGCTCGTAAAACAGGACATTCTTTCATTCTTTATAATATTCTAATAGTTGCTAGGTTCTTAAGATTACCAATATTAAACTGAAGGAGGGCATTTGCTATATAAAAACGTCTAATCTCATATAGGCCATCTTAATACTAAGTTTGCACATACAGCAAATCAACACTCAGCTTTCTGTACACAGGGAAGTTTGTTCACCTTTAACTGACCTACACAGTTCTGCTCTGCGTTGGTAATATCGAAGAAATACTCTGCTGGTTTTGGTAGGCGTAAAACTGTAGCAGAAGTATTATGAATCATCATACTTATTCCTAATCATCTTTTTCTTAATTTACAATCTTTCATACTGAAGATTAAGAAGTAATCATGTTGAGGAAACAATTGCACTGGAATAAGAGGTGTCTATAGTGCTCCAAATGATTATGTTTGTAACACCTTTTAAATGAAATTTAAAACTTTTTCATCACCGACTGTGGACAATTCACATTCTCAAATGATTGAATTCAAGAGGTTAAACTACCTTCCTAAAAACCACTTTCTTTTCCTTTTTTTTTTTTTTTTTCTTTTTAATAATTATTTTCATGTATTTAATTTCAGTAAGATAGCACAGGAGAGCTATCAAGAACTCCAAAAAAGCCCCGTTAACTACTGCAGTCCAGTGGCAAACACCTAGTTAGCTGCGTATCATTAAAACCTCAACACCCAAAGAGGCTATATCCTAAAGTCAAGTAGAATAATCACTGAAGAAGCAGGACTGGATTGTATTACAGAACATCAGCTGTAATATCCAAATGGCTATTTGGACTAATCTGGACTTGCAACACATCACAGAAAGGAAAATTGGCTTCACTGAGTCATTTCTCATGAGAAAAAATGTCCCAAATTAATCTCGTTTCATTTGCAGAAATAAAACCTCATGCAATTTCAGTGAGAAATTCCTTCTTTTTGAGCACATTTCTGTTTCCTAAGTGAAAACAAATCTTACAGTCTTGTCCACATTCCTCTAAACGTACACGAAGCTCGTTTCCTGTAGAGCCATGACCACAGTACCTTACCTCTCTACATATCTCTTTTACCCCCCAACTTTTCATTTGTCTGCTTGGATGGAAAGCAGTTTGAGCAGCAGCACCCTTCCGCTGCCTGGTAATCTGCAGTTTGGGGATTTCCTAAGCTGGAGACATAGAAGTACTCACCACTGTGCTTAGTATTCACCTGTAATACTCTCAAAAAAAAACAAAACCAAAAAACTTTCACCTGCACTTATTCTCCATGAACACATTTTACTTGTTTTATATTTATATTTTAGGCCTCTACAATATCCCATGGATCTGAATTGCTTATGTTTCCTTTTGTTTTAAACTACCTGCCTGTTAATTTTACCAGGATGCCCTGATGCTTTAATTCCAAGAAACGGTGAGAAAACAGCCTTTGATGACCTTTTCTCCGTCACCAAGATGTTATATAACAACTTAATCTTTACTTTTACTCACCTCATTCCAGGGTGACAATCCGGTGTATTAGCTTCTCCTCCACCCCTGTACAGAAGACATGATATATCCTGCTTAGCCTTCTCTACACCTGTCCTGTTTCTGCCCTGTGAACAATTTTGACTACATGAATCTCTAAGTGACTAAAACTTTCCACGGAAACTGAGCAGAATCTAGAGGTGACAGCAGAAAGATGACTCTATTTCTTATGAATTTCATTTATCTCGTGTTTGGTCCTCCCAGAGGCACTTTCCTCCGACAAAGTCCTACCTTTCAAGTAAACAAGAAAAAGCAGGGATAACAAAGATATAAGAAAATTGCTTATTCGCTGTGGACATAGGATTAGAGGAAAACTGTATGTCCTGATGATATACCTTCTGGCCTCAGGCCACAACCTCCTAACTGAATTACGACTAGTCGAATGCAATGCCATACCCATCTTCTCCTTCCTTTCAGTAATTTCTCACCTGCTTGTTCTTATAATACGTGTTACCAGGAAATGCACTTGGATACTAGCTCTGCCTAACAGCAAATGGCCAATTTTTACATTTCATGACTTTGACACGGAAAATACTGTTGCCAGTTCCCCTTTTCTGTATCATTTCATTTTTTCCTTGGAGTTTTGAGAGTCTGATTTCCAAGAAGTTCTGTTGGGGGAAGAAGGAAAAAAAAAAAAAAAAAAAAGGCTACAACAAAGACAAGCAATCTGGTTCTGTTCTCCTCGCACAAGGAAGCTGAGAGACATAGTCTGCACCCTCCAGCTTAGCATCAGTACCTTCAAGAACTGCTTGGCTTCGATCTCACCTATGAAAATATCACAGCTAAAATATTAAGTTCAAATCATTGATGGGTATAAAGAACCTACAGCTCATTAGTGGAGCCATGACAGGAGAGGTGTGGGGTCATCCAGAGATTTCAACTGACAGTAATGTTTTGGTTTTCTGGTACATGAAGCCTATGGAGCACAGCACAAAGAAGGCACAAGTCTTCCATACGTCTTGTCCTTGACATTTTCCCTGTGGTATGGAAACTTCTCCGTGATTCCATCTGGTTCTACAGTTATGGTGTACTTGAAAACTTCCCTTGGTGAAATAACGCAGTCCAACAATATGTCTTTTCTATGTTCCAAAACGTAAAGTTAGAGTCACTATACCCTAAAGCTTTGCTCAATTATAGGGTATAGAGAAGCACTCTAACAGGGGCTGAGCTTTGTTTCCAGCATTCAGATAATGGAACGAAAAACAGAACACCTTATCCACTGGGCTCTGAACTTCAGCACCACTCAGAACAAAGTATTTCATGGGCTCTTCTTTTTTTTCTGCTTTTTCTGCACTAAAAACGTCAACTCCAATTACGAGATGATTCACTTTTTCTTCTGGCTGAATGAGTTCACCCATACTTATTCTTACCTTTATTTGACTGTTTATCTGCACGTGCTTGAAACAGTTGCAGCACCCAGGTTGTTCCACACCAAGACAAAAACAGGTGATGTTTGACTTGTGACCATATCATGGAGCACAAGGTGATAGCAGACGTAGTTCAAACTTCTGGTAAGAGCTCACTGATGCTCATTTGCTCTCTAACATCACACGTGCATTTGCAAATAAGCCATACAAAGGCTGTGGCTGAAAAGGAGCAGATGATATATTCTTCATAGCATGTCTAAGCTGGCAGCAAGTAAATGAATGTTTTGATTTAATGAAGTTGCAGTTTCATTCAACACAAGTACAGCTGACTCTGGCTAGCATCTGGCTTAAAGGAAGTTTCTACTTCTTTCTCATTTTATTACTCAGGCACAAGTTTAATGAAAACGAAGTCAAAATGGTGACTTGTATGTTAGTGAAGTTAAGGGTGATTAAGATAAGCAGGAAGTGAAAGGGAACATGGAGCCGTAGAACAGCAAAGCAATGAAATAACTCCTACTAGTAATATAACTCAGACATGATTTTAAAACAGACAGAAACTCCTGAGGCAGCAGCAAATAAATCAAAGAGGCTACAAGTTCAAAAGCTAACTCTGTAGATATGATTCAAAGACTGCATGCTGTCAAGTATCAAGAGTATGCAGTACTTTTGCAATAATCTGGCCAAAGGGTTAATGTAATAAATGGTGACAAGCTCACGCAGCCAACATGATGAGAAATATAGACTCAACTTTGGCCTTAGATGTGTGCCTGCAACTCTCATTAATGTCAGGCAGAAGTAGATGCATGCGTCTGCTGTCAGAATTTGGCATTTACTATCAGAAAATCTTTTGAATGCATTTCCTTCATTACTATTCACAGTCTTCCATCTCAGCATGCATAACCAGATACAGCAACGTCCTTAAGCACTCCAGGAGTCTTCATTTATTTATACAATTACACTTGGCTGCTTCTTTTAGTATGCAAAGGAGGTTGGTATCCTGAAACTCAACCTAACTGGTGCTCTAATGGCATTTTAAGGGTACTTGAGAGCTATATGTACATACTCAACATACGTTTGGATGTTCATCCATTGCATGACCGTTCAACCATTGCACAAGGTGTTCCTCGTGTCTGTGTCAAGTGACAGAAAGCACACATGCATTTCTCATCATGTGGAAGGTGGGCAGCCACCATAAGGTAGGTACCCATCTGCTGAAGGGAACAAGCCCAAAAGCTTGTGCAGCATAGGTAGTGACAGAAAGCTCCTACTGCTGGCACTAAACAGAGTCAGACAGCTGCTCCACTTTTAAAACTGGGTGCAAAAAGTAGCAGATGTCCCATGGGAGAATGACCTCTTTGCCCCAGCTGCTGATGAAGATGCAGAACTACAGTTGGTGAGAGACTTCATCTTCTCCCTAGCTTTCCCAGTGTACTACTAAGGAGGCACCCTAACCACAATTCCTTTCCAGTAGAAGGGAAGCAACCTTCACACCACCTGTCGAGAAGCACCTCGGCACTTCCAGGGACAGTATGTGACCAATTTAACCTCAGCTGGGAATACTGTACTGTTGGGAAGCTTTTTCTCCAGCTGCAGGTGTTAACAGCAGAGTTTGGAGAGCCCATAATGTCCAGCAAAGTACTTCCCTGGAAGTGCAATAAAGTTGCCAAAGTGCAAATCACCAAGGACTTCCGCAGCTTACTGAAGTCAAGGCAGAACTGGGATTACTAATAAAGGCTAATAATAATAATGAGACATTTGACAACGAGTTGATTGTGCCAGCAGGTAAGGTACCACCTTGCTGTCTTTACGTGCTGTTTCTAGTATTCAAGGAGCTCATTTGCTCAGTTGGATATTACAGCACACTGAGCATAGCAAGTGACATGGACCTGACTTAGAACATAAAAGCACACAGAGAAAAATCTGCTAAAAATAACTATAATCTTCTCCCAGTGCATATATTCTGCTTATTCTTTTCTTAATTAAGTTGACTGTTTCATACAGCAGGCTGGTGCTTGCTAGTGAAGACATTTTATCACATCCCAAAGTTGACATGGCTGCTCAACCAGATGATTTGTAGGTGGCACTACTTTACAGAGGGATCCCTCATGATTTGAGCCTGATCCTCGCTACTGTTCAAATAATTTGGTAGAAGAGCTCCTAATCATCCGGAGACTGAACTACCGATACAAGGAAAAAAATCTAATCTAACCCTCAAAAATACACCAAAGCTTTTGAATAGACCTTGCCACTACGCGTAGAAAAGGAAGAGAACATTTTATAATAAGCTGTACTTTCCGGGAACTGCTACGAGAATTACTTGCAGCAGGAAACTTTGGGATGAAGCTAAGTAATAAATATAAAATGAAGCTAGAACTGCAGGAGAGAAAATGAAACGCCGCAAATACAGTAGAAGGGAATTATGTGCCTAAAGAAGCGAATATACATTATAGATTCTTTTAAGATTTTTTTTTCCCATGGAAAAACAACACTGTGATAGGTCTTACAAGCCAAGAAACATTCTCTGCCCAAACAAGGTTGAATTTTTATAGAGCGAGGTAATTTATGGTCTCCAAAAGAAACCACTGTAATCATTTAGTCTGACCTCCTGCCTAAAACTATTCAATTTCACCCGCTCACCTGTGCACCAGAACTGTAACACTGTTGAAAAAAGCTTCTCTAGAGAAATCCATGCCTGACTGAAAGACTCCAGGTGACAGAGGACCAGTCCCCTTTCCTAGTAGATGCACCTGTTATTGCTCTCGTAGATAAAAAGGGGCATCTGCATATGCAAATATGTACGTGCACATAAATGCATAACGCAAGGTATGAAAACTGTCTGATGGGTCAGGCTGAAAGGGTTATGGTAAATGGACTTACACCAGGCTGGCTGCCAGTCACCAGTGGGGTTCCCCAGGGCTCCACTTCAGAGCCAGATCTCCTTAATGTTTTCATAAATCACTTGCGTGCAGGACTTGAAGGTATACTGACTGACTAAGTTTGTGGATGATACTATGTTGGGGGGAGCTGTGGAGAGGCCTTGCAGAGAGATCCTGACAAATTAGAGAGCTGGGCAGTCACCGACAACATGAAGTTTAACAACAGCAAGCGCTGGAGTCTGCACCTGGAAAGGGGAAACCTCATCCATGTGTACAGACTGGGGACAGGGTGCTGGAGATCAGCCCTGCAGCAAGCTATCACACCATGCTCAATTTTTGGTCAGTTAAAACCCCATGACCTCTTACCCGAATGTCCAGTCCCCTATTTCAAAAAATTTTTTCATATATGTATGACCTAATAAATAACAATGTTCAAACATGCTCAGCCAGTTAACCCATATGGTATTAGAAGACTAAGAAACAACAATAATTAGATGCCCCACTGGGGAAAAAACTCCAATAGCCAGAGTGCAAAGAGAATCTGAAATCCCTGACCTCCAGACAGCAGCAGCCTACACCATGCTAGGCACTGCCACATGGCAGCACCCCAGAAACCTGGCTCAGGTGCCTCCAAACACATCATCCACAGCCCAGAACTCTCTCTGGAAAGCTTCTGTTATTCCAAAACACTACACATTGGTTACTGTTTTCCTGTTAAACTCCAGCTATCAGAAGAGAGAAGCCAGCAGAAAGCTACTGGGACAGAGGACTGGATTTCGGTGACTATTCCCAGCTTCACTTCTGGGTTTCCTAGGGAGATGTGCCAGGAGAGCATAGCGTGGAAGCCAAGACTGCTTTGCCCTCTCATCAGTGCTTTCCAGATGAAATCCTGACTTAGCATCTCATCAGTTCATCCTCTTTTACCGACCACATGGTCTCTGGGACGTGACATTTGACATCTTTTCTACGCTCATGTGTGGCTCAAGAAGCAGAGATTTAAAGCTTTCAGACATGGGCCACAACACTGCATCTGCTTTTGTTTGACCAAAACATCCTTTCACATGGATCCACAGAATTACCATCTTGATGCATATATCCTGTATCTATCAGGGACCAAATACTATTCGTAGGCCTGTCTGTTGGGATCCAAACCTGAAAATACTCGCTTGATTCTTAGGAGCCAATTTTCATCAGCAATTACAAACTCTATGGGATGCCTTGGATAATGAAGACTGACTTAATTCTTGCTTTTATATTAAAAAGAGGTTTAGTAAACTCCACCAAAAAAAGGAAAAAAAAAAAAAAAAACACCAACCTAAAACTTCTACCATCTTCTGGGGAACCAAAAACCTTTGTATATCTCTGTACAATCTTTGTTGCACTGAAAAAAAAAAAAAAAAACAACCAACACTGTAAAGAAGCAGCATTAAATGGAACTTATCAGGCATGGCTAATGGTTATGACCACACACACAGTTTTGCAGAGCAATGCAATTTTCATCAGCTCTGAGTAGTTTGTTTTTTTCCTTTCCCCTACCCTCTGAGAATCCCAACAAATACTGGGTTTTCATTTCAAAATAACAATTGAGAGTAAAACCACCATAAAAAAAGAAAATCAGGTTACAAATGGCTATAAGCTGAGCTGGTATTTGGCTATTGCTCTTCTCATTTCACTGCTTTAACTTTGCTATTGTTACAACCCTTTTGTTTTATAATTGATCAAAACCACTCAATAAGTATTTTGTGACTACGGCAAATCTACTCAGATGATAAACAACACAGTGAATTTCTGAAGGACCTATTTTCTTTTTGGACTGTTCAATATATCTTTTGTCACGGGAATCTATCACAAATACTGCTGCTTTTGTTACACGTTACAGATACGAATGGAGCTTAAATAATCCCCCAAAGTTGTGTTTTTTTCCCTTTAGTATATTAAAGGATAATTTGAATGGTTTCTTTTTTTCCCTGTTAGAAATGGCAATATTAAACTCAAATAATGCAAAGATTCAACAGAACAAAATTCAAGAGAATAGTACAGTTAAACTGCTATGGCAATCATCTTACTTCCTCAGTTCCTTTTATTTTGTTTTCTTAATTAATAACTGGTGTGTTAAATCTGATTTCCTATGTACTGTGTCTTGGCTATGAATGCAAACTTTAAACAGCATTTGTTTTATTTATTTGAAGAAAAAAAGTCTTCCACGTTAAAAACATGAAAATACACAGTTTTTAGGAAATCGGCTCATTTTAGGAACTACAAATCTCCTTCCTCCAGTATTGTTGCAAACGCTGAAATACCATAACACAACGTGTAATTTGCTAACATTAAATCAAGCAAGAAAAACGTACATGCTTCTAGCAAGCCCTTTGGCATGCTGGCATGCTACCTAGCAGCACATACAAAAAACATGATTGCCATCATTGAGCTGTTTGTGAAATAATTATAAGCTAAATATTATTCGCAGAAAACACTGGGGGAATAGTTAATGTAATAGATAAAAAAAATCAGTAAAATGGAATTGTTAATGGAAAATTTCTAACTGGAAAAGAAAGAAAGAAGAAACGGCTCAAAGAAATTACTAACAAAGACTTATTTGCCAGTTGAAATCATCACAACAGGAAAGGAATTGCAATTGTATCAGGTGCTGCTTCAGGAGGTCGAGTACACATGACTTGGAAAGTTTTAGTTAATAGATTGCATCTATTGCAATGTGTTAGAATTTTAAAAATGGTAATTGTTGATCCTAATTTCTGCAACCATTTAAGTGTTCAACCCTAATAAAAGGATGTAATTAGATTACACCGATAAATGCAAATCTCTTCAAAATAGCTGTAAGCAAATACATGTGAATAAATGGTTTCCAATGAGATTTGACAAGTGGAAAACAGATGGCAACGTGGAAGACTGCAGTTCTCCTGTAAGCAATGCACTATAAAAGCTGTGAGAGGTTTATTTTTTAGGTTTGGTAATCCTCACAATTTTTTCAACTGGCAACCCCATGAACAAAGATTACCATCACAAATTAAGCAACACTTTGCATCCTGCTAGGATATTATTCATTTAGTTTGTAATTGGCGTTCAGATCACAGTTTTGTTGGATAATTAACAAACATTTGATCTCTTAGGGAAAAAAAAAATTAGAAAATTATTAGAAAAAGCACAGCTGCCTGGATATCCTATGCTAGTGTGGCAAACCCTTTCTGCCCTTTAAGGAACACACCTATGAAAACATATGCTCTTCCTTACCTCAAAACAAATTAACTCTCCATAGCAAAGGCTTATTATCACAAGCTAACCCTTGCCATATTTATTTAAAAGCGATCCTTGTCTCTTTGTAACTATCTTTCTCCTTTGAAGAGCATGGAAACAGAGAAGCCTGGTAAACTACCTGTATGAATTTTTAATGTGGACTTGGACCTGTATAGGGTGGAAAGAAAGACAGCAAATTCAAAGACATTGATGAGTAACACCCAGAAATCCAAATCACGTTTGAGACAGGAGGCTTTACTATGAGTGAGGTTGAACAAACCTTTCCTCACCAGGAATTTGCAACCAACAGGCCACTTTGCTTACATATCTTTACTAAAAAACAAAAAATAAAGCCAGTGAAGAAAGCTGAGCCAGCAGGGAGCCTCCTGTAGCAGCTCTGCTTATCCAGAGCACGGTGAGAAGACTTCAGTTGTGCTTGTGAAGGGTTCAAGGTTTTTGATTTTTGACATTTAACTTAGGACCCAGAATAGCCTGTCAGTATAACCCATAGGGGCTCCAGACAAGGCTACAGGCTAATTAGTCAATTCTGGCTTTTGGCCTACTGAGGTTACTGCAAGTGCATCTTAGGGCCACCACCAGGAGCAAGCTGCTCCACTCAGACACCCCCCCCTCACCCCCCCCTCCAAGGATGAGAACGTGTTCCTGCCTGGATCCCAGCAGATCTGAGCTGTGGCACGATGTTTGTTCCCTTTCCCCGGACAAAGTCCAAGAGGAAGAATAAAGTGAGGAACGAGCCCCACTGCCCCACCACAGGGATTTCAGAGCAATGCCCTCCCTGCAGAACAGCCTTCACAGGCCAGTGCCTGCCTTTCTACCTCACCTTTTGCCTTGGAGTCTACGAGGCTCGAGCTGTATTTAGAAACACAGGGCCTTCTCACGTCTGTCCCACTCCCGCAGCACCTCTCTTCATGTGGAGGTGGCAAACAGGGCCCCTAACGCAGGACAAGGCCCGTCCTGTGATCCCCGAGGCTCCACCAGGCAGCTGCCTGCCCACCAGCAGACGTGCTGGGCCGATCCCCTCAGCAGTGTCCGTGAGGCAACCCTCACCGTGGCTTAGAGCCAAGCATCTTCTTGATCTTAAAGAAAATCTTCCCCTCCCCAAGCTTTGCTGCTTGTGTTTTGCTTTCTACAGGCCTCTCCATGCCTCAGCACTGGGTGAACGTCAGAAACTAACCAGAAAAATGTTGAGATCTCTCAATCCTTCCACAAGAGGATTTCAGTTATCCTATGTCTACTTTTTTTTTTCCCTAGGTTAACAGATTGTCTGTTCGAGTTCTGATCCATTACTTGGAAAATTAAGCAATTAAAGCAGACAACATCTGTGAACAATGATTTATCAAACAGTTTCAGGAACCAAAGTGTAAATTGAAGCCAACTTCAAGAGCTGGAGGCCTAACACGTCGGAAGGGGCTGGAATAAGAGAGGGGAGAGAAAAGTCTTCACAGAACCCAAACCTCCTGGCAATTAGAAATGAGAGGATATTTATAGTGGATGAAGAACAAAGAACCATTACAGCAGCCTAGAAAAGGGATCATTTCAGAAGACTGATTTTATTTTAATCTCTGCATAACAACACACTCAGCTAAGAAGCGCACTGTTACAGTGACAGGCTGCTGATTTGACTTTGGCGTGTCACTGAACTTAAGCTATGCGATACAAATCCTGTAGTATTTGACATTTAAAAATGTTTTTGAGAAGCAAATACAACATTACTGGTGAACAATGATACCTCTTGCAACCAAACGTAAATGTGAAGGTGATTTTGCATCATCTTGATTAAGCAACTAGCTCGCAGGCTTGACAAGTTTAATTAAGAGCAAGTTTTATTTTCTCTCTGCAAAGTTAAGAGAGCCTCAGAGGGAATTATCACTTCTCACTGATACAAAGATTGTATCAATATTTGATTTTATTTTTTTTTTAATATCAGCAAACTGCTTGTCCAAAATAGACCTTGTACACTGAGCTGCTTCTAACAAACAATGAAGCGGTTAAAATACCAGCAGTATTTGTAATGGGTGCCAGCTGCTGTGCCAAGAGGCATCCACAAGGAAGAGACAACAAACATTGTGCCAGAGGGAGAACGGGTATGACTTCCCACACAGCACCATTTCAATGCTCCTGTAGCATTCCCCTTATCACAAAGAGCAGGGAGCTTAGGCATGGAGTCACTGCACGGGACACAAGGAACAGGAGAGCATCAAGTGGGTTGCAGCTTTGTCTTTAAAATGTCTATTAAAAGCTCATGAGGGGGAAGTATGAATGGTCTGGATGTTTAACTCAATCCACACAACCAGACAACAACAAATAATAACCAAAATCTTAAAGTGCTCTGCGTGGCAGACGTACTTTTTACATTACTTTTGTAAAATTACTTCTGAGTTTGAGAGCCTCACAACAATCTGATTTGGACGGCAATATCTACCCATTCTTATCTTACCAGAAGTCTTTTTTTTCCCCATGCCAAACAAGTGCTTGATTCAAATTAAACTTTGTAATGCCTTACTTGGGATTCTGAGAGTAACCAGAGGTACTCACTCTGCGTGCATCTACGGACTCGCTAAGGTACCATGACTGCGCCCAAGGAAAATCAAGTATGCGTGGTCAGGACAAGTGCAGAACTCCTGCAGATAAACCAATCTCCCTCACACAATATTTCACATTTACTTTCTTATCTTGCTCACTCAATGCATATAGCTGAAAAAGAACATCCTGGTAGCGTCATTCACTGCATCCCTTCTTAACACTGCCGCTGGTCCTTTCTTATTACATTGCCAACACAGCAACTTGCATACATCTCCTCACTCGCAGCACTGCTGTGTGCAGATCACAGAATTGTCACAAAAATGTTATGAACAAAACACGGATGATAACACATTTATGAATTCACCTCAAGAAGCAGCAGAACAAGAGTTAGTAGAATAATTTGTATGGATAATGAAGCAGTACAGCTGAGGAATGTGTTGCTCTACAATGTCTCCTCTCGACTCAGAGTGCAGCACAACAGACATTTCCAAACCTAGAAAACCTAGAAAAAGTAGAAAGTAAAGTAGCAACCTAAGATTTACAGAGACTGAAGAATGCCGAATCTTGAAGCAAAGCCCCATCCTTTAACAACTTGGCTGACAGGGACTATAAAAGGCCACTGCTGCTGCTCCACAAGGACCCCAGAGGTGCTGCCAGGTCTGGCCCTCCAGCATCCCTTCTCCTGTCTGCGTCACGCACAGCCCATCCCAGGTAGAGCACCTCTGTCCAGCTGCTTGGCAGCATTACTAAATAATATTGATGACAGCATGAATGAGAATAGGGAAAACAATTTATTTTTTTTTAAATCCTGTATAATAAAATCACTTTCCCTTTCCTTAAGTGCTCACATTTGGCTTTGTCACGATAGCTTTCTAAAAGAACCATTACATTCTATTTTACATGCTAAGCGGCAAGCAAGTACAATTTCCTCACTACCTCTGAGGCTTGCAAGAAACTGATAAACATTTACTTTTACAGTAAAAAATTAAGCTTTCCAAGCCTATTATGTATTATATATTTGCTTTAATTGGGCTGATTTTAGCCTCCTTAAATTTTGTCTAATTTTTGTAACTTGGACTTTTATTTGTTGCAGAGTTTCTCATAAAAATCTGCAAACGAATTACAAACTGTGGTTAATGAGCTATGCATAAACCTTCTTTTTTCCTTTATCATTCTTACCATCTGCTTCAGCTGTTTTATTATCAGCCTGTAAGCTAATAATCTATCTACTTTATTTCCCCTCTCACTTTGAAAAAAATAAAAATAAAATGATGCAGATATCCAGAAGAGTTTTTAAACTGTTTTCTCTGACTTTTTCCTGAGTGGTGCCTTATGGTCCAATCTGTGCTGTGCTCTCACTTTCTGCATTACAGAAAAAAATGAAAAAAAAAGTAAAAAAGAGGATTTAAAAACAACAAAACCCACCACCAGGAAAGTGGCTGTACAGCAACCGTCAGATTCAAATCAACCTATTTTATCCTAGTTCCCTGTTGTTATTAACCAAGAATACTACTTCTTCCCCCACTATTCCTCACACATTCTTTATCTGACTAAAGATTTGATGCTGAAATCTGACTACAGACTTCCAGATAAAAATCAGCACAGTGAAAGCACGCCCCCCTGGTGGATAGCAGCAGATACAATAATAAATTTAGCCTCCTCAAAATAGAATGGAAAATCTACCTCATTAGAATAAATAATCAAGGTCTTTAGAGTTAAGCCTAGCTTGGAGAAATAAATCTGTTTAAACTTAAAACAGAAAAAAAAAATGGTATGAGACCCCAGAGATCTTAAATTCAAATATCAACATTTTGCTATATGAAGAACCCAGAGCAAAATGTGAGGATTCTTCAGGTACATCAGGAATGGGACTGTGAGCAACTGAGTATGAACGTGCCAACTGAGTGGAACTGCCCCTGAAAAAAACAAATCATATTCAGAGTGAGTCTGACATTTTTTCCATGCATGCCAAAGAGAAACGGAATATTTCATTCATTCGTTCCAAATTAGAAACCTGAAGAATAGAAGTGGATTCTAAATAAAGCCATAGGAAGGGCAAGTAAAGTCACTTGATATTGTTGCAGCAGGCAAAAGCCAAAAAGAGACAAAAACAACTTCTCAACCTCTGTGGAAGATCCCACCTGTATCTGAAATTGCTCTGGTACCTTGGAACAAATCAATGTTCAGATTCTTTTTTCCTTCTGAGAGCCAAAGCCAAACCTCTGTGAATTAGAAGAGCTGCTCTAAACCCCCCCGGGGAGGAAATATTTCTGTACTCAATTCTGGACAGCTGCAGAACAAATGAACCACCTTTAAACCAACAGGTAAATTACCTCTACAAACAGGAACTGTAAAAGCCTAAAAAACTTGTCCTTGTTTTCAAACTTATATGTAAAAAAAAAAAAAAAAAACTACATTTCAAATATGCTCATTTACTTTTATTCTCTAGTTAAATGCTATATGGATTCTAATCCTTAGCTAAACATCCATGAATGATATCCATGTAAGATTTTCATCTTCTTGTCAGCTATAAGTAAAAACAATCATATTCCTCATTATTTTTATGTCCCTGTTATTATTTTAACAAATCGTAATCCAGGAAATGGTGGATCCTAACTTTTTTTGTAGCCCTGTCTGCTCTACTTCCCTCCACTGCATTGGAGGAATAGGGCAGGGAGGAGGAAAAAGCCGTACATGCTATACCTAATTATAAATTTTACAGAAAGCTACAAGCTTTTCTTACCAAAGAAATCATTTGAGATTTCCTGTAACTTGATTAAAGTTACAGAGATCCCCCAGTAGCAGCCCTGGGCCTTTAGCTCTTGCCCGAGATTTTCTTCCTCTCCTTATTCAACATGCAGAGTAGCACCCAGGCACCAGTTTCCTCATCATGTTTTGGGGTATATCTTAGTCATTGCCAAAGCTTTGAGACATTTTCAGGGTGGATGCTGACACGTTGCTCATTCCCCTGACAGTCATTTCTCTTAATAGTGAACGTGTGCCTCGTTGAAAGAAAACATCTCTAACAAGTGTGATTTTACTGTTTTTCTCCTTTCCCCAGCCATAGTCGACCGAAATACAAAATTTATTCATGACAGAATTCTGGGAAGCACAAGCTGCGTATTTCTCAACTGCACCGAGGAAATGCTTTCACACAGATGGAAAAGAAAGGATTACTGCACACCAGCATGACCGCAGCAAAGGTAACACGATTACTTCAAGCTGTAATGACAGCACTGGAAGTCTGCTAAAACCTGGGAAAATGTTTGTTTTTAAGAAGAAGTGAATAAAGCATTTCTTTGGGATAGGGGAATTCTGTTTGGTTAAAAGACAGCAATTATGTTTATTTCTGTGTTCACCTTGGATAATGTTAATCTCTCAGAAAACAAGGTAAGAACAGTAGACTGTAGGAGCAGAACCCACACCCTAAAACCAACCAAGCAGCAAAGACGTAGTATTTGTCTTACCTACCTTTGTACAAGAGAAGCATTTAACCACAGCATTCTTCTGTTCACTACGAGACTAATATTGCTTTGAGAGAGTTGCTCCTTCTCTTACAGGACTGAGTTAAATATTATTTGTTGGTCTCTATGATGGGATAACTGATGTGAGCAGAAGTAGGAAAAGCCAGCAAGAGAACTGAAGTTTCTCACTATCCAAAGTGAGAAGCAGACAGTTAAATGCCAACCTGAAGAACTTCCTGATCGCATGCCTATTTCATAGTTCCTCCAATGCATAAACTCTAGAGAGTTTAAACCTTTGTGAACCTGAAAAGGGGCATTTGAGTGAAATTATTAAGCTTGCAAGTGCAAACTCATGGGAACGTGGGTTGGTGCTGAAAACCGACACTAAGGAAAAAAGGAAAACCAAAGCTAGGGTAGGCATTTTGGGGTTCTCATGTTTGCCTAAAGCATTTGAAAGGTGCCTGGTAGGCTCCTTGTTATGAGCCTGTGCATTTATAAGCCTTAACCAGCTTTGGTTCCCTGCTTGTTTGCACTCTGCCATACCTTAGAGTACTCCGACAAGTATGGGAACAAGGCTGGCCATTTCCCATGTTTTCTGATTTACTCCTTGTTTCATAAGCCAAAAAGCAAGCTTATTGAACAACATGTATTTATTTTTTTTAATTGTCTCAAAGGTAGGTTTATCATCCTGGGCATACAAACAAGAAACCTGGAAAAGCACAGAGTGCACACAGCTGCACAGAAAGACCCTGGGCAACATCCATCTCTCCTAACCACAGCGATTTAAAGGTCGTCTGGCCTAAGGTGCTTGCAGCACCTCTACAATCAAAACCAATTCTGTCTTAGAGCACAATTCATTTCCCTCTGCATGCACCAAGCTCTCTCCCTGTTGATTATGAAGAGGACCCAGACGAGTAGTTCAGGTCAGGTAAATGACTTTTAAAACTGCTGCAGCTGAGTGAGATCCACTGCTACTGACTGAGATGGGGTGGGGTTCAGGCAGAAAGTGAAGCTGCACTGAAGTCCATGGCAAAGAAAGGCCTTGATTTCTGAATCTCCATCTTAACCAGTAAAGGCTACAGATGAGCTTTCGCTTTTGTCCTCAAACAGCATCCCAGTCAAGGGAAGAACAAATCCAATACATACAGATTACTTTAAAATCAACACCTAATACACAGCTAATTTGTATTTTTTCTTTTAGAGTCATTAACAGCTATTACTTTTTCTTCTTAATTAACCTAGACTTATAGCACATCAAGCGAAGGGTGCACAGTTTTTAAGAAGAAATTTTTGTTATTAAGAAATAACAAAACAAAAAGCAAACACAAATATTAGAAAAACTCAGTGTGTTCCCACACAATCACCCCAAATACTTTTTTTTTTTGACGAGGTTCAGCTCAGCAGGGGACTTCAGTGTCTGGTTAAGTACATAGCACACCCTTGTACCTACTGGCTGTCACAGAACATATAAAATTGATATATTTGTCGGTCCTTCTCTCTTTTGTCCAGTTTGTGAGGTCTGCTGTATGCTAAGACGTCTCAGGAATAGAGCTGTCACTTGCATGAGCTTGTTCGACACACGTTTTTCCTTGTTCTTTGCTGCAGTTCTGTGCTGCTTCTCCCACCAGGCCATTTAACTTGCTTCCACCCAGCTCAGCTTAAAGAACAGCTGCTTAAATGCAGAAAACTTTAAAGGAAACCTTGGAAGCAGTTCAGAAGCAATCTTCCTGCCATAATGTTTTTGCTTGTCATTGACAGTTTCAAAACTTCACACACATATATATGATATATCCCTTGTCTGGATATATACATACATATATATATATATAAAAATATACAGATGCACTTATATATATATACACACTAGTTCACATATATGTATATATGAACTAAAATTCTATTTATATATAAACCTTTGTATATTATATGGAAGATATATATTCTTTGTGTGTATATATATATAATATACAGAAGTTTATACACACACACACACACACACACATATATTAAGTGCAGCATTTTAGTTCAGACAGGTCTGTGGTTTGAGAAGCATCCCCTAACTGCCCCATGTCAGCTCACAAAAGGGTAAGGTCTCAGAAAGCATGGACTGGACATATTTTGGAGGTAATTACACCAGACGAAGGGAGAGGTTTGGCTCTATCTATGGCTGCCAACATTTATCTGCTTCCCAAACTGGCTAACACTTCTTACCTCTTCTGCTAGACCCAGCTAGTGAAGTGGCGCAAACTGAGAAAGGCCTTGGCAAGTTGTGGAACTTGGCAAGTGATGGAATTTAGAAGATACATCATTTTAAAATACATTACTTTTAATATTTCCCCCCGTTTAAATAAATAAATAAATGAAAATCCTCACAGCCAACAGAAATTTTAAATGGAATAGAAGCCATAGCAACCATGTGAAGCTAATCTTTAACCTCTCTGGTCTTGATTCACGTAATTATAATTGTGTTAAATGCAATGCCCTTTGATTCAAAAATATCACCATTACTGTAACGGAAAAAGTAATTAGTTTTTTTAATTAATGAGAGATTTCAAAATGCATGAAGGGAAGCATTAACTTCTGTTTTTCTTGAGCTATTAAAGTGACGGTATAAAAATATCACAAAAAGAAGTCACATCACAGTATAGATCTAGTCCTCATGGCTCTGCTAAGAACTGTGCTTCAAGGTACCAAACATAGCTATGTTTGCAATATCAAGAAAGATTTAATCAGCCAGTTGGACAAAGTAAATGCTTCTTTCCTATCCGCTAAGGATAATAAATAAGTAAATAAACAAACTGTGCTAAGAAAGAAAACACAGCCCCCATGGTTCAGTAAAGCTACCAGAACAGTATTTTGTTCTGCCATTACTGCACGTGCCTCATGGCACCTGTAACGCTGGTTGCATCAACATAAGCCTCAACACAGTCCTAAGGGTGAAATAGTACACAACAGGCTCTGCTCAGGCCCAGGGATTAATCCCCCCTGATTTTAGAAGCCTACAGTGTAGACTTTTACATCTTAATTAATCATCTGTAAGTAATGACACTTCCAAAGTCCAACATACGTAGACAGAGCACAATATTGTACATTAGGCCCCAGAAGCCTATTTCTGCCCATTAACTACAAAGGAACCACAGATTACCAATTTATCCAAACACACAGTAAAAACATAGTAGACACAAGTAAGAAGAGCGAATAAAATGGTGATTCAATTTTTTGCTAAATGGTTAACTATTTCCCCCCACCACAGACACTCTGTATTTCAGTCTGACACCACTGTAAGTCTCTCTAATGAAGGAGTTAAAAATTTGGCACCTTTTAGGTAATGTTTTTGCAAGGAGGTAGAGTAGCACAGTCAGGTGGAGTAACACAGCACTTCACTGTATTTTCTGCCTCTCCACAATCCAGACTTGGATCGTTTCTCAAGCAAGTTACCTTTGTACTAAAACACGTCTGAGTGGGCACTTTTCTATAGGTTGCATCAACACAATCTAAATTATTTCTTGAAAACCACCTCTTCTAAAGACAGATCCTGAAAGTACTCTGGGTGATTACAAAAACAAAGTAGCTCCAAAATCTTCTGGAAGGCTTTAGAGCAACTTCTGGAAGGGTTTCTGGTTAAGAGAGATTAAAAAATGATATGGTCTGCTTGCAGAAAATAATTCTGTAGAGTAAGCAAGGTTGAAAGTAAATTACTTGAAAGTACGGCTGCTTAGCTGTGCAGAACCTCCTGTGTGAGACAAAGTGCTCCCTGGTGTAACGTCACTAAATTCTCTGTCATCATCTTACTATAAAAGATGCGTTTTTGTTTAAAATTGAGATGAGCAATTAAACTGGAGGCTATACTGGTACAAAATACAGCACTGACTTACTCCGTGACCCAGTCTATAAGCAGACACTTGTGCCATCACAAAGTGATCTACCCCTCTCCAAGAGTTGTCAGTGTTTTGACCATTTTAAGAGATGAACAAATAATGTGTAAAAGATAATCTAGTTATGCATCATCCGACCTGCAAATTCAAGAAGATACTGGGAAGGCTCAAAAAATCAGAAATGCAATAAAAATACCATAGCTGCAATTGTTCAGTGCTGAAGGTTAACTATACTGCTCTGTTTGTAAGTGAAACAAAATCAGAAGCTAGACATTTAGCACCAATAAAACACTTATAGATGCTCTCCAACCAAATTAGTTTGCCTGGAGAAGTGGAAGGGAAAAAAAAAATCAACAACAACAGAAAAAGAAACACCCCAAAAATGAAAAAACAGAACAGAGGACTACAGGTTAATGAGGTATTTAAAACGAGAGAATAGGAATTCATGCTTCTACTTGCATTCTCCACATTATTTTATGTATTACAATACTTTGTGTATCACAGCTGTAGATTTCCAACTCTGAAATTACCCCTACAACTGAACATTTTGAAATTGATCTTGGCAAGACTGTCAACAAGAGAGAAAAAAAAAACAACAAATTGAATGTCATTGATTAAACCTGAAAGCAAGAGGTTTCGGGTTCCTTCAAGATACAAAACACACAAATGGAGCTCAGCTGCCACAGCTAAAAGAAATAAGACTTGAAAATAAGGCCCTGCTTCACTAGGTGTATAAATCTGGCATATTAAGCAGATACACTGTGACACAGACCTTAGACTAAATGCGTTCACATATGCATCAATGACAGCAATATTGTACACTCTTTTTGTTTCAAACAAAGCCAGCTTCACTGTCCTTAATCTCCAATTATACTGCTGTCCTCTACCTCATCCTGTAAAAGAAAAAAAGAAAGAGGAAAAAATAGACTGGATAATTAGAGTTCAAAAACTTCTTCCATGAATCTTCAAGTTAAAACTTTGAAAACAGCATTCCTTATGCTTGCAGTGCTCCAGAGCATACCAACAACTTTCCCACACTCAACATCAGCAGAACGTGGAATGGTAACAAAATCTGCAGAAACAGGATTCAAATGTCCAAAGATCATAAAGAGACCCACGCTCAAGGAAATGCCCCCTATATAAATATATATAAAGCAGTGGTCTAGTTGCAAAAGAAGACAGATCTAAAAAATCGCCAAAAAAAATGAACTGAGGAGTAAGAATGTTTGCATTTATGCTCCAGAAGGGGCAGAGGGAGAGGCTGCCAGCAAAAGAGCTTGGTTAAAGCCTGCAATGACTGCAATTCATCTGTTGTGTGTAGTGATTACTCCGTGTTTGTCCATGGAGGGACCAAGTTTTCATTCAGCATGGATTTCTTGTTTAATCTTCAGTAATCAGTCTCTAATACACTGGACGAGCCCTTCATACAGACGGAGGCCGTGTTTTACGTACTGCAGTGCACGTAGGATCTTTAAGACAAAACGTGTGCCATTTTGCAAGCCAGAGACACTGGTGAGGACACAAAAAGAAGCCTTTCTCCCCAGATCCCTGAGGTAATTTACTTTCTCTTCAAATCAACTCGATTCAATCCTGAGTCATGTCCTGCTACTAAGGTAAGCCAACTGCACGGCACGCTCCGGTTTCTTGGGCAGCAAGAGCTACACCCTGCATCCACACGGTTTTCCTGCTCGTCGGCAGGCAGTCTGGTGCTGCTGAAGCCTTTGACAACCTGACAGAATTCAAGTGAAAACAGAACGGAGCTCAGACAGGCACAGACAAGGGTCAGGATCCCTGCTACTCCTTGTCCTGACCAGAATCAAACTGAGACCTTCAGGATTTTTTATTACACCGAAGCAATCCAAGCGGCGCACAGAAGACAACTTGGAGAAAACCCTCAAGCCTGTATAGCACTAGCCAAGCAATGGCAATGGTTACTGATGCCAACCCATGACATATTCAATGGCACACTTCACATTATTCCAATGACCCTACACATAAGATGAAAAATCAGATACAACACAGTTTTATCTTGTATTCAACCAGCTTGGGTTCAGTGAAACATTCCTTCTGTTTATTGGTCTTAAATGCTGAAAATGAACTGTGTATTTCAACTTAATTGCAACTGCAGCCTTCACGGGTTTATTTTTATACATACATATATCTGAAGAATATGCTCCTACGTTAAGTTTTCATAAAATATTGACATTTGTGAAGAAATACTTGCGCTCTTTCTTTTTTAAGAGTTAACTTAGACATTAGCTTGGAAACTGCTTTAGCCCCTAAGCCACCTCCCCACTGCTACATTTAATGAGAATACTTAGTTTCACTATTACTTTACAGCATGTTCAGTCTGACATGTCTTCAATTTACAAAGTACAAAAAATGATTATTCCGTAATATGACATTGCCTATTAGAAATGAAAGAAATACAATTTAATTTGAATTGTATTACTAATTTACATCTACATATAGCTTATTAACTGCTGCTGGCTTCTCGGTTGGGAAGAAGAGATAGGAAATGTTTTGATTTATGCAATAATTAGAGTAAGACCAGGGTACTTTCCATATTTAAACCACATTTCTTCCCTGAAGAGTGACTCGTCACACCAAAGTCTTGCGGATTCCATATTTCTCTCCTGAACACTAAGACAGGGAACATTTTGGGTTCCAAGTGCAAGTTTTGCCTCTAAATTTGAACCCTGCAAATTTCATCAAAATCCAGCTGGGTTTGTTACTTTTCACATTACCGAAAATCCAAGGCAGATAAAAATTACATTATTTTGAAAAAAAAAAGTGTCTTTTGCTACAGATACCAGGCACATTCAGAATCTGGATCTTCAATGGCTTAAAGGAATTACTGCTCTGAGTCAGGACAACACAGAGCATACTTCCCTCACCAAAATGTTTATTTTTCACAGCCACTTTAAATCCTTTTGCTCCTTTATCAAGAAGCAGCATTTGGCTTCATAATTGAGATTTTTTTTACTCCAGTTTTTCATAGGAAATAATTTACAAATAGATTGGAAAATTCATGCTATGGAAACAGGAAATTTGAAATGTGTGAAAACAGTAATGGAATTAAAGTTTATTTTTTCCTGGATCAGATAGGTTTATTCAATAACTGACCTTTCATCTTCATATTTATGAAGATAAGAGGACTCTACAAATCATTAAAGATTCAACTCCTACGTAGGCTTTTACCTTTGTCTTGAAAAAACAAAGCAGCAATATAGGGCAGGCCCTTTCTTCCTCATCATTAACACCTTAGATCAAGACACCTGAGATTCACACAGCACTGCTGCATTTCTAATCCCTCAGTAAAACCTGTGTATGAAAACAAATGTTTAGAGTGTTCTTGAGTAGTAATTAGAAAAAAAAAAATTACAATAGAGGAGATGTTTTCCTTATTTCAGGAGATTATCTAACATGAAAAAGAGTGAAGTCCCTTGTCAGGACATCACCATCACCACCTAATACCTGTTGCTTCTCACCTCTTATACCTCACTGATGTTTATTCCAGTTTATTAAAATTGTTGATGTTTCTCCTTTCTTTGGAAGGATTCAGAACTTCATTGACGTTAGCAGCAGGGATATGAAGTCAGATAGTCTTGAAAAGAAAACCCTTTCCAACAGATGGCATTAGGAATTTTCAGTAATCACGCAGTATCGAACAGAACTATGGATTTGACCTGCTTAAACTTGCAAGAGAACCATTTTGATATTTTTGTAATCATCTCCCAAGAGACCAAAAGACTTAGTCTCTCTGAAACATGTTTAAAAATAGATAACATTATCTTTAAAAATTTAAACTTGTAGCCATCAATTGATGCTGCATTATCCGATATCACACTTGGTATGCCACACAACAGATAGATGGATCTCTGTGATATAGCCACACCTGGCACCATATATTCTGAACTATCTCTCCATACAATCTCCTAATATGTAACTCCCCCACCTAGACAGGAAATACATATATAATGCCACTTTTGGAGAACGAATCTAAAGTCCCAAACAAATTTACACAAATAATATCACATTGCAATTTTTGCCTCACCTTTTATTTACTGCATTTTCTTGAACAGCAGTGTTTCTTTCATCTGGTAAATATTCCTAGTATTACTATCTATACTTGATGGGCATTTCACTTTCCTTTGTTATTCATATACTTCAATTTATTTCTGTTTACTTTTATCTCTTTTTCCCCATCTTTTCCCCATGGTTTCATGCATCTACAATCAGAAGTTCCCACAATAAGGCATGATATCCAACACATTTTCATAGCACAAAGACCAACCACCTCTATTCTCTGAAAATTACATCTTTATTTTTTCATAAAAGTTATTTTCCTTTGCATTTAGTTCACACACAGTGCCAGTATCAATCATTTCCCCAGTACACAATCTAAGATGACAGTAGACTTGTTCATCCCAATATGATTCCTGACACATGAGGAATGAAGATATGTTGCTGGCAGCTATTGCTACCTCCACATGCAAGGTTTAACTATTGCCCTTCTCATCCTTACGCTGTGAGTAAAACTGCATCAGCCTGCAATGAGAGGTTGTCTTTCTGGAGACGACAGCAATCAAGGATGACCTCAGGAAGACCAACTTGGCCAGACTACCAAAATCAACGTCATGTCCTGCATGCTCTGCTGCTGGTAGGAAGGAAATGTGGTGTAAAATTCTGGTGCCCACCTTAATTTGTTCTTTTCACATCCTCCCTTCCCAGTGCACAACCTCTAGGGAGGCTGAGCACTGTGAAGAGTAACAGGACACACACAGCTTGGAAAAAGATGCTGTGTGGGGCTGTGAGGACACAGGGCAAAAGGGAGAGAACTGAATTTGCAAGGAGATATTATGCTCAGACCTAAACCTGTTGTGGTCATTGCTGTCTTGTCTTTGGAAGTGCAGGGTTGGGGGGCTGAGGGCCCCTTTTCTGGGGCTGGTTCCCTGGGGCCATTTGGCTTGCCAGAGAGAAAGGCTGCCCCTCGGCCACAGGGACTGCCCTGCACCTCCCAGCCTGTGCCCCGGGTTTATTTCTAACACTGCTTTTTAGGCAATTTCATTCCATTCTTTACGGAGAAGAACAGAAGCAAGGTGCATCTCCAGCCCTAATTCCCACATGCGCTTTGTGCTCCGAGTGAAGAATTTCTTCCTCACGTCACATCTCATCTCAATCTCCCCTCCATTTGCTCAAAGCCGTTGTTCCTGGTTCCATGGCTACACTCCCCGACAGAGTCCCTCTCCAGCTTTCTTCTAGGCCCCTTTTATGGGTAAGGTTAGGTGGCAAAACAGCAGGACCGAGCAAACTGCAGCCTCCTCTACCTGGTTCCACATGACGTACAACCTGAGTTATGTGGGATACACCAGGCAGAACTTTCCAACTCTTTGCAGAAGCCTGCTTTGGCTTGGCTGGATCCAAGTAAAGCCTGCCATTACTTAACCAGACACAGAAAGCTTTAACCCAATTGCCATTATCAATAGGAAGTACTGATCCCACTCTTCATACAACTGGAAAATAGTAAAGGAATATATAAAGAAGAATAGCATTTCTAGCATTTGGTACAAATTGCTTTCTCTAGTGAGGGCTTGATAAGATTAGTGTGAAGTACTGAAACAGCTCAACACAAGGAAACTTCTCCAAACCTCCTAAGCTGAGAAAATAGCCTGTGTGTGCTCAAGCAAACAAACAAGAAACAAAAACATATCGACACTACTGTGTTCAACAGTAAATGCATGCCCAGGGATAGTTCCAGCCATCTCCAAAGGAATGTATTTAATAAAACCTAATTGCTATAAAAAAACAAAACCACATGAGGTCATGGAAAATCACTGCAACACTATAAAGGATCAATTGTGTTCCATAACTATCATAGGTCCAGAAGATAAAACATCATTTGTAGCTTAAAAGAACTGCATGGTATAGGTAAAATAATGTATTGCTATTACTTTTAATCTCAAGCTCTCTCCTTCACAGGTTAGTAGTAAGTAGCTTTGAAACGTTTATTTTCCCCAGATTTCTGGCCAGCTTACATAGCAAAATTTCAAAATTTTTTTTTAACCTTGTTAAAAACCCAAGAGCAAAGCTTGAGATCCATCTTTTTTGTATCTCCAATAAACAGAAGGCTACTTTACAGTGTTTGGTTGAACAAAGAAACAAAAACCAACAGAACTGCAGATGCTGTTATAAGGAGGAGATGCAAGCCAAATCACTGCAGGAAATCCTAATTCACATCACCAGAATGGAGAGCTTTAATTTGGGGCCTGACCAGCAGAGACAAAGGATTTGGAAAACATCAGAAATCACAGAAGAAACGTTGCAGCACTAAACCAAGATTAGCTAAACTGTCATTCAAGCAACTACTTGGAGACTTAGCCATTTGCAGGATGCAAATCACGTATAAGTTGATTATAGTACATTATTACATGCTGAAGCCAGCCGATACAATGAATTCCAATTCTAGTACAAGGAGCACTCGATGTCACGCTTTAATCGTGCCATTCTATCACTACTCATCTTGCATCAATAGATTTTCAGTCCCAGGATCACAGTTTAATGGCAGTTAATGGCCTCATCTCTTCATCACTGATGTATCCGAGCAGACTACTAAGCAGCAGCTCGCTCCAGAGAGCGCTTACCTTTGTTGACTTGCGCCAAGCAGCTGCGCTGCTAACCAAGCAAATGACCATTCCAGAAGAAACTGCATCTTGCTCCTCCTCACAGTGCCTAAGTTTTCTTTCCTCAGTTTCATTTCTGACAGAGCCTAAGCTCCTGACCTGTCTGCAACAGGCAATAACTGAACAGCCCCTACCCCCCAAAAAAAGCACATTAAATTGTTTCTGACATTTTTGATTCTTTTGCTGTGACAAATCTACACAATCTACACATCTACAAAATCTACAGAAGTCTACACAATCTTCAATCACTTTTTTCTTTAATTTTTTTTTTTCCCCAGCGTATTTCCTTAGCAGTAACCACTAAAACACAGGTAAAAACACACTCAGTTGTGTTTTTAGCAAAAACACAACTGAGACTTTGAAGATGGAAAATAAATAAATAAAACCAGGCAGCACTCCAGCCAGGTAGCAGTTGAAAACGCAGTGTTTTTGATGATGAATGTTGTGTGCACATTCCTCACCTTCAGCACAGCTCATAGCCACAATTAGGTATGACTTCTCACTGTGAAATTCACTTTGCTCAATAATGCCTCAGTGATACCTCATATTATTGTAACTGATGTGATCAGTAAAGTCTGTACTTGCTCTTACCGTCTCTGTAATACACTGACAGAAATAAAAAACTAACATAATAATAATTTTAAAAAACAAAAGGCTACAGTCTTCCAGGTATTCCATAAACCCACCTTGTAAACATCCAACCACAACTACAGGAATGCCTTTCACAGGAAAGGACCCTCGTTACAACCCACCCATAATTAAAGTACAGATATGCAAAACAGCCATGTTGGAACAATCATCATCGTCTTCACTGCACTGCCCGAACATGCGCTTCATGGCTGATACCGTTTAGGATCTCATAAGCTTTCAGACTATTGCAAATAAAGCTGATACACTCCAGCAGCTCGCTCATCTGACCATTCCTATTGCCTCTCCATGGTCCCGGTGCAACAAAGATTCAAAGGAACTTCAATGTTCTACCTTCTTCAGACAGTCACTGAGTTGTGTTTCTAACTACAAAAAGTATAGCCAAGTTACCTTTTAGTCAATTCCAGTGTATTGTTAAGCGGAGAAAGCAGCTGATTAAAACATGTCTGGATCTGAGTAATACACCACCAAGTACAGACCTACGGGTACAGCAAACCTAACCTACCACAGCACTACTAACACCCAGAGTTACCTGCCCAACCAAGCTGAACATCTGCCTCTCGTTTCCAATGAGTTTCTTGAAAATCTCCCCCAAAAAGATGCAGAGCACTCCCCTGTCTGAGGACTGGAAGGTAAGAGTAAGGAGAAGTAAGGAAGGCCTCTGCAAAGTTCATGTAACAAAGCCACAGATCCTTCCCAACACGCAGCTTTACAACAGGGAAGGAAAAAAAAAAAAGGGAGGGGGGGGGAGGTGGAAGTGGCACTATTTCCAGCTCACAGCATGCAGACAACCTGCTTCCAAATCCTAAGAAGAGAGCACTGGGATGCAGAACACTGCACACCAGGCACTGTTCTGCTGCCTTCTTCCCTCCATGCACCAACATGAGCCCCCAGCCCAGCAAACCATCGCCACTGGTGATCTGCTCACTGCTGCTAGAACAGAGCAGGAAGAGCTGTTCCCAACCATCACGTCCCACGTAGCAGTGGGCTGGACTGCTGGAGTTAAAGCCAACTGCAGCAGCATGAAGAAGTGATGATAGAAATGCAAGTCATACACAGCACTTTGGATGAAGAGTGAATTATAGTAAAATAATAAGGAGAAAGGAAAAAAAAAAATCTAACGAAGAGCAGGATTCTGGAATCATTTTGACATTAATTCCAGGTTTTATTTCTCATTCCAGAAGATGATACTGAGCAGAAGAAACGTTTCGCAGTATCAATTCTGAAAACTGCCAGTATTCTGTAGAACCATTCTGTAGATGCTTTTATATCTTCTAACAGAATGAGGCCCCCATCCTGACCTAGATCTGCAAGCACTAGCTTCGTAAAAACATTATTAAAAAATGAAACAAGCAAGAGAAACGTGACTGCAAGAAGTAAAACAAAAAAACAACAAATACCATTTTTACACTGTTGTTAGTCTGTAACATTCTGCTTAAGCCAATACCAAAGAAACCTGTCAGTTATTTCCTAGGCTGGTAAGTATTTTTTTCCCCCATGGGTGAACTCAGACCATGACTGAACAATAAGCATAGCAAAAGGTGGGAGCCTGAGAAAGATGCAATAAACACGGAGAAGCCAAAGTTTGGCATTTGTGTCTTTTGTTAGATATCCTAGAAACATTACCATCGGCTTTATACAGGTTAAAAATGAAAATTACACCTGAAAATTGAATACATAGATATTACCATGTCTGTGTTTTTTCTCTGTGCTGCTTTCTTTGCTGTTACAGTTATTTAATTGTTCTTCTCACACAGCAAAACGTAGTTTCTCCACTGCTGAGCTACAGGTGTTTTCACAGAACTTTGGCAGCAAACTAAAACCTATTAACTTCAACTGCTACCACTTCATAGCACTTATATCAACTCTACGTCTCACAGATTCTGTAATAAAAACAAGTATTGATTTTCATTTTTATCGACTTACTTGCTTTCTTTAAATGGGGGAAAAAGTGCTCTATCCTGCCATTGGCCTCCTGCTTCTAAAGCTTATGCCTTTAAAGCCACATATAGCCCAAATAAAATTTGAGATAAGTGATATTAATTCAATACAAATCACAGAGACTTAGAAGTAAATCTGAAAATTACTGAAGCTCCCATGGTATAGCATCTCTCCTAATATTTCTCTAGAGCATATAATTTTGTGTACTGGAGTGAACAAATCCTGAAGCGGGGTGTTTGGAAGCCTACAGTCCCTCAGTGAGGCAAAACATCATCAAAAAAATAGTGAAAAAGTACATTTTAACTTAATTACCTCAGCTTCTTATCTTATTTCAGGATCCGAAGTTCATCAGTTTCATTACAAGAAATAGCTCATGGCAAGGGATAAAACACACCTATGACTACCAAAAAAACCACAAACGGTTCAATTACTTCATTGATCCCTGTTTTGAAAAAACTGGGAGCACACAGACACCCAGTGAATAAAAGGTAGTAATACTAATTCAAAAAATGTTGCTTTGCCTTGTAGATTAAATGTATTTTCTGAGAAAAGATAATGCAGAAACCTATTCCCTGTAATTTTTTCAGCCCAGTAAATTAATTACCACCAAATTTTTGTAAAAAAGTCCTTCCAAGATTAGACAGAACACATGTAAATTACTGCAGGATTAGGACATAAATCAATTTACAATGTCACATAACTGCTTTAGTCACCAGACTGTATTTGCTGACTTTGTTAATTCATTGCTCCTTTCTAAGCAGGTGGAAGCAACTGTGTTCCCAAATGTGAAAGTGTTCCTGAAGGTCAGAAGTTGGTGAAAGAACTGCACTTCAAATACCTGATTGATGGAGGGAAGATAACTATGGAGCTTTTTCCTAGTAAATTAAAGGAGAATTGGTGAAATTAATGAAGGAAAAGTGCTATACAGCTAGACAAAAAGCAGCAAATAAGAGTTAATATGGAATAAATTCTTCTTGATGCATCACTCCTTACAAACATGGTTGGAGAAGGGCCCGGAGTACATTTAACACAAAGCAAGATGCTGTGCACCGCTTCGACGTTTTACTCAAATTGTGTCTGATCATTTTAATATGGGTTGAACAGCAGCAAAAGAATGATTACAGAGGTGAAGTATCAACACGGAGTCTCAGAGGGTCCAACACTAATTGAGTTTTCCTTAGGAAAGCAGAGTAACGCTTCAGAACAAGTACACACTAGAGCAACGGTGCTGATTAAGTTGGCTCTTTAAAGAAAAATTTTCAAGACTAAGACTTGAAAAGACAGACACAAGCAGAAGAGAACAAATGCATGAACTGCAAATGTGGATACTTCTCTTAAAAGGCTAACAAGGGGCTAAACACATCAACAGTCATCCCCACATGACCTTGCCCTTCCCCAAACCAGACACGCAACCCCTAGAGGCATGCCCACCAAAGGAGGGCAGATGTTTAAGATTTACAGCTAATTCTTCATCGAAAGCCAACAAATTCATCACCTCCACATGCGGTCAGTAAAGGACAGCGTGATGTGGATAGCTACTCTTTGAATCTCAGAGCTGCAAAACTTGGGACTGCTCCCGAATTTCAATTCCGTGCTGCTCTTGAATGCAATTCAGTTTGGCTGCGCTGACAGCTACTGTCAGCATCTCTCCGGAGCTGAATGCAGGCCTGCTTAGCCGCTTGCTGTCAGGAGGAGGAGAGTTTTCATTCTTATCAGGAGTTCTCACCACAGCTCCCAGACACCACTGTTTTCCGATAATTATTACAATAGCTGGTTTTGCAAATCCCAGAATTTGAAGTAAATGTTATTATACAAAAATGTTAACTCTCCTTTACATGATCACTTTTCCATTTGTTAGTTATCTAAAGGGGAAAACTACCTAAAAAATGAATTGTTGAAAACCACTATGAATTTCT
Source organism: Anas acuta (assembly GCF_963932015.1). Classification (NCBI taxonomy): domain Eukaryota; kingdom Metazoa; phylum Chordata; class Aves; order Anseriformes; family Anatidae; genus Anas; species Anas acuta. Next base: position 3,484,510 of record NC_088985.1, read on the forward strand.
GAAGTCTGCTGAGTTTGAAATGCTTAGCAGAGGAGTGGAAGTTTCTGCCAATTCTGCAACACATACAGCTCATTTTATTCGATCAAGAAACAAAGTACATCTTTGTATCTGACACAAAGTAATATATAAATTACAAGATCAATTACAGATGCTACAGAAAAGCCATGAGGTAAGACCTGAGTTACCTCACAATGATGTGAGCAGCAGCATCGTTCCACGGCTCCCCTTCTCCCTTCCTGAGAGCATCTTTATACAGGCACTCCCTGTCCCACCTCACACGTATTTCCCAAGAGAATATCCACTTATCTTGTGCAAAAAGTCTTCCCCAAAGCTGACCTTGATCTCTATGATCTGCTCAGACGATACATGCTACCAGAAACATCTCCTCCTCACGTAACCTTTGAAAAAGGTGCAGAGAAATGTACGTGAGTGTAAACAACAGGTCACATTCACAATGTGGTTTTGCTATATCCACTGAGTACTAGTACCAGGTCACATCATTTTGTTCACATCATTTTGGACTATCAAGGTTTTATAGTTCTGAGGAGCCATAAAATCCCTTTTGTTTGCTGGGAAAGAAAGGAAATCTGTCTGAGAAACTGAATGCAAAGTTAAGAACACATCAGAAAACCTGCAAAAATTGAGAATATAGCCAGAAATAACATATATTAAAGAGGTAAGAGGTGAAACTGTATCAGAAAAATTGGCACACTTTAAGAAAAAAAAGATTACACTTATCTCACCTATTGCTTCTTCACCAAGTAAGCAATGAAAATGTAAACACAAAGATTTTTGAAGTATCACTGTTAACTAGTCAGCTCACAGTAATTATTTCACCTTTCCTTACCATATTCATTTTCTCTTTTGGATTTGAGTACACGATGGAGAGCTGGTAGTTGGCTATGCATAGTCACCCAGAAACTACCTAGAAAATTAGAAAGCTCAAACATCCCCCTGAGTGTCATAACTATGGAAGAGAAGGCAAATTTGAATGAGGAGTATGCTATATAGAACTTGACAAAGGAGTGTACATAGTGGAAAATAATTTATACATTCCATAACTTGATAGGCCCAATCTGTTAACTAACAGGTGCTTCCCCATTTTATCTTTAACTTAGAAACAGAGTATAACCATTAAAATGACTAATATTAAAGAAAGTCAGAAATTCATACAGAAAAGAGAAACCCACTTCTGTGACTCATGAACTGCACAACAGGATTTTATATTGCTCATTAAGGTTTCAGTATTTCAGTACAGTTCAGGAAGAATGTTGGTTATTGAAGCATCACAAAAAGGACCATGTTTTGAGATGGTCCTTTGTTTTGATGGTCCATGTTTTGAGATGTTGTCTTTGACAACATGCATAATAGCTGTGGTTCGTATAACAGAAGTTTTAACAGGTGTTTAGTAATGACGTAAAATTTACTTTATTCTAACTAAAAATTCCAAATTCACTGCTCTCTCTCTTTAGTTAAACTTACATTTTCTAAGTGTAGCAGAGAGAAAAACTGACCACTGTCTCTTCCAAGACAAGGAAGGGATGTTCAGTGAAACCAGTTTCAGCTGAGACAAAAGCTATTTTTCCATGGCGTGCAGAGGGGGTGTTGTTACTTCAGGATGGTAAGAAACCATGCACATTTAGAAAGCCAAAGTTTTGCAGTAAAAATCCAGAGGACCAAATGTGGTTCTTGCTTCTTTCCAGAGTCACCAGCCAGAGGACAGCACGATGAGCAAACATTGAGGGAATGGCAGTCCATGAGGTGAAGAAGGGCATTAAATAAGCACGAAAGCCCTGGGTGTATGATGACATTGAGCTGTTTATAAATAACAGGTGTTTACACCTTGATAATTCTACACTTCGGTGTTACAGGGAGAATTGATTATGTGTCATTAGAATGAAAGATTACAGCAGCTGTTAGTAAATTTACAGCAATGTGAGACTACTGAAATCTCAAAATGCTTTTAATCAAAATAGTGAGACTTTAAAAGGTCCCATTGAGCCAACGCTGTGGCCTGAGGAATCTTTTCCATCTGAATTAAGTGCATACCCTCTGCAGCATTTAAAGCTAAAATGGCTAATGGAGAAAGGCTAAAGTGTATCAAAAGCTCAGACTCTGTACGCAGAAAGGAGTCTGAAGAGAATAAGGACAGTCCCTCTCTCCATCTCTGTCATAACAGAGATTCAAGAGCTGCTTATCTGTCTGAGACCCTAGGGTGGTGGGGAGAGCCATGAGAAATACATTGGGAAATGATGGAGAGATGAAAGCACAGGATGCTGATTTAGGAAGCGAGAATCGGAGGGACCAAAAGAGCTGGGTCCTCATTATGTGAAGCTAAGTGAAATGCTACAGCATCAGAGAAAGCCAGAGCAGTTGCCATTGGTGGTTACAGAGCAACATCAAGATTTGGGAAACCCTTACATTTAGAATTTTTTCCAGGAGTTTTGGTAAAGGAATAGAGCTTTGCAACTGACTGCTGCATTTCTGGAGACCGTCTTCCAAACAAGCAAGGAATCCTCCAGAAAGCACAGAAGAGTGAGCAGTGACTGGCACATCGCGTTGAGTCATTTCTGTATATTTTAATGCCATCCCTTCAAATAGTCCCTGGGTTCCACTGCTACATTACACAGCTAATGCTGTCTGGAAATTATGGAAATTCAGCCTATGGCCCATGTCTCACATGTACTGCTGCTAATTAAGTTCCCCATGACTTATTGTTGGATTTAAAAAAATAGAAGGGGGAAAAGCTGCTTTTATTTTTCTCCCTGTTTTGGGGAAGGGTGATTTTGAAATAAGCCCTTACTTAGTTATGTGCTAGAAAATCTAATTTCAGAACTGTAAACTGTTTTTACTAGAGCTGTTCGACATTAAAGACTTCACATTTTCAGGACCATTCTGTAAGAGCATATTGCACATAATCACAGATACTAAATGTAACTGTCTCACGCTACGTTCCTGCATTCACTGCACTGCACTTTGTGCCTCAACATGGGATTATCAGAAGTCAAACAGGATTTTAACCTAAAAAAAATAGATTAATAGAGTGGTTGGTTTAAAAAAAAAAAAGTGATCTAACAATGGAATGGAAACTTAAAGGATTAATTAACTTAGATGGACCTCAGTGGAGTTTTCCTAGGGAAAAGTAACGTTCACCATTAGGATACTGTTCTTGCAGTATCATCGTATTGTGTGCATCATGGGGCACAACACAAGTGTTACTCCAATAACCTCAAACCTGCCATAAATAGCTGTGCTGCAAACAGACGTGCAGGTGTCCTGACACTGAACAGCATCCCACCTGCAGCTGGTACTGCCACTGTAGCTTTGACAAGCCACGATTTGATTATCACAGAATGAATTCACATGGCTTCAAAGAAATGGAACAACTACACATACAGAAAGTCTTCATATCCATAGGGTTTCACCAGCCATATGCTGCCCCCAGCTAGGTATCAGCATTATTCAGAATAAAGGAGGAAAAAAAAAATAAAATTTCTTATAATCAAATCAGATCAGTTCAGGTCAGAGCACCCTCCAAAATACCAACAAGGTTTGGAAGTCAACTCCCTTTGCTTTTTGCTCTCAGCTCTCACAGACTGCATTCTTCTAGTTCAGACATTCCCTTTAAAACAGAAAATTAGGATGTTCACATTTAGTGAATGTATTTGCAATTCTGGCCCCAAACACTAGCAAATGGGAGGCCCTCCTCCACAATAATTCACATAAATCGATTTGTTCTCAATAGCAGATAACTCTTCTTGACTCTAGTGGTTCCTCCTTTCCACCCAAGTTTGGCTCATGATCAAGAGTAACAAGCACTTACAAATAAAATTGGATTTAGTTTAGCCTGGGAAAGACTTTCTTTGCCAGCTGTAGCCATCCAGCAATATTGATCTAAATTCACAAGTTGTTTTGGGAAAATGAAAAACTCCTTTTGAAGCCAGCCTGAACAAAACTGACCAAGTTCCAGCAAGGAAACCTTTGAAAAACTCCTCCCTTTTGGCACTGCAGCAGAGATAAGGAGTCAGCACTGCTGCTTTCTAGTGTCTTAATATTAAAGACTAGAGTAAGCATGAGAAAAGGTAGAGAAGACCAATATGGATGAGTACAGATAGGGAACAATTGCTAGAACAACGACACAAACTGCAACTCAGCAGCACGAAGGAAGACAATGAAGAATGTCATTAAGGTCAGTAAAATTATGGGAGTGGATGGAAGGCGAACAAGAAGTCATTATTCACTGTTTCTCAAAATGAAAGAGCTGTGAGACACCCAATGTAAGTACTTGGAGCAAAATGAACTACACGAAGCTAAAATAAACTACCTTTTCATACCACACAACTAAAATCAGGAGTCTCTGTCGCAGGACATCAGGAAGGCCAGAAACACAAATGGGTTCAGAAGGAATCAGACACTGGAGAGATCCATCCCCACTCGGCCTCTCCCAGACTCTCTCCCCAAACTGCCAAGGGCTGCTCAAAGAGATGCTGGAGTGTCTCTTTCTGTGGGGTGTCCAGGCACATGGCATCGTTCCATAAATTAAAATAATGGAAGGATAAAAGCTTCGGTACAACAGTAATGCTGCTGCTTCAAGCGGTATTTTGTACTTTTTAAAAGGTCAAGATATGAGATGAATATATTTCTCATTTTCTGAAATACGCACAGAAGTTCCCAATTATGTTATTCATACTATTTTTATCATGCATTTACTTAACAAAAGGATTTAGGTGAGAGACTTATTCAAGCTAATGTATTATTTCCATATAAGTTGAACTTAATGGATACCAAAACACTCACAGTATTAGATTTTGCAAAACCACCTGCCAGTTTCTTACATTTCCTTGTAACATGCATCCTCCTAGCGTGCTTGTGGAACAAATATAATCACTGCCACCTCCTGTTAAATAAACAGCCCTCAGAACTTCTCAGTGATGGAAAAGTGACCAAAACCCAGAGACTGAAGCAAGGACAAATAATGCACAATGCACAGTACAAGTGCTATACAGCAGGGAAATAGGGAGAAGTCACACAGGAGTTTCAGGTAATTTATTTTCATTTTGCAATCTTGTGCAAAACACATAAAAGCTACACTCTTCAGCAAACAGGGGACTGCCATGCATATACTTTCACACAACTGAACAGCCAGGATACAATGCAAGTTCTTCCAACACAGTCTTGCTCTTGCCAAAATTCAATACAACTTCCACGGAGACAACCACCAGCAGCCCTTCAGATCCAACTTGGTCCAGCAACTGAAATAATCCAACTGAAGTCAACCAAAAAGATGAGAGAGATGTGTATGCCAGCTAAGAAAGCACTCCTTGCTCAAGCACACACTTAACTTATATGACACTGGAGCTAGTAGCACCACAAACATAGGCAGACAACCATATGCAAGTTCATTCCTATTCAGGATAGCACTTAAAATACTAAAAAACTTTCCTACACTGAAATTCACAAACCCTAAGGTACGCACTTGGGCATATATTTTATTAAAGCAGGGCCCAAATTACAGTTTTCGATCTAAATTCTGAAAACATTTAAGTTATCCTATTCTTCAAGCGCAAGATATTCTTCTTGGGAGGTACTGGGATCAGTAGCTGTTGGAAGCACTATGCCAAGTCTGCTCCTAGTGCATGTGGATGATGAAGCCAGTAGATTTTATTTTTTTTAGAATGCAGTCTATTAAAAATACATTAATATTAAGTAATCAGAGACATAAATTTAAAAAGGAATACTTTAATACAGATCATTATTTCAATTTCACAGTAATTCATTTGAGAAATGTTCCTAATTAATTTAACATTCATTTTTAATTGCCGAAAGATTAAATGGATTCATCTCTCTTTTGCTGCATAAGTTTAAACGAATAGCTTTAAATGCCCTTTATATTTATGGTAAGCTATTTTGTCAGTTTATTTTAGCAGAGCAAAGACGTCCTTTTATTTCTGCAGGAAAGACAGTAGACAAAACCTGTGGAAGAGATGAGCACAGAACCATGAAAGTTTGTCAGGAAACCGCAACTGGAAAAGGGTGCCAAAAAGAGGTACTTTCTATGTGAGGTAACTTTTTGCTTTTATTTTTTAAACTCATTCGTAGCGTTCTGGAAAGCATATGTATTATGAACTGAATGAGCCACACAAATTCATTTGAATTATCTATAGAGGGACCCCTGCCTTTATCCGAGCTACCCTGGCTCCTCTTCCACCACGCACTTGATTCTGTCACATAACGCTCACGGCACTTACTAGGAGGGAAAGCCTTCACCAAGGCAGTGCTGTATCTTTTGTCATTGTTATTTTTTTGTTTGTAATTCAATGATCTACGTAAGGATGTTTTAATCCACTCTAGGTGTCTGTTAACCATCACATTAGCAAGCCCTGGTCAACCACTTTCTGTGTTGAGCCCAAAAGATCCTCGATCCTTTTCAACACAGCCCTGGCGAACAAGCTGGGTTCACAATGTGTTTAAAATAACTTCTTCCTCAGTTACGTTTTAAAATCAACACAGAATGACAGAAAGGCTGAGGCTGGAAGGTACCTCTGGAGGTCAGCCCATCCCACCCCTGGGCCTCCTCTTCTCCAGGCTGAGCAGTCCCAGCTCCCTCAGCCTCTCCTCACAGTGTGCCCCGGTGACAGAGTGGAAATTCAGAGGGAAAATTTGAGTTCTTTGAAGCCTTTCAGCCCTACCAAATGCTTTACCCCACTTTCACAAAAATCAGTGCTCCTCAAGTCCCAATGAGTTGTTCTACTGAGTTATTTTACAGAAGGCTGCCTCAGCAAATCAAAGACACTGCTAACAAAATAAACAAGTAAATAGTGTTTTAAGGCATTTTAAAATTATACAAAACATCGTATTTTACTTCTAGGATCTATTACAGGGCTTGCCTCAACTCAATGAACAAGCATAGGCCTTAAGTCATAAATTGCAATGTGTAAAAATTAGAAAAACATATAATTTTATTTGGCATTAAATTAACTACACAGAAAGAATGATAAAATATTACATTCTCCATGACTTTTTTTTCTAATAGAAAGTACTGCATTTAAATGAGCACTATAATTCTTAGACTTTAATTCAAACAAACCTAATTGTGCATGCTTCACTTTGAACATGATAAAATTGTAAAGCATATATCAACGGATTTAATATTTACTACTACTTAAATGCGCTTTAAACAGAAGCCAAAAAATGTTATTTGATGGGTTGCTCTGCTTCATAAATAACGATAACCTAGTTGAAGATCACGGGAGACCTTGCCAATGGTAAATTTCACTTTTATGCATTTGTTTTAAATTATCTTAGTTCCTTGTTGATAAAAAAACAATGGGGCTAAGATAATTTAAAGTGGTCATAGGAAATAAATGTCAGTTCTATACCTACTGGTAGTTAGATTAAATGTCAGTAATTTACATGGAAACAATACCGAATGCATCCACTGCCATTCAACGCATTACCATGAAATGCTGGCATACCAGACGTGAAGAATGAAATAAAAGTGAAAGGAAGCAATTTATCAGAGGGCTACCTCTATCATTTATACCACCTTCTGTACGCGAAAGGTAAAGGATGTTGAGGGCAGCAGAAGTTATAGGGCAGTATTTACACCTCAGCAAGAGCTAACACGGAGTTAGGTAGTAATTATACCCGCATCAATTTTTTAAAAATATATTTTTTAACTTTGAGATTGAGATATTGACACTTTGTGCTAGCTGTTTAATGTAAGCATGAGATCCACGCAGTTCTATGGCAGTAGATTTTAATCTTCCTTTATTCTGTCTTCTGAGTCTGATTAAAATGCAGCTCAAAACAAGCGCAAGAACTATGAGGGGGGAAGGAGGTCATAGTCCTTTACATGATATTTTCTTTTTCTTATCAATTTATTTAACAAAAGATCCCTCCTAAAAGAACACTGCCTATTGTTAGCTGCTCTAATTTGTTTTTCCAAGACAGAAGAGGACTAACAATTAGACTTGGAGTTTTCGGGAAGGGGGAGCACAGCTTTACGAGACTGAACAATAGAAGTGCCTTGTGAAGCCCTTCAGCCCCTGCATGTCATAACCCAATAGGGAAAGCCTGAACCTCTCCTCAGGGAAGCTAATTACTCAAATTGCCTATTACCTCCTGGCCCCTGGACAGAGCAGACCGGCCCCAGGCTCTCCGATGCACAGACCAACCTCTTGCAGTCCCAGAAAGCTGTTGACAGAGGGGCATTTTTTATGCCATTAGAATTAAATGGTGTTCTGGCTCCATTTAGGACGGTTATGTAGATGGATTTCCAGGTATGATTCTTTACATCCTTCTGTGGATGAACCACAGCCTCTACCCGTAACTCATAACGCAGCACGTAAAATATTTATATCCAATAGATTAGCTGAGCTAGCTATCAAAGGAGAATTAAATCTCTATTCCTCCACAACACCACGGACTGAGACACAACCACCGTGCTCCAGCTGGTGCTGACATTTTGCTGGGAGGAATGTAGAGCCAAGCAGGATCAAAGCACCCTGTTAGCCCTGCCTCTGGCGTGGACCAATGCTGGATACTTTGGTGATACATCAAGCATAGGCAAAGCTTTCCCTGAATATGTCAGCACCTGCAAAACCGTGCTTGGGGCACTTTTGGGATTCTATTGTCCTTGGGACTGAGGGGTTCGTTAATGAAAATCCCTGGTTTCTTAGGAAACTTCGTAGGAAACCCTGCCACAATTTATATTTCATGTTCACAGATATCATCCCACAGCAGAACTCAAACCTCTACTAGGCACCTACCACTCAGACTTCACCAAACCAGGTAACTTTTGGCTACCTTCTTGACTACTGAATAAGCTTATTCACCTGGAACTGCCTCTTCTACCACAGTAACTTACTTTGTTAGTTTGTAATTCCAGTTTCTTTGTAATTCCAGTTTCTACTTTTTTTTTACTGCCTTTTCCTTTCACTGTAGTTCAGAAATAGTGGTTCTTTCTGGGATGAATCTGTAATATTTTATTTTTTTTTTATCACTGCTCTTGCACCCAAATCAAAGCCTGATCTGCTCAGATACTAATATTTGCTAGATTTCCATCAAAGTGTAACAGACATGCTTCAGAAACATATACATATACTCAGTAAAGCCTACAATAAACTGTTAGCCCTCCAACCTTCACTCGATGCCCAACAAGTGAATGTCTATCCAACTTTTCTATTTGCCAATTTTCTTGGTGCAGCATGAACGCAAACCTTCCTGACCTCAGCAACATCCTTCAGGATATCTTCCCTGATAGATGGCAAGAAGTGCTTTGTGTGTTACTTTTTGTACCCATTTTGGCTTTACACATAAGCAGAAGCTGCCTTTCCTTTCCCTCTCACCAATATGAGAGACTGAATCCATTTTGCCAGTTCTCCTGCTTCTTTTATGAAAAAGCACAACTTAACATGCTCCACTGTTAGTCTCAGCCTTCACTCTAGAAGACTTTCTTGAAGGAACTCAGATTTTCTGTTCTGCTGAAGATTTCCCCACCTTACCTGAAGATAAACTCACCAGATCCAAGTTCCATACACTTGTCTTCTACCCGCACTGCCCCCTTCCCCTGCTGATATTGCCATTGCTGCAGAAGCCTTATAGATGGCAGCAGCGTCCAACTTAAAATAATAATCAAAAATAACAAATATCCCAATGCCTCCAACCAATGATTTCTTCCTGCCATTCTTTTACCAATGCTAGGCTCCCTTTGCCTATGCTTTTGAAAGTGCTAATTAAATATAGATTTATTGAACGCTGTTTTATGTAGTTCTTTGCACTCTGTGTACCTTTTGTAAGTTCCTAGGATGTGTATTGCATTTGTTTGCTGAAGAGCTTTGTGCGTCGTCTTCTGCAAAATTGTCTCTTCATACGCTTGAGGAGGAAAGAAAATTTTAGATCCTTGTAAAAGTCTGCTTTTCATTATCTTCTGTTTGAGTTGGATGTTGACTGGCTTGGCAAGTGCCAAATACTCTGGTGAGAAATAAGTCTTTTTCTTCCAATAACAGGAATTTTTGTCTGAGGTCTCAGTCCTTTACAGTCTCCTTCCAGGGCTTCAGTTAGCCATCTCCGAGTGGTGTCTGCAGCAAGCCTTACTCTGAGAGAAAGCATCCCTGATTTTGGATTTACAAACCTAATCCTGTCTAATAAGCTTTATTACTTAGTATTATAGAGAATCTAGCAAGGATTCAGAAACCCTGGCAGAAGAGAAAACACATGGTCCAAGTCCCGCTGCATTCACAAGGCGGTAACAGCAGCACAGACCCAGCAATGATTTCGGGTTCTCAGATCACACTGAAGACAGAGATTTAGCACCAGTTTGACTCTAAGGGTCTGTGCTGCAGCTTCTCAATGAGATTAGGGAAGCTTTTTTCCTTACTCAACTGCATATTCAGCAGTTAAGCTACCCAGTTAAAAATGAAAGAGAGAGACCTTGAGCAACAGTTCAGCAGATCTAGTCACAATTCAAGCAGCCCATAAGACATTTGACTAGTGAGCCAGCAAGATCACTTGCTCAAAGCTGCAAGGATGGTTAAGCTACATGCTGTTACTTCTTCAGTGCCTGCGATGCTGGGAGCAGGGTTACTCTTCCTGAAGGGTAAGCAAAACCCGTGTAGCACTACTGCTTCCAGATGTGAGGCTTCCACCTGACACCAACAGCAGAGCTTATTCACGTGCAGCAACACGCTGGGACACTTCACTCCACCTCAAATGGGACAACTTCACACAGAATACACCTGTACGCTTATTTATGCGAGAAGAAAGTGTGAGCCACTCCAGTGGCAATAAGTCCCTTGGCTTTGCCATCATTTTTTCCCACTGTAGCATCAATATGCCCATGTGGCAGACAATGGGAAAAATGGGCCTTCATTTGAGTTGACTGCCAAGGCTCACATAGTTCTCGAGGCAGAGGAACAAGTGGTTTCAGCGTCTGATTCCTGTGCAGTATCGTAGCTCATGGTTATAAAAATCAGCAAGGAGAAGCATCCATTTCTCTCTGGTAACAATAATGGGAAATGAAAGTGACTGATTCAGACGCCAATGAAGATGCCCGAAGTGCAGCAGGATGAATCCCATACAAGGTGAGTTGTGGGAATTATTTTTGTGGTCTGGATCCAGACCAAACGCTATTCTCGAGGCATTTCTCCACTAACTAATACAGAGATCAGCTTAAGCATCTACACACATTTTAATAACGCTTATCCCAGGTCTAATTTTCTCTCCCTCCGCATTTAACTCTCCTTGACATTAATAAGAGCTGCTTGTGTGTCTACGCACAGAATAGACTCCAGGCGTTTTTACAGCTTTTTTTTTTTTTTTTAAATGTAATTAGAAAAGCACATTGAAATGCTTAATCTGTGTGTTTTGGAAGAAATTCTTAATGTTGACTAATTAATGCATAAAATTTACATTTAGAAAAACAGAACCCAGGCACTGCAGTAATCAAAATATTTGCAGATATCACAATAGAAAGAAAAAACAGGATTATAAATGGTTTCCTGGCAAGTGTTCATGAATATCCTGGTCTGCCTACTTTTTTTTTTTTCTTTTTTAGAGTAGTGTTTTGGATATACTTCAGTTTATTAATCAAAAAGAAAAGAAAAAAAAGAAAAACTATCTGCAGCTGAGCAAACCACAGCTGCGTATGTCCTTATCAAGAATCGTAGGCAACCTGGAGGCTTAAATTTAAGTTATTCACATTTGCCATCATAAAAAGGTCTGTGAGTGGTGCACAATATTATCCCAGTCAAATAATTCGTTGTCTTTACCCACATCTCTATTTGTGTATTTACTTACAGCCCAGTTCCACTAACTGATGACTCTATGAACTTCAATTCTCCAACTCGTTAAAGGCCACTCACGTAAGACGTTCTATGCTATTTAAAATTGTTTGCCTTAATATTATAGAAATCATCTGGCACGTAGGACGAAGTCAAAGCTTTTAACAAAAGCCCCTTAAACTAAAATGAAAAATTAAAGAACTGGACTAGAAGAATCAGAGAAGGGAAAGAAAACGGAAAGAAAAAGTCTCTGTAGAGCAGGGAGACAGAAAGAGAGAGAAAACCTTTTGGCCTTTTGGTTTGCTAGACTTGACTGTAGCTAAATCATCCCCCCTCTCCAGCTGCATGTCTGTTTAGACTGAGTACTAATTGTATTCTTTTTGAGACACCTCGTTTTCACCTCTCTGCAGCACAACCACCAACTCCTGGCCAGCCCACTCTCAGTGCCCGCTAGAGCGGACATCCAGGCTGTCCTCCCCTCCACCATCCATCATTTGAAATGCTCATAAAAACAGCAGAGCATTAAGGAGGGCATCACCACATGTACCAATCTCCGTGAAATCCCACCTGAAAGGTGCTCCTATTGTCACAAAAGGTACCATTTCATCATGCCAAAGTGTTTCACACATCACATATATGGCACCAACATTTTTCTCCAGACAGGATGGGTTAAAAGATTGGCTAGAGCTTCTCAAGAGGAAAAATTATCCTGCAAGAAAGGATGCTACAGTAGCCCCATTTGTACTCTTCGACTGGAATGTCAAAACAACCCTAAAGGAGATTAGTACAGCTCTTCAAAGCCTGTGCAGCCTGCCTACTGCAAAGCACATTAAGATGAATGGAGATGCCAAACAAATCTGTGTTGAAATAGACCTGGAGCGAGCCAAGTCTGAAGAAACCCCAGTCAAAGTTGATGAGTTGCATTCAGTATGTAGGGCATGCACAAGCTCTTCACTGCTCTGCCTCAATTTTCTCCATGTGAAAAACCAAGGGCAACACTAAGCACAGACATTCCCTTATATTTGCTTTGATGGAAAAGATCATGTTATAAACATTTTTTTTGAACACAAAAAGCTGTGCAGAAATAGGCCAGGCAAGCCCTGACATTTTTAAATACTGCTGGAATTTCACTGGGTTGGAGAAAAATTTCTTTTTAGGTTAAAAAAATAAAACCAAAGAAAACAAGCCACCTACTCTCAACTGAAGCTTTCAATTATAAACACAAACAATTCCAAAAGCTGAGGAATTGAAAACCTTCTAAATAGCTTAGAAGTTGAAGGGGGAAGAGGGTAGACTCCAGCTGAGGATGAACTCCAACCCTCACCCCAGTACAGAAACCAGCCCTGCTCTAAAAGCCCAGCAGAACAAGGGCACTGAAAGGAAGAGTCTTGAAGAGACCTCACACAGCTTACCAATCAGATTTTCTTCCACTACAGCGATTACAATTAATTCAACTCTTGTATTAACCGCCCTACAACAGGCTCAGGCTCAGAATTTCTAGACGTATGTTGGTAGGCAGGGTGAGAGAGAACAGCTTCAGGAACTAAACCTTCCACTGACCCCTCTTCTGACACGGTTTTTCTTTCATAACACCACCAGTACAACAAAATCCCCACAAACAGCAACAAAGGGGGAAACCAAGCAGACAAGAATCCTTTGCTCTAACAACCCAGCTGTCTAAAAATTACTGTTTCAGAAAGTTGACTGCCTCATGACGAGGACAAACCATATTCCCTTGGGGGTAAACCCATGTTGTTTACACTTGTTAGTTAGGTGTATGCTCATTCAATTTTAAAATTGCTTTCAATAGGAATAGGAAGTTATGGGTTTCTTTTTTGAGAAGGAAATGCTGTTCCTACATTGATCATGACCTTGTTTCTTCAGTTCTTTATAATAACACATTGGAAAAAAAATAGGATTCCAAGTCCCTACCCCAAGAAGGTATCAATGCAAACATGAATGGCAATTGAGAAAGTGCATGTTAGAGTAATTGAAAATGAGGCAAGAAGCAGTGTAAATTAAGTCCAATAATATTCAGTGTTCTCCTGAAAGTTGGTGGAGGGAGACGTTTCCAAGCAGAAACCAGACACCTAGAGGTTTTGTTTGTTTTCAGTCAATACGCTTCCAATAACTGTAGTCAACTGTCCACAAAGACCAGAAAGCCTTTGCATGTAGTAGGATACTAATGAAATCAGAAGCGACTACCAGTCATAACACATTGCTAATCAGGCGTTCGATCGTGACACTGATGGGCTACAGGAGCTTGCAATGGGATCCAGCACACACTGACTCAGAAAGATCTTCAATATCCTATTGATGCTCCCTTGGATTTGCCCTTACACGGTATGGGGTGGAAAAGTACTCCATCCACCCAGGCCTCCTCCCGTACAATTGCATGGATTTTCTTGTAACGTACATGTGCTGCAGGCAAGTTCCTGAAGCACATTTGTTACTGCAAAAAAAGAGTTCCATTCTAGGAACCTTATATTGTAAAATACTTAGAGGCTATTGAATTTAAATACTTGCTAAGGAAAGGCAAATTATTTTCAGAATATGGTCTTGAAAGGAATTGGTGCATGCTGGAAATTTTTCTAACAAATTAGCAATAAAATTTAAATGTTTCTACTGTAGATGTGAGTCTACAATCCTGAAAGCACCCTTACCTCCTTAGAAAGGATGCCACTGTAATCCTGAAAAGAAGAATTTCATCAGTGCTCTCGCCTCCGTATTGACATAAAATTACAAGGAGAAAAAGAAATAACCAAAAACCCCACCCTGTGCACCTGCAACCTTTAGTTCCTGTGCGTTGGTTTAACATCCTGACTGGCCCCTAATATTTTTGTGACTGTTAGCATTTGCATGCTCAACCATAAGTTCAACCCTGCAAGAATGGAAGTAGTTGTTCTCCAACACTGTTGTCTCGTTTCATCACTCCATTCTGACTACATCTTTGGGGTAGAAAAGACAGATTTGGTTCTGAAGTCCAGTGGTCTCATCCCTAATGAAATTCAATTCAATCTTCATTAAAATTGCATGGCTGTGTAGGAGGTCAAGATGTGGTGAACTCCAATTGTTTCCTGAACGAAAACTAATTTTCCTGTTATTGTCCAAAATAAATTATACACGAATATAATCAAAGTTAATTGAAGAACGCAGCATGGTTTGAGCTCATTAAAATTGTCCCAAATGCCAACAATTAAGCATACTTTCTTTTGCTTTAAGGAAAAATAAAACCCAGAACAATTCTTATTTCACCTTGCAAACAGGTATATTAATATAAGAGACAGGTCCTCAAAGCTAAATTAACACCACTTAGCAACTTCTTTAGGTACCAAGGCAGCAGGTGACTGAATCACCCTCCTAAAACACTGAATTTTATTACCTGTTGGCTTAATCACTATTCTGCACTTCAAATGAAATCTTGTCCATACACACATCGACAGGAATATCATAACTACAAGTTCCAGGATGTTGTGTGCAGGTCACAAAAGGACAGGAAACCATCTGAGGACACGTCACAGAGCTCCCCCAGGAACAGACAAGCTTGGCACTTCTGGTTCTTCTAAAGCAACGCGTTAGCAGCTCATAGAAAAACACCAAATTGGAGATTTCCAATTGCAAACCTACCACATCCCTCCGAAGTTTTCTCCCCAGTTACTTTTCTCTGCAAATACCTTGCATCTTATTTGTAGATTAAATTTAGCCTGAATTTGTAGGGTTTTGATCTCCTTAGGCCTTGTCTGTGGGACTAAACCCCCTTCCACTCTCTGAAATCATACACGGTGTGTTATAACCCCGCCAAGATTTTCTGGGGAGCTCACAACCAAAAGAGCTATTCTCGTCCCATCCTCTGCGACTTCATGGTAAGACGCCGTAGCTTTATCATATTCTGACATCCTGCAGGCTTTTCCAGGTAACAGCTTCTCAAAATAAAACCTGAGGTTTTACTGTATGGTGCCCAGAGTTCACCTGTGATTACATGACGTGACGGAACAATTGATTGAACCCCAGTTCTGGGTTGTAGAAATACCACTTTCTGAAACAGCACACTGGACTATGATGCAGAAATAAAAATAAGATGAGAAAAAGCTGTTTCCTTTACAAAGAAGCCTCAGAGAGACATCTCTCTGAAGAGAATCTTTTTTGTAATAGGTACATCATATATAAAACTTTTTTTTTTTCTTCTGCAAAGTCAATACTTTAAGCCTCTTATCACCTGCAGTTACCTACAGCAGGATAATTAATACTTAATCACAGCTGTGGCTTCCATAGACAATAATGCCTAGCACGATTTTGCCAAGGTAAAAATAAATTATCTATTCACACTTCATCCATGAAGGTCTGCTCTTCCAAAATACTAGGAATTTGGGTAACTGCACTGAACCCAAACGGGGATAGCTGCAAAACTGAGACCTCATTTACACTGATTTTGCTTCATGCACGAAGAAATAAAATGAGGAAGCAAGCCTCTGTTTTCCCCAACAGAGGAAACAAATATGTAATTAAAAGAAAATCAGATATTCCATGTAGCACCAGTTGTCATTTTCAACTCTGTGACTCGGTACAGAAAATGCACTGATTAACTGACTTTTACAAACACCTCCAAATTAATGACAAAATTAGCTGAGTGCTCCGACTTGCTTAAAAAAAAGGCACACTGCTGAAGAACTACCCCAGAACACCCAAATATGAAGGCACTTCTATGGTCACTCTAGGAAGCAAAGTGTTTCATAAACCAAGGAACTCCACGCACAGCAAGCAGCACGGGGCACAACGTGGTGCCAGAAGGAACCCAATGCTACCTGGTGAGCCGAGGGAAAGCTTTGGTCAAGGTGTTTCTAGTTATTAGTGCTCATTATGCTGAAATAGCACATCCATTTTCCTGTTTGGGACAGCTCAGATTAAAGTACACACCACTGACAAAGGATGAGAGTCACCAAAGAAAATCATTGATTATTATAGTGAAGAAAACTGATACTTATTTAATGACCAACATCAACTTGGGCCAGACTGTGAGTAGAAGAGAAGTAGAAAGGGAAATTAAACATTTAAATAGCTCACCAGGGGTGTTTGTTATATCAGATGTAAGAGAGGTCTGGTATACTACTGAAATGAAAACATGGGGAAAAACTCTTGGACATACTTGTTTGGTTTAATTCAGTCTTGTAGAAATAAAAGTAAAAGTAGGTGTTGGTTACATATGAAGTGCTGTCATTTCCCAATTCAAGTAAATAGACTTTACTCTTGTCTACAGTGCTGCTTTAATCCTTACCAGTTTCCATAAATCTTTAACACACCTAGCAGTATTTCTTTAAACTTCTACTGAATTTCAGATTACAATCCTTATGTCTTATCACACAGACCACTACATAAATCCACAGTGAATACTCTGCCATATACATTTCAAGAGAATTTTGATGATAGGCCTAACTTTCAAGTAATTGACAGAGACCTGTAAAACATCCTCGCAGCCTACAAACCAAGGCTTGTTGACTTCTTGCAGCAAAATAATGCCAGAAAGTTCAAAGAGCTATAGTGGTGATGCTTAGGGCTGTTGGTGGTTTTAAAAATAAATAAATAAATAGAATAAAAAAATCTTTTCCTCTCATTACAAAAGCCACACAAAAGAAGGAATCCTCATACATCAAGAAATCAGAAGAATCTATCCATACTACAAGAAAATAGGTTAGCCCGAACATATATGGGGCTTTCCTAGCTTGTTTTTCACAAATATTAAACAGTATTATTATTATTATTAACCGTCTGCCCTATGCTTATCTGAAACACAGGAAAATGAAATACTTGTTCTCAGTATTTCAAAGGTTTCAAGGAAAGTCAGCAAGTCCTTGTAACTAGTTTTTATCACCGTAGGCTTCTGTTTGTTTAAATTTTAAAAGGCAGAGTTTCTCACACAGCTAATAAATCTCAATTTTGATTCAATACAGTACAAATTCACACACTTATTTCTTCAAAAGCATTCTGGTAATTCTATTAATAACATGCACATTAATTCCAGTATTTATTCTTTATAACCGATGCACTCATTTTTTTGATGTTTTTCCTCCTTGTAATATTCAAAGCCTTTTTCTTCTAATATAAAAACTCTATTTTCTTTTTTTTATTAGGAAGAGTAATTACATTTATGATAGCAACTATCAGGCTTAATGTTCTTCCTGAGTTTCTTTCTTCCCCTTTAATTCTTGTCGAAAACTAATATTGTACTTGCCTTTCCTCGGTCTGTCAGGTCTTCAAATTTTACAGTATTTTTTCAGAGATAACAATCAACACTACAAAAGCTATCTAATCCTCCTCATTTATTAGTGCTCATATAATTCCTGTTTCTATTCTCACCAATGGATCTGTGGTTTTTCAAGTCTTCCAAGCATTTTCACATTTATTTTCCCCAGTATTTTATAGTTCCCTCTGTTTGTCCAACATTCATTATTTTCTTGTAAACAGAGGTTTAAATGATACGTAACTCAGATTATTACATAATATGTCAACCATTTTGAAAGAATATTAATTGTATCTCTCTCCTGAGCTGCTAAATTGATATCCTGTATTCATATTCCTGTTTCCCCTGAGCAGTATGGCAGTATGAAATGACAGTATAAAGACTTTATTCCTCTGTAAAGTTTCTGTCTAGAATTAATCTACAGAAAAGTTGATATGGGATGTAAAGTATACAGCCTTGATCATGAAAAACACACTCAAAATATATATTAAAAAAAAAAAAACAACTCATATTTTACTCTATGGAGATACAGAGAATAAATAGGAAAAATGATGGTAATTGGTATTGAATTAGATATTACTTCCTCTTTTCTTCTCTCTCCCATTTCCTCATCTATCAGAGATGCTGTGCCAGTGAAGACAAACGGAAATGTCAGACTTAACATTGAAATATCATTATGCCATTAAAGTTTTAGGCACTACATTTGCTGCAAAGTACTATGTGCATTTGCTTAAAGAATGCTGCACGCTTAGCAGGTAATGAGTTTTCACATAAAGCTCTTAATATCTTCCAAATTTTCAGCACTGCAGGAACACAGCCTATCCTTTCATAGGAAGACTCATTTTTTTTTCTCCCTGCGTTAGCCTTTACATACTCTGCTTTCTGAGTAGCACACAGAAGCTACAGGCTCACCCGCTTTTCTGCGGCTTGATTAATAGCTTAACTCATGCTTTCTTTTCATTTCATTTTGGTTGCTGCCTCACTGACAGCCCTGACTCAAAAGCAAAGGCATTGCCCCTTGTCTGCTCCGAGCTGGGTGTGTTTGTTACCACCCATCAGGGTAAATCTGCACGGGGCAGTTGTTTTGCTCTAAACACAACCAGCCTTTTCAGCATTTCCAACAAGAGGCAGAAATGAAATAGCACCGTGATACTTCCTTCAGCCCCTTCTTTTCACTTCCACAGGTGTCTTCACCCCCACTTCCCATGGCAGCAGGGGACTTGTTCCTCATCCTTACAGCCTCCTCAATGGCACAGGTGGAGAACGTGTCTGTGTTCCCCCTGCTGCCATTTCCAGCCTCTGCTCCTGCTCCTTTTTATTACACCTCTCCCCTGAGGAGCATTCAGCCTGACCTTTTGCTCTGCAATCCCTCGATTCTTCCCCATCAGCCTTCTCCGAATTTCGGAGCGCGGAGGTGCAGTGTCAGTATCCTTCCTGCCATACGCTGCTGGAGCTCTGGTAACTACACTCACATCCCTCACCATGCTCTGGACACGTTCAGGGATCTTATGAGTCCTTCCTATTTGCTTCTCCTTTTTACCTATAGACATAGCATTCATCGAATATTTCCTGAATATTCTTTTATTCTATTCCTGAAATATCCTTCTACAAGCAAGAACGATTTCCCTGACTTGATGAAGGAATCTAAGCACTTGAAAATTCAGGTATTTACGGTGGTGTTAATATAAACCTTCAATTACAGAAAACATTGACAGTGACTCAAAGAAAGCTATCATTTTAAGCAAAAAGTCTCAGTAAAAACAACTCTGAAATATACTTTAAAATAGCAAGAAGTGACGCCTTTCAATTCATATTTTGAAAAGCAATATATTTTGACATACTTGCTTGGCTTTTTAGTTTCTCAAACTGTACACATGCAGTATTTTTTTCCCTACAATTTTCTTTTTTCAATTAATGAGGTTCTAGAATACTTTTAATGAAGTCTACTGTTTGGATAATCACAGGATTTTAAGAAGCATGGTGTAGAAATAAAAAGCTCTAAACAGTTTAACACCTGTAATAAAATAATCAAAGCATGCAGTAATGAAACTTCCACTTTCCTTGGCTGTCCTCCCTCTTTCACTTCCCCAGCACTGAATTCTGCAGGTTTCTGGTTCTGGTTTTAGTAGAAACTAGAATCCTTCTGAAACCTTGACCTTTTATATTTTAAGAGAAAGCTACAGAATTATCTAGTATTAGTACCATTATTCAAATAAATCGCTTGCCAGCGAGCACCCAGAATTAAGACGTAACTCCCAATTATAATTTACAAAGCCTTTGCAAAAATAAGAGTTAAGCAGAGGGCAGGAGACTTGATTATGAAAATTTATAAAGCTACAGAAGTTCAGAGCAAAGTAACTGCAGCGTAGGTCAACTACTTAAAAACCAGTAAACAATGTGTGGAGTAGCAAAGTTCCCTGTAACTAAGTTTTACAGGGCTCCATCTGTAAGCGACCACAGAAACTGCTATGTAACTCCTGAAAAACAGAGTTAGTGTAGAAGCTCTTGGCAGCATATTCTTAGCATGCTAGATGCATTCTTAGGCTAAATACTCAACGTAAGGGGATATATTACCTCTGACAATTTCCCTTCTCCCATGAATATTGTACATTTAAAACTGTCTATCTTGAACAAAAAAATATGTATATATCTATATGAGATCTCTTTTTACTCATTCCATACTACTTGAATTTTGTCAGAAAATAAACTTGCAGCGTCAGCTCCTCAGAAAAATTTGCCTTTAGAGAAGCCAGTGATTTGCCTGTATGAACTCCCAGGCAGTTCCCACAGTACCTGAGGCGATGTCAGGGAAAATATACATAGATCTCCAGCACAGCCAGCGATCCTGAAATAAAGTGTCCTCTCCCTGTAAGACAGCAGTCACAGGCAGCTTCGCGGTGACTGCCTGAATCCAGCACTACCTCTGTCATTGCTGTGGGTTTGTAAGATTATGGGTTTGGGGAAGGGATAGCAAGAAAATCCATGGGCCCTTTGCCTCCAGCAGCTCCAAAGCCCTTTGTGTCTGTCTCACTCCGACTCACCCCAGCCACAGGCTGGGGCAGGTAACTCTTCAGCCTCTCCAGCTGCTGCTCCTCAAGCTCTGGCCCCACGTGTGCATGTAGGTCTTAGATTTTTGGTGAAACTGCATATGCTCTAGTTTATGGAATTGTTGAAAATGTTTCCATTTTGCAGTTTTGTGCCTGCTACATCCCTCCAGTCTATTCCAGTGAGGGCTGTCAGAACAATCCATTTCTGTCGGAGCAGCTAACAGCTCAAGTGATAAACCGAAATGTGACTTTTCCATCACTGCCTTCATTTCTTCAGAAATCGAGAGCTATGAACAGTAACAACCTGCACATTTCAGTGGCCTGTAAACTGTGTCGTATACAAACCCCTGCCAAGTCCTACACAACAGATCACGAGAAGGTGGTGTTTCTTGCCATGGTGACCACTTTGCCTTGTTTCGGGATATCCTGCAGCAAAGCAAGCCCTGGTTGTTGATTCCCTCCTCCATCTCTATCCTTCATAACGGAGTCTGTCCGAGGCAAACAGACCGTGAAACCCAGCTCTGGATGGCTGTAACAGTGGCCATCGGCGATGAGAGAAGGTTATGTTTCATTGCGTGGGTTGAAGCTTTGTATGCAGTCCTCACTTACTAACCTCTGGGGTCAATCCCAATGATGAACATTTCAATGTAATTCCCAAACTTTGCTGCATACTACAATATAAACCCATGGACGTACAATGGAACTCATCACAACATTGCTGCCCAAGAGAAAAAAAATGCAAATGTAAGACAGATATCCAACACCCACCTCAAACACCTCTGTATTGACAGCTCACGTCCTGTTTATCTTGATTTTTGAATGCTGTAACCTAGTGACCTGCATCAAAAGTGTAAGTGCTTGGTGACAGCGATGGTAAGACAGACATTGTGCCTCAGCTATCTGCAGCCTCTGCAAAAAGCCTGTATAAGGCAGGCTCCTTCCACAGAGCTGGACCCCTCGTTTTACCTGCATGTTTTGGTTTCCCCACTGAGGCTGTGGCTGGCAATAACACAGGAACCAGCCTGCTAGGCTTCTTCCTTGGAAACACAAGCACTGCCTGGAGGCAGGGGATCAGGGGGAGGAGAAGGGATTTTTGAAGTACATTTAATGCAGTGGCTAAAGATTAACTAAATAGTACTGGGTTAAGGAAGGAAACTAAAATATCTGCTCTTAAAAGTAATTCCACACAGCAGGCAAACATCACAGCAACAATGTCTTCACCCAAAACTTCTCAGAGAGGGAGCTGCATGGCACTGGAGGTTCTCGCATAAAGAACTGATGGGAAGATAAGAACCAGGAGGTGGGAGGCCAGCACATGCTGCTCAATGTATTCAAGTCTTTGAACCTATTTGGAGAAGAGGATGAACAGGAAAGTGAGTGACAAGTCTGCTGATAACACTAACCTGTATCAGCTGGAAGGATAAAGCTGATTAATACAGGTGTCGTAACCTGGCAATATTGCATGTCTGTAGGAAGAAACGGAGATGAAATCCACAGCAGGTAATAGTCCTATCAGGCAGATGAGGAAACCTGTTCCCAAATTGACATACACAATGGTTAGCACTGAGCTGATTGAGATACTGGGGTTAGGATATGTTGCTCTGTGAATATCTGAGCACAGCGCTCCATAAAGGTCACAAGAGGAAATTGAATGGTTGGACTTAGTAGGAAAACAAGATAGAGGAAAACAAAAAATGTTATTATATCTCACATCACTATGTATGTGCCTGCACCTTGAGCAGTGCTCGCAGTTCCAAGCCAGCTCTCTGAAGAAGCGTGTCGTGGAATTGGAAAGGTCGAGGGGCAAGCAACAAGTCTGATCAAAGGCTTGGAGCACATTTTGTACAAGGAGTAACTCAATAGACAAACTTCTTCATCTAGAAAAAGCCAACCAGTGGGTTATACGCTAGGAAATTTTAAAATTACCAGCAGAAATGTTTTCTATCCTTTCCAAAACAATACACTACATTTTTGGAATCACAGATTTCACAGGACAAAACTTTATGCTTTGCATAGTGAAGCTGCAAAATCATATTGGAAGGTGTGGTGGTTCTCATAAACTGACAGCATTTCAAAAAGATACTCTACAAATTACAGGAGGGAAAACCCAGCGAAGACCATTAAGTAGAGAGAGAGAAGTGCCATAAGCGCATACTGCCAGGAGATTTTAAGGAAGCATCACTACCTGGCTCCCCTGCTCTTATGTTCTTCTCTTATAATATGCTCTTTGCTGGTGTTGAAGAGAGGGTAACAGACTGTGCTGACATTCGGCCTAGTATGTCAGAGTTGTGTGAATATTCTTATAACAGCTTAAACATCTTTCAAAAGCCAACAAAAAAAATCATGAAGGTCCAGTGGGTTGTTTCTAGAATTGATCCTTTCTTATTCTACACGTGTGGATCAAAATCCTCTACTTCTGGTTTCAGGTGCTGGCCCTGGGTGGCACGTGAAAGACTCAAACATGACTCCAGAGGAATCACTGCAGTTCTGAAGCTGTGCAGTAATTTATTTATATATATTTTTAAACTGTTATTCCTTGTTCTCCTTTTCTTTTAACACTTTCGTTTTAGTAGAGGTGTCATATCAGAGGGTAAGAAACGAGAATGACTTAAACAATAAGAAGGGGGAACTCTATAACCTGGTTTGCTTTACTTCGCAAGTCTTCCCTTCAAGTATCACATCAATTTTATCTTTTCAGCAAGGTCTCAATTCACCGGGCACCAAAGAACGCTGAACTGCTGCTCGATCACCTGGGGAGGTGATAGCATCACACACTTTCTGATCACAGCCATCCCTGGGAGAAGGAGCAAAGCGTACTCCAACATTTGGATCGGTGCACAGCATTCTCCCTCCTGCTGTTTTTATTTTCCAAAGTAATTTGTATGAGCCTCCACTGCAGCTTCCAAGTGCAAGACGGACAGAAGCCGTGACTCCGAGTGTCACCTTGTGTGACCTCCCACACAATAAATGAAAGCAGAAAGAACTTAGAGGCTCAGGGACAGATGACTCGAGGCACTGCTGCCCTTGCTGATACCAAAGCCTGCATTTTGTCATCAGCCTCTTTGAAAAGGAAGCTTGCATTTCATTTCTAACCACATACCCTGTCCTGCCCCTCTGAACGTGATGAACCATTCGTTATGTTGTGTTCTGGACTTCCTTCAGAGGAACTCCAAGGTTCTGGGTAAGGTTTTCTGGAAAGCCTTGAAATAAGAAAAATCTTCTGGCAAGAAAAGAAAGCAAAAGAAAATACACACATTGGCACCTTCCCACGTAGCCTAGGAGTTTGTAGATATAAAAAGTTGTGGGTTTTTTCCCCCCACAAACATCAGAGTAAGACCCCAGAGCAAACAAGCATGGTCATGTTGGATCCCTTTGGATAAGGATGAGAAGCAGAGTCCTTGGCTAACGCGCTGAAAGCCTGCTGACAGACTGCAACTCTCCCTCACACCCACTGCCAATCCTAACAAGCGATGACAGGCACTATCTGAAATATACTTTATTCCAAAACAACAATGTTTTTCTTTTTAACTTCCTTTAAGACTGTTTATCATGGTATGAGTTCCCAGTATGCAGATCCTTTCCCCAGATTATTTTATTGCAAGCCGGTGCAATGAAAAAAATGCATACAAGCATTTAAGAATCAGACCAAATTTAATGGAATTAAAATTCATCTCTCTCCCCATGCCCTCTTATTTGTTTACTTCTTTGATTTCTGGGGAAACTCCGGCTTTCCCCATAAAATGTAGCTATAAAAAAAATACAAGGAAATATGTCCCCAAGGGTTGACTTCATACAAGGTCTGATACTTCCAACACTGTGATAGTTGCTGTCTTATGATGCTAGTGATAACTGTTGTAAAGTAAAATCATCTCCTCTCCAAGCTTTATAAAAAAATGGAGTTGCACAGCTTGGATCTAATATATTTGCATCCATAACAGAGGCTTTGACAAGCGTCCCACAGTACAGTGCTGGTGAAATACAGCCACTACTGAAATTCTATAGAATGAAAGCAAAGCATGTCTTGGGGAGAGACCCCACGAAATGCACACATCTCACCCATCCCATAGGTGATCTATTGCTTATACAAATCCTGAAATGTAGTGGCTTTTATGAAAAAAATCCACAAACTTGCTCTCTTTGGAAAATAAATTAACGCACACAAGGCTGAATTAAACACAACCTGTTCTGATACCACACTGTAGTTATGAATGTAAGTGCATAGACTGTCACAGTTAATCCATCAGGGTGTTAGTAACACTCCTACACAATTTAGAAATCACAGTTTTCCTCCCTTTTTAGACACTTTGAAGACGAAAGAAAGGGTTAGGACTTGAGCTTCCCTGCCCATCTGCCTGAGTAGTGCATCAGTGACCATCAGATGCTGAAGGTGGTCGCTTCACCCAAGGAAGAAGATGGAGCACACAGCAGAAGAAAATGTCATCTTCCAGACATTACCTTTATCAAGGATCCCCTGCAAAGCAAGCTGTACAGGACCTTTTTCAGAAAAGCACAAGACAGATATTCCAATAACTTGCTGGGAAAAGACAGAGCCTACCTGAGGCTCTGTATTTCAGCACAGGCTGTATTTAGCTAGCCAGCTCTCTGACTGAGGGCTTTTATAGATGGTATCTGCCACACCATAAATCGCTTTTGGCTGTCTGACTTTTCTTTGAGAGATTAACTCTTCATTTTAGAGTTGACCTGGTATCTGCGATGAGGCCACTCAGCCAAGGAAAGCCACTTAACTCGAGTTTCACATCAGAAGAGCTCTCCCCAGCAAGCACTGCAGGTCTGGCTTCGGGGCCACCCAAGGAAGCTGTGTGTAGGCAAGTATCTCCAGCCCTTGGCTGCAGCACATGGCACTTCCAGAAGGAAGCTCAATTCCCTGTTAAATTAAAAGTGGAGATTCACAACATGCTCTGTCTGAAGAGTTTTTTCTCTGAACTTTGTCTCGAGTTTATAGTGCAATAATCCATGCATCCAAGTAGAGCTTGCCAGGAGTTCTCAGAAAGGGGTAGGTCACGGCAGCTTCATTTCTGTCCTCTCTTTGGGCTCCTCTAAGCAGCCCAACTCCCAGCAAGCAAAAACATCTCATCTGATACATGAGCAACACCTGCCATCCTCAAATCAAACATTGTCTTAAGGAAGAAGATATTGCCTCTTCATTTAACTCTTCTTTTAACCACTGAGCTGATGCAAAGAAGCCACAGAACACATGAAAATAGAATTACTGAGTTGCGATTTCCTTCCTCCTACAGGTATTTTCCCTTGCAGCAGAACTCAGCTGAAGTATCAGTAAACTTCACTGACAACAGCCAGGTCATAAATACTGACCTTGGTGTTCTGCTGGTGTACGTCAGTGCAGCTCCAAAGATTTTAGCAGTGCAAGATTTACTTGCACCTGATGGCGATATAGTCTGTGATGTTTGTTAAGCCAAGCTGAGGACTCTTAAAAGGACAACCAAGGAAGAGCTTCTCAAAGCCCTCCAGCTAGATGTGAAATCAGGACTTTCAGCATCCTAAATATAAAATAGACAACATGCTTCCCTTTCCCACAACAAGGAAGGAAGGAAACGTTTTCTCAGTATTACACCATTAAGCCAGAACTATATCATATTATTTCAGATTCAGCAGAACTTAATTAGGTAGGAACAACAGTTCTGCAACCACCAGGAAACACTACGGTCTGCAAGTTACTTTATTATATAAAGTCTGCAAGCTAACATTGTCCAAAGAACGTTTGTACAAAAGTGAGATCATTTCCTCTATTACCTACAGAAAAATGGATACTCCTGGTATCATCCTAATTGCAGTGAAGCAGTTATTGTAGCCATGCAAGGACAGGTATTCCACTAATTAGTGAGATCTATGCCACTGTCTCCTCTAGTATTTCCAAGTTTTATTTCTGCTGCATTTCTCACCTAAGGACAAAACCTACTGTCCATCTCCACTTCAACAGTCCTTAACGAGAAACAAAGAGATGAGCCAAAACCAGAAACTTCTGGAACAGGAATTATCACCGAACTCCTCCATTAAGAAGCAAAAAGGACAGAAATCAGAAGTCTCTGTGTGTGTTTATGGGCTCTTATTATCTTCGTTCTGTTTTTATACATCCGTCCTCTGGTCCGTGGCACCACTTTTGGTTACTTGGTTTGACTTTTTTGTGCTTTTCTTGGGGTGGGGGGAATGGGGATATGTTCAGTTCCCTCCCCACACCCCCCCCCCCCGAATTTAGGTATCTATAGTGAATGAATAATCTTCTGCTAAAATACATCCTGTGTTTAGGGCTACCCAAAAACCACACATTACAGCAGTATCAGTACTGAGGACATAAGGTTTATAAGGCCGTTACAGTCAATGGAAAAACATGCATTAAAGTATTACTGGGAGCAGGATGAGACCTTTAATATATGAAGCCATTAAAAGCAAACAAAACAAAACCTTTTGAAGAGGTTACCTGAAACTGGTTAACAAACTGCCAAGGGATAAGAGTCCTATTTATAGGGAAAGCACAGTATATTTTACATCAGAAAAGGAACAAGAAGAAATCAGCCTGCTGAGAAAATGATCTACAAGTATATTAACAGAGACTATTGTGACTCAAAACTGAAAGAAGCAGGGCAAAATGAC
This sequence comes from Anas acuta, assembly GCF_963932015.1. Lineage (NCBI taxonomy): Eukaryota > Metazoa > Chordata > Aves > Anseriformes > Anatidae > Anas > Anas acuta. The sequence goes on from NC_088985.1 coordinate 3,512,205, forward strand.
AAAAGAAATTATCAGCAAAGCTTTGCTATTCAGTCACTGAAGGCAGAGACAGAATCTCGCACAGATACATAAATCATGAAAAAGAAGTATTTATCACACCAGAAGGAATATTTACTACCTAAAATGACTGTGTAAAGGCAGATAAACACTTCACTGTGGTATACAATTAAATGGATTGTAGCATAAAACAGCCTTCGATATGACAGCCTGGACTCAACGACCAAAAGCCTCTTTGTTTTTAGTTGGGAATCAAGATCTGCCAATGTAATAAAATCCGTACTTGAAAACTGAACACACAAAAAAGGGTGTATTAGTTAACTTGGAAAGAAATGCAATTTTCTACATCTCAGTAAATTGAAACAATATATATTGATAGCAGTGACCTTTCTTGAGACTTGCAAAGCAGAAATTCACACTGGATGCAATACCCAAAAGCTGTGCTCCTTAAATTAAATTCACCATCTATCCCCCGTCCCGTTGACAGCTACACGCTCAGTGCGAGCACAGCAGAAAGAGGGAGTCGTGTGCCCACACAAGGACGTTCTGCAGCACCAGTCCCCAAGTTTCAGATGAACAACAAACCTCTAAGGCAAGCAGGAGGAACACCATGTGTCTTCCTCCCCACACTTCCAAAGCAAACACCGAGACCCAGTCCTGCTCGATCTCCATTTCCAGGGTATTTCAGTGTGCCCGCGTGGGACAGGAGCACCAATCCTGGCAGCTAACGCAAAGAATCTGATGGAGGGGGAAAGATTTACAAATATACATTTTTATTGTCCCAATTTTTAAAAAAAAAAAAAAAAAAACTTTCTTTTAAAACAGAGTAAAAATCTTGAACTTTCCACAATCTATCTCATCCACCCATGCTGATGGAAGGTTACGACAGAACAAGATCATAAAAGGGATTAAACAGAGGACAAGAAAGTCCATTAACATAACCCTTCCTGCTGGTCTACCTCCCTTGGAGCATCGTACATGTGGCATTAACACTGATGGAGCTTTGTTTTAATTGCCTGGGAAGTAGTTTTAAGAATGAAACCAGTCTACTTAAAATCATATATTTATCATGTTTAAACAGCCACTTGCTTGTTCATCTCACTTTCTTCCTGCTGTAACTCTCCCAAAGATGCCCATCGGCGGATAACACGGAGCAGTCTTAAACACTGCTAAGCCACTCACCAGGACAGCGGCTGCTTTTATAGTTATTAAGCAAGTGGGCGCACATTTAATTACAGAGACGGTTATCTTGGCTTTTTCTGTAAAGGAAGGTAATTCTGACCAGGACACTACGCCGTAATGACACATTAATTCTGCTTTATCATCTAATTCAGAGTGTGGGCATTAGTGATTTCAATGAACTAATTGTGTTAGAATCTTAAGGCGGGATTTACACTGATTTATGTGACATGATTGTTGATTACACTTCACACTCGACAGTACAAAAATTCAAAAAAACTGCCTGGAGAAGAAAAAAAAGAAAGCAACTCCGCACCCAAGAAGTACAGCTGTAGAAGATAAAGTGTGCACCTGAAGTATGAAGAAGCCAAGCGTTGGGTGAGCAATGAGTGAAAACCCAACAGCATCGGTAAGGTTATACCTGTTAACAACTGAGGACATTACTGCAAAGTTTTCACCCCATAAACTAAAGCAAAAAATTGCCTGACATAGATTTAGGCCCGTAATTACTGCTGTGCTTTGCTGAGTATTTCTGGTTTCACTCTACTGGTGTTATCACGTCACATCCACCACAAACATCTCGTCATGGATGAGGGAAACTACTATAATTGCAAGAAAATTACAGCAGTAATAACTATTTATGATTAGAAAATATTTAGCTTTCTCCCCTGCTCATACCCTCCCCCTTTTCTTTGGTTTATCTGATGTGATATAAAAGCATATGGAAAAATCTATTGTTGAAGAAAATTGACTATGGCATATTTGAACAACCAGGGGTGTCATCTCTGGGGACTCAGGAATTCAGAGCATTATCATACCACTGATTTTCAAATCTAACTTAATCAGCAGAGAGTTCTTGTTAAAAAAAATAAAAATCAATATCATAGTAAAGCTCTGACTTTTTCAAGTCTAAAAAGTAACTGGGTTGGCTCCTAAAATAATTTTTACTGTGTTTTAGAACCAGAGAAAATTAGGAGTTATAAATGCCTTTGAAAAACAACAACAGCAAACAAACAGAAATGCCATCAAACCAAAAAACAACAAACAAACTTGCTTCTGAGAAATTAAATACCAATTCCTATAATTTTATGGGCAATCTTTATTCCTTCCTTAGCTTTTATGCAGATGAAACTTTGCTATGAAGCTAATATTTAGGCTTCCAGATTGCCGGTTGAAATATGCTCTTCTTCAGCAAAGCTAGTTATAGGTTCTTTAAAAAGATAATTCACCAAGGTCTGGGCATTATTGACAATCTTTACATGTAGCAAACCAGTCGCCCTGTCACCAAGATGTTGTGTGCACAGGGTTACCTACAATTGCTCTCCGGGGGAACCCTAAGAACAACAACATTTATGGATGAGGTACAGAAGCACAGTCAGACCACCCAAAATTAACACTGCACACATTGCATAAAACCACGCTGAATGGAAAATAAAAAGGTCTTGTAACCGAGATTGATAACACACAGATGCATCACATACAGATGCAGCAGACTCTGTCGTGAAACTGTGCTAAAATACAGCAGCCAGCAAGGTGGGATTGCTCAGCACAAGCCTAATCAGTGGCAGAAGGAAATCAGCTGCTCGAGGTGTGGGGCAGCTGGATTGCTATAGCACAGAATTGGGGGTTACCAGATTTCAAAAAAAAAAAAACAAAAAAAAAAAAAACAAAAAAAAGTTTCCTTCCCAGGGAAGGAAGGAAAGTAGCTGTTTCCTTCCAGGATCACTCCTTGTGAGATGCTGCACGGCCCCAGTATTTCCGTCTGAATTTATTACGGACAAAATCCTATTCAGTACTCTCTCAGGAGAACCATTTCACAAACAGCAGGGACTCAAGAGAAATGATCATAAACCAAAGCCCTGTAGAGAGCTATATTTTCCTGAGCAGAGCTGGAAAAAAAAAAAAAAAAAAGGTGGGACATTATATATGTTTGCAGGATGATATAGATCTCTCACACCCGTTTATATCACCATCTCCTTGCTAAGATAACCCAGTATCAATCCAAGTCGGCAATTACATTCTGATTTTTAGAATGGTTTTGAGTGGTACCACGAATATCAGTTCTAGAGAAAGGGGTGTAATTAATGCAGGGTGCGTATCTTGAAATGTAACATTTTTCTTAGTGTTTTCCTGAAAATGATTGCTTTGCCCTCTGGCTCAGCCTCCCTTAGATTGTACTGTAGATGGTAAGAATTTGAACACCAGCTGCCCATCTCATCCCTTCCCTGCCAAGGGAAATAAGGCAAGGAGGGGAATGGGAGTGGGAGCCCATTTCTGAGTTTCCTGGTAGTGAATGATGCAGTAAATCCCTCACGTCACAGACCAGTTGTGTGAAATCAGCTAGGTCTTGTGATACATAGCAAATCCTTGGGCCATGCTCCTTTTTCTGCATCTCCTTTCTAAGATCCACTGTGACTTTTTTTCTTGGAACCATACAGTACTACAGTATTTAGAAATACATTAAACATTTTCAATCAAAGACCACTAAGGATAAGGGGTGGATATGATGAGGAAAGATGGTACCCAACCTAAGCCTTGCAGATTTTGCCACATCAGCCTGCAGAATTTATTATAGAATTTCTTATTCCGCAGGTTTCTTGTGTCCCGTAAAATTCAGGAATGCTGAAAAGTAATGAATGGCACAACTTGTTTTACTGCTGTTGTTTTCATTTCATGGATCTCTGACTTTCATTGTGGTGGGCTTTTATTTTCTCAAAGTTCTTTTGAAGTCACAAAAAAAACAAAATCACAGAAAACAGGTTGGAAGGGACGTCTGGAAGCCACCTTACCCAACCTCCTGCTTTAAAGCTGAATTGGGTGTTTCAGGACTTGGTTCACATTTTCAGCACCTCAAAGGATGGAGACTCCACAGTCTCTCTGGGGCTGAGTTGGAAACGAGTTATTCCCACCCAGGAAATTTCTCACAATAGGAAGAAAAAATTCCTTTCTTGACATTTCAAAAAGGAAGAAACGTGGAAAGTTGACTCTCACGCTGCTTCCCCAATCTTCACTCATTCTTGGACTATGAGCGATAGCACAGATAAGAACCTTCAACCACACTTTTTTATTTTCATACCTAGCAAGAAGTTTACGGGCTTGGTTCATTACACAAGGTAATGAGTAACTGGGTATGCACCTTCAGAGGCCAGATTCCACTTCTAAATGATTGCTGGAATGAGCCAGAATTCATGTTCTAATACTACACAGTGTAATCACAGGGCAGAGCTGTATATTCAAGCACAAAAGCAGGTACATACTTTTAATTATTACTAACATGATTCCAATCTCATGGTTGAATGATCTGTATGTGCAATGCAAGATAATCATCATCCACAGTGCATAATTTAGACTGTCACAGAAGATGCTTACCTAAAGAAGTTTGCACTCTATCAAGTCCTCCTGTTGTTATGAAATAGAATTTTATTTTTTCCACTTTAAGCATTAACCCCAGAGGTTAATTTTAATTTTGCTCTTCAAACCAAGCATTTTAAAGTGTTCGCTCCCAGAGAGCTGTCTGCTTAAAAACAGGGTGAATTTCTGCTATTTTGGGCCTGTCTGGCAAACAGGGAGAAGTCTTTTGTTTTTGGCCAGTGGGATTTTGTCAGTCTGGATTACAACTCAACTGAGATGGAAGCAGCAGGCCCTAGCAAACAGAGAGACCTGTTGAGTGGTGTAATTTATGTCACGTGAACCAGAGGTCTGGGCGGTCCTACAGCAGCAGTGTAATGGCAGCAAAGCTCTGTGGACAGTGCTCGTATCACACCAGACCTCCTACATCAGCAAAGCCCCTCTGGCCTCGTGGCCACCTTGCTGCTTTCCCCCCCATCAGAGACCCTGCGGCTGAGAGCTTGGCTGTCTTGGCTCCTCCTCTTGCCTACTGTTTGCTGGTGGTTGCATCACGTTACTGCTGAGCAATCATGTCTAAAATACGTGAGGGCTTCTCGTTCGCTAAATGAGTTTCCCGTAGCATTTTCTCTAACTTCCTAAAAGTTGGCAACGTCCCAGCCATGGCACCTACCCCCAGTGGCAGCAGGTGCCCTGAGAAAGCAGCCAGGGCATCCATCGGCTTTGCTCCCGACAAAAGCTCACAGCCCACCAGACACAGAGCAGATCCCTAGGACACTCAGTTGCTCTAGGTGAATAGATACTGTGGCAATAACTGGTTTTCATAAGCCATCAAATTACTTAAATTGGGCTTAACATCCGCTGCTGTATATTTGTCTCTATCATGGCTACTATCAGAGGGAACAAAAAGAACCCAGCTCAGTTCTCAGCACACAAGTTGTGCTGAAACGTATCTGAAAAAAAGCTCTCTCTCTTTATTTGTAACCCCATCAGAGTTGCTATGAATGGTCCCTGAATTACTTGGGCACTAACCATGCTTCTAGCACAATCTAAAACACCCTAAGGGCATTTAGTATCTGACAGCACAACTAGGGTAAGACAGAAAAGCCTTTTGTAGACAGCTAATGCGTGCCTAAAAGTACATGCATATTTCAGTTACGGTTCAAGATGTTACTTCTGTTGTCAGAATTATTCATAAAAGCGAAAATCTGATGCTATCATAGCACGTGAACTCGGACTCAATTTGCCATTCACTGCCATTGTAAAGCCTTCCATCTCGAAAACCACAGGTAAGCCTGAAAATGCTTTCAGTGCGTAAGATATCATTGTGAAAGCAACTTGTCACCAACTTCATAATAATAATGTTTTAAATGTCTATAACCTCTGATAGGTCCCAAACCACTTCAGGTTTGGAAGCCTTTGGAAGTAGCACAGCCAAGGCCAGTACACAGACAGACACGTCATGGACCACTGAAGTGGCATCCCTCTAAAGCTCCCAAAAGGAATACGAGAACTATATTTTTTTGCCTCATTATTTTTCATTTCTGGGTAATTCTTCACTTTGTTTTTCTCTGCAGAACCAGAAGAGCCAGAGTGCTACCAAAAATGCAAAGTAAAAGGTTTAAAGATGCATTTTCTAAGCCAAAAATGAGAAAACTTCAGTACTGCTATTTTTTTTTCATTACTTTTGTCTCAGTTTTGCAAGACCTATGAGACTAAATCTGATTTGATACCAGGGTAAGTCACAAGGAAACCCACTGAAGTTAAAGAAATGACAGCTGTGTGAAACTGGTAGAGAAAGTGAGATGAAAACTGTTCCCCTGAACACGGAGCACTCGGAGGAAAGACTCAAACCACAGCTTGCTTACCTGCAGGCGTGCACAAAGCCTCCCACGGCACTGCACCACAACGAACACATCGCACAAACGAAAATCTTTGCAGATAGCTCCATCTCTTCTGATACAGATCTTGTAAAGGTAAATATAAAATTTTGTAACATTTCAAAGGGAAAAAAAATGCTTCTACCTCCACAATACCTTTCTTCAAAATTACTCTCAGCCAACCTCCTGCTGCAGCAAAAAAGGGCACGCTGGAGAAAACAGGCAGCACCTGGCCAAAATGAGACCAGGTGAAAGCCGTTCCCAGAAGTGACTCTGCCTGCCCACCTGGCTGTCCTCCTGGGCTCCTTGTTCTCTGAGACTGCCAACAACATTTCAGCAGGAACAGGAACACCACATCATAACCTTGCACTTGCAATGCAACCAAAAAGTCAGATGTCTCCTTCAATCTAGTACCCTTGCCTTCTGCTCGTTGCTGACCCCTACCCAACCCTACGCATGGATTAAAAAAGAGATTTACAACCTGTAACTTCTAATCCAGGCCTGGCTCCAGACCAGAAGTGTTTTCCCATGGCTTTATTTAAAGGGCTGGATGGCCCATCACAGGTCAGCTTTCAGCTCCAGTTCAGGAGGACCACACCATTTCATTCTGTTTCCTTCTCTCCCTGTGAGGGACATGGACAAGGAGTCATGAACACAAGGCAGCTAACCCACGTGAACTGCCGAGGGGGAAAAACACACCTGGACAAGTTCATAGGAAATAAATCTACAAATAGATACATACATATATATATTATATATATATATATTACTTTACATTCATGATTTTAAGGCCAGGGTTTCCTGATGGGTAGCGCTGGCAATACTTGAAGGGCAATAAGAAGCTTATTCTGAGGTTTCTTTTAAAATGTAAAATATCCTAGTAAATTATGTATCTAGGAGAATAACCCAAAATGGAAGTGGTGAGCTTTATTCAGAGACCTGAAATACACCCAGTGTTGAGTTGGAGCAGAGCTTTTAAAGATGATTTTAAGGAACTCTCTCAATACAGCAGCAATGTATTCTCTTCATGTACAATCATTCAGAAAAGTTATTTGATTCACTGGGATTCTCCTTTTATGCTTTATGATTTTCTTTTCTTAAACGCTGCTATATATTCCCATGTTTAACAGATCATACTTTAATATTTGCCATTATTTCTTGAAATGGTGCGTATGGAGCCTGACTGCAGTTACAGAATTCCTACCAGTTTTACTTACATGTATTTACCGATTTGTAGCTGTGCTTACATGTTATGTACATTAAACAACAGTAAGAAAAACAAGAAGCATCCTATTCTTTAGCATTCAGATTTTCAAAGAAAAAAAACGTAAAGCAAGTTTTCTTTATTATAAGCATTACTGACAGAAGATTAAATGAAGCTCAAAATTAGAGGTTTATAGCCAGTTCCCCCAAACCCTAAGATACTGTTTCCAGAAAAGACTCACTGGTAGACATTTCCACGTTGCCTTCCACCATTGCCATGTTATCTCTGATAATATCATGTTATCTCTGATATTTCCTTTTTCTACTATGAATATACAGAATAAAAGTCTTGCCGTTACCATTTGTGAGCAGGGTTAGGCACACTGTGTGGGCTACCCAAGAAGTGACTGCAAGTGTGTGCCTCCTCTTTTTGACGTTTGCCTCCTACCAAATTAGGAGGAATTTGGTGGTTTGTAAGGATCGGGGGGTAGCAGTGTCACCTTTTTCCTAAACACAAAGTAGTGCTGCCATCCCTTTAGACTTCTCACAGCTGCACAAAACGGTCCCTTTTCTCTCACCAAGCAAGCTCAGCTCTCCCTCCTTTCCAGAAAGAGCAAAAGTAGTGAATTCACTTAACTCTGCCAGGCTGCTCCACGCCCCAGATGGGAATGGAGTGAGGTGTAGACAGGACCATCACTGCCCACCGCCCCACGGGGCTCCTTCCAGCAGGGTTTGGGAGGGAAAGGAGGAACATACTGGGGCTCTGTGTAGTGAAGAGAGGAGGTGGGGACAGGTTCCCCATCTGCATTTCATGTTCTGCATCCTCATCACTCAAGGAGAGGAAGGTAAAAGAATCCTCAGACAAGATATGTCTCCTCTAGAATAGATTAAAATATAGTAATGCATCACCTGCAATCTATCATGTTTTAGCCAGTAAATATCCCTCTTAAACATTATAGGGGCTGGAGGGAGAAAAAAAAAAAAAGAAAAAAAAAAAAAAAGACGTGCATGCAATCTGCTCTGTCCTTGGGAAATAATTTACTAAATTGCTGATGTGGAGCCGCTATATGCCAGGGAAGAAAGGTGAGCAAATAATCATCCAAATATATTTGAAAGTCCTATTTCAAGAATTGTTTTCTTTACTCGATTTGTTGCTCCCTTCTGTCTGAATGTCACTGCACATCACTGACGGCCTCCTCGTAACCCTGGCAACCTTCACATCCCTGCTTGGGCTGGCAGCCATGGCAATCCCAAAATAAGTTCCTTTAAAGTTGAGTGTAATGACTGCTAGGATGTTTCCCAATGCTGGCATACTTAAGGTCATTGTGCTGCAGGAGTCCAGCTTCTTTCAGGTATTTACAAGCTCACAAAGCCCAGAAAGGCAATTTTCCCCTTGTTCCTCAAGCCGGAGGATGCTCGGCTTTTGGGGCCAGCCTGGTCTGTGCAGCAGCAAGGCGCATGCGGTGTGTTCATGGGGGCATAAACCATGCACTAATCCCACAGCTAAAGCTAATTTGAGCAACAGCGTGCTTGAAGATTTTTATTCTTTTGTCTAATTAATTAGCAGAATGGCAAATCAATTCAGTTACAAGAACTAAAGAACCAAAGATCTCAGATAATTAAACGTTAACTCAATGAAAATCTGTTAATCCTTCCACAATGCGGATTGCTTTATAAATTTCAGTGCCCGGCATATCGCTTTTCATCAGCCCTTGAGTGCAAGAACTTGCAAAGCAAACCCATTAAAAGACATATCAAGAGAAAAGCCTCACGTGATAAATTCGTTAGCCAGGCTTTTTCCATGGGGGCATTGCTATACTAGAGCCGTGTGGATAATTGGTAAGAGGATTTTGCCTTGAGTTGTGCTGTTGTTACCAAATTGTTTGTAAAAAGATTGGGAAGTTCTCCAATATCAACATTATCGGAAAATCATTAATTTCTTCAGCCTGTAATGAATCCAGCACAGATAATTTGCGAACACTTGGTTTCAAACACCCAATTCACACTGCACTGGTCAGTAACTTCAGTATTTCCCTGTTCCCAGGTGAACTAACTCACCCCAGCGGTGTGGGACACCCAAAGGGCACACCTCCATCTGACACTTTGGAAGTCCCTTGGCTCTCCATGTGATTCTCATGAAACAGTGGGCTGGAAGGCCTGGGCTAGAGGAGAACACAGGGAATTAGACGATCAAGATGCCAAAGTACGGCAGGAACGACAGAAACACTCTTATTTTGCTGACGCTCAGGAGATGTTTGCCCTTGCTGCCAGTTCTCGCTAGCTTCTGCTTAGTCGTTCCCTGACTGCTTACTCGGTTCAAGTAAATCTGTTCCCTGCATAATTTTGCCCCTTTCCGAAAGAGGAATCTATTTCAGAAGCAGAGTATTTGTGACAGCCAGTTGTTGTCATGGTGTCACAAAAAGACAACGCAGAGCTGGCACAAACTCGCAATGAGGAAGGGGGCAGAAGAGGGACAGAACAGCAGGAAGCCGTGCTGATCAAAGCCAAATGTGTTTCCCTCTCAGCAGGAAAAATAAAAAACCTTAGCCAAACGCATCCTTGCGACATCCCCTTCGTTTCCCCTCCAAGTCTGCCCCCAGCCTCCTATCATCCCACTGCACAACCTGCCTGCTGGGGCTGCCTGGGGCTGCTTCATTTTCCCTCTCGAGGCCATGGGATACGTGCTTCTGCTCCACAGCGGAGGCAAATTCCCCAAAGTTTTGGTTAGCTCACCTTCTCCATGCTCCCAAACGTAAATTGGTTTTCTGGGGTGCGGAAGTAAAAACTGGCAGACACAACAAGAAGGATTTTGTCTCCTGGGAATCACGCCGGGATGCTGCCTCCCGTGTTCCCTGCTCGTGCAGCAGCCCAGGACTGCGGTGATTCCCTTCATCTTTATTGCAGGGCACAACCATCCAAACGTGGCTTTTGCTGTAGCACAGCAGATGGTTGCAGGACTTCGGAGTCTTTTGCAACAGAAGGACTTCAAGACAAAGCTTCTGTCTATCCTGCTGGGCTTGTATTCTCCCACATGGTTCCTCCAAACTATGCAGGGGAAGAAAGGACCCAAGGAGCTGCCTTCATTTCTATCTAGAGCGTCATCATCACCTTGGTTTACCGAGATCTATGCTGTCTTTTTAGTCAAGCTTCCTTTAAGGTTGCATACTCTTTACTTCCACACACTAACGCTCCATTTATTCCCAGCATTGCCTGAAAGCACCGACTCTGCTGGAGGTGAAGAAGCTATCCGATAGCACTCGCAGACACATGGTTTGATTTTTGGGAGGTCCTGTGTAGAGCCAGGAGTCGGACTTGATGATCCCTGTGGGTCCCTTCCAATTCAGGATACTCAACGGTTCTGCGGCTCTACGAAATTCTCCCCCAGATGCTGTAGATCTGGTAACACTCATAGCAAGGGATGCACCAGGGTGAATTAGCAGACAGTACTTTGCCTCTGTGGTTTCCAGACTTTCCCTGGCCTGCTACACTTCTAGAATATGGGAGCATTTCATAAAACGTAACAGCATGGCCCTGCAACCCTCCTTCTTTCTTGGATCCCCTGGCTCCAGAAACGCCAGACACACTGCCATGAAGATTTAATCAAAGGCACGGCATTCGTGTATTTCTTCTATCGTGGAAATATGGACAGTAAGTGTAAGGGCAAAACCAGCCATCTGTAGTTTGGGAGAAGTCTGAAGAGACCTTAATGGAAAAGGCTCTTCTGAATGATTCCCATGCTTTATTTTATGCTACCTAGTTCTTTAGGTAAGCAAAATTCAATGCATTTTTATTTAAAGGCTCATTTATTTTGTTGTGTCAACAAACCGTTTCATCTATCAGCAGAGCTGATCTGGCAGCCAAACCACCATTCCTCAGGGCTTAGAATTACCACGAGCACCAAGTTACTCTTAAAAAAAGACAATTTATAAATACAACTCAAGGCTCCGAAATCTTCCCTAAAAGGAACAGGAGCCCCACTTGCCGAACACAAGTGTTATTGAAATTGCAATGATTAAACCAATCCTGAGCTGACAATGTCACATGAGAGGTTATTGATGAGAAATTAAGCCTTGGATCTAATTTGCTCTATTTAAACACTAATTCAACATCGCTGGGAGCATGGTAAATGATTTTCTAACTCATTTATTTAAAAGGTCTTGGCTGGGATTGCTAGCTACTTGTAACAAGCTTTGGAAGGCCTGAGTTAAAGAGATGAGAATTCAAAAGGATCAAACAACCACTGGAAGCGTCGAGGGGCAGCAAGGCAGCAGTTCGCTAGGTCAATCCACCTTGGAAAGAGAAGACTTGGATCGGGTCTGAGGTTAATGCAGTTGGAATTATGCTTGCAGCTGGCCTTCGATGACAGCTGAAGTGAGAGAGTTTGTACCTTGTCTTTAATGTGCCTTGTGTCCGAGCTCTGCCAGGGTGGCCTGAAGCAGCGGCTCTGCAGCTGGAGACCCCCCAGCCAGGAGAGGGCTGGATCCGTGGGCAACAATTTTGCCCACTGGAGCAAGGTGAAATGATTTTGGAGGCAGCCGAGTGCCCGCACTGCAGGCACCTCTGTGCCAGAAAAGGGTTCTCATACGCAGAGCCACCCCAGAACAGGCACTCGATGCAGTTCTCACAGAATGCACCAAAGAACAAGTTCTGTATTATTGCTAACAGTGGCCAAAGCGGTGTAGGAAGATGAAAATAACATAAAATGAAAATAAAAAGGGGACGATCACCGCTGCACTGACCTGCCAAACACATGGTTTGGGTTGCTGATCCGGAGGTTACCCCTGGACACATCGATGAAGGAGACACTTTGTAGAAGCACATCTGCATTCGTGAGGCCTTTCTTTAGAAACGGGACACGAAGGCTTCATGTGAAGCCTTCAGCTCCTTGCACCCACCTTGCTCATCTAGATTTCAGTCAGATGGCAGGAAGGATGGCAGCAACGTGTGCGTGCACCAAATCCTTGTAAGACTTTCAGACTCGCACATACTAAACATAGCAATGTTATTTTGGGATTTTCTGTACCATGCGGAGTACGGCAGATGCACTGTGCGTTTTCTGGTATGCTCAGTTCCCACGTCACAGAGAGGCAGACGTTAATCTCAGAATATTTTCATAGCGCTCCAAAGTTACAGACCCAAAAGCCCACAAACAAACAAGAAGGAAGCTAGATTTGAAGTTTGGCTGTGAGATTTCCAGGTGACTTACTTCATCAAGTGAACCATCCTCAAAACATTGTCATTAAAAAGAGTATTTGCATAAAGGAAAGATGGCAGTGAAAATGTCTACGCCAGCTTGCAACGAAAGCTGTGTCCCTGGATTGTGACTACGAAGTAGCCTGTCAAATTAAGATTTTACCAAAAAAAAATCACCTAACTGAGTAACTGATCACAGTAACTGAGATACGACTCTGGAAAACACAACTTACCTATCTAAAAATGCCCCAAACCAAGGATCGACTGCTTTAGTGTTTGCCATGAGCACTGTCGCAGAGCCAGGAACTCAGCGTGATGCGATCCCGTGCTCCTCTGCACACACAACCGCAGTAAGTCGCTGTGGATCCAAACAGGACGTGGCAATCCCAATTGCTGAGATAATCCTGATGGTATCTGACGACAAACTTCTTCCCCTCATGTGATTGGAATGGTTGCCTTGCACCAATTCTCCTTCCAGCCAGACCAGGTAAAACAAACGAACACACACATAGTATTCAAATCCAAAGACAGACCCGATCGGGAATAAATGATGCCAAGTCCATGTCCAACAAACCCGCTATCCCCTCCATCAGACTCACTCAGCCCTTACCACAGAGAGCTGCAGTTGTCCAGCGCCCTGTTCTAGCAAGAGCTGTCTAAGCAGGAACCTGGCTTAACTTAAACGTAAGGCTGAATAATGGGGGTAATTTACTGATTTTGTAACAGATCAGATTGCTATGCCCGTACAAACTTAGTATGGATTCAGTGATTTTTAATCATCCTTCTGTAGAGAAACACTAATCAAATTTTTTAAAATGTGCATGTGTTGGAGCTTCTTACATCTGGTTACCAAAGCAGAACACCTCCATGGGGCAGGAGATGCAGGACCTGGTGCCACTGAAAGCACCGGGAACCTCAGGAGACGAGGAGGAGAGAACAAGTGTCATCGGCTTGGCATTGCTACCTCCTGTGAGATTTTTCACCAGTAGTCAGGTATCGAAAACAGTTTTCAGAGGTGCTTAAGTCTGAAAAGCCTAACACTTATTTAATTAGACAGAACTTTCTTAGCTGATCCAACACCACCATGCAGATTACCACCAGAAGTTACATTTCAAATTTCGGCATAATACCTATTTCCCCAGTCTCATTTAATTTCACAGAATAAGAAAAAAGATCCATTTCGGCTGTCAGCTGGGAGGCCGGGAACAAACACGTGGAATGGTGCTACATCCATAGCTTGATGGTTTTAATCATCATTATGGATTTGACAGTAGAGTCTAATTCTGTAATGGGCTGATGCATTAACTTCACCCTCTGGCATACATGAAACTTCATGGGAGAGCTGTTGCTGAACATTTTTCTTTACATGCCAAAAGGCCTGTCCCTGGGGTTTCAACATCACTAGACCCTCATTTTGGTACATATCATGAACACTTCTCAAATACTAATCTTATTTTTTAGTTCTTGTCTTAGACTTTTTTATTGATAGCTCGTTATTCGCATTTGTAGTTCATTTTTTAAGGAGCTGCCCAAAAACTCATAAGGACAGTGTTTAAAGGATGAAGGTTTGTAAGGAGAAAAGAGGATAAGAGCAGACCAATATAAGCAGGCTAAAATACCCCTTTTTCAGACGTTGTGTATCAGCAGTCAGTGATCTCATTTTGAAAAAAGAGATTTGGTCACACCAAAGGTGGAGCAAGGCAGAAAATCCTCTGACAAACACAGATTCTTCAGAGAGAGCACTCACCTGAAGCAAAAAAACATTTTGAGGCAACTTACCGGCCCTGATGATTTTTCCCCTCCCCAAAACAGAGTGGTGGGGATAGATCCTGACTTCCTAAATTTCCATTAGAAACCTGCCAGGGTTTCTGTCAGGTGGCTTGCTAGCACAGGATGGAAATGGCAAGAATCAGGAAGCTGCAAAAGCCCTGGAATTTGGTTTTATTCCTAGTTTCCTGCTCACTGTTTCACAGCAAGCCATAACCTTGACCCAGGGATGAAGCCCAAGCTTGATCCATGGATTCTGGATTTCCAGATACTGGAAAAGGAACCTAGAAGCTGTGGAGAGCCCGTCTAAATAATGCAGAGGTCCAAGCTCCCTGCTCTGCACCAGCCACCACAGAAGCCCTGAGCTCTTCCAGTCTTGCAGATTACATGTGAAGGAAGATGACCAGCTCTTCCCAGTTTCAGCAAGTTTGAAGAAGCCCCAGGGTGCCCCATGGGTGCTAGGACTCTTCCAGCATCTCAGCTGTAAGCCTGAGTGGAGCTGGGATCTCAGTAACTTCCAGCTCTACGCAGGAGGCAGAAGACTCGGGTTGAAGATTGGTGCACACATCCTCAGGAGCATTTCTCTAGGTGCCAGGGCAACTGCATTTTTCCCCCAGAAAAAAAAAAAAAATACATGAAAGAATGTATTTTATTACTGCTTAGCTTTTCCTTCAGAAGGATATGCATGAAATTTCTATATAGCACTCCACGCTGGAACACCAGTGCAAGCTGGAATTGGTATTCCTGGCTCAAGAAACACCTCTCAGCTAGGTTTCCAAATATTATTATTTCAAAATATTATATTATTTATAATATTTTATATATTATTTATTAGCTTTTGGAAATATTAAGGTTGTTGGCATACAAAAGAACCATACTGGAGGTAAAGTATGATGTATTTTATAAAATGTAAACTAAGGGGATATATAAGAAACCCAGCAACAAACAAAAAAGGGGGGGGTCAGGAATAAAGGTACTCACTAGGTATTTAGCTTTTCACAATTCTGGCATGTTGAGTGTTTTGTTTTACAGTTTTTGACATTTTTAATATCATTTTGTTGGTTATCATAGCAGCAGAGAAATATCCTTTCAAGTCTAGGCTCACAATACAGTTTTAGTGCAACAATTCTGTATTAAAATAATAAAATATGAATTATAAATGTTTTCATGCCAGAATGACTTATTTGCATGAGAAGACAGTATTGTCTTCCTGATTTTGCTGCCATTAGAAGTCATGATTATTATGCCTGTGTCATTAAGTACTTTTCAGCAAAGTCTCTGGCTAATTGTTCGCACCACAACAATCTTTTTCTCATTCATGCATTGTTTATGAGGCTTTTAACTGGCTTCTTGTTTATTGAGATCTGATTTACACGACGATACTCTCATCCATTGTTTAAATGAAAACGTATTCCTCATAGTGCTCCCAGGCTTTGGCCATTAATTATCGCTGAGATATTACCTCTTTTAGATATATATCCACTTTTGAGTTTTTAGTTTACAAAGCTTTGTTTTCTGCAAATGGTCCGTGACAGATTTATAATACTTTCTCTATAATATATAGAAAGCTGAATACCCGCAAAGGGCTATACATGCACAAAAAATAAAGGAAAATAAGTAACAGAATTGCCCTTAGTTTGGCTTACAGCCAGAAAAAAAAAAAAAAACATGCAGACGGACAGATATAAAATCAGTGCTGGGCAAAATTGATATTTTGAGGGCAATCACATCAACAATAAAAATTGGGTTAAGTTCAACCACAGCAGAACATTCAGGTTTTCAGGAGAAGCAGACATTGTAAGTCAGCCTATATATTTGATTACCTGAAACAAAGAACTTAATTCTTCTTTTAAAAATACAGATCAATTTTAAAATAAAGTGTTGCCTTTTTTTTTGATTTTTTTTCTGTTCCCACAGCTTTCTCTGTATGTATGGGGCTATTTCCATTACAATATGGGTCTTTGCTTCTTAACACCTTCTGAAAAGCTGTGGAAAAGATGCTCCAGATGCCACCGTATGCTGTGTACAGAGATAAAGTACATCGAGCTGAGCTCGTATGAACATTCGCTTAGTTGCAAGCATCTGACCTCGCCACTGCCATGGTCTCAGAGAAGAGTTTAAAGCAATTTCTGCCTTTGCTGGCAGGGACAAACCCTGAGTGGTGACATGGCACAACGGATCTGTGCTGAATGATGAATCACTAAGTAGCTGCTTCTGGATCTCACCCCAGAGAGGACCAGCCAGTGTTGCTGCAGTAAATGAAGCCATTTGTATACCCATGCAGATTATAAAGCAGTCCAGATGAATGCTATTAGAGTAACTACAGTATTCTGAAGACACAAAGTCACTCTCTCTGTCTTTACACAACAAATGGCTTACCTGTGTCATCAAGCCGTACTCCTTTATATATAATCAAGCAGGCAAGACCACCTCCAGCCTGCCGCTTGGCTGCAGATTTTAAGTGTATTCCTTAGGGAGCTAACTTCTCAGCAGCAGCCGCAAGCTGGATAAGCTCCATTAAATACAAAGTGCCTTCATATCCATACAGGTGCATCCGCACTCAGGATACAGGTGCCTGTCTGGCAGTGCTTTCTGCACAGATTAGGGCAAACTCCTGCCAGGAGGTGCTGGAAAGCCTCGGCTGCCCTAGGGAGAGGCGAGTCCCCATGGCTGAGGGCTGGACTACGAAATGCACCTGCAGGGACCAGGGCGCTCTCCTGCCCTTCCTGGGGGGACCCAAATTGTTCCCCACTCCTCCCTGGGTTCACTTAGCACTTCCCTTGTGTTCTGCAGACGGTGCATTCCTCCCAGCTCCACAGCACCATTTCCCATTCTAACATTTGTCAAGTCTGTCATAAAACCTTACAAATTGCACGCAATTAGCAGCGTTAATTGCCCTTGTGTCCCATTCAATTCATAATTTCCATATTACAACAAACTTTGACTAGCAGCCGCTGGTGACACAGTAATAGCATCACCACCCAGTTAAACATTTAAGGTACCTGCTCTATATTATTTTCCCTACTCAGCTTTCTCTACTTCTCTTTGCCTCTACTTGTCTTAAAGGAATGGAGACTCCTCAATCACTGATCTAAGTGGGCCTGAAAGCACAAACCCAGGCATGGAATATTCAGCTCCTTTCCCATATTTCATGCAGCTAACTACAACGTATGGCTTTCTCAAGTACAGCCAGGTTATGCTCAAGTACGGTATATCCTGAATTCTCTAATTCCATTATACAGTTAAAAATACAAAACAAACCAGAAAAGAGCTTACTTGATCACTTAGCTTTCACTATCTTGCTTACATAAAGAAAGGGGTCTGAATTCTTAATCCCCATTTTTGAGCCTGGTGAGTTTTAAGTTAAAGCAAGAGAACCTCTGAGTTGTGATTACGCGTGAGAGTTAATAGTATTATCTATGAAAAAAGAGCCAGCCAATACCATGACGTAGTCTTTCATTCAGAAAAAAAAAAATAATCCCATTTTTGCCCTCTTTATTATACTGGCATCCAAGTTCATTATTTCCTACCTGCTAGCCATTCATAATTAAAGCATCTCCAGCCACCTTGCCTTTTAGGGCAGATCTTGAAAACAAATCTACAGCTAGACTCATGGAGGGAATCAAATCATCACACTTATGGAGTCACTCTTTTCTGCTGAGATAAAATGAATATATTTTGCAAAACAAAGAATTTGCAACCCAATTGTGTTCTGGATTGGCAAAATGTTTGCATGTTGGTTCATGTTTCCATCTCATCAAAGATCCCCTTTTTCATCTAAATTAGGATGGCAAGATGTAATTAATGTTCTGCCTAAGGGTGGAAGCTGATAAAAGACTGACCATGTTTTGAATTTGAGACTGTTTGCTCTGTGCAGGACAGGGAACTTCCTGATAAAGTAACTTTCCACTTACCCTGTGCTGCTCACAATAGCTCTGTCCAAGAAAACCTCCAGAGCTGTACTGTTTACAACTACTACTCTATAAAAGAAACCGTGATTGAAAATCATTCTTCCAATGGCTGTACACCATGAGCATACACATAGGTAATATTACAAAATACAGCTGCACTGTCCTAATATCTGCAAAACACTTTTGCATGAAGAAAATGCCCATCATGATCCAGGTACTAGGATGAAGGGCTGCAGTGATGGACACAGAAAGATGACGACAAAGAAGACTGAGGCTTGCCTCCTCTGGAGTTTTTCCTGGCCTGCCTGGAGCATTATCTTCACTTGCTTAGCTGTAACAGCAACTTTTTAATGACTATGTGGCTATTTATTTTTTGCTTAGCTTTGTATAATCATATGGTACAACCATAATTTTGATATGGATAGCAATAGCAAGTAGCTATTCCGTGCAGAATGTACCAGTAATGGTGCCAGCCTAATGATGCAGTGCAGAGGAACGTGGACATGGAGAGTGCTGAGGCCTTGAAAACAGGGGCCGAGGATGTGGAGTAGGCACAAACAGATGAGGTGAGGCTCTGAGAGCAGAACACAGGGTGATGCAGGAGATCCAGTGCTGGGAACAGATCGGCAATGGCCAGTATACTGAGAGCTAAAGGGCTTGAGTGAAGCCGAGCAAACATCACTTTGCCCGGGGCAACCGTACACTCAGAGCTTGCTCTGCCTCTGATGACTAACATGTATCCAAGGGCGCCCACAAAGGCTTTTCATGACGTGGATGCCGACTGTCTACGCACGGCAATGACCCTTCTGATTTATTTCAGACTTAGTTCGTGTGGGACACGCAATCGTCGCCAAACGGCAACACCTCGCTGCTAACAAGGAGTGCCCCGGAGACCAGATCAAAAGCTTCTTTTCAGACATTCCCTCCCCATTGTCTTTGCTGATAAAATCTAGCAATGTACAGCTACTGGCTTTCTTTAAGGAGTGTATGTAATAATCTAAACATCCCATTTTCTTCCGTTTTCAACATTTTTCAGAAGTGTACTGAAGCTGAGAAATATAATCAAGCTATCTTCTTCGTCTAATAGCTTTTCTGGACCAGCGCGTCCATCCGATCCTGCTGACTTCTCTGTGCAGTAATAGGCTGCAGCACGGGGAAGCTGATGATTCCAAGGACTCTTTTGCTAACAAGCTATTTTAAAATGCAGTAAAAAAGTTAAGTTTCTACAAACCCTTTATATCACTTAATATCTTCGCTCTAAGAAGCCCATGATGAGGTGAAACAACTATTTAGTATGCCAAGAAAGTGTTTCAAAGACCATTCTGAACTGAAATTTCTTACCTCACCTTTACTTTCAAATAATGATTTAATGGGGAAGGAAATGCCCTCACTGAAAAATATAAATCTCTTCCAAAATACAAACCCGCTTTATTGCTTTATCAGGAAAACATAAATATCTTCGTATCTGCCTGCAGCCTGTGAGTAAACAGGTCCCATTTCTCCTGGAAAAGGATGTTGCAGACGAGATGGCTTAACAACTTTTCCAGTGCTGGCATGAAATTATCCATGCAATCGGAGAACCTTGCAGACTTCCAAGACATAAAGCGGGTCTATGAGAAAGATGTGGAGAGGCCACATCACCTGCCCAGGTGGCTCCTGCACGACGGGATGACCCCCTCCATGCCTCTGCTGGTTTTCTGGGCACGAGGGACCAACACTTGCTATGAAGAAATTGCACCCATCCACCACCCATCCACCCATCCACCACTCCCATCTGACTGACCTTCCTTTCTGGCCACAGCAACAATTTTTCACAGACTCCATTCTTAGTCCTGCTTGTTCAAAGCAAGCTTTTGGTCTTCTAAGATGTCATAATTTTTCAGCTTAACTGCTTGGGAGGCCCACATCTGAGAACTGGTAACTTTGAACTCCTCTTCAGCAAATTATCGCTAGGGTTAGAGCTCTCCCTTCAGAGATATTTGCAGAATATTTTCTGCTTCTATTTTATAAACCCTGATTTGAAATACACCTGCAGAACTCAACACTGAAACCTGTTTCCCTGCTGCAATTTACTCTCTGGTTTCTCTACTGTCCCTGAGAAGATGTAATAACTACTCCTTGGCAGCTCACTGTAAGGAAGGAAAAAAAAAAAAAAAGAAAAAAAAAGAAAAGAAAAATTGGATGGAGTTCAGGAAACAGCAGCAACAACAACAAAAAGATAAAGGGCTAGAGAGACACAGTAATGGGAAAATACTTTAAAAAGCAGGTATGTACAGCTTAACTACACAATGACAAGAAAGGCTGCGATAATCGGAAAGAGCAGAGGTGAGCGATCCATTGCCCTGAGATGCTCACGGGGGGCAGAGTGGGAAGGCACGGCGCAAGCTCTTCCCAGTCAGCCAGCACTCAAAGGAAAGAAGCCCACAGGCAATTCCTGGCTGGAGACATGAGAGTGCAGCCCTCTGAAATATGGGACTTCTGATCTCTTTTTTTGCCACTAGACCCAAGCCTGTACCTGTCCATGAGGCACTCGCTCCCTTTTAACCCAAGCACTACGGTTTTCTTCTCCACCGTCACTTCCATTTCATCTTTCAAACCACCATAAAGCACCCGGTGTCATGAAACATTTCCCAGCTCCTGTGCTGCTGACAGTGCTCTCTCTGTCCTCAAGGACAGTTCAAAGAGACTTTTTCTTCTATTCTTTTGTCATTTTTTTGGGTAATTATTCTGGCCACGCTCCCTTGTTGCCTAAATTTTCTAACTGTACTGTATAAGATGCCTCAACCCCACCTGACTTGGCAGCAGCTCGTCCCTGTTGGGCTCACGTCCACTAAAACACACAGCCACAAGTACATGGAGATTGCTCTCTCTTGTTCCTAATTTTGTTGTTGTTACTAATCTGACACGTAACTCTCTGGAAAAGCAAGTTGTACAGAGCAGAAAGCAACCATGAAGAAAACTGAGAGGCCAAATACCATGACTTAAATGAGTATTAGGAATTGATTAACTTAATTGGTGCTAATGAAAGAAAGACCACAGATCACACAAGACAATGGTGACAAACAGAAAACATAACTCAGCGAGTACTTACAAGTCATGCCGGGTGTGGGATCGGTAATTACGTGTCGGAATAATGCTCAAGCTAACATTATTGCAAGCACAACCAGAGGAACGTCAGAGTGCTGTACGAAGGTCTATTACTGCTGCTAAAGGTATTAACGAAGAGACGATTAATGAAGCAGTGTGCTTTCACTGGGAACTACAGAAAGGAAAACTGGAAAGTGTTTTCAAAAAAGATGCGTGGAAACAAGTCTCATACACGTAACAGTAACACTCCTGTGAAGCTCACTCTATTTCGGGACTGGTCAAAGAGATGACTTGATTACGGTTTACAACACATTACATTGGAAAATTACTTCTGATTTTAGGTAGCTTTCCACTCAAAAACAGCAGAAAAAGACCCAGCTGTTGGAGGGTGAAACTAATTGCCACCAGTAGGAACATTTTTTTTGATGAGCTAATGATTTTTTTTGACGAAGTAAACGCTAAAAACACCGTCTCATACAGATGTGTTGAATGTTACTTAGAGACTTCAAAACAGAATAAAACATCCTAACTGAAACCAGGACACCTGCTAAGAGATGCTGTTTTAATGCAGAAGTTACGTGATCAGTTCAGCAATAGCTGAATGAAAGCACACGAGTGCCATGAAGCATACTCCAAGCGCAGCTGAGTGTCACAGGTCCCCTGCCCCTTCCAGAACAAAATTAACATATTGGTAGTACTTCCACTAGTAAAGGTGCTCAGTCCTGTCCTTCTTCCTGCAGAGGCCAGGAAAGCCCAAGCCAGATGGACAATATCTGCACGTCACTTAGTCTGATAGGATTACTTCCCTGTTCTGACTCAGCGCTATATTTTCTACAGCTCTGTAGAATGTGTTTTTAAATCTCCTGCCGTATTTGATGTATTTCTAGTGCTTATTAACCTATTTCACTTCAGAGTCTAATTTTAATAGCTGAAGTTGGAGTGTGTTTGGTTTGATTTTCCAGCGGTTGCTGCGAGGAGCTGGAACATCACAAAGTATCTCCCTGTAGGGCTTCAGGAGTTTGAGGAGAGGCTGTGACATGCTGTACATTTACTAATTCTTAGGCTGATAAAGAAGATATTACATCTAAAACGTTTAATCTGCGTGCATTTTTATTCTAAATGGAGTGCTGCATTTTCTATAGCCTGTCCTTATCAAGTAGTGTGATACTCCAGCTCAGTGGCTGCTCCTTCCCTTTGCCTCTGCATCTCACTTCCAGCGGTATGCGGAGCAGCATTTATCAGCAGTACCTCTACGTTTTAAGATCCCCCGAAGAAATGTTCTCCAGACCAACTCCCAGTCGGGATGAGCGATTTATCTGACCATCTTGGAGATGAGCTACGTCCACCAGCTGCTTGCAAGTTTTCTCATTAGGCTTGTTAGTCACAATTTCACACGAACATAACTCAACATATGTTCTGATCGCAGTTTTTTTTGACCAGAACTACTTGCTCTTTGTAACATACCATCTGCACAGTCTTCAGGGTCACATAGTATTTTATCTATTCCCTTAGCAGATAGATATAATTTGCATAAGGAATTTATGAAATGTCTATTTAAGCGGACTCAATTTCATATTCATAATCTTTGGAACACTTTTGCCACTAACATTTCATCTAACAGGAATTCAGTTTTTCCCCAAGGAAAACAAATCCAAGAGCTTAAACACTGTTTAAGCCAATTATTGGAGCTGAACACTCATACGGGGTAAAACAGACCCATGTCAATAAAAGTGTGCCAATTTACTCCAGCTGAACAGCTGCCCACTGTTGTTTTATTTGAATAAACATTAGAGATACCTTTTCAATGTTTATAAAACCTACTTAGTGAGAAGGGTAAACTGAGAGTTAAATGCAGCTGCTGCAAACAACGGGGCTGCAAAAATCAGCATTTTTCCATTTATGACCCCGCACTTAAATTTCCCAAGAGCAAACCTCCCGAGCTTTGTGTTTCAAGAGCCCTCAAAGAAGAAGTGGAAAATCAGCTTACAAAGTCAGACAGATAAGGATAATTTTTGTTCTTAGGATATAATACTTGTAACAACATTATTAGTGTTGTAGGAAGAGAAAGGAAGAACTGTGTATTGAGCATATGCAAGGATTATAGGAGTAATGGAAATGCTCAGCTCCGGAAGGTATCTAAAGGAAGGGTTTTGGTTCAAGGTGTTATCTAGACACGTATCAGATATAAAATGTTCTTCTCTAGCTACAAGAGCAACGACCAGGGTGTTCTTCTGATTTAATGTGTATGTACATGTAAAGGTGGGTGGATATGTGTAATGGCATTAGCGTGCCTCATCTCAGCTTCAAATGTGATTCAACAATTTAAAAGTGCTTCGTCCTTCCATCTACTGATGATACACACCTCTAGAAGACCACGTTAGGTATTTGCTGCATGATCAGTACTACAAAATCCAGAATGTTCTTTAGGACTTCCTACTGCTGTTTTACCACTGAAAACACTGTGCTGATGCTGAGCACAATGTTTCCTGTTCTCTTTGGATTTACTAGACTGTGCTGGTTTCAATCCATAAAATAAACCGAGTAAGATGGGTGAATATGTACCTTTTTTTTTTTTTTTTTTTCCAAATCCCTGCAAATCCTTTTGTAAGTGTATTATCTCCTCTCTTACTTCCATAGTGAAGCAACAGGACATATGCCACTGACTTCACAACTGTGACAGAAGCCTGTCCAAAAATGTGAAAACACCTTGTGAGCAGCAAAAACCCAACCATACATAACTTTTAGCAGTGGGGCTGAATGCACTTCCATGGGGTGAATGTTACTTACAAGATCTGTAGCGCTCAAACGCTTGACCAGAAATGCCTATAGAAGGGAAGAATGTATGTTAGTATCTATGAATTCTAGAGAAAACCATAGAGAAATATGAAAAAGCATTGCTCCAAGCTGTAAAAGCCTTGTTAGGGATGCACGATGGCTTGAGCTTCACTTTGACTGGGGAAAAAAGGTGGAGGGAGGCTGCTCTGCCTTGGTTTTTAATCCAGTTATAACACAGAGGGGGAAAGTGGTCTTGGGGGACTGTATCTTCCTAAAAGCATTTAAATTAGGAGCAGGTAAAGTGCTATGAGCCATAAGAGAAAGACAGAATTCCTGAAACTGATAGAAATAATGAGAGTCTGATGTTAAGGTGGCAAAAAAGCCCAGACTTGATGCTCTGTGCACATCAGCGGGGCACCCTGACTTGTAACAGCAGAGGATTTGGAGAGCTGCTCTTATCTTGTAATTTTATCACCGGAGGACCTGTAACAGAACACATACGAACCCCTTCCGTCAGACAGCAGGGGCAGGGGTCAGCTCCACGACTGTAGATGGCTGACCCCATCTGATGGCTGACAGGGCAGCACAGTGCTGTGTCAAGGGCAACACTGCCCAAGAAGTTCCCATAAAACCTGGCACTGCAGGGACAGCTCTGGTGCAAGGCGCCAGTGAAGGCACCAGTAAGGAAAGACTTCTTGTGTTGCACAAGATGCCTATGCTCCAAAACTTACAAGTTTTGAGCAGCATCCAACAATTCCTGATTCTTCTGGCACCAAATTGTCAGAAACGTTCAGGTCTTTAAATACGATAAGCGTTCAACATGAAGTATAAAAACGGCTGGGAACTCAGAGAGCTGAGCACAGCACAGTGTGTGTACTAACTGGCTTTATGGAGGTGAAAAAAACAGCCTTATTGTTACGGGATTTTAATGCTGGCACATACTTAGCATGCAAATACAAAGTCGTGCACACTGTTAATTTGTCTGCCTCACCAATTGCTCCACATTACCAAACTGCTCCTGCTAAACAGACCTCGGCAAGTTTCTGAAAGCACTTCCTTCCCAGGAAGTTGTTATTAGATGGATACTCGTTAAAAGGTTCCAGCAGTGTCTCGGCTACATTGGTATTTCCAGAGTATTTATGTACGCATAAAAATTCAGTGCTGGACACAGCTCAACAAGCAATTAACATCCTCAGAACAGAAATTAAAATTGTATAAGGTACAACCGTACTCCTCTGGTGAAACAATGACACGTTCCTGCACTTCTGAAAAATCACATTTTCCTTCAGAGACTCCTCTCTGCGGAAGAACTTCAGTGACCAGTCATCAGGGTGACTTTATACAAAAGCATCATCATATTTCAGAGTAATGGTCCTACATATCACAGAGGCGATGTCAAACTTAGGTTCTAGAACGCCATCGTATTACCGATGTTATTAGGGACACTGCTCCAACGGCAGTGTGAATTAATGACTTCTCCTTCAGTAGGAAGGCATTAAGAAGTACATCGACGGGTGCGTGCACATGCTGTAAGATGAAAAGAAGGCCCGTGAGTGTGTTTGTATTTGGGGAAACACTATGATGTCAAATTGTCCTTCATGGCAGCGACTGAAAAACAAACGCACGAGCCATGACTCTGTATCACCTCCTGCTCTATAAATCATTGCATATAACTCTACAGCCTGTGTATATGCCATGTATATAGCTATGGGATTACTCCTGGTTGAATGATGTGTCCATGTGCAATATATGCATAAGAGTGACTGGAAGACCAGAAAGGTGAAAGAAAGGGGTCTGGTTAGCTTGAAGAGCAAGGAGAGGATGTTTGCAACCACTTCCCTGTAAGCAACAGGCTGTTGCAATGAGGACAAGGAAAACCTGTTCCCTGTGCCCATGATGGATGGGACAAACAGGAAAGGGCCAAAATGCAGTTGCAAAAGACTGAAATTAGATGCTAGAAAAACAAAGCACAACAAGCAAACTGCCAACTTACTAATATTACGAATAGCAAAACTCTCTCCTTTGCTCAAAGTCTTGGATTTTTACTCCTGGTTTCAGCCATCACACTCTGCATGTTCTTTCTGCTTAGTTTTAGGGTGGTTTTTCCTGCTCCTCCTCAGATTTGAAAGACCATGCCCCGCAGTCACCACATCCCAACCCCTCTCCTTTTTATTTTTTACCTCTTTTTAAGCATTAGTTTGGCAACGAGCCCCAAGTTGATTGACTACACACTTGGTGGTCCTTTCCATACACACTTTCCTGTAGCTCTACAAATTTATTACACATTTGAAGACTAAATGATAAACAAGAAATTTAGCAGACAGTTCCCAAAATTTTTCAATAGTTTTTCATAACCCATTGTTTCACACACAATTTTTTTTCCCCAAAAGAGACATTTTAGTTTTCTGTCTGGCTATCAAAAGACTCACAAACTGTTGGTTTTAAAGCATATCTTTTATGCAATCAAACAAAGGTGATCGCCTTTTTGCGGCTATAGGAACTACAAGCCATCTTTCACAGGTGCTTACTAGCCTATTTTATGTCCTTCCGTTGTCCTACACATGTCAAAAGACCCGTGGAAGGAGAAGCAGTTCTGCCTAGCTGCCAACAAGAAAAGTACTTTTCCAAAAATTAGTGTCCTTCTGAAAGGGAAAAAAATAAATAAATATTGAGACTGTATTTGTCATTAGCTCCTGGTACGAATTATGGAAGACTTTTCAAGAACACCCCTATGTTTCTGCCAAAACCTATGGCAGCAGGGTCCAGAGTAGTGCCTGGAAGGACAAGGTAGCAAGTAAATATTATCACCTACAATAAACCAGCAACTAGTATTGTAAGTGAAATTGGTATGCTCTTTTTCAGCATCTCACCGACTTCTGAAGTGCTCGGAGCACATGTGAAACCAGAGCCTCTTGGGAAGCTGTGGAAATACTGAGATAAGTAATACTTTTAGTCCTAGGCTTTAATTCTTCTACCTTTGAATGATAATTTAAAAGAATAAAATATACTACCAGATTTTTTAAAAAGTTGAATAATGGCAAGCTGATGAAGACTTCTAGGATATGTTTAATAATGCACAGGTTAACTTCCACTTTCAAGAATACATCAGTTTTGTCAGGGTTCGTCTCTTGTATAAGGAGCCACGCCAAGTGCTGTCAGTACTTGAGCACTGTATTCTTGTTACAGACAGTCTCAGGGGTTCAGCTGCACGTGCAGTGTATGAAGCATCTCTCATCTTCCCAACTCATTTCCCTCTATACTCAGACCCGTTGCCACTGCCAACACGTGGAAACGAAACTCCCCCACTGCAAAGATGAAGGGAATTGTTTTTCCAAGGTAAGGCCCACTCTAAAAAAAATAAATGTGTAAAGTTGGCTTGTTGTTGTTTTGCTTTGTTTCGTTTACTTTCCAAGAAGAAAACCCAGAAATAAAGGACAGTTTTCTCTCAAACTGTCTCCTACAGACTCAGGGAGCTTGGGTAAGTAAGGGACCTGGCATAAACCCACTATGGCCTTGCACCTATTCTGACAATTTAAATGCATTGCCCTGTAGTGAACGCACTACATACATTCACTGCAAGCGAAAAGACTTAACAATACCCTTCACACTGTGCGTAGAAATAGAAAAAAAGGGAAAAATACAGAGAGGGTAAAAAAATGGTCATTTCAGAATTATATCAAAGGGAATTTGGAGATCTAATGTCACCCACTCAGCTCCTTAACTTGGCCAATACTTCCAGTGACATTCCTCTTCCTAACAAAACATTTGTTTAACATTTGTTTTGTTACGATTTTTGCTATGATTTTCTTGTTCATGGGTCAGAAATTTTGTGGTGAGTTTCTCAAAGTAACAGAAGAAGGTAAAACTGGCAGGAAGACTCTCACTTGGAAATATGGATTCCTTCTCAGAAAAATAAAATTAGAAAAAAAAATAAATACTGTACTCACACTGGTATTTCACCAAGATGATTAAATGTGACAGCTGATGACTAGTGCTCCATGCATATATTCCCCTTATTATCCAAATTAACATTTGCAGATCAACTGTGACACAGATGTAAATGCTTGAGTTGGTTCCTTGCAGCTCAGCTAAGATCCCTTGAAGCTTATTTGCTTAAGCACACTGGCACCTGATATAACACTACAAGCCAGAGGCACTTACCCACTAACAGCAGGAGAAATAGTGCTGGTTACTGGGCAGCTGAAGAATCATTGTAGCAAAAAAATGAAGAATGTCTTCTGAAAAGACAACCTGAATTCCTTGGCAAAGCAGTAGCTTCCTTTGGAGAGGTGATGGGGAAAAAAATAATATGTGGCACTTAAAATGCCCTTCTCCTAGAAGAAGATCAATGGGCCACGGAACTGCAGAAAAACTGCAGGGCTGCAGCTGTGAGCAGTTTGCCCCGACTCTCAGAAAGGTTCAGTTTCCCAGTTTGTTTGGTTTTTATCCTACTGCTCATACAAGCAAGTACATGCTCCAATTTGAGAGCTGATTCCAGTATGGCAAATGCATCTTTCTATTCCTATCGCTAAAATCAATATTAGTTTATTTTTAAACATCAGCGAAGATGGTCTAATATCAAAGCTGATGATATATTTGCACAACATTTTTCTTGCAAGCAATATACAGAACATATGGAAAACCCATCCAATCCCAAGTGTCACTTGCCTGTAATTACTTAGATTCCATATATTAAGACAAACCCTGAGACATTACAATAATTGCAATGCAATCCCTGCTTTTCTTGCAGTGCTCTTTCCTTTTTTCTTTTCTTTAAAGATTCTGTATCTGAAGACAAGAGCTTGTCACAAAAGAGAATTTCCATTCTGTGAAAAATTATGGCATTTCCAGATTTTTGGCTCACCCTGGAACACAGTCTTGACATTTTTACCGAGCAGTAAATTTACAGCAGGAGATCGATCATCAAGGAATGTTTTGCTTGTTTGCAATAAAGATACTTTATTTCATTACTTTTGAAGTGAGTTGTACTGTTGCTGGGTAAAGATTATAATTAATATTTCATAATTACACATAGAAGCACAAAGAAAACAAGAGCAGTGGGTCAGGATTTGCAATTTAGATGGAGTGAAGGCTCCTTTCTTTTGGAGGACTGAAGGTTCACAAGAATGATTTCCTTTTGTATGGTTTGATTTTAGCCTTCCGAGGGCAGCTTTTTAAAGGACACAAGCTAATTAGAGATCCAAGAGATTTCTTGAAATTGCTTCCAACTATTATTTATGGGCTTTTCTTTTCCTTTTAAGCCTCCAAGAACTGAGCTGTAACTTCGCTATTTCTCAATCTAGCAAGAAAGCTGCCAGAGTTTCAGGATGGAAAATAATAATAAACAAATTTTTAAAAAAGCACAAGTTGCAAATATGGTGCTTACTAACAAATGTGGGGGGAGAAGTTCAGAAAGAGCAGCAGCATGGCTTGTAACTCTGTATAAGCCCACAGGTAGGTGTATATTCACCTACGCACTGTAATGGGGAGCAGTGGTGCGAGGTGCTCTGACTCTGTAATCATAAGGCAGCCTTATAAACAAAGAGGAAAAGCCCGAAGAAGACATCTGAACCTGAGCTGAATGAGCCAGCTCTCTGAGTAATGACAGCCTTTTGCTTCTCTGGTTTTACAGAAAAGCACCGTTAACAGTGACATTCACCTGCTTATTTTATTATGCACTTTCATGAAGTCACCGTCTGACATACCTGTAGGAGTTATTGTAATTCCTGACATTTTAAGCACCCTGTTTACAGAGATGTGTCTCAGGACCCACGCTAGTGTTTGTAAAGGATTGGGAATGCATCCTGACATGAGAGCTGGGGCGAGCTATCCTATTGCCCTTAGCGTGAGCAGGTCAGGATGTGTGTTAAAACCTGTGTAATGCGTTTGGCTTTTAACATTACCAGCCAGAAGATTCAATCAAACCTGAGAAAATGAAATTATCCTGCCTGGCCCTCTGTATACCAAGTGGCTGGCCGACAACACAGCCTGCAAGCACTCATACTGCTGAAGTCTGGTGGATTTTTTTTCCTTCTAGCTCAAGCCACAGAGTCTGTAATATCCCATTCCCTTTGCCTTTCATGTACAGGCACAGCGACTTTTAAGGCTATTGGCCCTTTGGGAGATATCTCCTCTGAAGGGAAAATCTCAAGGCAGAGAACTGATTTAAAAAAAAAAAAAACAAGGGAGAAGCAGATTAATTTTAATTTCCTCTAGATAATCTCAGGCTGCCCAGCTTCTCTTTGTCCATATTTACAAACACATGCATGTAAGTAACAATGTTCGACCTTGGTTTTACTTTTCAACAGGTGAACCAAGACCTCCGATGCCTTAATTTGGCTGCTAAAATCACTATTTCAACATGCTTGTTTCATGATGTTTTCACTGTCCAGACCCAGGATGTTACCTGGCTCCCCTCTGGTCCTCTGCCAGATTGAGGATCTCCCTCTGGAAGCAGCACATCACATGCACTCACCCCAGGGGACATGCCAGACCTTGAACCTTCATCCTGGCAAGGAAGCTGGTCAGAAATATGTCTGTGAGAACAGAAAATTGGAAAGGAAACTCCTCATTGCCTAGGACAGTAAGCTTAGTTTTATGGTGGAATAATGTTACTTTACATTTGCAATTGCCTACAGAGGCTGTAGGCTGGAAATGACACTAATTTTTCAGTTTTATTTTTATTTTATTTTTCGAAGCACACAAAGGGGGAAACAGTGCGTGAACCACTTCAAACAAACAGACCCAGGTAGCTGCAATGTCTGATGCCTGACTGCCACAAAAATTCAGTTAGGTAAATCTGACAAAACGACAAACATTTCCCATGTAAAGCTCTACCCATGTGATTTCTTCAGATATGGGAATTAATTAGCAGCTGTGAAATTATCCTCTATTTCCAGCAGTAAATCCTTCCTACAAAGTTAAGGGCTCAAAATAAAAGAGTGCACGTGCTCAACCAAAGAGATACTTGGAGAGACCAACTTGCTGTGGGATTACTGCTTCAGAAATCATCTTCACCTACACTGCCATTCACTGATGTTCTCCCAGTGCACAATTATATTTAAAATAATATGTGTCAATAACATATTAAAGTGTCAATAACATATTAAAAACAGCCACTGCAACACAGCTGCACCAGCACCATAATAAAAGCCATCACTTCGAGCACTTACACCCAAACATCTCACAGTTAATGACGTGGCGCAACTCCATCATCAAGAAATCAGGGAAAGAGTCACAAGTTGAATGCAAGAAGCCATAAAACTGAAAACTGAGCCCGAGAAAACTGCAAAGAATTCTGAAGTTTAAGGCTACCTAACACAAAACCCAAGCAAGCAGCAGGCTTCCTAACTAGATATCCAGGTTTGCCAGGAGAGGTGTCGTAACATGGATGTAAGGAGTTTGGGTTCAAGGCTTGCTTGAAAATCTGCTCAACGGTTCAGAAGTATTTGAGAAGCTGCATCGGTGAGAAGACAGGACTCACCTAACATTAACTATACAGAAAATCGTGTGTTATTTCATGAATAATGAACAACCGCTTCACATCTATGTATGCTAATGAAAAACTTCAACTAGTGTTTTAACATGCACGGTTCCTTAATTTGAGAACAAGACAGGAATTCCTTCAGATATGTTCATTAAGTTCTGATTTTGCACAGTAAACAGTTGTGCCCATTAAAAATAAATGATACTTTTTAACTTACTCCTCTGGTAATACTTTCTGTCATTTTTATGAAGTAATTTGACAGACTACCAGCGTCTTTTTACCACGCTTTCCTTAAACTACTTTGTATTCTAGCCTCACCTTCCCAACGCAGCTCGGATGCGGCTGCTTGAAAACACCGTATAAAATGTCTTCTCCTGGTGGGCAGCGCGTTCGTTAGCAATATGACCGAATAAATCAGCGTACACAAACCTACTGTAAGGGAGGGATCAGTACGAAACAAGGCAGTGGGAGGCACTTATTTCAAGAGAAGGTAAAATCCCTTTCCTCCTAACAGAACCAAGGATGAAAAAGAATTAATTAGCCAAAAAGAATGCCTAATTCAGCTCTGATTTTCACAGGGTTCAGTAAGACATGTTGCTGTAGTTTAACTTTCTATTCAGATTCCCAAGTTTTCTTTTATACACCAATAAGCAAAATAAGGCTGGATTAAAATATTCAAAAGATCTTTTACAAACTACAAAACATGGTTAATAAGTCATTCTTGCATATCTGAAATATTTTGTCTCCTATACGGGTGGAGATCTGACTGACACTAGATTCATACACATTCAAGTATGAGAAAAACTCAAATATTCTCAAAAACTCTGTCTGAACAGTACTTCACAACTACTAAAACAAAGCACAAGCCTTTTTATAAGCCAATTTATAATCCTTATGTAAACAGAGATGGAAACTGAGGCTTCAGTGCTCCAGAGAGATCGACTCTAATTTCTTCCACCCTGTAAGGACTTTGCAAATTCACTGCATCTTTTACATGCCTTTATTGTTAATTGTCATGTTCCTTTTTTTTTTATGTCCTTACTCCATAAGCAGCACAAAGACTGCAGTGCTTGTATTTGCTTTTGCATCACACTAAGAATATGATGGCACTGTTTAGTACGTGACTTCACATTAACTGACCCGTTTACCTTGGGCTCCCAACGGTGCCTTGAAGCACAAGGACAGACTGTATGAAGACGGTTAGCACTGCAGCATCTCAGTGTTTCCTGGGGGAGAGGACATAAGTAAGAGAGAAACAGGAGTTCAAAACATTTAAAAAATAGGTATGGCGTAAGAGTTTTCAACATACTAGCTGTCTGAAGCTCAAAGAATGAGATACGAGATTGTTTTATATTTCTTCCATTTGTAAGAATAGGTCTGAGGGCCGTGTGGCCTTACCCGAGCACTTAATGTTCAGCTGTATGTGACTTACAGTGATAAAAAGAGCCATTAGCTTCAAATTGAGTTTGTTCTTGCTAAGAACTTCAGCTGAAAGCTACTACAATATAAGAAATAATGGCATGGCGGTGACTTGGTAGCTCCAAAATATCATTTCTATGGTATTAAACTATTTCTATTAAACCTCAAACGCATTTTCACACCCATCCTAATTCCAAGTTATTCTCACAAGTCTGGTCAGCCTAAGCACACGAAGAAGACACAGCTTAGTCACTTCTTCTAGGTGCCAGCAGCAGCCTGAGTTAGACAAATAACACCACAGCTTCCTTTTTCTTTTCACTATCCTGAACCACGGGGGTTGTGACACAGCTGGAAAATATGAAACGAGAGGAAGCGTTCACAGCCCTTCTTACCAAATCTCCGCAATGAAGCTGTGGCCAGGTCTTGAGCCACTTTTACATAGTTGCTGTTCCCAAATAAAAGTCTGTAGCAGGGCAGGTAGTCACATGCGTATGGGATGAGACACTGGAAGACATCTCGAGTGACACAAAAGGGAGAAGAGGCAAGCTAAGGAGCTGCTGCAGGGGAAAAGGGAGAGAGAAGTGGAGCAGGTAAGGTCTGCACAAGAGGCAGAAAACATGGTGCCTGGGCATAGCCTTGCCCTCCAAGCCCACTGCCTAGTTTTAATGGATAAGCACATTAGGAAACTTGCCAAGGGGGAAATACTGGAAGAACAGTCAATAAAACCAATAGCAAAACTAGTCTGCAACCATGCCTGGTCCAATTGACTAAAAAAAGTCATTACAGCACCTAGCCCTTCTTCTATAAAGCAATTAACTTGGGATGCAGGTAGATGACTGTTTACAAATTTGGGGATCGATTTTGGCTGTGGGTTTTGTTTATGCAAATGTTACTAAAACGTGCTGCAGCGTACACAGCATGCTGTGCAGCCACGGGATGCTCTCCCTCCAATAATACCCCACCTTGCTGGGTTTGCTGCCATCTCGTCAGGAGACAGAATAATTATAAACAGCCTACATGCATGTTCTTTGGCGGCAGACACATTTCGTGAAATAAATATTAGTTCATTTGTACCGCTAGAAAAGCTTCACAGAGATCAATGAGACCAGAGCTGCTGGCTGTTGGGCTAGGCTAGGTGCGCGCAGAATCCTTTTTTTGAACTACCTCGTTCTATTTTAAGGCCCACAGATCTTTTCAGATCCTCACAGGAACAGGATTTTTCAGAATGATTTGTATTGCTCTGTGGCTCTGAAGGGACTGGAAATTAAGGAAGAACGTTTCTCTTTTGACGTTTGTTTTTCTGGTCTCACGACGTTATGAGATTATGAATAACAACAAGAAGAAGCAAGAAATAAACATGGTGCTTCAAACTTTCCAAGTCAGGTTTTATTTGAATTATCTGTGTGGATTTACAACAGCAATTTTTATGAATCAAATTTTGTTTGACTTCCTAATGCAAGGTATTCCCTCCTGGTATTAAGTTACCCATGAGTCCGTCCATTACATCCATGTTTTGACTTCTGACAGTGCATTCAAACCGTTTGTGTTGTAATACATCAAAACGGAGCCCAAATTGTACCTGACATGCTACCCAGCAGTTTATGAAGAAGAGACAGAATCTAATGCCACAGATCTCAAGGCGACGGTCAGAACCAGCGCTACCTTTGTCAGGGGGATGCCTCATTTGGAAGGGTTTCATCGTTACTTCCACAACTGCACAGCGACCATTTCAATTTCCCTTCTGCTTTAAAACAATGACCTAATTGCTAATTAAACTCACAAATGTCTATTGATTTGCTGGGAAGCTCATGATATACTTCACAATAGTCTACTCATTATAGTCTTCTATTTTGTTGCTACTTAATGTCCAGGTCTATATATTTGTTACTGATTTTTCCCTGTGCTGATATTTCGTTTAGACAGATCTCCCTACATAAAATTTTTACTTCCTTTCCATGTTTTACACCTCCTACTGTTACTGGCAAGGGTGCTGAAAGGATGAAGCAGGAAAGTGTGGGAAAAGCCACGTCCCTGTTAATACAAGAAAGCTTGAGATAGCTGAAGATCAAGACCAATAAAAACAAACAGCTATGAAATAAATTTGCAGGGAGCTTTTACACGTTCTGAACACTACACACAAACATTCCCAGCCAGAGCAATTAAACTTAATCCAACAGGATTTTTGTTTAATTTTAGATCACCTGAGCATCTGATCTGCTCCTCAGTCTGCCCCTCTCCCTGCACAGCTCTCCAGTTGACTGCAAGGCCACCTTGCAGGGTGAAGCTGTGTTCACAGAAGGCAGAAAGCTGTGAGAATAGAAAAAAACATAGAGCACGTACAAAGGGAGAGGAAGGAAAGAGGAGTAATGGTTGGCTGTTCCTCAGGCCACATCTCAACAGCATCCATCCCAGGCATGCCTGCAAGCAGGCTCCAGTTTTCCTCTTCTCTAGGCAATTGCGCACACACACACAAAAGAGTTTCAGGAAGGAGAGACATCCTGCCTGTTTTAAGGGTCTGTGCACATTTTGCAGTCAGCAGAACAAGAAATGTATGCCACTCCTCACCGGCAGTGACTTTCAGCCTGCCCGGGTTTGATCACACCCCCTCAGGAGAAGAGCTGCAGAGCTGAGGGCGCTGCCTGTGCACGTGCACCGAGTGGCACCACGCCTGTCTGCAGGTGAAGTTCTAACTGGATGTGAGAAGAGAGGGAGAAAAGCCTCGAGCTGTTTGAGGAGTTGAGAAGACATCTGTCTCCGAGAATTCGGATCATTTTGGGAGGAATAAAAATGCCGCTTTCGGGACTGTTTTTATAAAGTCTCAGGGAGAGACGCACCAGTGGTACCTGCTGAGATGAAAAACACCGGTTCAGCTCTGCCAGACACAGAGGTCATCCCGTCGTACCTCGGGCAAAGGGCTTTTAGGCTGAAGGTCCTGTGAACTACCTCCAACTCACCCCTTTTTTTCTAAGCAGCTTGGCATTGTTAGGACATGGTGATTCCTTCCATCTCTTTTAGCTGTAGCTCTTTTTACATTTATCACCAGCCTGACACGTTCCCCGGTCCCCGATTTGTTAGGTCACTTCCCTTAACGCGGCCGTCTTGTTTCCAAAGCTAATGCTATGATTTCTGGGGACATTAAACCCGCCAATCAAAGAGAAAAGCTGTGTGGAAAATGTCAGTGAGTTTTAAAATGAGACTCTTTCCCTTTGCTTTAATAGTATTTTCTGAAAAACCTCTTCCACCAGAACACACGTGGCACCGCGTTATCACTCCCAGGCAGTAATTACACCACAAAACCTGCCAGTGGTGGCACAGGAACTGAACTGGATGCTCTCTGGTAAAACAGAGCAAGGCAGATTTAATGTTTCCCCCACGCCAAAAAAACGCATCCGTCAAAATGACAGTCAAAGAGAAGCAGTTTTGTGGCTTTCGTGCCAGGGATAACTACCGTGCAGAAAAGCACTGATTAGTAATTGAGGGTCTTCTGATGAGAAAACCGTGAAGGAAATCTGACATAGATTTGAAAACTAAACGTTTACCTCTGTCAAAATTCCCCTTCCGCACAGTCACCAGTGCACAGATTTGAGCAGAAGATGCAGTCTGTTAGACAGCAAGCAGGTGCAATGACCAATGGATTAGGCCTACCATTCCGTATCACACAGTGAGAGAAATTTTAGCTCTGCTATTATCTAGTAAAAACAGGCCTAAAATAATAAAGTAATGGTAAAAGGAAGGTGGGAAGGGAGTAAGGCCAGAACTAAGAGGGAATCCTGCCTGCCCCCCTCACAGAGGAAGCTCACAGCATCGCTCTCACGGCCGCTGCTCAGCAGAAAGGAGAGCTCAGAGCCAAGGGACAGCAGCCTGGTCCTGCTGATTTCTTTCAAAGGGGATCTGACTATTATTCTTGTTAGAAAGAGAAGTTTTAAAATATAAACACAGCTGGCCACTGCAGCCCTTAAGAGCACCCCTATTCCCTAGCGCCTAAATGGACCAAACATCTTCCAGCACACTGCTGGGCCAACCCATGCATGCTCCTCCCCAACTACCATCTCTTTGCTCGAGGTAACAGGCTCTTTTATCCCCCCACCCCCTGGAGCTGCTCTATTATTCGGTGTCTGTGGGCTTTCTGCTCAGATCTTGTCCTTCAGACCCAAAGCCAACAAACCCCAGCGTAGCCTTAATGCTTATGCTGGTTGGGGGCTTGCTGGGAGCTGGTCTTTCTGAGCATTTTTTTTTTTTTTTTTTAAACTTTCTTCCAGTGAAAGCAGCCAAGGAGCAAGTTAATACAAAATCTCTCTCTATAAATTATCACAGTGCAGGCCTAAACTCACAGTGTGTGCTTCTCATTACCTGCCCAACCTGGAGTTGTCAGACACGAGGGGCAGAGACGACGCTGGAATGACAGCAATTACTTCCCCTGAACCAGCGGGTGAAGTCGGTGTGTCTTACTGCCTCCAGATTTCAAGGTTGCTCAGAATCCAGAGTGAAGGTATTTTCAGCAGAAAACAAAATGATTTGGTGCTTCAGAAGGCAAGAATTTTCCTGGAGAGAACTTGGAGCCCTTGATCTCTTCCTCCTTGCCATGCCATGATCCTTGCTAAGCTGCCTTCCTATTACGTTCTTCCAAATGCAGAACCCTCAGTGCTTCATACAGCCCGAATCATGCAATCACCTGACTGCTTTTTAAAGTTTTAAATGTTTGAATTTCTGTCACATTACGACAAGGCTTTATCCACCTGTATAGTTAGTGTGCTTCAAAAGGAATCTTTCATTATTTTATCTGTCCTAGATTTTCTTCTTTCCTTCTACTACTTACTTCTCCGCTATTTACAAAGTTTCTCTGTCCTTGTAATTGATAAAAACATGAAGGTACTGAATTGCCATTTCAGCAAAAAATTATCACAGAAAGTGTTTTAGCATGAGGAATGAGGTGGTATTCCCTCCACAGGCACACAAAAAAGTGAAAATCATCACTTTCTTAAAACACGGTTCCAAGGTTTTTGTGTCAGAGCCGCCAAGAACTAGATAGTGCTGCAGAGGCCTCTTTTACTACATTTTAAGAGGTTATTTGGATTTCCAAGCATCTTTTTAGCTTGTTAATAGCTGTTGGGTATGGGCTTTTATTGATTTATCAAGTTACAGCCATTGTTCCTGCCTCTGATGTTTACAAGAGGAGCTGGAAACAAGGCTGGCTTTGCAAAAAACAGTGGGAGCTCGGAGCAGCCGAAGCTAAGATACTATTTTCTTAGAGGGACAAAGGAAAAGAAGGAAAACTGTTCTAGAGGAAAAACGACATTGCAGTTAGGGAACACATGAGGATGTTTCAGTCAATATTTATCTCTTCAATCAATAAAACTTGATGTTCACCTCAGTGAAATCAATACCTGCTTAATTTAAGTGTCGCTGCTCCTTGGCTCACTCCACTTCCCCCTGCTTGCAGGATCTAATTTCACTGTTAAAGATTTCAAACTTGATCATCATCTAAACTGCTCGCTGCCTTTCCAGAGTTTATTGCCACGGGTGCAACTGCAAAAAGGAGCGTTATTCCTGTCGCTGGGCACTATTTCCCTACGGGCCAGAGATGGGCACAAGCTCGTACGCCTCCCCGCTGTATGCCAGCTCGCTTCCAACACGATCAGCTGGCAGAGACACACAGATCAAAGGCTCCACTCCTGATCTTTCTCTCTTCGGCATCATCAGAGGTTTGCAAGCTATCTGGTTATTATCTAGAGAGGAAATGAAAGCAGCAGTCTTGGCGTTGCAGTGCTTACATGATGCTTAATGGCTAAGCTCTTACGCATTAGCAGGGACCCTCTGAAGCGGGATCATCCAGAAGTCTCCATCTTTTTCTAAGCCAGGAGAAGGTGCTGGTGTTTGAGGAAGCTGTGGTAGTGCACGTTGATGTTCCTTTTGATATCCGGCTTCTTGTCTGGGGATAATCCTTGCCCGCCTGTCATTACACATCGGCAGTGTGCTCAGTGGTATCTGCACCCACTCCAACTCCAGAAGATCCTGAGCCTTGCCACAGCTACTACAGATACAGTTTCAAGCACTGGAAACTCTGTTTTTTCATGTCAAGATTTCTGTTTTGCCCTATACAGAAATTAAAGCTGAAGCCCTAAAAAGGCTTCTGCCAGCAGAGTATTTAGCAAACATATGTAAATTACTCTTTCTGCTGGAATTTGAGCATCAATCGCCAACGTTTGACAATGTTTTCCTCTTTTTTCCTCCCCTCCACTGCTGGGATCTGGGTGTTTTCCTAGCACCCCTCACACCAGGAAGCTCACTTTGTCCTTTAACCTTCATCTCCCCTTCTTTTCCTTCTTTTGCACAAAACTGCAGGACACTGTTTTCAGGTTTGCTACACCAAAGGATGTTTTGGCTGCCAAAATGCATCAAGAGGAAAGAAAAAGCACTCTGTCATTTAGCCTTATCACAAAACTGATAATAACATGATTATATATGCAAAGAACCCCATGCTTGTTTATCCGCAACAATAGAATGACACACACAAATATACATATGAAAAGCCTGGCTATCTCAAGCTGCCAACAGTTCAGTCAAGAATATTAGATCCTCAAAATACAAACGCAATTATTTACGTACATCAAGTTTACTAATACCCCCCCGGTAATTTTCTGCTTTCCTGTAACAAGCCCTACCAAATTCACGCTTTGGTTTTTAGGAGGATAATCTGAGAAGGAAAGGTTCACTTTCAAAACCCTTTGCTGCCTGGATAAGAAGAAGTCTGGTACCCACTCGGATTGTTTACAAGTTGTTGTGCTGCA
This sequence comes from Anas acuta, assembly GCF_963932015.1. Taxonomy (NCBI): domain Eukaryota; kingdom Metazoa; phylum Chordata; class Aves; order Anseriformes; family Anatidae; genus Anas; species Anas acuta. Next base: position 3,552,235 of record NC_088985.1, read on the forward strand.
AGCCTTCTACTCGATTAAAATTTAAATATCATTCGAACTCTAAAATACCCTATCAACTGCCAAAGTAAAAAGTTTGAACGATCTTAACTAGCATTTGGCAGCACCTATCTCCAAGTCGTGGCCCGGTGGAATTGTTTCCTATCGGGTATCTGAGAAAAGGCAACTGTCTGTAACCAAAGGTTTCTTTTGCGTTGTTTTTGAAGTTCCTGAATTTATTCAATTTTTATTTTTTCCCCCCCTTTTATGTTTGCCATCGAATGAAATATTTCCCATTCAATGAAACTTTGCTGTGCATTACCAGCACTAAGCTTTTACAGTATTCTGGTAATGTATACTATTTTAGGACTCAATCCTACAGCAGATCAAGCCCCTGCTCACATAGCAGAATAAATATACAGCCTCAGATACTCTTGAGAACTCAATTGCATCTGGATTTCTCATGTAGGTATTTCACCTCCCCATTTACATTCTCATTATCGCTTCTATCGAGTACTCTTGCACCAGCCATCCTGGGGAAGGATTTGGATAAAATATACTCCGATAATTAGGAGATCCCTGGAGCAGCAGGGCTACCCTAAAATAATCATCACAGAAAGATGCAGCTGCAATTTCAAATGGTGTGCAAGAGAAACTAACGACCCAAGTTATAATCCTTTGCTGACCAAATACGCTCTGTTCAGACGTGCCCTGACCTCCCCTTCACAGTTTGTGTTTGCCAAGGATGCTGCTGGAACCTAACGGAGGGCAGAGCTTGGGGCTGGGGCCCTGTACGCTCCCTGCTTCACCCCACAGGGCACATCCACCCCCGAGCACCTTCCCTCTCAGAAGCACGTTGGGGAGAAGGGACCAGGGCAGACCAACAACGCTGAAGGCAGAAAGAAACGCAGGAAGGGAAGGCAATTAATTTCATCTCTCAGCTGCCTAAAACTGTCCATCACAGGAATGACTCCGGACCCCACGCAGACCAAGGACAGGTGTCGAGGGCTGGGTTTTATCCCCTGGGGCTGCTGTGACACCCGACTGGTGCTGAATTTGTGACACGGGTGCTCCAGGACACCCACGCTCCCTGGAGCATGATTCACCTGGCTACGGTGCAGCCCTGGCACGAGGACTACTCACGCTCCCTGGGGAAGGCACTCGACTTTCCAAACAGCTCAGGGGCCCTGGGCAGGTGCCCCACTCCTCTCTGCAGGCAGAAGACAGCAGCACAGCCTTCATCAAGGCTTGCGGAGGAAGATGAGCAGCAGGGAGGGTGTTAGACACGGCGGTGGTGACACATCGGCATCTCCAGAGGGGCAGACCACATCTCCAGGCAGGCTGCATAAATCTCTTCCCAGGGGTGCCTCCCAGTTTTTCCCAACTCTGAAGGGCGCCAAGGGAACAACCTTGGCACTAGAGGCCCGACTTTTACTTAGCTAGTGTGAGGTGCACCGAATCTGGGACAGGCTGCCCAAATGGCCAGCAGTTCATTATTCACACCCTGAGAAGGTGGTGCCAGGGTTGCAGAGCATGAAGTCTATACAGCACAGAGCTGGACTGCTTCCAGGACATTATTTTATCTTATTTTTCTCTGCTTCCCAATGTTATTCTTCTTCCATCCATACCCTTCCAGTGTAACCATTTAATTGGGTGATTGGCAGGGTATGGCTCTAAGGGATGTGACGTGATGCTGGATCAGCTCTGCTGCCAAAAAGGATGCCCCCTCCTTCCCAATCCCCCTCCTCCCACCTCAGCGCTGCTGCCGCTGCCTTCTGCTGGCTCTGGCTCAGAGCAGAGCCCCGCCTGGATGCACTGACCTGATGGAAAACAGCCATCGGGCAAAATAAAATAAATAAAACAAAATAAAATAAAAATCAGAGAATTTTCTGAACTGGCTCATGGAAAGGTGCAGTGGGAGGCCCAGGCCAGCGAGCAGGCAATACAGTCCTGGGGAGAAGAAATGGGAATCTCTGCCCTCGGTGGGAACAAGCCTGCAGACGAGCTCGGCTGCCGTAGCTGTCAGCAGCCCAGCTCACCCAACCGATCAGCTCCTAATTAACAGCTCGACTGATCACTGCGTGGTTAACAGGCCTGGCAGGGAACGAAAACTGAGAGCAGCCCTGTGCAGCCTGTGCAAGCCTGGAGGGTCCCAGCCCCTGGGGGAGGCTCACAGCCCCACTCAGCAGCACGCTGCATGACCTGGGCGAGGTGTCACGGGTCAGGGGACTCAACCAGCCTTGGAGAAACTCAAAGCCTCGAGTGAGAGTGAAGGGTGATCGGCACCAGCTTCTCGCAGCTTGGAGAAAGGCCATGGCTCTTCTGGCTGAGCTCTATCACGTTGCCAACACCCATCCTAAAGCCAAACCAAGCCTTACTGTAACTCAGGCACGGTCCCATTACAAGTTTGGGCTCTTCTGACAGAGCAACCTTGATGAAAATGTCCAGCTGCAGAATTGTTGGCCAGCCCTCACCATCGATCGGCTCGTGGCTCTTCCTGCAAGGCAATTTGTCATTAAACGCTGAGACAAGGGGCATTTGAGGCTTTGCCCAGGATCACATCAGAAATTTGGTGAGGTCTGAAACTAAGTTCAGCTCCTTTGGGTCCCAGGCCAGCAGCTAAATGAAAAAAAAACATCTTCTCTCTTCAGACAAGTGTTAGGATCAGCCATATGCCATGCTTCTCTCAATGTGGGTAGGGCTTTCTTCAGCAAATGTGAATAACCTGGGACTGATCTGAGGCAATCCAAAACCACTCCTGTAGATGGCTCATGTAATTGCTTTCCTTTTCCTTGACTTCCCTCCTTTCCCTCCCTGGCCGTGTTTGTGAGCACGTTGTTCCCCTCGCCCAGTTAACGAGCCCTTTTACTTCCTCTGCTGTACTTTTTTATTTCTCCCTGCTGTACGAGAGGAGGCTTGTATCTGGATGCCACAACATTATCTGTTAACAACAAATTATCCCTCATCAACTACTTCGCAGGGATTTTACAACCCTGTCACTATTTTATCTCCAACAATCTGCTGCAAATTTTGGCCAGGAAGAAAAAAAAAAAACAACAAAACTTGCTGTGTGGCCATACCCCTGAAAACAGAGCTGTTCCCAACCAATACGCTGCCATGACCATTACATCTGGAAAAGGCTTTAGAAGATCACCAGCAGAGCATCAGCAGCTGAATTTTGAGCCTCGAAGATCAAGAAAAGCCACCTTAGTTTGCACTATTTCGAGTAACATTTGCCAAGGGCACCAAAGAGCAAATCAGCTTGAATATGAAGGACAAGCCATTGCGATGACTTTTAAAACAAACACAACTACTCCGAACGTTGCATTTGCTGCAGTGATTTATCACTGCACAAAAACCTACCATTATTTAGCTTGATGACAACAGGACTTTGGGAAGGCCATCGAGAGCATGCCTCCCTGGTGTTTCCATCTTTCTCTGCCTAGATCCTTCCCTCCTGACGTTCCCTCTCTCCCTCCAAGGGCACCCAGTTTTGTGCCACGTCACCTCTCAGACACCAGCAGCCGTGGTGCAGAACTGAGTCCTTCAGCAGCACTTTCTTTGGATGCACTGCCCACCATGCTTACCCTCATCTCTTCCCAAGGCTTCAAACACACAAGGAAACCTCACCAGGGCCAACATCAATGTTTGGGGGCAGTGCTCCTGAGGTCTCCTCTATTGTCCTGTGCCGTACCATGAGGACAGGAGCCCATTTGTTGGGTGGGCAGCTCCAGGAAATGATCCAACCCCTCCGATGTATTCTCCTTTTTCTCCTTAGACACGGTTTCCCATCTGGCATCTGCATCCAGCTTCAGATACTTTCATCAGCCTCCCTCTTGAAGATGTCTGTCGATGCTGCTCAATCCCCAGGTGGGGCAGCCCTCGGCATGCTTCAGTTCTGACACTGCCTAAGAAAACCCTCTCCTTGCCCACTGATCTGCTGGGGGCTGCTGGCTCTGTCTGGTGCTGATGGCTGAGCTCAGCTTTAAGAGAAGCCTCCTGCCTCGCCCAGACCTACAACACTTCTCCAAACTTTTCCAGCAATGAGGCTGCAAACACATCTGCCAGGTGAGCATTCCCATTTCCCTCACCTGAGTGCAGGTGGTGCAGCAAAAGCTGTCAGAGAAAGGCCAGGATAACTGAAAAAGCTGCTTTTTTTTTTTTTGTCCCTAAGTGTATGTTCTACATGGTGGCTCTTAAATCCCTTACTGTTGGTACATCAGATCAATTAAGGTAGAGCTAACATATTTCTTAGTGTTGTAAACTTAATCTAGGTTTAGATTAATTTCAGAACAATGCATAAACAAACATAAAAGGAATTGCCAAGTGGGCTTAATGCCATGCCTAGTTGATTTATACCTGTTATTTCTGGAGGGAAAGGTCAATTGCTTACAGTGTAACTCTGAAACTTCTGTATTTTACCGGTGGATCTGGGGGAGGGTAAAAGCAAAGGAGGAAATAACAGATTTCAGGGAAGCTGGCTTTACGAAGTGAAGCTTTGGTTTCCTATTTTCCTCTAGCTCAGTAACACTTCTGTGTAACAGAGGAAACCTGGGATTTGTACACTATAGCTTCTTTGAGATTCAAGGCAACCACAAGCACTTCACAAGCCTTCTCCTCACCACGCAGCTGCTGGGCACACAAATCTCACAGCTGTGCTGCCTGCAGCAACAGTTAACACAGCCCAGCACATACAAATCCGTTCCACCAAAACAGGGAAATGTTGGCTTAGAGAGGACATGGGCATTACCTGAAACGCTTAATGAAATATCCTTGGAGGTGGAGATGGCAGGGCTTGTCCTGCTGGTAACCCCTCTGTTTGTTTTGCCTCTCCCTCCAGCTCCTCCTTAATTGGGTCTTGATGAATCTTACCTCCTCCCAGCCGGACTCTGCCTTTTCCCCAAGCTATGTTCTCAAAACTACTCAAAAAAGCACCACCTACCCACACCGGCACGCTGTGGGCAAGGTATTCCCATGCTGTAGATCACTAGGCACCACTTTATACCAGCTGAATACCTGGCTCATCTTTTTAACGAATAAAAACAAAATCAAATCAGTCACCAAACACTTGGCAGACATCCTATCCACCCCAATTTAAAAGCCATTTATCCTGCTGAGCATAGCTTGCGCTTTTGGGACAGCCTGCTGTGTTTGGTGCTCCCCCGAGATGCAGGTGAGCAGAAGCCTCAGCATTAGCAGCTTGTGATGGATCCCCCAAAAGGCAGCTGCTAGACTAACGTGAAGGAGTTAAAAAATGGCAGCTTTCTGTGGCCTGATCACATGGCATTTATTGCACGTCCTCGTACCCAGACACCACTCAAAATGTTTCTCAAATGAGGCTGCTGCTGCTTCTGAATTGGAGAGGAAGCAGATCTCCAATGGAGGTTGTGTTACTCTTCCCAGATTTTTGCACTAAGGCAGCTGATTCCATTCGACGGCACTGAGATGCTGCTGAGGTTTCATTATCAACAATAATCATTGTTATAATATCTTACCAGGGTGCATAACTCACTGAGGGGAAACTACTCCGATAAACCTGTCCTGGCCTGGGCAGGAACAATTTAGGAGAGCAGTTCTGCTGAAGCCAAGGCTTTGCTTGGCAGCTCCGCTTGTCCTAAGCCACTAAGCCACTGATGCAAAAGCCCATTTGCAGCCCTCCTCAGAGGGAAGTGTGCTTTTGTGAAACAGTTTAATATCAAAATAAATAATTACATGCTTATTGGGAATCAAATTACTGAAGGCTCAACCTCCTTTTGAAGGGTGGAGGCTTCCCACGGAAATAGATAACCATGTGTTTTCCTGCGCTTTTGATGTTGGAAGTTATTCCAGAAAAATTCTAGGCAAACCTGAAATTACAGCAGTGTGAAATTGCCCTCATAGAGGCGTTTATACAGCTGCATATTTATTCTGACCGTTTTGCTCCCTGAAATTCACACTTGTTCTCTGGCATATGAGATTCTCAAAATGTTCACTGCAGATTTCAGCAGTCTAGAAATCTCACTTGCCCGCTGGTAGTTTAGAAGATCAAGAGGCAGCACTGAATGAATCCCCATAGCGGTGTCTCGCTTAATTGAGTTCTGCAGTTGCCCCTAAATTAAATAAAGCAAGGAGGCAAAAGCAGGCGTGAATAAAGAGGTTCTACACAAACACATTTTAAAGCTAAGCTTTTAAATTAAGTGCCAAAGCAAAGCTACAGCTCTTCGAATCTTTGTGTCATTTAACGGGTTCAAAATGCTTTTACCTTTTGTACGCGAGGCCCAGCCCACCGCAGGAGCCAGGGGCTGGTCTGCTCTGCGCCACCAGGAGCCACAGCCAGCCCTGGGAGCCCCCTCAATCCTGCCACTGTCCTGCACAGGGAACCCAGCTCCTCCAGCAACGCAGGAGCCTGCGGTGCCAAAAGCAGGCAAAACCTTTCCACCAAGCCTGTCCCACCTTTGCTGTATGTCTGCACCCCTTTGGTCGCCACGAGCCTGGATCTGAGCCTGCCGTGCTCCTCCTGAAACGCAATGGAAGGTGCAGGACTTCGGCTTTAGGCTGTTGGAGGAAGAGGAAACCTTTTCCACCCCAGCACGCGCTCCCGGTTGCTGAAAGCCCCCTCCACAGTCCGAATGCCTCAGCCACACCGGCTGCTCCAGTTGTGCTGTCTGGGTTGTGCACTAATTGCAAGGCAGAGAGAGAGCACATCATTCCCCCTAAGAACAGGTCTAAATTTCTGTTCTGTCTTCCTTTCTGTTTTTCATTTAGCCTTCAGCTCTACGCTACTCCTTAGCTGCACGAAAGCCTGACAGCGTGTGTAGCTCTGCTGCTGCTGAACAGCAAACGCTTCCCTACCCACTGCTTGTGCACTTCGACGTGACAGCTGATGGAGATGGCTTTAAGACATCAGTAGTACCCTGTATGATGAACTTGAGGACACTAAAAAACATGGATAAAATTCAACAGAAAGAACTGATAACGCACTGCTGTGAACGACTTTCTTGTATGGATTTTTTCCTTATCTGCAATTACTGTATATATGCAAGAACAAATTTCAGCATGTGGATTCATCACGCTGTGGCTGAGGGCCTTCATGTAAACAGCATCAGACGCAGAAACACTTCTTAAAACCACACACCACCAATAATAATGATAATAATAAAAATAATGAAAAACTTCTCTGGGATTGCCTAGCTCTCTTTGTTCCCTGCATGGGTTGATAGGTCTTACGGAGTGTTAACATCCACAACGTTGATAATGAGCTTGGCTGATATATGGTAATAGCTTTAGAAGTGCTAGTAGTGCCATCAGTAGCAATTCATCGCTTGCAGGAAAATTTAGTGCAACTGTGGCACGTCTCTGGTTGGAACAAATACAACAACCAGCGTTTCTCATGTGTCTCTGCAGGGAAAATAAAAGGAGAGGTATGTGCTGCTTTTCTTGACCGGCTCGGACAAAACTGGATTTTATTTATACCAAAATTCAACTGTGCTAAGAACACAAATCCTCTTTTAACACAGGATTTTGGCTTTGCTTTCATAAAGAGTAGTTTTAATTCATTTCCCCCTTGGTCACCCCAAATCTGGTGTATAGTTTCTTATATTGGCACAAGCTCCAGCCACAAATGAGACTCTTCTATCCTCCATGGAAGAACAGTCACTGACTCAGGAGTCGACAAAATGACCGCATTTCTGCAGTTACTCACAAAGAGCAGAGCTATGTGTCTGTCCCTGCCTGTTGCGTCCTGGAGCCCACTGCAGGCAGCTCAGCACCAGCCTGAGCTCAACCAGCAGATTCCCTGCAGGAAAAAGTGCATTTTGCACACACAGTAAAGAAATTCAGATTAATGTGCAGAAAGGACTCTTTAATCCACCCAGGAAGGACAAATTAGGAGACTCAAGGGCTGAAAATTAAGCTTAATCTCTAATCACGACAATTGGCATCTTACTCCTGGATCCGGGCTTTGAGAAGGGTGAGTAACTGTATTTCTGGCTTGGAAACACCTGTCATTAAAAACCTTGCAAGCAGTGATAGTGAGAAACAAAATTCACGTCCTGTAGGAAATTAAGATGATAAAATTAAGATTATAAAAGTTTGGTTTGTCTTGGAAAAAAATAACCTGATTTTCACCAAAGGAAACAGTAAAATAATTTGAAGGTACTGATTTTGACAACAATCACAGTTGAAACAGAAGGCAAAATTAATCCTTTCAGTCTCAAAGTGCCATCATAACAGGCCACTGGAAACATCAGCGTGTTAAATGTTCCTCATGCAAAGTTTCTACCCAATGGAATTGCTACTTAGGCAGAAAAAGGATTTGTGATCATCTTATCTCTCAAGTCATATGGCAGCCTGGAACTAGGACTGCATCAAATGTGGAGTTCAGTTTACAACCTAAAACAATTTGGGACTTCCATTAAAATTATGCACAAGTTAGCATTCTCGTTTAGTGACATGGCTTAATCACATTGGGTTTAAGATAGGAGTAAGAGAAATGGCAGATAAAAGGATGGGTTTGGTCTACAATTCCCTCCTCTCTATTAAATCAGAGCTACTTTTGAATGGCCTTAATTAGAAAATAATCCTTTTAAACTGCATTCTTGAATCAAAGCTCCAAGTACAAGAAGAATTTGGGGAGAATGAGGCTGTGCAAGAAAACTGGAGGAAAAAAAAATAAAGAGGGGTGCTCTTGCAAGATGTAGCCCCCAGCATGCCCTCACATGTGTGGATGAGGGGAATGTGGCTTATATTCTGCGCGTCCATATATGCTCTGACTGACGATTATTAGAGTTCCAGTGCAATCAGTTACCTGCCCTCTTCAGGCTTTTTACGGTACACTCATTTCAGGCTGGAATTTTGTCTCTGCAAGCAGTGTGTGAATGCAGGTGTCAGCAGCCTTCCCTCCCTCTAGGGGAAAAGCTGGGAAGAGTAAAGGGGATGCCCTTCCTGGGGCTGGACATGCAAGTTTGGGAGCCAAGTAGGAAAGAAGAGTCAGAGAGGTGTCAAGCTGGCATACAGAGAAAGTACTGGTTCCTCAAACCCACTGTGCTGTTCCAGCCTTTCCCACGCCGCATTTTCTTCCATTTCAGACTCCCCCAGGTCCCTGCTATCTGCTCCTCCAGCCACGAAGCAGCCGTGCTGCCATTCCAAGTGCAACGCACCTACACGGGACAGATCCCGTGTGCCAGCGCCTGGCTCAGCTGGGCAAGACCGCACTTTGTGGACACGGTAACGCACCTGGGGGGCTCTAGCTGCAAAGTGGTGGGGAGGGCTGGAGGCAGAAGTGGCTCCATTTTTGTTTGGCCATTCCCTTTTTTCCTCCCTTTGCAGTATGTTCAGTCCTCCTCTTTCATTTCCCTTGGTTGCTGCCATCTCCCCTGTCGGCAAAGGAGCTGCTTCTTTCTATGAAGCAATAAAGGAGAAAGTTAACCCAAAAGCATTCACACCTATCAAACGCTGGAGCTGTCTTTCCTCCATTTCCTGAATCCGACACGATGTTTAGGAAGATTCTAACAAGTGACTCCTTTTCAGAGGTGAACCTTCACAGTGCGCTGCTGACTGCCTGGAGCTGCTTCATCCCTCCAACCCCTTGCCCAGGGAGATGAAGCAGTGCCACTCGGAGCCAGCATCCACGCTTCTATCCCTGAAATTGTCTGATCTGACAAAGCAAATAAGGCGAGCTGACCTGCCAGGTGGGGTGAAGGCACCCTTACAGACAGCTGGTACATGTCTTGTGCAGACATAACCACTGCTGCGTGGGGCCAACACAATTGCAAATTCTCTTCTCTTTACACAGCACGTTCCCCAGAACCTCCGTGTTATCTTTAGGGAAGACAAATTTCTTAGTGTAATGCCTCTTGAGGTTTTAGGCCATGAGAGCTGTGGCATATGCCCTAGAAAACAACACATAGAAAAGAAAAATCTTCTGCTATCCACCGTCAAAACACAGCTAAAACAATGCCAGCTTCCTACATCACGAGGGAACCATGCAGCAGTGTTGACGGGGAACAAAGCAGGCCACCCCCAGTGACATTAAGGGAACCTGGGAAACAAGCAGGACCAAAGATCTCGGCTGCATTGAGTTCTTCACCCAGCAATAACCAGAGCTGCAGTTTGCCTTGCATCTTGGACCACCACTGCGGATGCTGCTGCACTACTTCTTGAAGTCCGCATCCCTACTCCAACACAGTACAAAATAGCCAGCCCACAAGGAAAATATAAAACTCAAGCATACAGAAATGATTTTCAAGTATGCACAGGAACAAGCTGGCAGCAAACTTCCCCCCTCTATCACAGCAGATGCAGACACGTTAAAGTAAGTTATCATGTCCAATGGCAAACCTAGTCATTGCCACTGCTAAGCCAAATTTAATTATTCCTGCAAGCACAGACTTAGCAATAGAGAAAGTTCAAGAAATATCTCTCATAAAAGCTCTTCTCTTCCATTTTTCTAAGAAGCACAATGACAAATTTTAAACCGAATGCATTTGGACTTCTCCACACGTTCGTTGCCATATTACCCGTGCACTTGGTTTAGTGCTAAGCTCATCACTTTTTGTTCCTTGTAGCTGACTAAAGATTTCTTTTTTTACTGAGTATCCGAGAAAGAAATAATTAGTCTTGTAAAGAAAAGCTGAGTTTTAAAGAAGAGCTAATTTCTGCTCCAACTTCCCAGAGTTAAGGATCACCCTGAATCAAGAGGAGAGAGAAGAAAAGAAGAAATCTCATTTCTCTCTGATAGGAAGGAAATATGCAGGGAAGGGAGCCTCATGCTGACTGCATTTGTGAAGAAAGGCTCCTCGGTATTCCCGAGGAACGTGAAAGATGCAGAACTTCTGGCCGTTACATTTCTGCCTTGAAAACACACTAAGCATCAAGAAGCTTTCTCAGCTTTTTCTCAGCTTATGTTTCCTCTATTGAAACTGCTGCAGGCGGCACCTTGCCACCATCCCACCAACCTGCTTCGTGGATAGGTGAGTACAGAACAGTGAGAAACTGGGCTTGTATAGTGCTGAGTAGTTACAAAACATCTTTCTGTGTTTATGAGATTCTCAAAAGATGGCGAAGAAGTAAAATGAAGTGCAGAGACTTCCAAAAACACATTACCAGACATGACAATCTGCATCGTTTATAGAAACGGAGAGACGTTTGTGGGAAGCGCACGAGGGTGTTGCCAGCCAGTTTGCTGAAAGCTCTGTATGGCCAAACAAACAACAGCTTGTATCCTTACTGCAAGGGAAAGCAAAATAAAATCCTAATTAAAACACAAGCTGAGGGAAACGGTGAGGTCTTACTTGTACAGACACACAGATGATATTTTCTATACATGTCCACCTGCACAGGCACACGTCTTTTTGTGCATGCACGTACCCTGCAAACACACTTCATTCCCCTACAGTTTGCCCAAGGATCCTCATCCTGCAGGCGTTACAGGACTGCTAGCTCCCAGCTCCTCTTGGCACTCACTCTCCCTTCCAGATCCCAGCTCCTTATAAACAAAAAGCTTTTCCAATCGCTCTGTATAAAAAGGAGAGTGCCAAGAACATCGGAGAAACCAGAGTGACCCCCCAAACGGGCAGTTTGGGGTGGGTTGACAGAAAAGCTGTGAAATCCCTGCGCAGTCCCAGTAGATTAACATATCTCACACTTCTCCCATCTCACGGATAAGACTCGATGAGTGCTGCAGAAAAACTCTGGTGGATTTGGGGCATGAGGGCTGGTTTTGGAAAGAATTGCCAGATAACCTGAAAATTCTCAGAGCTTTCGGGAAAAGGAAACAACTCAATCCCATCCAAACAGAGAGATTCCTTTGGATCCCATTCACTAATGCAACACTTAAAAATGGAGAAGCTCCCTGCACTACACAACATGTAAATGACTAGAATTAGCAACGTAAATGTGCGTTATTTTCTCAACCATTGGAAGCCTGTTAAAATACTGTAATTGCCAATTCCAAACACTTCTAAGCTAGTTCAAGTTTATCACACTGTTGCTAACTCCAACAATTTGCAGTAAAGTAGTGTAAGACCATAAAATAAATAAATTTCATTGTGTTAAAACCAACTCATCAGCTTTATAAACAATTTCACTTCTGATTAATAAAGGTCTTCATTAATGTGACTCAATCTGATTAAGCGTTATCCCTCTCTCTGTGGATAACCCAATGCCAGTTTGCAGGTAGCAGGATTTATAATAATACAACAAACCACATATGCAGAAATACTGATTTAGATGTCGAGGATTAATTTATTTTGCATTCACTTCGCGTGTGTTGGAATGAATGACAATTAATTCGTGTAACAATAGTTGGTTGTTTCAATTAGTATTTTGACCTTGTCACAACACTCCTGATACCCAGACCCTCATTTTCCAATTTCCTGTGACATTGATTAGCAAATGAAAAAGTAAAGCAGTTCCCCATTTCTTCATCTTGGAAAGATTCCTCTATTTAAATGAACTGCAATAATGAAGAATCTCGAAGCTCTAGGCAATGCTATTCAAAACTCCCCAGCTATGGGAAAATACTGCCAGAAAATAAAATAAATAAATAAATAAATAAATACATCAAAACTTGTGGTTTTGTATCTGTATTCCAAAACATCCAGACCTGCCCTAATTTTCAGAGGTGTTGTGTAACTGTTGTTTGCTGAAGGAGTAAGAATGGGGCTTCAGCACTTGGAAGAAAAAAATTGCACACAAAAAATCCCCACAACCAGTCCTGTAGTTTAGTGCCTGTGTGGGGATTTGAAACTTAATTTAACGTGCTCTACAAGTTTTCATTCTACAGTGCAGAAGCACAGAGAGCAGTGCAGGACTTTGCTAACTCTGCAGCAGGGCCGTCCACAGCAGCACTCTGCGGGCCCCTTGAAGCTCTGCCTTTTAGGACTTGCCTCCTGGGCACCTCCGGGCAGCAGGGCTATGAAACGAGACGCTGCTCATGTGTAGGACTGGCCCGAGGACCAGGCTCAGATATTTTGAAACGTGAGGGACATGTCCCACGTCTTGAAATCACAAGAAGAACAGCTGAGGCTCTGGAGCTCCCACGGCCAGCTGGGGGCAACACCAGAACCGAAGTGGCTGGGCCAAGCCGGTGCTCTCAGGACTACCAAAGGCTTTGTCCTGATTTGCTTTAACGAGACCTTGGAAGAGAGGGAACGAAGACAAAGACGTACTGTGCTCTCTGACTACAGAAACAGAAATGAAAAGAAATTCTGAACAGTGAGCCCTTCTTGAGCAAAACCACTCGTGTTTCCTGTTGTTTTGGTGCAAAATCCACAAATCCAGGAGGAAGCACCATAACACCCACTGAGCTTGCACAGGCATCCCCTGTACACTCAGGCAAGCCTGCAGCATGAGGGCATTTATCATGGACAAAGACATCTCCTGTGTGCACGGTCATCTCCCAAGTGATGTAAGCACCGGGAAAAGCAGCCCAGAGATTGCCTATGACTGCTGTGAGCAGCACCTGGCCGAAAGCTTAAGTTGAAGGAACTATAGCCTTGGATTAACGCAGCACAAGGAAAAATAGGGACTGTTGCCTGGAACAGGAGTGCGCGTGCTGTGACTTACCTGCTGCACCCGAACCAGGAGGAGAGCAAGACAGCGCCTTCACCAGGGGCTGCAGGAAGACTCTCCTGTGTCCCACGTAGGCCTGGGTGTTCCCAGCACCAAAATGCACCTCTGGTGTCGCACAGAGAAGTTTCTTGTAGTCAGACATTAATGCTAAGAAAAGGTATTTGATTTCCTGGCAGCTGTAATATATGAAAGGCTCATACGACTACTGCTTCTGTCTGGATTATTTGTAGCCCAGAGTAGAGACTTGGCTGTCCTCCATCTAATACAAAGTTTCTGAATAATTTGTTATAAGACAAAGTAATTTCATTGCCTGCAGCGCTGCGCTAAAGACTTAGCAAACCTGAATCAGCATTTGAGGAAAACCTGTTATCAGAAGAAAGGCAGTACATGCCTACTTATCAGCGAATGCTTAATGTAAGAACATTTTCTCCTATATGACACATTGCAAAATACAAAGTGTCTTTTTTTTTTTTAATTTATATGAGCAGCAGTTAACATTTTTCATTACCAACACAATTTTCATTGCTAATAAAATCAGATTAATTCAAAAGGTGTTTTCATAAATAATCACCATCAACAGTTTGAATAATTTCCCTGAATAAAAATCTCATCCTTTACAAATTTCTAGCGTGCAATTACAATGCAACTGGTGGCAAAAGTTGAATGTCCACTGCAAGTGGTAACTAGATAAATAATTCAAGTGGATGGCTTGGGTTCTAGAGGAATGGTTGAGAATATTTCTCAGAAACACAGAAAAACACCCCGACCTCAGCTCATTTCTAACACACTGCAATGCTTGTGCTGTTCCAAATTATTATAAAAGCATTAAAAGGATGTAAATCCCAGCGGGTGGGAGGTAGTACAGTACACTCACTATGAAATTTCTTACCCAGAGAAAGGAATTTGGTCATGCACTTGGATAATAAACTAGAAGGAAAAGGCCAGCAGCTTTCCAATTTATTTTGCTGATGCACGTTTTCGCTAAGCAAATTAAAATAAGGATTTTTCCTTGAGATGATATTCATCTTCTTTAACATGTCAGTTGTGGCAATCCAAGAAATAAGGAGAGACCAAGCTTCCATATGCAATATAATTAGAAGAAAGAGCAATAAAAGCAAAAGCAAGAGGACATATATAAACGTAATTGTCTAAAAGTGGCAGAAACCTGGATTTCCAAGTATAAAATACCAAGTCACGAAGTTTCTTTTATTTTTCTTTTCTGAAGTAATTTTCATTCTTGACATAAGCCAATGATATGAGCAAAAGCCAGCTATGTATAAGATCGATCTGCTTTCTGGGAAGCGTTAATCTTAAACCTGTCCAGAAGGGAGCCTGCTCGCTTTGCCACTGAACACCGACGCCAACTTTTTAGGTGAGCACAACCCACCTTGCCTGCTGTTAACAAAGTTTCTGGAGAACGTCTTTGCAAAGAGAAGAAACCAAATCCCTGTGCTTTGAACCCACCTTCATTTCTTATTTGGATAAGCTGCAACCGTTAGCCCTTAACTAATGAAAGTAAAGATCAGTGGAAATGCTGCACAGTAAACTTTTGGGAACACTCCCGCAGGGAGTTGCTCGGAGAGCCCTTTCGTATGTTTGCAGTATAACTGGAAGAAAATGCAAAACCACTTTCTCACTTCCCCTAATAATAAATAAAAAAGGGCTTAAAGACACTGTAACAAGGCTTCAATACAAGCTTGTTGGTCTTAGGAGCTCTTCAGGCATCGGACTACATTACGGACTTGAACCAAGTTTGTTTGCTTTTTAGCTCAGTGCCTGCCAACCCTCCTCCTCGCAGCAATTTTCTGCCAGCGCCGGTCAGCCGGAGCTTCCCAGCGCAGCTTCTTCCCACACGGCCACTCCGGGAGCTACACCCAGCACTCAGCAGCACTCCTGCCTTCAGCAGGTATCTCGGTGCCCACCCGTACCTGGAGATGTGTTTAGAATCCAGGTGAGACTGGCTGTGTCGCATGCAGTGAAGGTCCACGACGTTTACTTGCTTAGACAGAAAATGAATGATCTACTGTGTGTTATTAAATAGAAAGGGTGTCTGAGTGTAGGTGCTGGCTGGGTTTATAATTCACGAAGGTCCTGTACTCTAAGAGCTTTACAAGCACGTAAGCTAATCTAGTCACTACCTCTGGTTGACATAAGTCATGCTAATAGTAAACAGGATTTCTTACAAAGCCAAAGAGATGAGAAGTGACAGAAGATAAAGGCTTTCCGTGGCTAAGGCTGACTACCTCTAGCAGCACTAAAAAATGACAAAACAGGTCCATGTGCCATGTATAAGTTCAGGCAACTTTACCTGACTGAAAAAATAGTAAGACAGAGGATCTGCTGAGCAGCAACCCGCGCGTGCAGGGCTCCTGGTCGCACATGCATCCCCATTTACAGATGCAAAAAGGAGTGTTTTAGGAGGAAAGCTCGAACTCAGATAAATGCCGTCCATGGCAGAAGCCATGTATTATTGATTTTTAGTAAAGCAGCCCTCCTGAAGAGCTGGTCGCCGTCTCGTTAATATTTACAGCCGTTAGAGTCTCAGAGCACCACGCCGTTACTCAGGCTGTCCTCCCTGGGCATTTCTTATGGCCACGTCGCCGATCCTCTTGCTGTATTACCTAGGCAACATTACGACTACAGATCTTGCAAACACATTACGTGGAAGTCCCCATCTTTTTTCCTGGCCACGGTTTCTTCTATTTCCCTTCCTCCTAACCCTGGTACAGAGGCTCTGCAGCCTCCTGCCCTGCCCTGGGGTGCTGGTGCCCAGGGCCAGCCCCAGCTGGGTGCCCCACATCCCACTGACGGGGTAAGAGCT
This sequence comes from Anas acuta, assembly GCF_963932015.1. Classification (NCBI taxonomy): domain Eukaryota; kingdom Metazoa; phylum Chordata; class Aves; order Anseriformes; family Anatidae; genus Anas; species Anas acuta. Next base: position 3,568,583 of record NC_088985.1, read on the forward strand.
GCGCAAGAAATATCTGTGAGATAGGGCCGCCGCCTCCCCCTTCACTCGGGAGCTGCATTTACTCGGCTGTTGTGCCCGTTTGTTCAGAATAAATGCATTAGATGGCTTTATTTCAGATAACAGTAGCACTGTTGAATGCAGGAGGTTTCTGCATCATTTGTACCTGTGATATTTAAAGCCAGGCTAATGTAATCTGAGAAGGCACATTTCCCCCAAATGGAAACTCAGGCTTGATATGTCAAACAGAACGTTTTAATTGCCTGTACCCTCACACTGCTGCATTTGTTAGTTTAACATCTCCATTCAATTCTTCTGATAAATAGTCCCAATATGGGGGCAGAACAAGCCTCGCTTACAAGGCAGAACAGCCAGCAAGTAAGTAGGATATTTTGGAAATGTGTGATGACACCTAGAGAAATAGAGATGTTTTATCAGACAGTACCCACCTAATTCACAGACAGAGATCAATATCAAGCTCCCGTCTCCTCATCCATCTTCTGACTAAGCTGCTCTACCACCATACTCCCTCTCTCTCTGCCTCCCCCAGAAAGATTTTAACCTTTTTAGTCCTTGAACTAAAAAAAAAAAAACAAACGTAATTTTATCAGCTTATTCATAATGAGATTGATTGATTGTTGCTTACTGACTACATTGTAGGAAGAAAACTATCTTCCCTGTATGGCTGTCATGGTAGCAAGGTAGCTCCTCCACTCTAACGTAACCTCTAACAACATTTCGATAAAACTATTTTTATGTCTGTTGTCCTCATTGCAGGGGTTGGGTGGTGAGCAGCACAACAGCCGCTCTCCACTCAGTGTACATGCGAGGAGAAAGTAACTCCCCTTCTGGAGGTAGCTGGAACTATACAAAAACAAAAGCAAAAACCACAGCACAAGCAATATGGGTAAAAGAATTCACTCCCTCAGATTTGGTTTAAACACTTTTTGGTTGGGATTTATGCACAAGAATAAGCAGAAGCACGGAGAGAAAGAAAAAAACTGGGGTAGAAGAGGGAATTGACAGAGCTCATTGCTGGTGCAAAGAGCCTGAAAATTCTGAACAAAACAGCCAATTTCTAAATTATTATTGCACAAAGGAAGGATTTGTGAGCACCCTGGTGAAATCCACTGCATCAAAGCCAGACAGGCCTCTACTACTGATTTCCTTTTTGCAATAAACACAGCACCTGAAGCAGTAACTCTTTACTCCTATCCAGGAGTACGTTGTCCCTTTATTTATATATATTTTTGTGTGTGCACACGTGTGGACATACACACAGACAAATACCACGGCTGCAAAATCAGTAACTCAAGCACCTGCAGGAAACCTTCATGGGGCTTCGTGTTACATTTGCTCAGCTTGCTGTGCTTCCAGAGGACTCCACAGTCCCTCTACAGGACCTTGGCTGCTATACAGGAGGCCGAGCCCCCTTCCCCCTGCAATTCCCTATAAACTGTCACATCAGTACACAATGGCCACATGTAACTGAGTAAAAAACCCTCAAAAGGAAACAAGGAAATTTAATCCTAGACCCTCCCCCATTACCTCCCTTCTTTCCACAGACTTGAGAGGCCTCTTTTTCCTAGCCCTTCTTTATTCATCACAACACAAGCTGTACAGAACACGGAAAGGTTTGCCCAGGCGAGTCCAATTCCCCAAATTCCTGCCTCCCTCCCTGTTTGCACATACAGGACAGTGGAGGAGAGGGGAGCCCTGCTTCAGTCTCCCACTCCCATCGAAACGGCATCTGCACCTGAAACGTTCCTGGATATGCAGCTTAAAAACTCTCCAAAAGTAGCACAAAGGTTGTCAAAGTTGCTACACGTTGTTGATGATAATTGATTTGATGGTTTCCTCTATACCTCAAACCACCTTACTTTCTTATTTCTTCTTGAGGAAGACTGGCAAGTTGTATATTAACTGAAAACTATCTCACACTTAAGCCTAGGAGCCAAAGTTATTTATTGGACATTTAGCTGAAGTAATTGAGTGCAAAAAGTGCTTTCCATTACCTTATTGCTACATGTACAAGATAATACTGAAAGTTTCATTGCTTTCAAGTAGCATTAACCAGTATTTGAACGATTTACCTGAGAGGATATGATTTGTAAAATAAAATAAAACATAATATATACACAGAGTTAATTGGCAGTCTACTGATCAAAAAGGGCTAAACAATAATGTTAACTTAAATGTAATCACTGCAGAAAAAGAAAATAGATTTCACAAACAGAAGTAATGCTCAGGAAGCAGTATTTTGGCATTTGTTGTGTTACTGGATGGGAAATATTATCACCTGCCTTTGCCTTTAGCTGCTCCCATCACGATTAGCACTGTTCATTCTGAGAGCAGGTACACTCACGTAACACCACGGCTGCTCCTCCTTCCTCACTGCCTGCCTGGTGTTTGCTGTATAAAAAGGCTACAGCCGCATGCAGTGCACTGAAAAGAGCCACGCTCACTAGCAAGTCCCTTCCTTCTTACCTGCCCTTCAGAGAGACACCACAAGTGCAGGCTCACAGGGATGACTTACTTCAAGCTTCTCAACATGCATCAGCTCCAATGGAGGCCTTTGGATCGCCCACAGGGTAATAACTGCAGCAGTTCTCCCAAGCAAAGGCTGTGGCAGGTCTAAGAAGCTTCAAAACCTGCACAGCATCTACTGGAAGGATGGCTAGGTTTCAAGGTACATGAGCATCTGGGAAAAACTCTATTGCACTGCTTGTGGCACTCCCTGATCGCCTGAGGATGTGCCTGTAGTGATATGTCTGTGTGCAGTGCTGCCTAAAAAAGCCTCACATCTCTGACTTGTTTGAACAGATCCCACCTGGATGCAGCAGAACCTCTGCATCACTCAAAGGGAGAAACAAACCCGAGGAGGTTTCCAGAAGTGCCCAGATTCACAAGGATTAAATAAGAAAATCCTGCCAAGCATCACAGATAGGCAGTGTAGACTCACCAAGGAGGCCTGCTGCTCGCCTGGCTCTTCTTGTCTCCTTCCTGCCGCCCCAGCTGGCAGTCAGAGGGCCCAGATGCTCAGCGAGTGCTGGGCCAGCTGCAGGGGGCCTGTTTTATAGGGCCCGCAGCAAAGTGGTGGCCACGGTGGCCTCAGCAAGCCTCTGCGATGGAGTGGCCCACGCGTGGCCAAAGGCAGCTGTGCTGGGAGCGGCCTGGAAGATGCCCTCCTGTGGACAAGGAGGAGGGTTGGGGGGCTGAGGGCCCCTTTTCTGGGGCTGGCTCCCCGGGCTTATTTTTGGGAGTTCTCAGTTCTGCCAGCTCAATTCAGAGAAGGCATGGGGAAACGCTGGCATCTTGTCACGGAGCTGGTAGCCTGTTTTTCCCTGGAGAAACCCCCATCAGCAAGTTGTGGAGGCTGGAGCCCAGCGACACGAGTTGGTTGAGGCTCATCACTGATAGAAGAATACCAAGGTTCATGCTTCGTTAGGGCACCTGACATCTTAACCAGGGGCCTGCTTACTCTAACAGGGTCTCCGAGTCTGATGTCCCAGTGACTCTTCCCCCCCGCCCCGTTAGTCTCTCCATGGTCTAATTTTCTTTGTGCAACTTATTTTTCTCATTAACTGTTGTTAATGGAGAAGCTGGATGGTACTAATGATAAAGCGTAGCTAATTGCCTTTTCATCTGGTTGAGAAAATGATATTTTCTGTACTTGAGGCTTGCACTTTTCCCTCCTCTCACGCCCACACAGGCACACACAGCTGCATCGGTTCGTGATAAAGATGTCCAGCCTCTGTTCTGCACATGAACTACAAATCCACAGCTCAAACCCACGGAGGCTCGCTAAATCCCACGGTTCTTCACTGGGCCACACTCCCAGTATTGAAGCCAAGAGGAACATGCCCAAATTAACTCAGATCTTTGCCCGAATGCTTACTGTCAGTTGAGGGCAGCCACCCCCCATGTGCAAGGCTCTGTCGTGACAGTGAGTTCGGGAGCTGGAGGGCAGGGGGCAGAGGTCCGTGTAACCCAGTGCTGCTGCCTGGCTGCCGCGCCGGTTTGCTCAGTGGTAATTCCCTGCGATCATCTGCTTCCAGAAATCATTTGCAGACACCAGCTGTCAATGGGAGTTTTAGATTTAGCCGTAAGATACAAATGCATCTGGACACCAGATTTCTTACCGCTTTCTCTGGCATCCATCGTAATGCTTTTTGGGGAAAAAAAATACATCCAATTAGGGGTTTGCTATGCTACGCTTTCAAACATTTTGTCTTGCAGGCATTTCCACCTTCCACCTCTTCCTCACCCCCATTTTCTTTTATGCAATCAGAGAGATTCTCTACACTTATAACCTCATTTACTGGCACTTCACCTTAGGCTGGCAGATTTCAAATAAAATTCTCTAGGCAGAGACCAACACCAGAACCAAACGACAGAGTTATCACAGTGCTGTTCGTAGCTTTCCAAAATCTCCAATTACCTTTGTTGTGCAACAGTCCGCAGAGGTTTGTTTTGATGTTCCCTCCAGCTGCCAGGACACAATTGCTCAGGAGCCGTTGATGTTTGTGGGCCTGCACTGGCTCACACACAAATTCAGATGGGTCTTCTGAGTCCGTGTTTGGAAAGGGGAATGTATGCTAATGAACTGCTTAGCCCTCCAGTCCACAGGCATCTAAGTGTCCTGTTTTCAAGAGTTAGGCTGCAAGAGAACCTCATGTTTCACTGGCACGCCTCTGGGTGTTCCCGGTCGAGCTACTCCTGCCTTCCAGGTGCCAGCCTACCTGCCAGATCTTCATCTCAAACACGCTGCTCTAAGAAATGTGCCACGTTGAACTGCCATCCCCATCAGTACCCAGTTACCCAGACTGCTGCAGAAGTCAGCAATGTTAAAACAGCCCATGGCTCAGCAATCTGTCGCTGGAACCTGTTCCAGCCTGAGACAGACTTCCTACAGATCAGGATTAGAGAACTTCTCCTAAAGCAAATAGTGCCTGCTATGACCTGCCTCCTGAGTCCACGTTTCCTGTAGGTTACACTACAGCAACACAACTCCTCCACAGATCCCAGGCCAGGCCACCCCCGGTGCCAGCTGCCTTTGTTAAGGCTCTGCCCCTGCAGTGCTGCTCTGCCAGGGCAGCCATGGCCACGCACAGGACACACATTTTGCTAACTTCCTACAGGGCTGGATGCTTTCTGTTGTTGTAAGTTGGATACAATGCCAAAGCGTATCTTGAGGAGGGTTGTGATGTACAAATGCAAACGTACAAATGCAAGCAGACCGCAGAACTGGCTAATAGAGTTAAGTTTTCTGTGTCATAATTTGGCTGCAAATGACAGTTTGGTATTATATGCATGAGTACAGTTCTTCCATTTCTCCTCCGGGAACGTGTTATCAGTTGTATTATTATCTTTGCCTTCTGGTTGAGCTATGTACTGAGTTAATGTTGGTAATTGAAAAATGAAACTACCAATAAAAGAAAAATCCAAATATAAACGTGGTTTTAGTGTCTAACCCACTCTTGCCATTATCGCATCTCTCCGTCTTCTTGACATTCAGTGTTCGGCCCCTCCGGTGTACTTCATGCAGACAAGGATCTGCTTTGTTCTGGGCTTATTGTTCACAGATAAACTAATGAGTTCCTAACAGGCTCACTGGAAAGATAAAACAAACTGGGCAAGAAAGACTGATCCCGAGTTCTCTGCTTCAAGCACAGGACCCTTTCCTGAGCTATTTGGGTGTCCACAGGTGCAAACAGCTGTCCTTGTCCTCTAGGTACCCAAGCAGACTCTATATCCAAGTCACATCCTTCTATCTTTGATGTTTAAATACATTTTTTAAAATTATATCCCACATCTTTGATTCTATCCCTATCCAAATATAAGTATTTAAGCCTATGTTATGATTTAATTCCCTTTACTTAGGATCCTGCGACCTCAGCAGGGATGATTTAACAAACCTAAGGATTCGGCTACCCTGGCAATCACGCAAGGTTAACACCTTGCAGTAGGCTCACCCTCAGACCCTGCCTACTGCAGTGATGGATTCCAGACCTGCACGTTGATTTAACCCAAGGGATTTTCACAAATGCAGCTCCAAACTAACCGAAACATGGATTATTCCCTGTGCTTGCTCTGAACACTTGTTAAGACAAAGCGCATTAAATTTCATGTATAGAACATATTTCCCTCATCCCTTTGTTTAACTCCCAGTAATGCTACCCTTCGTTATTTCCTCCTGAGGCAAGGAGGAAGCTCTGATCACTGCCGCTCAGGTGCACGAAAGGGTGATGGGCACAGAAACACCCCAAATCTGCACCCTTTGAGTCAACAGATAGGGATGCCGCCAACAAGAACTCCAAAGAGCCATCAGTCCCAGGGGCCCAAGTGCTAAGCCCTTACATCTTTTGTGCTTTTAGAGCCACAGGAATTCCTTTGAGGGCTGTCACAGGCAGTGCTTGCCTAGACTGAGTCTCTGGAGACCACAAGATTATTTCTTTGTGCAAGAACTAAGCACAGCTTAGCACTTACTCTGTAAATAAGTATACCTAGTTAACCTTTTATAAATAAGATGTACTGGCACTCATTAACAACAAGCATCTGCCTTCAGAAAAACATGTTGGCAACTTCACCCCCCCCTTCATACATTTCTTAACTTTATAAAGGTTTTCGATTTGTTTTGTTTTGAAATAAGAACGTGCTCAGGATTTTTCTTGCAAGAAGACCACTGACACTACTCTGCAGCGCTGTCCATCAGGGAGACACGCAGCAAAATCAGACAGGCCGCCTGCATTTTTGGCTCAGCATCTCATCAAAGTTGCATGCAAAGTTACATTCCCAACTCAAATCGATCAGTTGATCTCTGGGGCTCACTACAGGCATACATAACCATGGTCAAACACGCACTTATTTGCAATTACGTAGACAATTATTCCAATGCATCTTCAACACAGAAACAGGGAGTCAGGCAAGTGTTAGAGGAGAAGCCTTGTGAGGGAGAGAGGGACAGAAGGAGGAAATCTCTATTCCTTGTCAGCTCCAGCACTAGCACTCAAACAGCGAGCAATTTCAAACTGAGCATTTCTGTGGAAAGCTGACATTTTACGTCAAGCTTTTTTAAAGGCCAGATGCCTTCAACAATTTCCACAGAAGAAAAACCAAGAACAAGTTCAACCCTTGGCAGAGTCTGAAGCAGAGGCAAAAATGAATCTAGATTTCTTGCTGCTTTTTAATGGAAAAGGCTTTCCCTTGTGCATTCCTTGAAGTCATTTACAGAGTTTTATATGGTTTTGTCCCTCCTGTTGAAGTCAGAGTGGTATGAAATATTTTTAATTCTTACCAACCCAGAAATCTGGGTCAACAAAGTCTGTGGTCTGCCCGGAAATCAATAACCTAAACCCATGACATCTCCTTCCTACAAGTCTTCAAAGCCAGCAGGTTTTCCTGGTATGTTAGGGTTAATTTCAGAGAGATGTGGCAAGAGTAAAGCAAGGAAAGAAAAGGAACAAGTATGTCTAACTTAAAAAGAAGAGGGAAAGGAAGCACGGAAACTCAAGATTGGGATGTGAGGCAGAAAACGCATAGGAAAAAGAGAGAAGACACCACCCAACTCTGCCCTGTGCTGGCATGCATGAGGAGCCTCCTGGCCCGGGGTCTCAGCTGAAGTCCAGTCCCGTTTGCTGACCTCAGAGACAAAACAAATGAAATACGAGCCACTATTTCCACGACTCCAAAAGGAGTAGCTAAAGGCAGTGGTGCAAGTTTAGGATTAGCTTTATGGAGATTTAAAGGACTCAAATAAAAGATTAAAAATAAAAGAGATTGATTTTAAACTATATCTCACATTGTGGAAGAGCTTTGGTTCCTCAATGATCTTTTAGTGCCTTCTATCAGAGAACACACGCAGGGCATTTTCAATTACTTGAATTACGTGTCAGGGTTATTGATGCACTAAACCCTGCCAGACATTCCACAACATTATCTTTAATCGCTAGCATTTTCTTATCTGTGTTCCAAGTAAAAGCATATTCAGGTATTTTATTGGATAAAAAGGGAATGAAATACTGCATTTAGATTGAAGTTAAGAAGATAAGAAGCTCAACTTTCTCACTCATCATAATAAAATAATTATCACACTGGATTTATTTACCTTTGTAGAACTTTAAAAATCTTTCTGGTATAACACCAGGACTCAAGCCCCAGGAGTCTCTCTTCAATACCTTGCTAGACACCTTGAATCCCAAAAATCTGAGTGCCAAGGAAAACAGTAACACTACCTCTTGCACCAATCCAGGTTATCCTCAGCTGCAATGCAGACAAAATATGGATGGCCTGTATGAATTTTCTTAGCCTTCTCTCTGTCAAGCCTCTGGCCTCTGCCAAGGGAGGAGGAAGAAAAAAAGGAAAATAAAAACACCCCCACAGAAATGAAGCCATCTGTGTAAATCAGCACACAACTGAAGTCCCATTTTTGCCATTGAAAGTCATATATGTGACTACCAGAGGGTGAAATGCTGCTCTTGGATTTCTGGATGCTGCTGTAATGACACCCAACATGGATGTGCCTAACAGCAATTGCATTTTGTGAAGTCAGTAACAAAGTGACTTCATCTGCAACTAAGTGACGAGACTACACGGGATCCTGGACTGAAACGCTCCTGCCCGTCTCCCCTCGCACTCGAACACAGGAAGAATTTGATTGAGCGGAGCAACCAAACTGAGGGAATTGCACATTTTGATAGAGGGATCAACACACTTCTGCGAGCTAGCATGAGGAATCGAGGCTGCATCTCCTGAAATAGCAGAGGGAGGGCAGGTGATGTTTGCACTTCATTCCTGCCACCAGGAGGTGACTGAAATGCCCGCTCTACAGCAGCTGGCTGGCAGGACTTCGCCCTCTCCTCCACCACAGCATATTGTTTAGAACAGACGAGGAAAGTAAGGTAGAAAAAAAAAAAAAAGAGAGAGTTCTGGAAGCAGCTGATAATACAATATTACGATATCTCCTTTCTGATAAATGGAAGAACTGTAAGAACTGAGCATTTAATACAGGATTAGATTTAAGCCTATTATGATTACCACAGGGGACAGTCAGTGCATGGCCACCCTGTGTGCTATGCCCAACGAGTCCCCAGCCAGCAGGATGTTTCATGGTTCCTAGTGTACCATGGCAGGAGCAAAGCCTGGTTCCAGCTTCACAGAGGTCCAGCCAGGATCTCTGTCAAGTACTCAGATTGCTTCTACATCCTCCTGAGTCCAGGCTCCCTCCAGCATCTGACCAGGTGGCAACAGCCCCCTGATAGAAGTAGGACCTACCATGAGCATAGACAACTTCTCCAGTTTCTGCTCTTCTCATCAGCTGGGGAGTCTGCTCTCTCCAGAACTTCGAGGCACTAGCATTTTACAGAGGAAACACCAACCAGACAGGTAACACAGCACTGACACCCCTCAGCACAAACCCACGGTGAGGTCTACCCCTCTGGTTTCTAGGATCCCAACCACTGCCTCATTACACACGTACACAGCACTCTGCAGTATTTCTCCTACAATGGGTAGCACATTTTCAAAGCACAGTTCTGCACCAGTGTAGCTTATATCTTCTGCTACGCTCCTTGCCACCTGTGGAGTTACTGCAGGTTGCAAGGGACTTCCCCAAATAAGCAATATATCTATGGCTTTCTACAAGGATCAGCTGAATTATAGGTCCCTTGTTTTCATCAGCCTGTCAGCATCAGCACTCCTCAACCCAGCACAAACCCCGCAGCTGCCTCCCTGCTAGCTGTCAGATACAATTTTTAGGATCACTCATGTCCAATAGGATGCTGCATCCTTAAACATCCGTATGCCTTCTCCCCTTTTTTTCCAGGCTGTCTTGTTCCCAGCCTGATGAATACCCTCACCTAGCCAGAGGGGAGGTGCTGGGAAAACATCACGGTGCTGGGAATCCGAGAGCTGCTATCCCACATCCAGAGGGGAACGCTGCTGCCAACTCGCCATGGGGTCTGCAAGCAAGCACTCCTGTCCAAGATGAATCCGGGTTTCCTTTCAACTACATTTTCCCAGCTGCAGCTATGTTTAAACCAAGAAAAAAACACCCCAAGGTTATTCAGCATAGCTCTGCACAGTTTATGAGTTCAGCTGAAGTAATGGGAAGTATTTTAATAAGCTGCATCATTTTCCTGTTGCTACATAAGACATCAAAACAAAGTAAGAAGAAAGAAAGAAAGAAAACAGGAACAAAACACTGCTGTTGACCTCCTCGATGCTCTGGAGATGAACAACCTCTCACACTGCCATTACAGCACCTCTGCTTCACTAAAGAAAAGCAAACCAAAAAAACAAAGAGTAAGCAGGAATTACCGGGAGCAGTGCACACAGCATCAATCAATTTTCTCATCAATATTTCTTTCTGTTAACAAATGAGTTTTTATTCCTTCTCCAGACTTTCTAGGGATGATGAGTGAGAACATCACCACCACCACGAAGTTACCTTACTTCTGATTTTACCATATTTTAGAGGTAGCTCAGGTATCCGTAAATAGAACAAGCTTTTGAGCACACAATCTTGGCTGGAGCTGTGCTGGCACTATGAACTCGCACAGCTCTAACAGCAGCAGTGCGGGCATTTGACAGACACAAGTATTACAAACGCAGGCTGGCCATCAGCTTGACGCAGACACACCTGTGTGCAAGATGTGCAGCATAAGCTGATGTGCCTCTGCTGAGCCTGGAGGCAGGGGCACAGGCTCTTCTGCTCCCTTCTCCATCTCACTGATGGGCAAAGGCACGTGCCACGCTCTTCCAGACACACCTCAGTTGCCCGAAAACAGAACTAGCACAAGATCAGAGTGTATTTTAATGCAAGAAAGGAATACAGCTCAGGAAAAGAAACCACAGAGCTTCTGCAGTGTGCACAGCTGTATGAGGACTGGAAGTTCAGCTTCAGAGGGCTCTCCTAGAATGTCTACAAATCCATAATTGTGCAAACTCCTTTATGCAACAGGGAAGTGAAAGAGAGGAAAGGAGACAGAAGTGCTAGGCATCTTGTTAATACTCTGCAGGCTTTATTTTGATTTGGGAATGTCACACAAGGACTGCACTTGCCAAGACATCTCACAGATAAGTTAAGTCCTGCAAGTTTTAGAGAAAAAAAAAAAAAAAATCAGAGAAAGTGTACTGTGCAGAAGGGGATTTGAGTCTCACTTGGCAAGCACACAGCTCCGTGTCACCTAATTTGCATGAAAATTAAACATCAGAGCGAAAAAATATAGTTGTATGTGGTTTTCCTTCCTCAAAAAAACTGTATAAGCCAGCATGTTTATAGTAACATATTGGTGTAATTATAAAAACCAACATTTTTTAAAGACTGGTGTCTTCTGAAGCTTTTGGTCATTGTTTCCACAGTTTTCCAGTATCACTGTGGTAACCCAAATTCTCCTGGGAGCTATCAACACTTAGCTGCAGCTGGAGTTTGTGTTTCAGCCTGAGCTGGCAAGGTAAGGACCTCTTCAGCGCATCCTGTTTCTAATTGATGGAAATGATAAACAGCTGTGGGAGGGCACGGAGGAAAAAAAGCCTTGAACGGGAAGCCATGTACATTCACATGGGAGCTGAGAACTGCATTAGGAAAGAAAGCAATGGCAGAAAAATGTTAAAGGAGAATTCACAAAGGAAATAATTATGCCAATAAATAGCAAACAACCGATTGACAGCACGGTAGATTCACCAAAGTGATGTAATGCAAGAAACCAGCCCCTGAAGCAAACAAACATGAGCACTGTGTGATATGCAGTGTGTCCAGAACCACGCAGAAGCAACCAGTATTCATATCAAAATAAAAAATAAATAAATAAAAAATAAAACAGCAAGCTAAGGTTTGCAAAATGAAAAATTGCGCCTATTTATTTTTCTTATTTCTAGTCAAATGCAATGCTTAACTACAGACTTGCAAAGAGGAGTACTCCTCAGCCCTTACGTTCCCCAGGTGCAGACAGGTACTGAGCATCCCGCTCCCTCCCGTCCCCCCCTGGGGTTGCAGCACGTTCATCCCATGCAGGAGCAAACACAGAAGCGCCCTTGGGATTAGAGATCAGTCTGCAGGAGCAGCAGCGAGCCAGGGCAAAGGCTCGTCTGCCTCCACATCCTGGCGCTGACCACAAGCAGATGCCCAGGGAAGGGGAAGACTTCATGTTCCCAGCTGTATTGACCCTTCCAGAGTTTGGATGATTGACTGAAATGAAAGCAGGCTTTCCACAATAGGAAACAAAACTCAAAGCTGTGGAAAGGGGATAACTCTTACTACCTGGCCATATTGCCTTACGTTTGCAGGCAGCTGATGGAAAAATCAGAAACAATGGCAACAAGATTTTTTTTCCCTCACTGTTTTCAGGGCACATCAAGGACACATGCTTATTCCCGCAGCAAAACACAACTCCTCCATCACGATTGTCTGGAGGACAATTTCTCTTTCAACAGGGCAGCAGAGGGTAGAAGCCAAGCCCTGAAAATCCAAACTGCAAGAGCTGCTTGGATCAGGCCCTGTCAGCTCCAGCAGCAGCCGGCACACCCCAGCCCTCGGCTCCACCGCCTCTCCTCAACCCTCTGTCCCACAGCAAGAGGCCTCAAAAACCCACAACTGCTAAGAAGCAGCCGCACGCTCTCAGCAGGGCAGGTGCTTTTATCTTTTTTATTTTTATTTTTTTTGCTGCAATCTGCTGCCATCTTCAGCTGCCCTTTCCTGTGGCTGCGCAGAGCACTTCCCGCGCTGCCCTGGTGCACGCAGCTCTTCTCCTCCCAGCTCTCCCTTCCCAAAGCTGCAATTTTTCCCTCCCTGCATCTCGGTCTCACGCAGTGCCTCTGGTCAGATCCCTGCCACGAGTCACTGCTCAAGCATTTTTGCTGCCTTCTGGAAGTGGAAACAACCGAGGAGCAGAGAGGCATTTTCTCTGCTGTTGCCTGCCTCGCAACCAGGATAATCATTGGTGGCTGCTGATGACAGAGGACTTACTGATGGGCTCCGGCCTCATTTTTTGTAGATGGGGCATGAAGTTGCTGGGACAAACACCAAATCTGAACTGGAGTATCAGAGGATCAGGCCAGACTCCACAAAGCACACGAGAGCTGTAGAGCTAACATTGATCTCACACTATGTTTCAGAAGCTGGTTTGATGCATGTGGGTGCAAGACAATAAACACCATACTGGTTCTCTTTATGAAAAAATAAATATGAATAACCAATGATGAATAAATATAAATGATCACATAAACTGCACACGCTTGGCTCTTGAAAAGCATTGCTGAGATTTTGAAATAATCCCACAAAGAGCTGGTCCTCAAGTTTCCTTTGAAGAAGTTGAAACACAACAGTTTAGTAGCTAAGCCAAAGGAAAACAAATAATGTGACCCTATTGCAGCTTTGCAATCCTTATAAAAAAGATTGAGAACTTTTTGCTTGGGCAGATAGGGATAGGACAAGAAGGAAAACTCTTTAAACTAAAAAAGGGGAGATTTAGATAAGAGGTTAGAAGGAAATTCTTCACACAGGTGGTGGTGAGGCCCTGAACTGGCTGCCCAGAGCAGCTGTGGATGCCCCATCCCAGTGCAGCATCACTCACGGGTGCCAGAGAGGCTGAGTCCTGGCTGCTGTTCTCGTGCTTGCTGCAGTGCCAGTGCTCCCCGCCACAGTACTGTCTGTTCCCCTCGCATCAATACCCCATGGGATGGCACTCTCACTGCTACGGTTTATAATGGCACCAATCCAGAAATTTTCAATGTAAATCCCATAATTTACCTTCTTCTAACAAGAGCAGTGTATCAGTCAAAAATTCATTTAAAAAGGTCTATGCCTCCAATTTCTGTGTATATACTTTTAGAAAAAGGATTAAAGGGATTTCTCCTCTTTCGACATCATTCTCAGGCAGTACTCTTTTTCTCACTATTTGAACAAGCAACAGTAATAATTTCCAGCAGCTCTGGAATTACAAACAGTCACTTCATAGGCATTTCACAGAACAGTAGGAGCCTACTTCTGAGTAACTTTTTGCTCTTCAAATATTTTATTATACTAACAAGACATGTTTTAAAACAACATTCATCTCCAGATACCAATATTTGAACTGCAATTATTGTGTACCTAGTTGTAGATGTTCCAGCCAGAAAAACTATTATTTAAACCTACCAACTTTAAGCCTACTACTGATTGTGCATGGTTTCTACTTCGTTGGTTGGCACAAGGCTCTTCTACCAGCTCCTCCTCTGCAGAGATTCAGCCTGCTTGATCATTTCATTTCCTATGGTCATCAGCTCTCCTTCTCCTTCATTCAATAACTCAGCTGCATTTGGTGCAACTGCAGTTAAGTCCTTTATCATGTACTGGATATTCTCCAGTGGTCTTACTTCCTTTTTATTTCTTCTGGTTTTATTAGGTGTCTATTGTAACTGAATATTTTACCCTAAGGAGTTTCAATTTTTTATGAACACAGAATATTTGCCATGTTTCACAGTATGTGGTTTCTATTCACCATTTAAATGGCTTTGTACATGAACAGAATAATCTGTGCCTAATTTTAAAGTGTTTTTGTAGGTCTATTTAGAGTTCCTAGTTTATCTACTTTCCTTTCTCAATCATCAACTTTGACTTTTAGGCCTTTTATGAAAAGAAACTGAACTAAGTAAGCTGGCTTGACTTAGAACCTCCTCATAAGTCCCTGCTTTACTAGGCCACACACACATTTAAAAAAAAATAGATAAAAAAAAAAAAAAAGATGCTACTCACTAGTGACTTCTGTATTCTCTTCTCTTATAAACCAACAGCTTGCAGGTTCCTCAACAACGTTGTGGATACAATGCACTCATCAGAACTGTAGAGCTAGAGTAAAGCTGGATTTCAAACTACTTACTGTGACTGACACACAGCTGTTCACATCAATACTGAAAGAGATTTCAGCAGGACCATTCGCAAGAGTGGCTGCTCATAAATTTAAGAATTCACTGCAACTTGTGATTTACTTACCTTTCTCTTGAAATGCTGCCAAAATTTCACTAACAGGAATGATGATGTGCAATTACAGCTTCTGTTTCAAAACAGGTAAGTAACGTGGTTCCAAGAACCAGTACCAGTTTTAGACGATTTTACATGAATTGAAATTAAATGAATTAATAAAAACAATGCGATTTTCTCCTCTGCCTAAGTAACACAGTTTCCATGAAGCAGAAAATAAAGGATGAAGACATTGCCCCAATTAGAAGGAGATAAATTCCACATGTAAGCATTTATTCTTAGCATCACTACTGCTGTCAATACAAATTAAGTAGTTCAAACCCTGCCTTCTCCAGAGACAGGTGGCCCTTGTGCTCCAGTCTCCTAGGTTGCTCTAGCAAGTCTTTCTCCTCCCTGTTTTCAGGGTAATTCTGCCACAACTAGCACCTGTGCAACCACCTTCAGGGCACAACCAGGAGGATATCAGTGCCCACACACAGCTGACCATCCAAAATCCACAGCCAGCCAGAAATACATACATAAGGGCATAAGGCAACACGCACTTTTGCATACATGCACAGGTGACTGCTATTTGTGCACCAGAGCTGGCAGGTAACAAACCCAAGCCCACAAAGTCACATTAATGTTGTCTGTGCTCAGCCTCACACATGCAGCAACCCACAGATTGCTGAAAGAGTAAAGAGTCTTCTATTACTCAGACAAACAACTATGAAAGCAACATTTATCAGTTCATTAGAACTAAATAATGAACTAAAACCAAGTAAAGAACTGGGCCAAATTCCCCCAGTCTTTGCTCAGCCTTCACTGGCACCTTTTGGGATGACATCACCGTGAGCATTGCTGGGATCCTACTACGTGTCACCTGGAAACCATTTTGGACAATTTGTTCTCTTTCAGTACAGCACCCGAGTTGAAAACAGAATCGAGATCCAAAAGGACTGCAAGTGAATTTACATCCTATTTCCTTTTCCTTTAACAGTGCTGTCACAAGGGTGCAACTCATTTTGAAACCCAAGTACCTAGCAGCAGACATAATTGCCAGCTTTTACCTGAGTAAAAACAAAACATAATTAAAATCCCACATGCGTAAACCATTACCTCTGTTTAACAACACCCAAAATAGCAATGTCTGCTGATCCCCTGTTTGCTTCTGTTAATCATCAGAGCCACCATAAACTGTATGGATAGTCTCGTATCTGAAACCTCTCGCACTGTGCAGAAGCCTGACATTTGAATTTCATTTTCTCTACTTTTCTGTAGGAAATAGGAAAAATAATTACAGGTGTCACTGCTGTGCACACGACCGGTCATCATCAGATAAACCTAAATGGGTAGTTCATGCAGGTAAGCACAGGGCCGCTTGGAGGTAGAAATAAATTAGAATGACAGAAAGACCGAGTGCATGTGAAATGGTAACAGGGATGCATAAAAAAGTGACCTCAACATACAATAGATTTGAGATAATCTCAGTAGATATTTTAAATATCTACCCTGTGTAGTAGGTAATGCTTCTTTTCACCCTCGTGGTTCTACAGAACAGCACTGGCTTCTGAAAAAGATGAAGTTTAACATGTAAAAGCCTGACCGGGCATGTGAGACTGGCACCTCCTCTGCACTTAAATATGAGCAAAACCAAAGACATGAGGGCGGTCTCAGAGAAAATATCAAACCTGCCTTGTGAGCACACCAAGGGTCAGTACTGTCACGATGGGGCAGCACAGAGATATGAATTGGAATGGAAGCAACATGCTCAGAAGCCTAGGTAAGCATCCTTGGATAACCTGCAAGACGAGGTAAGCATCTACAGAGTAGTAACTGGACATTTCTGCCTTTCCTAGTGTAACTCATTTAGAGTATGTATTTTTCCTTTCACATTCTTATCTTGCTCTCCGTAAACATTGGTATAGTTTGGATTTTGCACATAAACTTTCAATCCTTTTACCATCAGTGGACCCAGTGGGATGCAGAGCCCATCTGCAGGCACGGGCCACACCAGGAACCAGGAAGCCCCAGAGGAGCTGGTGCATTTGGGTGCCCAACATGAGCAAGGGGAGATTGCTGGTATGCAGCCAGATGGCATGAGGAACACTTGTGGTGCCCAACAGATTTCATAACAAAGGCTTTCACTAATACGTTCAGCAAGTAAGAGCTGAAAACAAAACACTTCAGGGAGAAGGAGATCCCACTGAGTTCAGTTAACAAGCAGCAGCCTTGCAACATGCAGCAGGGGGGTTCCCTGCAGACCAGGACCTCATCCCCTGGGCAGAATTGAAGGGCAAGCGAACAGCTTCTGTGCTAGTAAGCTACAAAGGTCAAAATTACATTTGTGGTGCTACTCTAAAGCCATAGATGGTATCCAGTTAATGAGGTCTGCCTCCTCTTGTATATGATAAAGTATCAAAACTGTTCAAGACTCAAATATACGTGCAGTGAAAATAATGTTACGTTCTTTGTGTACTGACAGGATAACAACAAATACGACCTTTATTTAATTACTTGCAATGATTGGCACCTTCTTTATTACAAATAACTAGCTTTGCAAAGAATGCCTAAGTTTGTCGCTTCGATCCTCGTGCTGTTACCTCTTAGGGTGTGCTCGGCTATTAAGTGCTTGCAAAACTGACAGACACGTTGTTTACAGAAATCTCATGAAATTGTTTCTGTTCTCCAGATGAATGGCTTGAGCCACTACAGTACCAGTCTCTGAGTGTAACTGCATGCATAGTGTGCTCTGCTACAGATTAACTGGGAATCCACTGAAGGCAAACTAATACAGCTGAGATCCATCTGTAAGGCATGAGCAGAATAGCTGCACAAGATTTGACTGCATTGTCCACACTGGTTTACAGCACTTGTCGGGAGCTGCTTTGTAATGATGCATGGGGTATGCGGTCTGGGTGTCACCAAGCAAATATGCACAGTATCAGACTAATAATTTATAATTATAATGAATCTTTTGTAAAAATTCATTGTACTAATTGAGCTTTATCCAAATAGTGGCATCATTTGATAAAGAGGGGAAGGGGAAGCAGAAGGGGGAGGAAGGAAATTTAATCAAACCAGTTCTGCTGCTTTTTCTTTAAGCAGGAAAAAAAATAAAAAAATAAACTAATGATGAGGTTTTGTATCTGAAGGAAGGCGTGAAACATCCCACTGCTCCACAAACTGCTCGCTCCCCTGTTACCTGCCCTGCTAGCTGGATGCAGAGAACAACCCACGAGAAGACAGCTGAGAAAACTCAGCTAATGCCTCCATTCGGTCCTGTGAGACCTGGAACAGCGCTTGGGCAAACACCATCTTCATCTTCCCACAGCCTTGAAATAGTTTGGGGCCAAAGGCTCATGGGGAGAAGCTTAGTAAGAGAGTCAATTTTAGCTGATAATCTCTTTTCTGTTAGCATTTGTCGAGTATTCATGATTGCATTATTCCTTATCAATAGACTTCTAATCCACGTCAGTGTATTATTAAACAAGACTCAGTTTGGCATGTAATAGAATGGCACTGCAACAGTAATCATTGCTCCAGCACTCCTGACACAAGCAAAAAAACATTTCCTGGATTTCTGCAGAGCCTGTATTGATCAGGCCCTACCCATCCCCTTCTGCTGGCTAGTCCTCTGCAACAGGTGAACAAACAGCAATTAAGGACTGATAAATCACGTCCTTGTTTTTTTACGTGTGTATGGTTTACAGAAGGAAAACAAACAGCCCTAACTCCTCAGGTGTCTCCAGAATATCTGGCTTCCTTAGGTTTCTGCCAGGACTGTCATTTGCAGTAAAACAGTGCTATGAGCAAGAGACTCAGAAATCCTACATTACTTTAACTCCGCTGGAACAAAATTCCCAGCTCAAACGTGACACAAAGTTGTTTAACCATTGAAGTTCTATGACCAGAAAAGGAAGGGGGAAAAAAAAACACAGCCTTCTGAAATCAAAACTTGTGAAGGTTACAGAAATGATATTATGTATGAAAAATGTGCTGCACTTAAAGAAGAGCAGTAGACTTCCCTGTCCTCAGACATCGCCAATTCAATCACCAGAAAGATCAAAAGCAGCTATTTGCTCAAAGTAATTGGATGCTTCTATAAAACTTTCACACATCAGTGATTTTGCCATTCCTACACCTCCACTCTGGAAAAGCCAGCATTTGACCTGATGAGCATCGGGACAGCTGAAGAATGGATTATTGTTTGTATATAAAATATCCAATCATGGCCTAAAATATTCAGCGCACACAAAAGCGATTTCAAAATATTTTATTTGGTCAGCAGCAAACATCATCTTGGAATATAAATGGTGCCTACAGCTTTTTGTAATCTTATAAGTACAGTATTGCTTTTGCTCAGAAATGAAGTGTTGTAGTGGTAGACTAAAGGATTTGTCATTCTCCAGTGTTTCATTTTTATGAACCTCAGAAAGGTTCCCAGTCACACAGCTTCTTATCAAGCAGCTGCAGAAATACGCGGCTTCATTTTAAAACTCCTGGTTGTCTTCGGCCTCAAAGTTTCTTGGAACAATCTGAGATTACCGTTCATTATAATAAGGGCCAGCATTCAACCAGCCAAGAACAGCTACCTAAGTAGTTGGGAGTTTTAAATAATTACCCACCAAGCAAAGAAGGAGGTTCTTTGTATATTTGGGGATTAAAGGTTTGGGTGAATTAGAGCAGGGGGGGGGAACATTAAACTGCTTATGTGAAGTGCACAGCTTCTCAGGTAAAACCACATTAGACTAAAGCAGGTGTATTAACAATTCCATTAGGCAAAAACAGAATGGGGAAGGAATGGGAAATTAAACAAGGCGGATAAATATTTGCCATGATGCCACTTACCGCTGAGAGCACACAGACTTTTAATACAATTCTTTTTTTCCTCATGCCATTTAGAAGAAGGAAAAAAACCACTAAGCATACTAGGGAGAAAAACTTAAGAAATTAAAATTATTAAAATTCTACCGTAAAGGGAATCGATGCTGTAATACAACAACAGATGTCGAATCCAAATACCTACTGCAGGACTGCTGCCACAACAGGTTAACACGAAATGAGACTTTCCGAATTTTTATGCCACTTCCTAAGTCATTATCCCCCAAGGAAAACATATTAAATAATTCAAATGTTAATTTCCCCACAAATAATGCTTAAAAGGAAATCTCAAGCTGCAAAGGCCACATTTGAAAGCTGTTACTACTTCTTCCCCGAACAGAATTGGTCAGGCACTCAGATGCCTGCCTTCGGTACACGAAACAATTATGATTCAGGAGAATTTTTCTAGTTTAGCGGAGATTATTTCCAGAAAAAGCTCTCCCGGTCTACCATCTAAATTGCAGGTCAGGGTCACTCTTGCCTAGATTTACCAGTCTCAGGTGCCTGGGTTTTGAATTACAGACCATCCAACTCCTCATTATGCTGGCAGCCTCGCAACAACGCGCAGAGCTCAGCTCCCATGAAATTCAGGAATGGGCCACTCGATGCAGATTGTACCAGAGGAGCTATCTCCCCGGGAGTAAGTGGCTGTGCTAAAACTTGTTACTTCTCTTCTTGCAATGATCCTTCAGCATCTCCTCTCTCTCACAAGATCAGAAGATTAAATATAAGTTTAAAACCACACCTGACAACCTTTCTGAGGTTTTGGTCATCTCACTAGCATTGCTCAATAGCTTTTCTCCCAGTTCAATAACTTTTTTCCACTTGCCAGTAGGACGTTTGACATTATTTATTCCTAAAGACTACAGTCTTTGTTACTGCTTCAAATTAGTCATTGCAGTATTGAATGCATTTATTTTTTGGCAAAAACAAAGCACTCCTCTGCTTAATTAATTTTATTAGGTCTTTGATTTATATAAAAATAATTAACTGCAGAAGCTGATGCTGAAAAGCATTCTCCCTTCCAACAGTCAGAGGCATGGAAAATCTTGGACCTGGGAGTTCTCTTATGCCCAATTTCTGCCCCCCAAAAATAAACATTCACACAGTTCTCTCTTGTCCAGGGTGTATAATTAAAGGATAATGCCACAACAGCACAAGTGGAGGGACAAAGTGGAACGAGCCTCTGCAGCAGCCCGATGGCTGCAGGTGTGCCAACTGTGCTGGATATGCTCACAGTGGAAGAAAACCATCAAACCTTTTAGCTCTTTTTCACCTGCCACTAAATGCTCATCAATCTCACATAATGCCATATATTTTCCTTCAGTTTTCTTGTGGCTTTCACTCGTGTGGTTTTACAGTTCTAAGTTTAACAACCTTCTGAGCTATTAACAGGTGCTATGTAAGTGGCAGGGTTCAAAATGAACAGGACTGAAAAGAGGCAAGCTCCATCCCGGTTGTTCACTGTTGTCTTTCCTAAGGATCCTCATGAGATCCTCATGACCCCAACCCCCTACAATTAGCCTCTTCTGGATGCAAACAAGCTCCACAGCAACATCAGAGGAGCGGCAAACTGGGGGCATGACAGCTCTGCACTGAAAATCAGCCCCTCTCCTCTATTAGGGCAAACACTTCTGAAAACCCTTCCTGCACTTGGGGCAGTTCTGCCCGCGTGCTCCTGCCCCATACGGCGCTGCTCAGGAAACCCCTTTTCTGATTTCAGCCACAGGGGCATTACGTGCAAGCACAGAGCAGAGGAATTTGCTGCTCTCTTAAGACTTCTGACCTGCAGGAAGTCAAGAGTGTTACACACACCATAGACCAGACATCTGGGGACAAAAACAGAAATAAAAGAAGGAAATTAAGACCAAGGAAGAATCTGCACACCAGGGAAAAAGGAAAAGTTGTGCTACAGCTGTGGCTTTATGCTGAAAACTCCACTGAAACAGAGTTTAAACTAGGTCTTGAGCCAGAAAAAATGTAATGTCATGGCTGTGGGTTCCTTCCTTACAGAAATGAGAAGTCTCTTAAATACTTGTATCCAGGCAGCAACCCTGGGTAGTTTGCAACTCCTATCACCATAAAACTGAGCTTATTAGGACCAAATGTCTTCAGGCAAAGGGCAAATGCAAAACTTTTCATTTCTCTTTAGCCTGTGTGCTGGTGGTGCTTTCTGCTCTTAGAACAGGGACTTGATTAACAGCAATTGTGCCTGCAGGACCCTACGGAGGTGCACAGAGGGGGTTTCAGGCAGGCATCCATCATCAGCCCGGCTGGCTCAGCAGGGGCTGGACTCGGGAACCGCAGCATCTACACAAAGGGGCAATTAGATCAGAAATTTAATTAAGTACCTCTCTATGCTTTCGGAACATGCAGTGCCTTACATGTTCCAAAAAGCAAAACATGGTTGTTTGCCTCTCGTAACAAGCAAGACTGATCTGTGAGGAAACCAGGAAGGTAACACACGGGTGAGTGCTTGGCAGATACCGATCACCTCTCTGGCAGCCTGCTGGCCAAGCTGCTCATTTCTCTTTCTCCTTTAACTGAAGAGACACTTGAAAGGGCTAGGAACTCAATACACCAAAGGAAAATACAGTACAATAACAGACATTTTTTTCAGCAAAGATCTCTTGACGGAGGACTGTTTACATCCATGTGCCTTAGTAATAGCAAAGCCTAACTGAGGCCATGTTTACTTCTTACAAGTGCGGCCAGAACTGAAGGATTTCATCGGGAGGTTTGTAATAAGCAACTCTGCTTCACGTACAACAGTCCCAATGCTGCTGAGGGAAACCAGCCACCAGCTCCTGGGCAAGACGGCTCTGCTACAGCTGAACAGAAAGGAAAGTTCACTTTTTTTTTTTTCTAGTTCTTTACTGATTCTAAATCTAGTGGGTTTTCTATTTCTTTAGTGCACATTCAGAGAAAGCTCCATGAGTGTGTGTGCGTTCATGTTACACCCAGTTAAAAAAAAAAAAAGGAAAGAAAACTAAAATTAACCTATGGATTTCAAGGAAATATTGAAACTGCTATCTTCTAAAACCTACTACAGTATTAAGACATGGCAATTCAGGAAGAAAACGCCACTAATTATGGGACTGATGTAGATGTTAGACCCACGTGTGGGCACAAGCTCCTACGGCATCGCACTTCAAAGAAATAGCGAAATGCTGATGGTGCACGTCTAACTTCCCTTTCAGTTTTGCTGCAGAAATCTATTTATTTATTTTAATTTCTTTTAAATTAGAGAATAAGGAGAACAATCTCTAGAGCTTGCTGTCATGGATGAGGGAGTAGGTATTACTGGCTTGCCTAGCAGTAAACTAAAAGGCAGAAATATCCCAATTAACAGGATTTGACTTTAATAAATGGCTTCCTCTGAGCACCAATTTCCCTGTGAAATCTCCCAGAACAGAAGAGAGAGAGAGAAAGAGAGAGAGAGAGAAACACAGGATTTTTGTTCTGACTTATTACAAATACAACTTTCCAAGAGACTCCTCCGTAGTTTGTAATTCCATCTTTCAGGACTCTTTAACCTTTCCACACAACGTAGAGCATATTTGTTCTCAGCTGAAAGCAAATCTCCCTGTGTTTTAGCTGAACAACCATGGCTCATCGCCAGGAGCCAAAAAGAGAAGGGAGACTAACATTGCAACTTCATTTCCAACAGCTATAGCTTGATGCGAGTAGAAAGCTGACATTTGTAATTAAGCAGAGACAGAAGCACCGCTGTAGGTCAGAGTGGTCTGGCTATGGTTAGCCATACAACCATATATTTTAACAGGGTTTTGTGCGTGTGCTACACGTGGGAGGTAGAGCAGCAGATCATCGAGCTGCTTTGAATTTTGCACGTTAGCAACTTAAAGAGCAGCTGTAAGCAGTGCTGAATTTCGTTCTTTCATTAATGAATTGGGAATGAAGTAGATCTCCAGAGGAAATTTTCTTCATAATAACAGCAAAGCATCTCTGCAAATATTTAGGTACTAATTTATTGAGCACTGCTCAGTTTGCTTCTACAGCTTCTGCCTAGAGCCCTCCTCCCATCCTATGCATTTCCCTGCTCATAGCACTTAGGTGGATAAAAATGAAACTTCTATCTCACTGTTGTGTGTAAGGAGTGGAAAACATTTCAGAAGTTAAAATTTTCCCTGTTTGCCCTGCAAATGCATCATTTTCACAGGCCATTAGCTGTCAAAAATGAAAACTGGACAGAAATAGAAACACATTCCTCTCTTCAGAAAATGTGAGTGAGACCATCCGAATCCTTTCAGATCTAGGAGAACTTTTTCAATTTCTAGTCCAAAGCGTATAGGAAGCCATAAGGAGTATCCTTATCCTATCCATAAGGAGTATTGTGCTGGAGGGGCTGGATGTCTCTGTGTCACACAGCTCAGGCTCTATCACTCTCCATGTCATCCCAGATCTTGGCAGGGTCTTCCAGTACAGCAAAATATGAAGAACTAGCATTTGGTGTTAGCAAAAAATGGAGGAGAAGGGAAAACTACATGCACATAGTATGTTTTCAACATGTGTTAATGTCATACCAACCTGCAAAATGCCATGCACATCTTCATGTTTCACCCTTAAATCATCTCGCTTAAAGCCCATGATCAGTTTCTTTTCAAATTTATTTTCTAGCAGCTTTCATTTGTCTTAAATGTAAATGATTACGGATCTAACACTTCCACTCAAACACTAGAAATAAAAAGCTTCTTTACATGCTAACGTAGGCTTGTGGGTCTTCAAGACTTACTTGACTTGAAAACATCTTGAAAAAGATGTCACTTTGGTTCAGAGATATTAACATATTGATAACATTTTTAACATGAAGTTGGAATGTGTGCGTGTGTTTTCACACATCCCTGACCGATTTAGTCATCCGCAAAGGGTGTATCCTCAACCTCATCAACCCGACCCAGCTAAGGAACAGCCACGCATTCCCTTGCTCTTCATCTCTAGCAGCAGTGAGAAAGTTCTCGGCACAAAATTGGAAGACTATTTTCACATTTAGAACTGACATTTTTGTGGAATATTCCAGCAATATTAGACTTTTTTCCCTAAAATGCAACTTGCTAGTTTATGCTGACAAATTACAGACTTGAAAGGTTTCTCACATGGGTAGAAAATAACTGTTCTCTTTATTTCCTTTAACATGGAAACACCCAGTACCATAGCAAACAGAAAAGGTTGTAAGACCTGAATATTTTTCTCTCTCCAAACCCCTTGCTCTTGTTGCATTTCAGTTATTATTTAATGTACGAACATAACAGTTCCCAACTTTGAGGCATAAAGCCTCTGCCAGCACCAAAATGTTCTTCCAGAACATGCAGACAACCACTTGGGACCAGCATGGTCCTCCCTGCTGCCCTGCAGACCATCTGCTACAGCTTCAGGAGCAGGCAGATCCCTGGCTTTCCTGCTGAACTAAAGCTCCTTTGGGTACAGCATGTGCAGCAACTGCGCTTGTGATTTTATACCAGTCAAGGTGTAAAGAACAGAAAGGTGTCAGATAAAGACAGCACAGAACATTTCTCGCCCCAGCTTCCCTCCCACAAGTCCCCTGCAGGCCAAGGGACCCCAAGCACTCCGTGCCAGAAGAGGCACATGCAGCACTCACAGCTGTGCCTCCCCAGCTGCATCAGCATCCCTCAAGGCACGTTAACCTCCTAGTCACAACAAGAACCAATAACAGGGCATCCTAAAATCACACTGCCACCACCAGGGAAGTGCCTAACTGCCAAAATTCCACTTACTTAGGTACTAAGCAGAAGGTACTAAAAATAAATAAATAAATAAAAAGCCAGCTAGCTACGTCAAACTTAGTTATATTGATTCTAGCTGGTTTTCACTTTCTATTTTGTTTTCACCTCCTTGCATTTCATACTCTAATCTGTCATCTCTGGGTTTTATTCATTTTAAATTAGAAATAGGGCGATATTCTAACTATTATGAAGTCGCTCGTTCCCTCCTGCAAGACAGGAGGCCCCCTCTTGAGGCGCCTGCACCTTCACCTCTCCGGTGTCAGGGAGCAGGGGAGCACTGACAGCCACAGGCCAGAGCTCTCTTTGAAGGTAATGGCAAGAAATAATAAATATCAAAGCCGGACGCGAGTTCTGCAGAGCAGAAGAATGCTGGGAGAAAACACAATTACGTGTGTAGCTACCCAGGACAGTCCCAAAGGTAATGACTTTGTACGGTCTAGGGAAAAGCAAGATCTGAGTTTTCCTCATGCAGATGACCCGGGATTTTAACAGCCAGGCATTTGTCACTTTGATATGTGCGTGGTCTCCAGAGCTGTCTAGCTGACAAAACCACATCCATTAAAGTACATTCTAAACAAAAAGAGACACAACAGTACATTATTCTTACGGCTGCTGCGTGTCAGACAGATTTACAATGGAAATGTAGGAGTCCCAGGCACACCTGTGACTCACCGGCAGAACAATGGGGATCGTGCCGCTGCACAGGAATAATTCGGCAATGCACGCTATGATTTTTCACTCTCCTGCGTGTATTGTATTATCAGAAATTCTTCCGAAGAATGTAATTGGGTTTCTCATTTTAGATAATTGGAATGTGCTTTATCTCATTGCAATGTCCAGCAGAAAAAAAAACACAGAAGGACATGACGGAGAGACTGACAGAGACAGACAGAGAGAGATCAAACACCTAATAGGTTTTTCTTTCAGTGCTGGAGGACATAATCTGCATTCACTTTTTTCTACTTCACTGTCTTCATATATGCAATTTGAAAATAGCTCTAGCAATGCTTACTCATAGGTTTTACTGGGTACATTATGCCCTAGAGTGACAGAAGTAACAATGAAGGCAATTTATGAGTAAAAATTACAAAAAAATAATACGAATGACACGTCACCACACCACACTATGCTTCCCAAAGGAAAACGTCTCACAAAAAAAGAAATAAGCACAGCTCAGACGTTAAACTGAATCCATTACAGGGAAATTTCAGCCCAGCGGAGTTCCCAGGGAAACCTGAGAAAAAAAAGGGGCCACATCACCCCCATTTTTACAAAGGGAACAAAGGAAGACCCGCGGAACTACAGGCCAGTCAGTCTCACCCTCTGGACCTGGAGCAGATCCTCCTGGAAACTCTGCTAAGGCCCCTGGAAAATAAGGAGGTGACTGGTGACTCTGTGACTCAGACTGGTTTTGTTCATTTCAAAGCACACCTCTCCCTTTATTACCTCCAAACTCCTTCCCTCCAAGACCTCATTTTGTTCTTCTGTTTAAAAAACTGCTTCAAAGATAAAGACATGAAATTTCTCACCTCTAAGCAACAGGCATGGAACTAATCCCTTTTGTTCAACCCTGCTTCCACACATGGTTCACCATCAGGTATCTTTATTTTGTTAGATCAGACTGGCTCTGGAACACCCACAGCATCACAGCCTACCTTACAGGACTGTCTTTCACTGAGAAGTCACTGAGGAATAGTAGAAACACATTCAGGAGTGCAGCATATGCTAACCTGAGCCCAGTCTTTATTCAACAGAAGTAATGCTCCATCTTTAAAAAATAAAGGAATACAAAAAACACAGCACATGCTACCAACCATTCCTTTCCTATTCTTTTTACATAGAAGTCATTGCTCAAGAACAGTATAGTTTTGGAGTTAATGATGGTCAATACAGAGACTCAACACCAGGTACAGCATATCACTCACTGAAATCAGGGATTTATCTAGGAAGAGAACTAGACAAACAGATGAAAGACTGCAGGCCACACCTGGGGTTTCAGACAATGCAGATGAAAGGCAATAATGGTAAGATGTCCCCCCTCCCAATACTGACTACTCTACATGTGGCTGAGTACCAGATTTTTAGTGCCATCCTGCTCCTCTCTCAGCTCTAGCCCTGGTGCTTACCTTCAGCATGTAAGGAAGATGAGAACTAGACCACGAGCAATATGCTCAGGTATCCCCTTTCCTTGAAGATCAGATCTCTAGATGTTCTAAGTCCTCCAGTATTTCTTACCTTCAGAGCATTCCCCCATTGCCTCAAGAGCAACTATGGGCTCTACACCCCCTCTAAATGCTACTAAACACAAGAATAGCCCAAACGCTAGTAAATGTTAGCCATGCTCTTGTAAGGTATTTTGTCCACATCTTAACTGCATTGACCTGACGATCCCTCAGAACAATCAGAACATGCTCAAAATGCACTAGAGAACAGCCCAAAGGTGCCTTCTGAAGCAGTGCAATAGATACTTCATTGCCAAGAGAGCTGAAAGCGTTAGGACAAGATCGGTTTCTTTCTGTAGGATCCATACAACCCTTGAGTTAGCTTTCCTAACAGCTCGGACTGCTATAACCCTTCTGCTTCAGAGCAGAAGTGCTATTGACAAGTTTTATCTGCTTTAACACACATAAGACCGCCTTATCCTATAATGAAGCATTAACCAAAACAATAGCATAATTAAAGCATTATTTTTCATGGACTTGAGGTACCTAACATCTGGAAATGGACTGACTTACAATACAGCACTGCTCATAAACATTTGCAATAGCTAACACTTTTTTCAAAAGAACAAGGCAGTAACTTCCACTGTGATTTAGAGAGAAATTTGGTAACACTGAAACCTTCCTGTGGCCAACTTGAGATCAGGTATATAAAAAGAGAACCACAGTTTTTCAAATTCTAGCAAAAAAATAAGTAGCAATTAAAAAGTCACTATTAAGAAATGAAGTCCATCATCACGCTAATTAGACAACAAATGACAAAGTACTTTTCATCTCCTATGAAAAGTTAGAGCTGCTGCACAAGTTCTCAGAGGAGCATCTTCACAATTTTTCTTTCCAAAAACATTGGTAAAGCAAGATTTTCTTGTCACTAGCTCTTATAGTAGCTTTCACACAAGATAATAAAACACAGGCACATACCAAAATGACTACTAACACATCCACAGAGTAGCATGAAAATACATAATGCTGATGTCAATGGAAAGTCACGAGCTAAGACCTTGGTGCTAAAGAATCACTCTCAGACAATGTACAACTAGGGAAACATTGCCATCTGTAACTCATAGTTACCCAGGATTTTCCATAACAAAGCACTCAGTAAACTACTGTGTAGTCTAAACACTGCAAACAAAAGTGGAACCAACTCAGAGATCTCATGCTTCTGACAGCCTATGGGGTGGAGTGGGGACAGTGACAAAATCCCCTCCATATAGTGAGAACTGTTCATTATAAGAAGGAATTTGTACCAGCTATTGCTGTGGCTCAGGGTGTTTATAAAGCTACTGGAAACCAGATAAAGATGGAAAGCCAACCTGAAGCCTGCAGACTGGGTTCTTGTAGTCCCACTAAACCATCATCAGTTTTTACAGTCTCTACTTTGAAACCTTAATGGGGAAACCTGTAACGAATCGTGAAACTTGTGACAGAACCTTACCTTTTCTGAACCAGACTACAAATGATTCTTTTTCCTCACTCCCCAGTTCAATGCTTTTATGTTTTGCTGCAGGCATGACAGCTTATGGACACAAGCAAAATAAGGTTTGTAGGGAAATATCATCTGTATTGAACTAAGTGAAACAACGGGGGGGACAACATAAGCTTATGGGCACACAAGTCCTTTCTAAATCAGTGATGAAAACACTCATGTATTCCTCATGTATTCTTTAACCACACAGCATTTCTAAAGCATTCAAGGAAGCCCAGCTTGTGTCCCAAGTCTTGCCTTCTCACTCCTGTGAGAAAAAGACCTGTAGACCCTTTCAGTATTCAGTGTAACCCTGCCTCCATTTCCAAGCGTTCTGCACCCTGAGCTTCTTGACTTCTAATTTATCAAGCCTGAGAATAGCTACTCTATGGACCCAGAATCACCAACATAAGGCCCAAGGGGTGGAAGATACCTATGTTAAATTCTATGGGTTTGTGTTCAGAAGCACCAGAAGAAAAGTGACAACTGACCTCTGTGGCACTCTGCATTCTCCTCAGAAGCAATACATGTCTTTACACATCTTGAATTACACAGAACAGAAATGTGTGGCCCAAGGAGAAGAAATTAACTGCCAAATACCTACCTGTGAGTTCCCATTCACAATGAGAAACTCTGTAGTTCCATACCAGTAACTCAGAGACGTCTGGGGAATCACCTGGAGATAAACCAGAGGCTCCCCTCTCACAGTACCTTTCCTACCCTCTGTCTGTTGTCTCATGCCTCTCAGACACAAACACTGCTTTTTATTCTATGAGGTTATGGCAAATATACAGAACTTACCCTAGATACCCAAGGGTACCAGAAAATAGTCAGTACAAAAATAGACAGTTAAGACAGCTTGCATTGACACTTTTTTCATATTCTTAAACTCTGCCCAACTGAGAACAACTCAGAAGGATGTGGAATGTCTTGAATAAGGTCTTAAGTCTTGGCCTCTAGACAGTATGCTTCTACAAGTAATAATTACTACATGAGTCTGTTGTTCATAAACATTACATAGACTCACATTAAAATCTCCATCATGCAATCCAGCTAAGAGGTAAAGGTGCCCCTTAAAGAGAAAAACAATGGACATGTTAAAAAAAAAAAAAAAACTCAGATTAATTTCTTAAATTAGAAATTCTTTTATGGCACTAATAAGTTCATTTATGGTACTAGAATGGTCCTAGAAGTCAGGGGACAAAAATGGGTCAAAAATCAGGTATATGAATTGCTAATCCTAATTACAGCATGTTCAGTGGGTTCCTTAGACAAGGTTGCTGAAAATATTTTGATAAGAAGTAGATTACTTTAGCGTGCATTTTGTTGGTTTAACAATAGCAGACATTTATATTTTGTACCAGTTCCTACTGTCATTGTGAAATAACACTGAAACAAGGTGAAATTGAAATAGCATTTCTGAGGAATGATAAATTACAGATGAAACCTACGGTATCAAACGGAGAGGGGAGCATCCAATATATTTTTCATGATATCTAAAATTGTCAGAGAAAAAAAAAATCTTCACAGCATACATGCATACACCTCTGCATACAGCTATCTTCTAGCCCTCATGATGAATCACACTGATTTTTTTTTAATACTAAATAAACACAGTTTCCGTGTATGTTCCAGCTGGACAGCATGCTCTCCAGTAACACAGAGATGTTGGTCACATAAGCAGGACTAAACGATAAATCAGAAATTAGTGTCCTAAAATAATAGTACATCACTTTAAAGGGTTCAGAGAATTACAGAACGGTTTAGGTTGGAAGGGACCTTAAAGATCACCCAGTTCCACCCCCCTGCAGGGGGGGAGGGCAGGGACACCTCCCACCAGACCAGCTTGCTCAAAGCCCCATCCAGCCTGGTCTTAAACACTTCCAGGGATGGTGCAAATTTATATGGATTTCTTTGCCTTTTTTCCTTTTTTAAGAACATAATGGGCAAATACTAGGTGAACAAATACCAATAATAAACTTTGAGTTGTAAAAGCTGACTGTCAAAGCTCCAAGCAGTAAAAATATCTAAGGGTATCTACCACACTGTGTGTGTTTATACGTTATATATATATATGAAATGTATGGATATATGTATACATATATATTAATGTAAACGGTAAAAACTCTTACAATTTTTCCTATATCAAAATTATGATAGAAAATTCATGTTTCCTTTCCAGATGTGGTATTTTTAGAAGCTTACGTATTCTCTTTTGGCTTCATAGAAACTTACTTCAGAACTAGGGACACGAGGTAGCATCACCCAGCACAGAACAACAAACACGTTCTGTGCTCTGTATGATTTGACAATCTCAGTGATCTGCGCGGACTGGTTACTCTTATTTCTTTTGTAACACTTTTATAATGCTCTTATAACTTTTGGAGAGAAATGACATTGAATTACAGCTCCATGAAGAAGATATCACTGATGACAATGACGGATGAATACTTTTTGTTGCACACTATAACCATACTAAACAAACTGCATTAACTGTTCCAGGGATGCTATTTATTTGCAAATAAAGAAGGAGATCGTTTTTAAATAACAGACAATAAGCTCTTGTTTTCTATTCTCAAAATTATTATGAAAAGCAAAGGAGAAAAAGTGAAGGCCGTTTTGTATTGCAGCTGAACAGAGAGAACTGGTACTACAAATGGAAAGGATTAAGATAAGCACATTAAAAGCAGTATAAAACACCATCCTCTAACCGAGAGAGGTTAGAGGACTGATACTGAAACTATTCCTGTATGTTCCTAACGCATCTTTTTATTGTTATAAAAACAAACAAGGTTGCTGCTGACTCAGGAAGACTGGCTAATATCAGGCCCAGCAGACAAACTTTTCTTCTCTCCCCTAAAGAAGGAAATTTTCAAGGTGCAAGCCACTGTTCTACCACTGTACTCTTGATAATCAGGGACCTGCCTATGAGAAAAACACGCACATTACCTCGTTTTGGTTTTCAATACACACGAAGCACTCTATTATCCAAAACACATCAGAATAGGTAAGGACCATCGCTAACTACATGAAATCACCTGCATCCCACAGAGGAGAATGTCAGGCTCTGCGTAAGGCTGTACCTAGGTCACATTGCAGGAAGGTACTTCTTTTGTCTTCAAGTATGAGAAAAAGTATTTTTAGCTTAAGGAACTCGGCTTGAACTTTTTTTTTCCCCCCTCAATCAGCTCAACTCCATGCAGAGCTATTCATGCTCAAAAATAACAGCTTCATCTTCCAGGCAGCTATTTGCAGATGTACTGTTTTGCTACTCAACCCTAATGACAAAATGTAGGAAGTTTAGTGGAGGCAACAGAGAAGAGGTGGGAGAGATGGCAGAATTTAGCATTTCAGACTAACTCAGTTATGACTGTTCATACCTGCACTCCTGACTACCATAAAGCTGCGTCCTCACTTCGCTTACCAAATCCTCCAGCACCTCCTACTGCAACTGTTCGTATAAATGCTCCCAGGTCAGGCCTGGGCTGCAACAACCACACGTGGAGCTGAAGAAAGGGCAGCCTCCATGCTGAGTGGAGGCAGGTGTGCCTCCACCTGCTCCCAGCGTTTTGTGGGCACCGTTTTCAAACCTGTGCTTGGCAGAAGGACACAGTAAGGATCAATCATGTTGTCACTCAGGACTATGTCACATTCATACGGGCACAAGGTTTCAGTCTGTTTTCAAAATGCACAATGCTGTGCCAGGATATTCAGAAATGTAAGCCTGTTAATTGGGATAAGTGAGGATATTTTTGCTCATTGGCCCAGCATTGACATTAATGGAGCTCTAATTCCCTCTATTATTGTAGGGGATTCAGCTTATCCTTACTGACTCTTCCTTCTGAGGTCTTTCAGAAGGTACTTTGAGACAGGATTAGTTTAGTTTTCCTCACGAGCAGTTTCAAAATATTACTGGAACATGCTTCTGGAAGACTAAAGGATGAGTTATTGGTGATTTCTCAGTCTCTCCCTTCCAAAGACCAGTTCAGGGTGCTGTTTTGCTTTGCAGTATACATGTCAAAGACAGGGCATTATTTTTGCTTTCATGATCCCTAAAAAAAGGCACTAAGCACTCTCTAATCCAGTGCAATATTTACAGTGACCTGAAACTTCTGAGAAGCAGGAGAGGTCTCTTCAGCTTGAGATAAATCCACAGAGCCTGTCTGGGTTCTCAAGATAGCAAAATAATACTGCAGAGATTATATGAAGATGTTGATTCTGCTCTACAGAAAATTGTAATACTTGTTAGTTCTCTACAAAAAAAGCATAATACTTGTTAGTTTTTAGATATTCTTAGTATAATTCAATTCCTAAGAGCATAGTGCTATAAATAAAAAGTCATTTAAATAAAGATATTATGAAATGTAATGTTTTCTCTGAAAGGAAGCAACAACAAGAAGAGCACCTCAGTTTTTTCCAATCATCCGTTTGTTTTACAACCTATAATAACAATATCCTCTTACATTTCATCCCAAGTATTATTACAGCATACATCTACAGCTAGCTCAGGGACACAGCAGGCCTTGGAAATGAGAAGAGCACTCAAAGAAAGAACAGGAACTGAATAACACAGTATCAAAGTGAAATACGTATGTGGACAAAATAGGTGGGGTAAATTACTGAAATTCAAGGTAAAAAGAATTCTACTAAGGCGGTTAGAAATGTCATTGCAGCTGCTGTACTTGTGATATTTAATGATCATAAACAACCCGCCCATTTATTACCCCCCATCCTTAAAGGAAAATACAAAATGAAACAAAACCTCACTGGTGAACATCATTAACGTTATAAATTCACTCTCCTTAAGTTAATGAATATCAAAAACGTTGGACTGAACCTACTCCAAAAGGCATCCTCATCTTTTTTATTTTAAATTCAGATATTGACCGAATCTAATCTAATTGTGACATCTCATAAAACAGTAAAGCAGAACACAGGGAATACTTACACTACAAACATCATTAAAAAGATGATAATATTCATAGTCACTAGCTCACTATTTGTCTGAGCAAACAAAAAAGTTGCTTACAACACCCAAAGAAAGCTTTATCTTCCGTAATTTATTCCCAGGCTTGGATAGAGCAGAAGACCCTGCTAAGACCTATAAATGCTAGGCTTCCACACAGAGCCAGTGTACCTTAGGTCACTTAGATGAAACAACACTAACATACCAAAATGTAGGAGCCTGGGCCATTCTTAGGAGGAACTCACCTGCTCACCATGTTTGCAAACTAATAAACCACAAGAGGCCGATCGCCAGCTTCTCACCACTTCGATGCATCGGACAGGCTGCTCTGTTACCACTGCTTGACACTCATGGTCTTGCTTCCTTATCCCCCAAAAGCTTCCCACAGCAATGCCCAAAGTCAGCCCAAATCTCATTGTTCAAGGGCAGTGGAGGCATAATAAAGACCAGTAGAGGGATGGCATCAGGGATTATAGCACATGGTGGAAGAGACAGGACTCTAGATTTTGGTTTGTTCTTGGCAATCTCTTCCTGGAGCATCCTCATTCTAGAGAAGGCAGAACCTCCCCCCCTTCCCTTCTGACAAAATTACCACCTGTCTCTTCCAACCTGCTATTCCAACACAACATTTCCATGAATGTTTTAGGACTTTACTTAAATATTCACTGACATTTTCTTTGAAACCACTGCTATTCCTTCACCTAATTAATACAGTGCATAATAGACAGGGGAAACTAAACTTCTAGGAGGTTGTGGTTTTTGTTGTTGTTGTTGTTTTTTGAACTGTAAATATACAAATTCAAATTGTGCCACTCTTCTGAAAATTCTTAG
This sequence comes from Anas acuta, assembly GCF_963932015.1. NCBI lineage: Eukaryota > Metazoa > Chordata > Aves > Anseriformes > Anatidae > Anas > Anas acuta. Next base: position 3,603,642 of record NC_088985.1, read on the forward strand.
TAGATCATACCAGACTGGTGAGTTAGATTACATATTGATTTCCAAGAGAATCATTTTACTGTTTTAAGAATCACAGATACCACCATGCAGCTCGTAAAGAAGAAGCTCTTACATTTTTTGTGGTTATTTAACTGTTTCCAGCTATTATCTCATGCCTGGTGTCTCATTTTGAACAGCCAAGGAATTACTTAGGAGAGTCATTCTCTGGAACCAATTACTATTGTGTACATGTTACAAAACGTTACATGGGCACCACAATATTTGTTTTACAAACCTGAATAAAACTACTTTATCAAATCACAATTGTCTTCCGTGTGGTCCTTACCATCCTCAACAGTTCTGTTTTGAATTGTTCTCATTTTGCTTTATACTTGGGGCATGTGTTTGTGCAGCTGTTTACTCCAAAATTTCTCTTGCTATAAGTTGTCTGTGCTTACGTGGGCACATCCCCAAATTCTCACAAGTTGAGCATCCCTCTGGCTTACTTTCCTGCCCGAGTGCACTCTCTTTTTTGTAAATCTTGGTCTGTCAGAGAAGTACTAGCAAACCTTCCCATGCTGCACTAGTTCAGAAAGATATTTGCCACGCTCATGTCTCCTCCCAGCAGGATCTCGCATGCTGTTCCCAGCATGTTTCCTGGGCTGAGCTGGGACAGTCTGGTCTGGTTTCCTGGAACTGGTTACGTTCACAGAGCTAACAACCTTTCTTCCCAATTAAGGATCAGACACACATTTCCCTCCTGGTTCTTGTGCATCTTGAGCTTCCAGGGTTACTGCCAAACACCGTACCATGTCTTCAGGAAACTTCTGGCTCGTGCACACCTCATTTGCTAGATTTATGCTAATACAATCTCATGCAGTCATTGGTTTATAAAAGGAAGCTGATGGGGCTGATGTCTGCTAGCTCAGTTGGGCTGTGCCGGCTGTTTTAGCATCAGCAGCAATCACTGGTAATTCTCAGCCTTACATGATGGCACACTGTTATAAGATTATCTGCTCAGCAAATTTCCCTTGCTCAACAAATGACAAAGTATTATGCTACACAAAATCAACTGGAACCAACACAATGGCTTCTAGTTAAACACTAAGTATAATATAAGGATATATATAACTTATAACGATTTTGCCAATATTTTTTCCTGTTGATGAAATAAAAACATGTATTAGAAAAAAAAAAAAAAAAAAACACAGAATAAACAATCTGCCCTCGAAATCAAGCTGCACACTGAAAATAAGGACCAGCATCCTTGATTTGCATACACTGAAATAACATTTTTCAAGGGCATTCAGGACACAGCACCAATGAAAACCAAAAGAGAGATGATACTGACAGTAAGGAAGCTGATATGCTCATGAGCTACCCCTGAACACTGGCATGCAATTTATAGTGAAATACCACAAAGATCTACATACTTGTTACATGATTCTCTGAATAATCAGCATGTAATTTTCTATTAGAAAAGTGCACACTTAGAAGAGACAAGAACTGTTATTTTTGTAATGCTGCATTCATCAGCTGCTTCCAGATGGGACATGCTTCCAGAAGCACACGTTGCAGGAATGACTCATTTATCAACCTGTACTCAAACCTGCTGGCCCAAGGCTATCGATGAACATTTAATTAATCAACTATATAAAATCATTCATTAGTGGATCTCATCTCATTGGGCAGGTTTCTTGGGACAGCCTGTTGATGCTCTCTGTCTCTGAGCCATCAGCTACGTCTGAAATCAAAGCCACGGACAAGTTTACCAGCTCAAATCTGTGTGGTCATCCATCCCAGGATCTGAAACCAAATTAGGACCAAAATAATATCGTAACACAGCGTAGCCAGAGGTCAGTGCTGGAACTCCCTCACAACCAGGCCAACAATATGCAGGAATTACCATTCACCAGAGCCTGAGGTCCAAGTGTATCAACGTGGTGACCCACCACCACCCACCATGGTGGGCAGGCAAACCCACACTTGTCAACAGGCATCCAGTCTTCTTTTTTTTTTTTCTTTCCTTAAACTACTTAACGTGCTTTCATGGATTGGCACATTTTTTGATCCTTTGACAGTCCCAAAGTGGAGCAGTATCATTCTGCCTTCCTGCCAATGTTGAGACAAGTTGACAACTTACATTCCAAACGCCTAGCTAAGTTTAACTGCATCTTCTATGTTCTCTCCGTCATCCACTGTACTTCACACGCCTTTTTCACACCAAAAATTCACTTACCATTAACACTAATGAAATACATTCTTGGTTTCAATGTCTTTGGTAGACAGGCAGTCTTAGCATGATTTGCTAAAATATGCTCTCTGAATTTTCATGCAACAGACCCCAAAAATGAAAATTTCTCTCTCCATGTCAGTGGGGACCAGCACTATTATTCTGTCAACAGACTGCTGGCCTTTCTGCTTGCGTGTGTCACACCGGTCATACAACCCAAAATCTCAGTCCTGTAACTTCACAGTCTAAGCCCACTCAGTCAATGCAGTTGACACGTCTTTTATTTGCTGTGTGGTTTCAGCAGAGATGTACTATTCAGAGGTATACACACAATTTCCACAAGTAAGATAAAATATTCTAGCAATTTTATTGCAGTTATATCTGTTTCTTTACATATGTCAGTAATTTGAGCAGCATATTTTGATTTATTACCCATGGGCTTTTGCCTCTTTGGTGGACAGCAAAGGTTCTGAAGGACAAAGGGAAGCCTAAGACCTCCACCACTCTCCTAGTCACATAAGCAAGACAGTTGAATATTACACATGAACAACCACATGCCAAGAATAAATATCAGCTTTGGAACAATCATTTAACTGAGAGAAGAAAACAAAACAAGAGAAACAAACAGAAGAAAACCAAACAAGAGAAACAAACATAATCAGAAATGTATGCAGAAATAAGCAAATAAGTAGTGCCCAGCCATATGAGCACCAGATCACCATTTCTGAAACTGGACATAAAATAGCAGTAGGCAAAAGTCAGGAAAAGCACGTTTAGAAGTCATGACCAGAAACCTAAGTAACCTGAACCTTGATTTGTGCACGATGCTGCATATTCAGCGTGACATTTCAAGCACTGAAAGGGACACAGTTCTTTTTAGAGTGGGTGGCTACTGTAAATTCAAATTACTGTTTGATCCAGAATTTACGACAATGAGTAGCTGAGTCATTTTTTCTGCCTTAGCCTCATGTCTTTTAACTTATTGTATGGGTTCCTGTCCTTTGAGTCTTGATGGTGTAGCTTCCCTGCATGATGGAGTAGGGATCACAGAATAGAATTTGGTTTTATTCCTTTCAAACACAAAGTATTCCAAAACACTTTAGAAAATAACAAATTAGATACCAGTACTGCAGTGACCATAGGTAAGTATGAAAGTGATTACATGCCCAGTCGCAGCTCTCAGACACTTTAATGGCATAAACAAATAGAACAAAATGTTATTTTGTATTTGTGGCATTTGGGCTAGATGACATCTAATCTGCATGTTGTATTTTTGACAAATCTTTCTCAATTGGCTTGCCTATAATGTTATTTCAGCTATTTTTCTCTCCTTATTTGCATCATCCAGTCATGGATATGAATTTATCCTCATTTGAGTGTTAGTCATCTCGGATATCCCTCATTACTGTTCCCCAAGATACAAATCATCTTTATTATTCCTCCAGTTTTCATCAGATGCCATGCGTTACTAGATCTGCCTCTGGTGTTGTCCTCGGTGCTTCACAGTAGGTGGTTCTCCATTTGCTCTCTAAATGACTTTGCCTTGTGGAAGTACTTTACAAATCTAGTATCCATACTACCTGCTCCCTTAGATTTGATCAGTGCATCCTGATGAGGTTCAAAAGATGCACCTATTTACCTCAAGCCCACTGGTCAGGGTATTCTCTGGATTCAGGATATTCATGATATTCTTCTTATTCAAGATTTCTTAATACTGTACAAGACCCTCCCCTTCAGATCATCTCTTCTCTCTCTTTTTTACTGAGTTTCTACTTTCTCCTGTAGCTTTTTTCTGCATTTCTGCATTTCAGAATTAAATGATATGTCCAAATTTTCCCTGCAAGCCTACCCCATTCCTACTTAATAAAAGCCCATTGCCTTTTCCCCTTTTAGTTATCCTACCTCATGCGCAAGATGAAAAGCAATCCCCAAAAAACTGCCACAAGCTCAGAACTGTGCTGGGCAGAACGCTAAGCCAGTCCTTGCCCGGCACTGCCCAAATAGGATGCCTTCCATCCGGGATGCTCTCAGGCCAGAGTGCAAAACCAGGGCGTCGTCCAGTCCCATGCCTCGGCCCCATGCCACCGTTGGCTTGATTGTTGCGCGTGGGTCTGGCACTGCCCTCTGGTTTATGGCCATTGCTGGGTCCCGCACTGTGCTCCGGGCTATGGGCACGCCTCTGCTCCCTGCAGCTGTCTGCCTGATGCTCCCGCCTTCGCTCCACGTCACCGTTGCTCCAAGGGTAAGGCCCAGGCCCCCTGTCGCTGGCTGTGTGAGGGGCCGGCCTGTTCCCCGCATTGTTGCGGTGCCAATGGTACTGCCTGTGTGTGTCCGTGGGCTGGGCGCCAGAGGTCCCTCGGGCACTGGTGTCTCTGTGCCGTTGGCGCTCTCCCTCTGCCCACAACACATCTCCTTCTGCTCAGGTGCATTCCTTCTTGGTGCTTCACCGCTCTGCATGGCTGTCCTTGCACACAAGGCCTGCTGCTCTTCTTGTCTCCTCCTGGGCCAGCTGCAGGGGGCCTGTTTTATAGGGCCCGCAGCAAAGTGGTGGCCACGGTGGCCTCAGCAAGCCTCTGCGATGGAGTGGCCCACGCGTGGCCAAAGGCGGCTGTGCTGGGAGCAGCCTGGAAGATGCCCTCCCGTGGACAAGGAGGAGGGTTGGGGGGCTGAGGGCCCCTTTTCTGGGGCTGTCTCCCTGGGGCCATTTGGCTTGCCAGAGAGAAAGGCTGCCCCTTGGCCACAGGGACTGCCCTGCACCTCCCAGCCTGTGCCCTGGGTTTATTTCTAACACTGCTTTTTAGGCAATTTCATTCCATTCTTTACGGAGAAGAACAGAAGCAAGGTACATCTCCAGCCCTAATTCCCACGTGCACTTTGTGCTCCGAGTGAAGAATTTCTTCCTCACGTCACATCTCATCTCAATCTCCCCTCCATTTGCTCAAAGCCGTTGTTCCTGGTTCCATGGCTACACTCCCCGACAGAGTCCCTCTCCAGCTTTCTTCTAGGCCCCTTTTATGGGTAAGGTTGGGTGGCCAAACAGCAGGACCGAGCAAACTGCAGCCTCCTCTACCTGGTTCCACACGTTCCACATGACGTTTTCCAGCTCAGGCTCTAGCCTCTCATCAGTGTAACACAGAATCATGAAGGTTGGAAAAAACCTTCAAGATCATGCTGGGGGTGTAGCAGGAGCTGGGAGGGGACAGAAGCAGGACAGCTGACCCCAGCTGGCCAAAGGGGCATCCCGTACCGTGCTGGACAATTAATGTGGGGTGGCTGGCTGGAGACGGGAGGGGTACCACCAGCTCAGAGATAGGCTGGGCATCTACTTCTTTCTTCATTTTCTACACGACAACCACAGGCTCACCAATTCTGTTCTGGCAGTTCTTCACTCTTCTGAATGGGTTCTGCTGTGCCATGCTCACACGCCACTTTGACAGCTCTGCACGTGGTGTTTTCCAAGCTGCACCATAACCCAGGGCATGGCACTGCAGCCACCAGCCGGCTGCGGGAACAGCAAGAGCAGCGGTTCGCTAGCAGCTAACGTAACTACTCCTGGGCCAGAACTAGGCAGCTGCTGGGTAGTTATCAGGAGTTAAGGCACAATTTCTGTAATAGCAACAGCTACCATAACCAGACTTCCTTAGTACTCTGGCTAAGGGCTAAACAGCTGTTGGACAAAGGAAAAGACTTCCATTTCTAGTTTAGTTATATGGGGGTTATGGCCTATCCATCTAAGAAAATAATTTAACAAAGCTAGTCCTTTTTGGGCAGAGATCTGCACACATAATAGAAGAGCTACTAAGAGGCCAGATGAAGTACATTTTCACCACACTTCCACAAAGAAAAGCTTAACTTCATTATTCAAGGGTAAAGTAAAAAAGTCTCACATTTGCAGCATTAGAATGCATTAGCGAGGTCTTTTGTGTTTCCTGGTTTTATTAAGTTTTATTACCAGATCGTGACAAAGCTGGAAAACCAGTAATTTCAGTGATCTACAATAGGTAATGAAACAAGAAGAAAATCATGTTAAAACAACTAAAAAGGAGAGTCATTCTTAACTGCAGAGCGTGGGAAGCTGCAAGCGAAACTCCCGTTAACAGTAAATACAGCGGATTAAAAATATCCCTGCATATTTGTTAACACAGACTCACCGAGATTTCCCTGCGTTAAGGAGAACCATCAGAGTTCAAGTCATTTTCTCCTCCTTAGCATCGTGGGCTTACCTGCTGTTGATCGCTCTCAGGATTTGAATGCCATTCACAAAAAGCTTATTTTAAATTTCAGATGTGTCATGTATCTAAGCCTGTGTACACTGTGAATCACAACTGAGAGTACACAGATAGATAGAAGGGTATTTAGGAATGCGTCCTGTGCCAAGTCATAAAGCAGACTGTTTCCCAAAGCTGACTGGTGAGCAATTTTAGAAGCTGAACAGAAGTTCCTCAATTAAAGAAATTTTGAGGTGCACAGAACATTTACCGTTTTAAACTACATTACATTTGGCTAAAAGACAAATTGAAACATTAATGTTGATTCTTCAAAGAATATTAATTAGGTGCTTCAGGCCTCTTGAAAAGTTAGAGGGTGTCTCTTTCAAATCTTTAACTCTGCTGACTCTAAGGCAATGTTTGCAGCTTACTAAATTCCACTGAAATGGTGAGTCCTGCTCCTGAGAAGGAACAATTATTGTAATTATTACCATTTGCTTGTTCCTGTGCTACCCACAGTGTCACGTGTATCCTTTTCATTTCCAGCACCATAGCTACAGGCCAAAATCTAGGACGAACATTCTTACAAGTCTGAATGACATGGGAGTCCCTCCAGTACGTAACAGTGCAAACATTAACAAGGAAGAGAGCCTGATGGTCATAAAGAGGAAATAAAATCACCAGATCTATAGGGGAGAAACAAGATGAAAGGCATACTTGCTGGTGTAATGGACCGACACAGAGTCTGTCTTGCAATGATTTGGAGGTTCCTTAAGTAGAGACAAATGTAACCTTGCATTTATCATAGCAATTCAGATGGAAAGTCCAGAGCCTGGCATTTTGGGGGTGTACTGCATCCAGATTTTCATTAACAGATGGGAACAGTGAGAGAGAGACTGTCCCCAGGATGGCAGGCTTCACTACTGGGGGTCTGGTCACAGTCAAGCAGAGTCTCAGCAACTTGACCTCACAAATATATTTCTTCACTTGAAGACAACGTATCCCGTTTATTCTCCCTGCTTTGAGAAGTCCTTAGCTCTGGCACCACATGAAAGAAGAGTGTTGGACATGTAAAAGCCTCATCCCTACAATTTTCCCAGTACTTTCATACTCTTTAGTCAACTTTTGAAAACATTTTTTAGCAGCAGGCTGAAATGATGATTCTTCCAGCCTGCCTCTGCTTTTCCTTGCTTTAATGTACAGCCATGCTTAGTGCATATATTCAACCTCACTTTTCGTGAAGTATGAAAATCACCTCTGCGAGAGGCCAGCACATCTACACAAATTAAATTCCAGTTGTAAGTGAGACTCTGCTGAACCTTTGGCGCCATGCTCGCCTTCCAAAGAGCAGTGACTTTCATACAAAATGAATTTCTCAATAAACCATGAGCAGCAGACAATCAGTTCAGATCTGACTCATGACAAGTATTTTTACTGACAACAGAGGATGACAAAAAAGTCCCTAAGCATCCTAACAAGCCATCTGCCACTGTACACTGTTTCAGACAATTAGTTATCATGTAACATTTACTCTCCTTTTCAGCATTTCATTTGTACAGAAATATTCTGACACTTCTCCTTCCATTTCATTCATGGGCAACCAAGGTTAATATTTTTTGAAGACAAAACCTAAGTTTACTGTTTAATTTTCTACATATTCACTGACACATGTCTTTTAGTGTAATACCAAGGGTTTACGCGATACTTAGCCATAAATCCCTGATTAGCTGCAACACTCCTGAGATTTCTCAACGACTAATGTGAGCACAAGTTTATTTGTTTTGTTTTCAAAATACTTTTTGAAAATTCAAACAATGGATTTAATTAAAATGCAGATTCTTTTCCAAAATTCCCCATTGTCCTTATTGCCAACCGACCCTATGCATATCAATTCTCGAAAAGTCAACTTTTCCCCCAAGAAAACTTTAGGGAAAATACTCGGTGACTGAATTAGTCGCACACACAGCAAGCACATTTCTGGAAATTACTATTTTTTTTAATTATATACTGTACAGGCCTAAATTCTCCCATTCTGAGTTTGTTAGCATTGCCTCTGGCCATGCACAAAAACCAAAAATGTAGACCTAGAAGTTAATGTGGCCTGTGAAAACACGGCCCAAGCTCACCCATGTTACTTTGCTTATGAACAGGATGACCACGTATGGTCTCCCACTCGCATCGTTCCCACTTCTTAGTTTAGTAGAATAATTCATTTATTTTTATTATAATATTGAGCAGTTTTTGAGTGAAGTTGTTCCTAGGAATCCAAGAATGACCGGGCATTCTTTGTGCTTCATAAAATGCTTTAATAAATGTGAAGATGCTTCACACTAGCAACTCCACAATTCTCACATTGCTACAGATAGGCAGCTTAAAACAACAGAAGGCTTGTACCACGAGCAAACTGCAGCTTGGGTGATGTAAAAGATGATATGAAAATGACCTCAGCTTTCAGGTGAAACATATAGCATTAGTTACCCCTAAGTAGTTTTCCTTGAGAAAACTGGTACATAAAACCACAAGCCCATGCAAGCAGAAGACGACAGCTCACAGGAGGGCCCTGCGCCTCGGGAGGTGCGTTACACACGGCGCAGTCGGTCAGAAGCGGGGGGCCTCCTCTTGTTTGCTGATGGTGTGGCCTCACCCTGAGCATGCGAGCAGTTCAGGAGACATTTGCATGGTGCCCTCATTAATACTTGCTGCCAGCTGATCAGCTCTGCTCCATCCTGCCTCCCCAAACATAGGCCTGGCTTCCCCGGCCTGCACCTCCAAATCCACAACATGAGTAAAACTGTCTGTGATGCTGCTCCGCAGCGCTTAAAACCACAAGAAAATTGAACCGACTCTTTTATGTTATGACACGAAGACACTCGCTGCTTTGATTTTCAAAGGCTTCTCTTCTTTCACTTCATTTCTAATCTTGTAACGTGGAACTTTCATGTGTTTTGGTCATGAGTTTCTTTTGAGGGTATTCGTTACAGCTCCCTTTCATCAACAGTGCTGAACAGTTGTTAGCCCACCCTGAAAAATTTATGTTATTTGCAATGTCTGTGGATCAGCCTTTTTTGTTTTTAACATAGACACAGACACAACAGCAGTCTCACCTGTATTTATTTATTTATTTATTTTTAAATCTCTTCTGAAGTGATTTTGGTGCATCAAAATGATGATATTCTCTGGAGGAAACTAACTCAAGTCCTCATGAATGGCATCTTCTTGCTCCAGGAAAAATTACACATACATCCCCTATTTCAGTAAATAAAGATGAGGTGCACAAGCACAAATCTATCCCCGAAAAGTGCCACCATTTATCTGGACTTTGAAAGATGTTCTCAGCCCGGTCCTAACTCCTTCAGCTGAGAGCTGGGAATGCAAAGGAATGATGGATGAAAGGTGGTGAGACTCCAGAGGTCCAGAACCCAGGGGATTACTGCAGTAATTCACAGCTACGACAGCTTTGCATCCAGGTCTTTCCAACCTGAACAGCCTTTTCTGAGAGATGATCTGGAACATACGCCAGAGGAAGCTCTATATTTCTTGCAGGATGTCGTTGGAGAAAAAGACAACTTCGGGAAATTATGTGCAGGAATTTAGACAGATTTCGGCTCCTGTGCACCTTTGGCTGCCTTAACCTGTCATCAAGCCTTTCTGAGCAGCAAACAAGTGACTTTCTCTTTCCTATACCAGGCAAATTAAGATATCAAATGATTCCTCTTATAGCAGCAGAATGAAGTACGAGGCTTCAGAATACTCTCTGTTTCATTTTTAGAAGGACAGACAGACCTTGCAACCCCAAACATTTGTGTCCCTCTCAATGGCCTGTGCTAGCTCTTGCCCCACAGATCAAAATCACAGCATGTTCTTAATCAGGAATCTGAACGCGACCTTCCCTTTCTTTTTAAGTCAGTACTATAACAACTGTCACCTTTGAGCCAGCTGCTTTGCTAGGGAGGGATTGTAACAGAGACAAAATGAAACCAACAGGAGAAACAGACAGGAGAGCCTTCTCATCACTTTTACCACATTACAGTGATAACTTTGTTTTTTTCTCTATTCTAAACTATTCTCAGAGAGTCCCAGTCACCACTACAGAAAATGTACTTAGTACGTATTATTACAGTTTCAGATACGTGCAACTCTAAATGACAACGGGGGGCAGCAGTGCTCCTGCACCCCATGCTGTGCTACCAGGGCAGCGCCACCCAGCACCGCTCAGCATCTCTGTGATTTCTGGGACTCTGATCTCTCTCCTGCAGCCCCCGTCCCCTGCCTGCTCCAGCACTGCCTCCACCCTGACCCGGAGGCAGATCATAGCCATGGTCTCCACTCTGTCACCTCCAACAAATCTCCAAGCCCTAAGGAGGGCACCTGGAGCAGGGCTAGCAGTCCCAGAAGCTGAGACAAGAGGGCAGGAAGCAGGGGGTCTGCAGCAAGGTGGTATCACCCTCACGCAGCCCTGCTGTTTCCCAACAAGTCATGGAAACCTAAGCGGTGGAAGGGAAGCTGGTGAGCTGGCTTAGTTCCATCAGTAAAGCAGTATTTTATCTTTCTTAGTCCGAAAGATGAAAAAGGAACAAGGAAATTGTACCGTGACATAAACACAGCTGAAATCATAAATATTTAGAGCCACAAGAAATTACTGTCTCACAGTATTTGTGGGGGAAAAAAGAAAGGACCATGGGACTATGAGTTGTGGTGATTGTTTCTTCAGGGTACAGAAACAAATTCAGCAAGTTCTTCTCACTTGCTAGGAAGATCTGACAAACCAAACTCAGCTTGTGTTAGCTCTCAAACAGGAAAAGACAGAAATCAAATCAGAAACTTACATATTTTACAACCTTCCAACCACCTATGTACAGTAATTTTATGTATTATTTTTTTTTATTTCATGAGAAGTCAAACTCAAGTTAAAGTCCTTTAGAAAGGCACCCAGCCCTGATTTAGGTGTTTCTAGTACTAGAAAATTTGTAGCACCCCAATGTAACTGCAAGTTAATTAGACAGTTTCAGCTTGTACCCTTTTTTTTTTTTTTTAATTGGATAGCTTAAATTTCAAGTTATCTTGCTACTCCTTTGTCCAGCTCAGTGAGAAACCCTAGGCTGTTTACTATATTCTCCTTTTTTGCTGTAATCATCTGAAAGAGTAAAAAAGCAGAAGACCAATACCAACTTTAAGCATATTACCACAAGCTGTGTATTGTAAGTAAAGCTGATCTGCAGCCCTGTTGAACTTTCCTACCTTTTTTAAAATATCAGAGCATTTTCTTCATAGAAAATTCAGCAAAAATGAATTAAATGAAGACACGAACATGAAGGATACTGCATCTTAATGTAAACCCTTAAATGATGAAGTAAAGGGGCTGTCACTCACTTTATGTTAATCTTAAAGCATCTTTACTACACATCTTAATTCATACCAACTGTCACAGCTGCTTCCCATGGAAACCAACTCCATTACAGATTGCACAGGGCCACCAATGTCAACCATATCCACAAAACATAACTTTACAAAGTTCCGTTTGGGTCTAGTTTGAATGCAGCAGCATTTACACCACCATGGAAGTCCACGGCAAAAAGAGACACTGGGTTTGAAGCAGAGGAAGACAAGTCGTATTTGCTAAGTGGTCCAAAGGCACAGCTTCATCAGTACCCTCAGCATGCAGACACACTCAATCATCACAGAACAGAGAGGAAGAACAGCAGCAGCACTTCAATCTACTGCCTCTCACTGCCAATGCGATAAATCAAGGATGTTATAGCAAGATGGGGACACGTAGAAAAAGAGACTGCATTATCTGAGGAGAAGTTTCAAAACAAGTTTTAGATGAACTGGACATGATGTACACATAGCAGTAAAGCAAGAAAATAAAAAAGGTATCTCCCTCTTCTCCATATTAATTCATAGCACTTTGTTTTGCCCATTCTGTTTGTTAGGTTAGCAAGCAGAAACATTAACTACAGGCTCCACAACACCAAACAACAACGGAGCTGTTCATTAACACAGAACTTATGGCACTTGGCCTTCATGTCCTGTTTGAGCTTTGGAACTGTGAAAGTTTCAGTTGGAGAGAAAATGCTTTACATTTTCCAAGTGGGAGGTAGAAGCAGTAAGGAAGGTAAGTCAACATAAAGAAACCAGGGACCAGCTAGGAAGTAACTACATCCTCAATTGACAAATTGGTTTTCCCTTCATAGGGCATACAGCAACTAGGGAGGTGCCCCCCTCACTGGGCTGTGGGACAGGGGACAAGACTTCTGGAAATTACAGTTCCATGTAAGCTGTTTTTTCTAAGCAAACGTTTTTAAAAGGAGTTGAATGCAGATTTTTTGCAACACGACCGAAATACTTTGTAACTTAAAAAATAAACAATTGGAAGAAGGATAGTGAGTTACAAAATAAAAGGTTGAGCTGCTATTTTTTGTTATAACTGACAAAAAGTAATTCTGCTGTGTTTATGTATAAGTTTTCAGCACAGCTGTACATATTGGACTGCCATACCCTATAGCTCACTTAATACTCACTGACCTTCTTAAAAAGCCTTCAGGACTTCATTGCAACCTCTTGATGTTGCAATCAAATTTAGCAGCTTATTTGTAACACTGAATACCTACGTTAGTTATAACATTTCAGTTTTTGAGTCAACAACTCAAATATTTTTTTAGTATTATTTAATCTGGAAAACTCTTTAAGCCGAATGCTACTTGCATCATTTAAATCTTCCCCACATCCCCAAAATTTAAAACAAATATTTAAAAAAAAACACCCCCCTTACACACACTGCATGTCCTTACAGCTTCGGTTGTTACTGTTTCTCAGGATGGTGTGTTCTTCATTTCTACACAAGAGTTTACAAAGGACAAATTTACAGCTAACATAAAAGTGAATCAATTGGCAGATTATCTGACAGCAGAAAGTAAGACCTTTCTTTGTATCCAACTGCACCAGCAGACATGGTATAAGGCAACTTTGATCTTATTTTCCATTCCTTGTATCTTGGGTAGTTTGTAAATCGTATCAACTTCTAAGGCCTCTTTAATGAAAGAAGGAACTCTGTGCACAACAAAGGAAAGCCAGCACGACACAGCTGAGGCCTCAATGAAAAAGAGGAAACCCTGTCACAGCACACCAGCTGCTTCCCCACTTCAAATATTTTCAGTCAGAAGGCTCGAGTTTTATGGTCAAGAATTCAGGTGTTTTATCTCTGGGCTATCTAGATAAACGTTCTTTGAAAGGAAGGTTGTAAACACAACTGTGCACAACAGCGTGCTGCTGGGGGGCTGACTTCCACCAACAAATTGCAGGTTTTTGCTGTGCCTGCCCTTTACAAGGTTTGAAACTCTTCTGTGGAGCGGTTCCCAAGTCACCAACCTGCCTGACTCGCATTGCATCTACGATGCCACCAATTTCTCTGCCCCACAGGTTCAGTTCAGTAGGATTTTACCAAGATGCAGTAACTACACTTATGCATACTGAAAAACATACATGAAAATCCAGTCTTTAGAGAACAGAAATGATCAATCACTCCATTGTATTAGTGCTTTACAGAGAGGATCGTTTTACCAGGGTTTGATGGTTGTTTTCTTTTTGGTGGTGGTGGTGGTTTGTGTTTGTTTTATGTTTTGTGTGTTAAACTCTTGAACAACAACAATTTCCCAGAAAAAGCATTACAAAGTCAGTTACAGAAACTTTGATGACCAAATCACAAATAACTTATACAAACCCATGTTCATAAAGCAGTAACAATGTGTTGCTGTTTTATTCTGATTCCAGTCACTGAACCAGAATGAGTTAAAGTTTAGAAGTTCATAAAAAAGTGTTTTGCACAGTTGCTGCACCTCTGCAGTACAGATCATAGAAAGATGGATAGAGAAACGAAATTCAGTGACCCTCACTGAAGTCTGTGGCCCTGAGGCTACTCTGAAAATATGGAAGGAAGGAGGGCTGAGGGAGTCCATCTTTCCTGGCTGTAACTACAGAACGAAGGAAGAGGGGGAAAACAAACAAACACACAACAAAAACCAACACCCTAATCTTCAGTCTTCAGGGAAGAGTTTTTCCTGGTACAGAATATTAATTTAACAAAAAGAAAATCAGCACAAGGCCTGTTTTTGCTTCCCTTGTATTTTAGCAGAGCTGCTTGAAGGGAAGATACTTTTGCTCCCTGATGCATTAATGCCTATGTACTATACATAAGAAGGCCTCCTTGCATTATCAATCTCCGTACTAAATATCTGATATTCAAACCCACAGGGCTCACAATTCAGCATTTTAAATTACAGCTCTGCCTCACTGATGCACAACAAGCTCTTACACTTAGCTTTTGATGTCTTTCACCGTTGTTGAAGGCTGTGGGTGAGATCTCCCCGCCTAAAAAAAAAAAAAAAAATCTCCTCCTCCATACCTCTAACAACCTCTCAGAGAAAATCTGCTTTTATATTCTTGCTGTGTGACAGTTATGTTTATGCCGCTCTAGTCTTCTGAGTATCGCTCATTCCTTTTTGAAACCATTTTTATTGTTTTCCCTGGAAAACCAATTTAATTTTGGACAAGGTGAGAGGGCAAGGAGGGAACAGCTCACTGTTGCTACCAAAAGTTTACCAGATTTGACAATATCCACAAGCAGAAAAAGAATTCTCTCTCATTTGGCAAAAGGAATCATTTTCGTAGGAAAGCTTTATTTCCCTTCCTTTTCTGTATTACTGAGATGCACTATAACAATAAAAGCACCATAAAAATAAAGGATCAGGTAGACCCACATGTATTCCAGAGAGCAATTTAGCAACAATGGTATTGAACTCCAGCATGTAAACTCTTCTACACACCAGGCTGAATCAAAGCTGAAGTGGAAAACAGTCAAGGAAGAGCTTAGGCTGAAGCAAGACAGGATCTTGCAGAACTAATTCATGGGATGAAGTTCACGAATATGAGTAGTGGCTTCCAAGTCTGCAACTGAAACCATGTTCTCGGACCAGAGGGAACCGATTCCTCCCAATGACTTTTTACATTCACATCAATGCTGTCAAAATTTTGGCCTTTAAGCTGAAGGTCCTCTGTAATATAAGCTTGCTCAACACATGTGAGTGAAGAGTTTCATTTAGCTTAACACCACAGCTTTTAGATTATTTTTTCCCCCTTCTCATCCATTCTCCTTATTAATCATCTTCTCATCTCCCCTTTTCAAAAAAAAAAAAAAAAAAGGGGGGGGGGGGGGGGGGGGGGGCAAAGGGGACAGCTTTGAAATTATGCTACCACACAAACATTTCATTAAAAACCCGGACCTTTCGGACAGGCACTAGTGAAAACAAAGATGGAGAAACAATCTTACTAGGGACGGCTTTCTGTCTTTATTTTAGGTCACCTAATGCTGTAAACAGTCTGGGCAGATTTTGAAATGACTTGAATGAAAGGCTCAGGCAACATTTCACTTGTGATCATCACAGCTCAACTCTGAACACTCAAATGAGACCAAACTGGAAAGCTGGCCATCTGTAGCTTCCTGGCTTTATCAATTCTAACTTCTGTTAAAGCTAAAACTCATTTCCTGCTTTGCCTCTTAATTTCTCTCTCTGCTTTTATGTATTATTTATCCCTCTAAATATATTATTTATCTTTGTAGTTCTATTATTCACCCCGCAAAGCACCTAGTTAGATTTTTTTTTACATGAAAGATGCTACACGAAGTGCTACCATAATGCATTCATCCTGCAGAGAATTTTAAACATGCACAGATGAGTTAGAGTAATCGTACTGCATACCAATATGGAAGGGATGGTTGGGTGCTGCAGGGTGTTCACATGGCTTTGCTACTACGACAAACACCAAAATATGAACAGAAAATAGAAAAATAGTTAGGACACAATGAATGATAGGGAAAAAAAAAAAAAAAAAAGAAAAGAAACAAGGAACAAGAAGAGTTTACAAACAAGTTACCATCTTTGACAGAGCAGAAATATGCCACTACAGCAACTAAGGAAGGCTAAGGAACAAACCAAGAGATTTAAGCAGTGGAGATGGAAATAAAAGTTAATCTTGATCTTCAGTCTTTTCTCAAAAAAAAAAAAAATTTACAGGGTGGAGGGTGTCTGGAACTACATCCAGAATAGTTCCTCCTTCTGATGCTTATTCTTCTCCCTGTATTAATTCTCCACTCCCAAAGAAGTGATTTAATTACAATATAATGACACAACGCGTAGCTGGACAGCAGTGTTTGCTCACTGCAATTCTAACAGAGACACGTGGAATGCCATGGAACAGATGATTGATGGCTGTTCATAATACATCTCTTTCTCTCCTCTTTGTGGAGTTACATTAAACTGAAAGAGCTGACAAACATTTACTCCAAAACTAAACATCAAAAGCACTTGCTTTGCTATTTTATAGCTTTGCATGTTGTCAGCAGTTTGACTGGCAGCTTCTTTGCATTTTAATGCTGTAATTGTATAAACAACACATATAGATTGATTTTATACACAGCATCCATCTTCCCTCGTTAGAGGCTACAGCTGTTCCTGCGTTCTGGCATCAATCCCCAACTTGCAAAAATAAAATATTTAATACATTTATTCCTCTGTTTATATCATATCAATTATGGACAAAATGCCTCAGTAAATCCCATTTTTGCCAATATGCAGTACCGACAAGCAAACACTAGACTTCTATCCCAAAGTCCTTATTAAGATGCCAACACCCAGCAAACGTAGAGAATTCTTTAAGTTTTCTTAAGGACTTATTAGAAACAGGAAAAAGAATCATCCTCTCTCCTCCCCTCTGCTTAACAAAGATGCCTTCCAGGGCTGCTTCGAGACACCCTTTTAACATAGCACACATGACAGGCATCTTAAGACGGATGGAGTGGAAGAGGTAAGTCCCCTCCAGGCACATGAAAGGCAGAACAGCATCCTCTGTCCTAGCATGGTGCTAGGTGTGTGATACTTTCCAAACTAGTGGTTGAAAAGTGTCTTGCAGGGAAATCCCACGTTTTATGGTAGATCTGTGATGCTGAATTAGCCTGTGTTTTTTCAAAATCCATGTACAACATATGTCATAGGGCTATGGCTATAAGGGTCCAACAAGTCAGGCATGGAAGGTCCAACATGATGGCATGGTCACCGCAGGGCTTCTGCTGATTCAAGGGCTTATTTGCAGGACCAGGAAAACTGTAGACAACCCAGACACTGAAAAGAGATAGCAAGGTGCTTATAGAGCTGGCATTTCAGCCAACAGTATCGCACAAAGCCTTTAATTCCAAAATGTACAAGTATCCCTTTTTCTGGTTGCTGTAATTACTACAAACGGAGACATAATACTAGAAATTAAACACAATATAACTTCCTTGTTTCAATACTAGTATACTTTCAGAAACAGAAGGGATACAGAAATAAGACTTATGCACAACAGCTCATTACATCAGGTTCACAGTAAAAGCACCGTAAGTCAAGATATGCAATAACCTGCTGTCAGCTTTGAAAATTCAAAGTGAAAAAGGAGATGAAGGAAGAGTGCTGTGCTCAACTTGGAAAGACAAGATAATGGAACAATAAAAGAAGAAATCAATGTGTCATAACTTTGACCTCAGAGCTGCCCAGACACCTACAAGCATAAAAGGGAGACACAAGAGTAATGAGAATGTGATAAGAGGGGAGAAATACTGCCCACAGTTCTTAAAAATGTATTTTTATATATGTATTTTTTTTTTTAATAAAGTGCAGTGAATTTACAAACATAAAGTCATCATCACTCTAGAAAAGCAATGTGTATCATTACTTAGAAGACTAGATTAGAATATGTACATACTTTGGTACAACCTGATGAGGAAGAAATAACTGCTCCTGAGCTGGCACAACACAGACACCCTCTATTCTCCCCTTCCCCACCCGTGGTCTAAGTAGGAGCAAAAAAGAAGCTATTTGAAAAAGTGTTTCAGGGGCTGTCACTGACTGTGCAGTGTGTGCCAGTCAATGCAATAAAATTGGATGATCCTAAAAAAGTTGGGGGTGAAAGGTCCCATGAAAGAACTGCAGTGAGCAGGAGTCCAAAGGAGGAGAAGACGACCACGGACCACATATGGTGAAGAGCGATGTTTTATTACGGTGTTTTCATACCCTGCAAAACTCCAAAAGCTCTAAAACTTTGCCCAAGGCCCTTACAAGGGGTTGGCTGATAATCACAGCCCCCGAAGACCCCCGCATCCCTCTCGCCTAGCTGCAGGCAGCCTCAAGGCACGAGCTGGACTGCCTGCGAGGCTGCCTCCGTCCTGCTGCCAGGGGAAGCACCTTCAGCGGCCTGCCTCCTCCTCAGGTGCCTGCATCAGGCTGTCTTCAGGGAGGTTAGTTAAAAGCCTAGCTCAAGAGAAAAACACGCTGGGTTGTGTTTTTAAAGGCCTGAAAGTAAGCACAGAGGTAAGCACAGAGGATTTGGACACAGATGGCTCAGGTGGAGAGAAGAGTACAGCACTTTTTTCCCCAACACAAGGCATTTCTATTTATAAGAAAGTACACATTTACAAAAAAAAAAAAAAAAAAAAAAATCAAACACCTGATTTTTTTCTTTAACTTGTTTTTCTCTATAAACTTCTTTAAAAGAGCCATCCAAATTCAATTTAACAGCAAATCCTTTGAATCATTCAGCACTACAGGCAATCTTACCTGGTATATTCAATAATATTTATGCTAAAGGCAAGCTGTATAAATAATGTCAGAGTTATGTTTGCTATGTTTACTTGTTAATTTTTATTAGTTTGGTGATATAAGCGCTGCTAATAGTCTGCTTTCTGTTTTTGGCTTGTCCCTATTGCTTCATTATGTGATTTTATGGTTTCCATTAATGAATCAAAATAAAATTTAAGCAATATTATAAATGTCATGAGCAACCATCTGCTTTACCTTAATTAACAAAAAACTTTAATGTGTCTGCGTGTGCCTCTTTTGAATACCAATATTTTTATTTCTTTGTGAAAGCTAACTACTAGGAAAAAAACAGACCAGAAAAGACAATTCTGACCAACAGTTAAAGGTATGCACCTAGTCCAACTGTTCTTTATTCATTTCAGAAGTTCCATTAAAACAAGAAACTACACTATAGATATGGATTAGCACTTCAGTGAGCCCATGAAAGCCAGCACAAGTTTACATACTGTCATATTCAGATCAGTTTCACTATATGTCCTCAAATTACAAATTTGCAGATTGAGGACTACATTTGCAACCCAGTCAAGCTAAGTACAGAAACCCTTTTGCTCACTGAAGAGATGTGCATTCAGATATTTTGCCAACACTGAAATGTATTCCTAGAAGATGCCTATCATTATCTCGATCACTTGCAACTATTTAGCTGCATTGCCATAAATTGATTTTCCCAACCAGAAGCCAGGCTCACAAAAATAAATGAGCTAAAAGGATATTTTAAATATTTAACTACTTAATAAGCAAACCAACCACGGCAGAAATTTTCAGCACACTAACCTCAGATTTAAAAAAGCAATTTTCACAAAGGAGAAAAGCCTCCCTGTTTACTTTGAATGCTCTCATGAAGCAAATCACAGCCACAGCAGTACTTCTATTTCACACTTTCAGAAATTATTTCCAGGCATTTTGGAACAGAGATCGTGCATATTCAGACATCACTGAGCGCAGCAGACAAGCCTATTTTAAACAATGCATTTTAGGTCAGTACTCAATCAATACCATTAAAACACCACCACCTTTGCATTAGCATTCCAAGAAAATGAATAATCTTTGAGCAACCGAAGGCATGAAAAATTACGTAGCACACAGGAGAAGATCACAAAATACAAAATGCTAGTGAAGAAGAAAAAGACAGCAGTGCAAAAAATAAAAAGAGCATATAACATGCCTAGGTTATCTCTATTGCCTCCATTAGAGACATGACAGCCATCATGACCATACCCCTAACTAGGCATCTGAAACCAACCTAAGCAAAATGTGCACCTTCTTTATGCAAAAAAACCACAATAGTTGTAACATAAATATATACACATCTGCCATCTCTTTGAAATATGATTCTTCCCATATTTATCAAGTAATTAGCAGTCTCCACAGAGTGACCGAGAGAAAATTATCTCAAAGGAATAAGCCCTGATTTGGAGACATAATGGGAGGCCACCAGAGGGAACACTAAAAACAAAAATGAGAAATTTTGAAGGAAAGAAGTGACTGGTAGGCAGGGGATACAATAAAATGTTTATGCTGTATTTATCACAGCTAGTTGAGCTGATTTATGAAAGACTTTCAAACGATGACAAGAAGGGTTAGATGCCAATTTGAAAGGAAGCCAATGAAGAGACAGAATCTGGACTCCTGTTCAAATAATGTTTTGGCATCATCTTTCCAGATGGACAGGAAAGAGCAAGCCTGGAATAGTTCACATCAGAAAAACTGACAGAGTCAACATAAGACGTGAAGATGTAGGTTTTTTTGTCTGAATGGATACGTGGATTCACGTTTCAGAGAAGTCAGCAACATTTAGAAATAGCTGGAAGAACAGATTACCTGGTGTTAACCATGGAATAAGGAGGAGGAAGAGGCTCTCCCTCCACTTTAACCACATGACATTCAGCGTATTAACTGGATATCAGTAATGCAGCATTAAGAAGGGCCACGGCACCTTCCTAAATGCAAGGCAGCTGATGACAAAGCAGGAGTTCACGCAGACAAAGCCACCTAGGAATAGGATGAAGAAGCAGACAGCCAGAACAGTGACTTGAAAAACACTGCCAGAAAAGCGAAGACCAGAATTACATACTGTCTGAAGATTAATTCTTTATATAATGGGATCCTGCGGGTCACATTCAACTTTCAATTAAATAGTAAAGGGTAATTCAAAAGTCAGCAATAATTGCACGGCTTCCATAAAGGAAGCACATCAAGATCAGGCACTAAATTGTACAACTTCCTAAAACTGTGCTGTGCACCAGACTCCCAAAACCTACAGTTTACCAAGACTTGGCTAAACTGAACTGTTTAGTTAGTCAGTGACTACGCGTAGCAAACACTCTTTACTATGAGAATTTTAGAATGCAAAAATTGTGCCTGTATTTTTCCATTTTTCCAGCCCACATCCCTTTGGTATGGTCTTTTAACCTTTTACTTAAATATTAATTTTATTTAAGTTTTTCCCTGCATAGCACCACTCATTCTGAAGGGCAAGAAAGCCTATTTGAATGCACTGAGATGCATTAGCATGAAAAAATAATGAGTCCTTACAGCATTTTAATTTAGGAAGGTGCACTTAAATTAGTTATAACATCTGCTGTCAAAAGATCTACCCAGACAGGAATGTCTTCAATAAAAAACAGATTTTCACATTTCTAGCAAAATTGCTCTAATGGGCTTTTCTGGCATCAGTGTTATAGGACCTAAGTAGGAGTCAGGAGCCAAAAGCATCTGTGTTTTGCTCCTTTGCTTCGCAAAGACTTTTCCTTTCTAGCTAGCATGGAATTACTCTGTTCTCCCAGGCCTTCACATGAAAATTGGCGCACTTTGAGGTCACAAAGCTGATCCAAAGGAATGCGTACAGAGAAGCAGATGTTACCAACACATGGGGAGGGCTCTCAGAGGTGCACTTGACAAACATCTCTCCAGCCAGACAAGTTTGAGGGGCACTGGTCCAGCATTTTGTAGCAGTATCTGAAAGGAACTTTTCTGCTGCTTTGTAAATCCATTGAAATATCAACTCATTTCATAGAGAGAAAAAAAAACACTTGTTTTCAGAGAGTAAAAGATCTACTAGAACTAAAGCAGGACAGCTTAAAGCAGGATCGAGTTGTGTTGACAAATTCCCCACCCTCAAACAGCCTGCCAAGATTCTCAGTGGTTAGCTCCAAGGTGTGGCTGTGCCACACGATGCCATCACACTCCTGCCTTTTTCCTTCCTGTAAAGAGCAGGACCTGCTCTAGCAGCAGGGGGTGGACTGCATTAAACACTTCCATCCTGGTTTTGCACAGTTCAACCACCTTTTCAGATCCACAAGTTTTCAGGCTGCGCAGAGCCAACCCTACCAAGTGCCCAGCGGCTGATTACTAACGTAAATGGAATGGCCTCTAAGTATCGTATTGAAGCTAGCAGTTATTTTTGCAGGTATCATCCGCGAGTAATTCCATTTGGCAGAGCACTGCTGCAAGGTGAAGCTAATGCCTGCTAGCGGGATAGCAGTAATGCAGACCGGGATGACTGGTGGCAGTGGCAAATGGCAGACTGCTCTGCAAGAGGAAGGGGAAAAAAAGGAAGAAAAACACACAGAAAATACCTTGAAGAAATCAAGAATTTGGAAAAAATAAAAAAACAAACAAAAAAAAAACAGCCTAGCCTGAAGATTGCCACAACACAGCAACAAGATTTCCTTTGTGGTACACACACACACTTCCACTAATAGAAAACTCAGCAGTCCAACTCAAACACTAACCCTTTTCTAACCCTTTTAGTCCCGCTCGGTGGCTGATGACTAGTGGCGCTGGCAGATGAGCTACCAGCATTATATTGCTGGATTTTATCCCACTGCTGAAAGTTCAATGATGCACAAAGGTTACTGCTGGATTTGCAAGGTTAATTTTCTGAATTGTGCTTAGATCACTAATGGATCTCATTTCCTTACTAAAAAAGAAAAAAAAAAAAAAGAGAGAGATTTCTGTAATGCTAATATGAGTCATATTTCAGGAAGTTGATCAATATTAATTGTGTGTGACCTGGCACACATACTGCAGTGGAAAAAAGGAAAACAAATAAACAAAAAGGAACAACAGCTCCCAGAACTATTAAAGACTATTAAGAACAACGCCTGAAAGGTAGATGTTGAGATGAGAATTAATGAATTCTTATCTTCTGGCAGCAAGAAGAGGAAAACAAAGACAACTAAAGAAATAGAGAAAGCACATAGGACACACATCTACCAGAATTATAGGCTAATAGCATGACCAGAGCTAGCCAGAGGGTAACATTAAAACTAGTAAGCTAACAAAAGATTAGTTTTTAATTTATTTTCTATTCCTCTTAATATCCTCTAGGAGCGTTTAAAAAAAACTTCTTTGAATTGTGTTTGCTTTACAGAGTTCTGTTACTGCAGGATCCAGTACAGCTCATTCCCCACTCAGCCATGGGACACAGTGGGATTTTGCTGCATGCTAAGCCCTATTTGCCCAGCATTCATCCTGGGAAACCTCATGTGTACAAGCAGCACAGTGTTTAATCAGGATTCCCTTCTGAAGTAGCTATGGCAGAAGCACAGCAGTGACTACTTGTACTGAGTTGCTGCTCCTACCTGAGTCTCTAGATAAGAGGAAATCTGTCTGAAGCATACAAAGCAC
The DNA here is from genome assembly GCF_963932015.1 of Anas acuta. NCBI lineage: Eukaryota > Metazoa > Chordata > Aves > Anseriformes > Anatidae > Anas > Anas acuta. The sequence goes on from NC_088985.1 coordinate 3,627,380, forward strand.
CATGTTTTGCTGCAGTAAATGCTCCTAAGTATTGCCTACAAAGTTATTGTGATATTTGACCTACGGTCTTCAACAGTCTCATTTCAGTATCAGTGAAAAGTCAGCTATTAAGGTCTGCCTTCAAGGTGGCTGCAGACCTGAAAATCATCTCCTACAAAAATAGTACATCTCGTTGGAAAGAAAATAGACGCAACAGAATCGTTACTGTTGACTTCAAACCTCCATGTGAAGGTCAACAGATTTCTAATGGTGAACATTAATCAACTCACACTGAGACTGAACAGACTCATATCCCGTTGAAGCATAATGAATGCTTAAGATCTGAGCCATCTCTGCCCTTCCCTTCGGAGAAGGGAATGCACTCCATCGTGACACTCCTGACTGCTTTCTCTCTGAAAAGATCCAGCTCTTCCGCCACATAATGTTTTCATGTTTATTTAAATTCTGCTCAGTCACAGAAGTATGATGGAAAATGCTAATTGAATCACAGATGGGGGCTACGATAATAGACTGGAACTGTGTGTCCTATTCACAAAAAGGATTGTTTCGCTTATGAAAAAGAATCTATCCAGTCCTTTTCGGGAATGCATTTCAGTTTAGCTTGTTATCATTTGCTGCCTTGCCACTTGTCATTTTTCTCTTCTAAGCTTTCTCTTTTCTTATCTAACACTGAATGGGTGCTTTCTGTGCATGCTTTTTTCAGCAGAGCCAGTACATGTACACAGCTCACTCCAGGAGCATCAAGAACCACTCCAGATGCACTTTACTCCAGAAAGGTCACATCAGGAGCACCTCGACAAAAAGGCGCACTTTGACTCACAAGGATCTAACACTTCATTTACTCCGAGAATTCTTGGCTGCCTTCTATAACTTTTTCATAAGCCCTGAACTATAAATCCTCTGAATAAGACCGGACATTCATTGCTGGTTACCACAGTGCCCAGAACAACAGCACCTTCATCTCTACCTGCAAGCCTGTGTTATGTAAATCATATTCCTTGCTTTCTCTTATGAGAAAGTCTCCAGCAATACTAAAAGGCTGAGCACTGACCCTTCTGGAAGCCAGTACTGGCTTTGAACCAGGAGACAATCTAAAGTCAATTCAGTATTTCTTTATACCAGAGCAAAGGCAGAAGGCAATTCCCTGCAACAGATTTTGTTTGGGAAAAAGTTTTGCAAAGAAGTTTTGCGACAGATACTCAGTGTTGTGTTGTTTTTTGTTTTGTTTTGTTTTTGTTTCCCCTGTCTATTATAAAAACACTTATATTCTGTAGTTCCAGTATACAATAAAATGTAAGTAAGGTTGTTTGCTTCCAAGCCTGCGGCAGCAGCACCCTCAGTGCCTGCCCCTTTCTCAGCCCCTCCAACAAGAGAGGATCCCTACAGAAGTGAGGCAGACTGGACCACCAATTCACACAGAAAGACAAGCAGTCCTAGAAAGGATATAAATGGAGGAATTGTGCTGCTGGATCTCTCATGAGCCCTTACACCAGGCCATTTACTCAGACTCTTTACAAACAAACCCTCCTAAGACCTTGGAAGCTACTTCCACACATTCTTACCACAATGACACTTAAGAGGTACCGAGTGCAGCGAACACAAAGAACCCCACCCACACAACGTCCCTCCCTAAATTAAACATTTTTGTTCAACCTACTCTGCTTACTCCACGGATCTGTCGTGTTACAAGCTACAGGATGGCATATGCAAGTACATTAATTACCAGGTTGGGGAATCAGCTTGGCCATATATATTAAGTCCTGCATATAACTTACCCTTAGTAAAAAATCTATTTCTCCTTTCCCTCCTGGTACACAACTTTTAATTGTGGTCTCCTTAGGCCTCATAAAACGCATACCTTAACCTTGCATAAAGACTTTGTTTGGAGTCCAATATACTAAACTGAGTTGTTACAAAAACAGAAGTAATCGTTAAGCAGGTGCTAACAAGCCATTTTTGTACAGCTCAGGAAGCGTATGTGCTTGCAGCGTAATGTCAGACAGTCTAGTCACATAAAAAGTGATGGAAAGCCAGTGAAATCTAGACCCAAATCACTCTCAGTTCCCAGAGACCTCACAGCCCTTGGAGATCCCAAAGTACATGGAGCTGAGATACCTTCTCCAATTCTGTGTGTTTCCCATCTTAATAAATATCTCTAGAAAAGCCTCCATGCCTGATGAAGATGCAACTAATCTGTTCCTTGAAGGATACCGAAATTTTGAAGTATGAAATCAGAGCATCACCTTTCCTGAAGAATTATCAAGAAAAACAAAACATGCTTACTCCAAACTAGCCATTACTCATTATTAAAGACCAAAACTCAAGTTGTTGCTCCAAATCATGTGCATAAATTTTCATCTCCACACCCTACCCATATTTGATGATAAATATTTTGGCAAAAAAACTTTCCAAGTTTTACCTAGCAGAATATTAAGGTCAGGATACAAATCTCTTGCTTTCCACTTGGAAAACAATATTCCCAGGATATTTATGTTGCAAAGGAACGACTTGCACAGAAGCATCTTCAGTAGAAAGGAAGAAAAAATAAAGTAGAAGTAGAGCTTCTAGGTATCACTGGAGAGAAGGATTAGCAGGGCAAAGAGTACAGTTTCAAATATATCGTTTCCCTGGAGCTTTAACTTCAAATTGAAGCCAGACACAAACCAATCTTTCATCTGAGAAGTAGAAATACTGCATCTCATGCTGTTTACCAATGTGGAATTTTCACCAAGACCACAAATAGTGAAGCCTGTTCCATTCCCAGTGGACGTTAAAGGACTTTAGTTGAGTTTCTATGAGATACACATGCTCATCTCATTTACTGCCTCTACTGAAGCTGAAAAGACTTCCAAACGCAGAAAACACAAGGGTTTTGTTTACAAGAAAAAAGGTTTTTTTCCACATCCCCTACACTGTAAGTCAGACTGCAAGGGCTGTGCAGGGCAGCCTGCCTTATTATTATCCATGCCACTTGGTAAGAAAAAGCGTTTGTCAAGAGTAATAGTCACCCACTACTCTCCACAATTATCACGGAATTCACTTAAAATAGAGCCAATAGAGCCATTCGGTCCTGCTGTGCTCTAACTCCATTATTTTGTTTAAGCATTCTGTACCAGATGAAATTTCTAAGTTGATTTAAGATGTAGCCACAACAGTAATGGAGTTATGAGGGTGTAAAATATGAATAACAATAGTGATGTCCACACTAAAAGGAAAAATATTTACAACATCAAGGCCAAACTAAGGTGGAAGGTACTGTTCTAAGTTCATCCAAAGGAACATTGAGATATGGGATTGCTTAAATCTCAGTATTTGCCTCAAAAGCCTGTACTCTTCAACAAGGTGAAAACATTCTGCATTCCACATCAGGTATCACATATTACATGGAAATATTATGCAGATCTTTCTAAAAATTATTTGGGGGTTCATTTCTGTTTCTTTAGGAAAGATACAAACTCTTAAATCAATGAGGAACAAGTATTGTCTTCAGAGAGTAAGCCAACTCAAAGTTCTACAGTAAGGAAATGCACTTCATTTATTCACGTTTCTTCTGAAGAAAAATTACAGTTCTGATCTCAAGTGTTGAATATTTAAAAGGGAAATAATTGTGCACAAGAACAAAAAAACACCACTTGTTGTATTAATTTCCTCATTTTTTACCTGCAGTCTTCCCCCCTCCCCTTCCACCCCAAAAGTAGAAAGCTTTGTCATGATTAGCCTTTCCTAGGACAGACATGAGCATGAGATTTTATCCAATGAGTAGAAGATAAAAGCAGTGTATGACCTTCCCACGAAGCCAACAGGATGCATTGGAATAACCATGACTTCCTGAACTATAAAGCAACTGAATTTTAGTACTCACCAAAGTCTGATATTAAGAGATAAACTTTGGAATATAAAACAAGAAAGTTTTATTTGCAACACTTTTCTTTGAGGAAATGTTAATCTGACATTTTTAATACCTCAAAGTAGATTTTTTTTGTTCATACGTACACCCCAGATCTAAGTATTTAGCTGCATGAAATTAATGCAAAAATTCAGACAGCAGCTTTTCCTTATTCCCCGCCAATAAATCAACAGAGATGACTGAGGTACAAGAGGTACAAATCAAAACTTCATGTAAGTATTACAAACCTTATTACCTGGAAGGAATCTTCAGTCCTGGCATGTTGAAGAAACATCTTTCAGAAGGAGATGGTTTTTTTATGCTGTTCTAACATTTTGCATTACAGACTTGCAACCACTGCTGCTATATACATTTCCAAATCTTACCCAATAGGAAAAGGGAACTTAAGCTTTACAAAAACCCTCAGTGAAGGTCAGGCTTATAACTGATAACACACAAAGAGCGTCATTATCTCTGCTGCAATACTTAGTTCCTCTTACAAGGGAACCTCTGGTGAAACATAAGAAGTATTTTTGATCATTAGGAAAAAAGTAACAAGTCAAAAGGGGAAAGAGGGTGGCAGCAGGAAGTTTCCATCTCCAATTTCTGCCCGTGATAAGAAGAACAATGCAGGAATGAAGGAACTCACCATACAGCTTGAAGATCCAGCATCTCATTTGGGATATAAAAGAACAACACAGACCGGAGTTTCCTCAGTTTCATTAGCTCTCAAATCCTTGCAGCAAGGTCTAACCTGAGTAGACTGATATCTCAGAAACAGTTGCTGCTTCTTCACGAAATCTGTCAGAGGAACATAGGCAGCTTTGTCAAACAGCAGTTTAAGAAGGTGGAGGAGAAAAAGAAATCCTCACATGGCAGCAGTAACATCAACCTAAGAACATCCCTCCTGAAGTCATGACTTTGGTCTGTTAGGCAACTGAAGCATGCAAATGAAAACAGGAGCAAAAACTACTCAAAAAACAAAGTACTATTCTCAGTTTGCCTAAAAACTGTACAAGTTGGCAGTGTATACTAGTGGCAGCATGCCCAAGCAGTGAGGGACAAGGTTATGGCCTCAGTCCCTGAGTGCTTGCCAACATCTGGCAGCAGATGCTAAGGGAACACACACTTCCCATTACACCAGCAGCTAGAGGATACATTAGATAGCATCCTGCTCCCAGAACGATCAAGCATTAGCACAAAACACTTCTGATCAACACTGTCATAGCATGAAGGGGGCAAAGCATCTTTTCAGAACACCTCTCTCTAGCTGCTGCATTTAAATACATTTCAACTGATTATGGACCACAGTAGCATTTGAAATACCATTTTTTCTTATTCCTCTCTCTGTATCTTACTATGTCGTTCTTGTTTCCTACACACGTAAGAATCTGAATCAGATAAAATGCAGTGCATTAACTTCAGAATGCCAAACACAGCATATTGTTCTTTTCTGACTGAACTTATAGAGCAATGATGATGATTTGATAGAATCAAGTCCTAGGACTCAAACATAAAGAAACAAGCCTGTAACAACTGAGCTAAGGGGACCCCTTTCTTAGCTTTCTTTGTCACTAACTGCAGGAACCAGCATTCCAATGAATACTGGAATTGCTTTACTGTTTGCGACATGTACCACCACCACCCTTGGTATCTGATTTAAAAAAAAAAAAAATAAATAAATAAATAAAACAACACAAGGACAACCAGATTTAGAGGCATGAAGATGTAGATGCCTATGCACCTAACTCCCATAGACATTCAGACCACAAATAAATACCCAAGAAAGAAGACAGAAAATATTACAACTACACAGAGATGAGCTGAAGTTAACAAGCACTTGAATTCTCCTGAGACATGCAGTGATCAAAGCCTTGACTTAGTTCTACACCCTGTGGTTTAGACATATCTCTAAGAAAAGAATGAAGTAATTGTATTTTATATCATTCTAATTTACAAGAACACTTGACACTTGAAAGGAGTAAGTTTCATGAACAGTTTGCTTGGCATCTAGCAAAGACTAGTCTATTGAGCAGATGTCTTTTTTTCTGTTCATCTTCATAACAGAATAAAAGGCAGAAAAAGTACTATTATTGAGCAATGTCTATAAAAGTAAAGCACATTTATAAACATGAACAATATGAAACTGGCAATTCTCAAAAATGTATTTGCAGAAGTTACAGATGAAGAGCATCAACACAGAAATTGCTGATAGGTAGTCAAAAAAGCGAAGAGAAAACGACAGATAATCTACTCCAGCCCCTATTCCAGGACACACCTGCACCAAGGTGACATAGTCTGGCTAATATTGCTTGAAAATAACAGACCGAGGATAAAGTCTGCATACTCTGCCTGGCAATCTCTGCTAGTACTTCACCATCTCCAGCTTAAATATTTGTTCTGAATGCTTGCCTATATTTCCCATGCTAAAATACACACCGACAACTTCACATTCACTGAGCAGTGTATTTCTTTCTCATCTGCAGCATTCCTGTGTGAGTTTGAAGACTGCTACAGTCAGCCACCACGACTGATTCAAAAAAATGCAATGCCATGGCACTGGAGTCATTGCCAGCCTGCACAGTATTTTGTAAAAGTACTAAGTCACATTCGCCCAGCTTCTACACCCCTCCCTAGGCATCTGCTGCAGGCCACCATTAGAGTTCACTGGACAAGGCTGTGACCCATTACAGCTTTTCTAAATTACATCTTCTCTTCTCTAGACTGGACAACTCAGTCACTTCTGTAAAGAAATGCTGCTCACATTTACTGCACTTTTCACACTTGTTTTGATCTCTTCTGGAGGGAAAAAGAAAAAAAAACACACCACAACCGTGTTCATGTTCTTCTTAAGGCACATCTATGGCTAGCTACAATAGCTACTGGTCTTACCAAAGCTAAGTAAAGAAAGTAGTTTCTTTACTTCTTACAGACAATACTCCTATTACATTTTATCTTAGCACAATGGTTCTCTTTTTTCTTAACAAAGTGACATTATTGACTCTTATTTACCCTGTCTCTATTCTGTAGAACTTTTCCCGATGATTCTTATCTTGTATTTCTGCAGGTTATTCTTCTTGCCTCAGCCTGGTATGTTGCAGGTGTCTCTTCTGACTTATCCTAACTGATTTCTCAATATTGGAAATATTGGTTTGGATTCCTGTGGGAGAAGAGTGACAAAGCCTGTAACATTCCAAAAAAAAAAAAATGATGACATGTTTTAGGAGCAGAGTCAGGAAGCCAAACACCTCCATTCCTCCTGCTTGGACATCTTTCCTGAGATGACAGAAATAACATAACTTTCCTAATTTCCTATCATCTTCTGGGGACCACAGTGCATGTCACAAAATGTAATCTTTTAGGATTTCAGCTCACAGGAGACAGACTGAAAAGAACGGTGCATTGCCTATGCAGTAAAGATTTTTAAATCCAATTCATATACTTCAACACATTCATATGCTTTTTGTCAATTCAGTAAAGTAAGGTGTTTTTGGCTAAATGAAGCATGCGTCCACATTTTCCCATCAGAGAATTTTAGCTTTTCTGTTAGAAGCCATTCCTACCAGGCTTTAAACAGTGCTGCACGCAATGGAAATGTGATGGGAGGAAAATATCAGTGTGGGGAATATAGGTGGGGAAATAGTGAAGAACAGAAGAGCAACTTGACCAGAGGTGTGAAATAAACATACCCTGCCATCCATGGATAAACTCCCAGAGGATTTTTCCTGGTATAATTACTATTTGGCAACTATCAAAGTTGTCACCTATGTATTCACTAATTTAGTAGGCGTTAATTTGATTTTCAACACTCTTATTTTGAAGTCCAGAATAATACAGTAGAACAACAGTTTTCTATGAGTACATCTTTTGTTACAAGAACTTTGATTGCTAAAAAAAAAAATAAAGCCTATTTTCCTGAAAACATCGATTTTGAATTAGTTACACCAAATTTCTTTACTTCAGATATGCTCTAATTATTATTTTCAAGATCTCACAATTTTTTGTCGGTCAACAGCCCACTCTTGCCTTTTATTATGTACAAGAGAGAGCAAGGAGTAATCTGCAGCAATGAAAAGGAAATACAAACATCAGGAAACTACTGGAACAGCCTGCATCCATCAGAGTTTGCTGAAGCTTGAGCCACATCTGAAAATTCAAGTTGGAAGTAAAGCATATTTAAATCTCTTTAGCTGTATCCCCAACCATTCGCTGTCTGGCCTCAGATCTCATCTGTTTACTTAGCTTAAAAAAGTACACTGAAGTAAAGCTCCTCGAAGTACGTATTGATCCCTTGCTTTCAAGCGTCTCTGTTCTGAGAGCCATACTTTGCAAGCTGTGATCTGCCAGCTATTTTCAGAACTATTACCGACTATATCACCAAGATAAGAAAGTTTCTAAAAGAGCACTGTAATTGTGCTACTGAGCACAACAGTTAATAACTATTTCCTGACAGACTTTTTGAAGTGAGTTATTTTATCAGAGGTACTTTGCATTCCATACCTTCCCGCATGCTAATTTAGAATATAAATTCTTCTCAGCTGCATCTCATTACCACACAAAACAAGCAGATCACTCCTCTATCACAATTACTCCAGTTCATCCTCCCCTTCCATTACCTTCAGTGACAAACTGACAGAGAACTTAAATCTTGCTAGCTTTTATTGTGCCAACAGTACAATAAGGAAACCAAGAACAGGTCTCCCAAAAGGCCCTGAGGGACTGTGAGAGGTACAATCCCCTCCAGTTTTATGGAGCTGCTGCCTATTTCTTTTAGGCTCCTTGAAAAAAAAAAAATCTCATTAATGCCCTTAACAAATGTTCAATCACTTCATTTAGAGTAGTAATTCTCCAGTAGGTTTTGATTAACAACAGATAAAATTATGCTTATGCCATATGTGGTTTAAAAAAAAGTTATCTAAAATTATAATTATGAAATTGTATCTGTATTTTATATATATTCATACAAATAATATAAATACACCAGATTAAAAAACGGAGCCATAAAGCAGGATTAGCTCACCAAGAAGGCCGGCAGCCCTGGAGCGCCCTCCCTCGGCCACCACAACCTTCCCGCCCGCCGCCATCTTTGCCAACGCCATCTTCTCACGCGCCGCCTCGTGGCGGCAAATGGCGGCGCTGAGGGAGCAGGACCCAGGACTGCCACTGCCCCTGGGCCCTCAGCCACCTCAGCAAGGCTGTGCCACCCCTCGCTGTGCTCTGTGCGCAGTCTGACCCAAAATGTTCTGGGGCTTCCAACAGAGCAGATCAATGTAGCGAGGCACGGAAGTCCACAAAGATTGCTCACTTCCATAAAACTACGCATTGATCATTTAGAAGAGGAAAGATGATAACAAAACTGACAAATCCCTCAATTACACAGTTTAGCATGCACCTACATGCACACCTGAATTTGTCTCTTGACTTCCTATCTTTTATTTAAAATAAGATCTTGAAATATTTACATAATACCAGAATAAAGCTGGAATTTCATTTATTTATTTATTTATTTTCTGCAATGCTACGACTTCAAGACAAAGGGGTTTTAGGATCTTGCACTATTAAATTTCTGAATTATTTCTCAGTGTAGTTCTGCTTTTGAATTTGTCATAGTTGTGTGGCTCTTCTTAAAGTCACCTAATATTGCTCTCTACAAGTAAAAGTGTCACACACTGAAGAAAAAGCATTGTCATTTGATAACAAGATTCTTTAACAAAATTCCGTAATATGTCATTATAATTTGATAGGCAGGTACAACCAACAAGCATATGAGCAACACAGTTTCCAGATATATACTGAATTCCTCTGTAACACATCCAATCTGTCACTGTATCAGTATTTTGGAAAGACTGGACCTTCTCTAACTCTACTTCAGACTAGATTTTTTTCTATTAGGAAATTCTAAATATCCCATCATTGTATTCCACCTAAACACCATTTTATATAATTTCATCATTCCATTTTGTGTCAAAATACACCTCTTACCTCACTTTCAATACTAATATTTTTTTTCCTTTTCTTGTTGCTACTCACTTCCACTGAAGTAAGTCATGGCTAAACAGTGTGAAGAAATTGCATCTTTGCTTGGTAGTTGGTACACTAATTAGGTACACTTCCAAAGCATGGAAACAGAAGAGGAGGAAAGATTTCTCAACTGCCAAAGAAACATAACATTACTATTTAATTACATTTAATTAATACTACATGCTCCCAAGCTGACACTAGCAAGCAGTCAGTATTTTCATTACGTTAACAATGTATTGATCTCCTCGCTCCTGCCAACTGCCCAGGTCATCCTAACACTTAACAGCCATCACTCCACAGTCTCCTTATGGGTCTTTCACCAGTAAACTCTTAGCAGAAATGCTGTGTTTGTTTGTTTTCTGTACTGGATATGATTGAACCTTGCTCTCATTTAATACTGGATACTTCTAATTTGTATTTATTTCATTTTAAATCTGGAAATAGATGTGCTTATTTGCAATCTACCTCCCTTCAACTGGAAAAAATCCCATCAGCTTAAAGCTAGGGTAAACAAGGTCAAGTGCATAGAAAAACAAACAAGTGTGATCATTTACAAATATGTATATTATCACAGCACTGAAAGCATCCTTAATGATGGTACAACTCCCACATCAGTTCCAACATGACTGTTACCCAACAACACATATCCTCATCTGAATGATTTAGGACCAAAACTCCATGAATTCGGCACTACTCTTACTGGCATGTTGTGGTACATGTTAAAAAATTGTTCATTTTATGCATGCAGCTACTTATGAAACGAGGTTGGTTTCTCATTCCAAGATTCACCTTAGCTTGCTTTCACATACACATTTGCACTTCTCAATTTAATGAACCACAGCTGTGTAAATACTTGAGACTGAGAAAATACTTGAGACTGAGAAAACCGCAGAATCACCAGAGAAACAATCAGAAACCTGTGTGTTTCTGTTTCTTCCCCGCTCTCAACATATTTGAACAGTCACTCAAAAAGAAATTTCAGTTTCTGGATTCTTTTAAAGTTCTACAATGTGAACGTCCCTTTTCTTCCCTGATTATTGTCACTTATGTATACATGATTTATAAACTGAAAGAAAGCTATCAAGTGAAAGCACTTCCCTTATTTAGTCCTGCCCCAGGAGGATCAGCAGGCATTTAAGTTAAACAGCTTCCTTGGAGCATCCCTAGTAGTCAGATGCCCACAAAAGACATTCGTTTCACTCCATGCATACTCAGCTTTTACGTACTTCTCTCTGGCTTCTTCACAAACAGGAGCAGAAGAAAATACTCTTAGAGGCAGGAGAAACCAGCTGCTACTTGCATGCTAAATTGTTCATTTGCTAGAAAATGTCGGTATTTGTGTCTTAAAGCACTTGCCATCTAGACCTTCCATTTATCACCTAGACTCTTAATATTCAGTTCTTGCTTTCTCTATTGCCTGCCCCCAGCCTTCATTTCCTTTGTTTTCCAGGCACTCATCTTCCAACATCCACGTTCCCCTGAGCAGGCTGCTCCCTAGATCCACAAAAACGTCTCCTGTGATCTTGAACCCAGTCCCAGATGACAAAGCTAAATTATTTGCAATATATTTCACATACCGCATCTTTCACCCTTTACAGGAAGGAGGCTGAGTCTAATTAAAGAGAGTGATGGAGGGACAAGTAGGGGATGAGAGCTGTGTAAGCTTTCTGAATGGCCCGGATTAGTGCGCCCTTTTTGGTGCTTTTCCTCAGTAGCACTGTGGATGAAAGAGCTTGTTGCCATTGCAGAAAGCTCTAAAATATCCACCCTGATACAAGGAGAGGCTTCTGCCACTCTGGGTGTGTTGGCACAGCTGGCTGCAGCTGCTGAAAGGAACAGTAACACTCAGTAGAGGACTAGAGTTACTTACCTAATTCAATGCTGAGAGGGCTTAAGCAAGAAAAAAAGACACCTAGAAGCCCACAGTAGTGATACAGTAAAAGCCATAAGAAAAAAAAAAATAGTAGCAGCAGAAGAGAACTGAGCTAAATAACTATGAGGCATTTCCTTTTTATATTTATTTTTGTATACATCCTCAAGGAAGGACAACTACTACCAGCTACTGGAAAAACTGAGAAATGTTAGGGTACCAGCTTTTAGGCAAGGGATAAAGAGTCTCTCATCTATCTGTTTACCTAAAAACTGAAAGGAAATTAAGTGCAGTCTGCACTGATGAGGCAACGTTGGCCACATTGGGGATGCACTTCCACAGTGCTGGTGCTCACAGAAGCTGAAAGGAGGAAGGGCTGGCTCCTTGAGAAGGATACTTGATTAGAGCAAGCTGTCGTGGAAAGCAGTCCGCATTTCCTGGGGTTTCTCAGCACTTCACTTGTTCTGCATTAACTGTTTCAAGCATGCATTGATGAGAAACCACATCATTCTAAGGCTCAGAGGAGAGATAGTTAGGTTCTCTGAAGTCACACTATCCAGTTTCTGAATCTATAAATTTTACATTTTCTGTGGCTTTTCCTTTCAGCACACATGAGGGCTTGAAACTAAAAACCAGAACTTTCAAAACGACAGATTATCAGCACAAAAAAATGTAGCTCTTTAGGTTATCAAAAGTTCCCAAGAACAGGTGCATACAATATTTTGGGAGTTACTAACACTTCACTGCACAGCTGAACAAATGTGAATAGGTGGAGAAAGGAAAAAAGTATTCCCAGATGAGAGAAGAAGAAAAGGTGAGAGGAAAGAACTGGCGCTTTCAGACGAGAGGAGGAAAAAAAAAAAAAAAAAGAGTACTCTTCACTATCATCTAATTAGGTCTTGGGGGAAATCAGTAACGAATTCAAGGTATCAGTGCAAGCTGGAGGCAGGCAAAAAGTGATTTGGTAGGATGATGGCGAATCGGTGTATTTGTGCTTCCCGACTGGCAACACACTTGCTTACTCAAAAGCCATGTGTTCAAGCAGAGCATTTTTTCTCCGCTCTTGTGTGATTACTCCACTCTGGGAAACAGCTGTGCACTTGTGGGTTGATGGCCATAGAAACTTTCTGTGTTCCGAGCAGCCAATCCAACTCCATTTCAGTAAAATGGCAGTTTCCATACCTGCAGCATATTTGTACTTCAGACATACAATATACTCTTTGGAGTCTATTTAAAATGTTTAAAACGGTTCTACTGAATATCTATGGTAATCCCTTTGCAATGACTAATGACTGTTCATCAATATTTTTGGCATGCCAGGGCAACATTTTATTTCTGCAGTAAATTTCTATGGATGTTTCTTTTTCTTCCATGTACTTCTCTACTGCATAATTATGCCTTAAGCAAAACTTTTCAACGCTCACATTACAGCTTCATTATTACCACCCTAAGAGCAAGCACAATCAAATAACACATTATAGGGGTCCAGGAGGTTTCAAGTGGTTATGATGACCTTGCTCCTCCATCATTTCATTCAAGGCCAGGCTGGATGGGGTTTTGGGCAAACTGATCTTGTGGAAGGTGTCCCTGCCCATAGCAAGGGGGTTGGAACTAGACGGGCTTTGAAGTCCCTTCCAACCCAAACCCTTGAGATCCTGTGATTCCTTCTGCTGGAGAAAGAAGCAGGTGTGCACAGTGAAGCCCTAGCATACAAGATACTGACTTTCCTATGCCAAACTGAGTCTTCTGAAACTAAAACATTCCCTATACCACAGGAGACATAGTCCCCAAATTGTCTGATAGTACAGTGCCTCGGTGCCTTATGTTATATTTATATAAATACAAGGTAACATGCACTGCAATCAAACTCACCCAGGCTTCCCTTGAATATAAAAGAAACATAAACTCATTTATTTTCACTGTAGACAGATCGGTGTCACTTTCACGTTGGTGAAAAGGGCAGGATTCAAGAAGCCAGAAGTAGAGGAAACAGGGATGGATACAGGAAACTTAGAGCATGAAAGCAGCTGAATGGGAAAAATAAAAAAAAAAGCCAAAATAGCCCAAGGTATATTAGACATGATCTCTAGCAGGTGGAGCTTGTAAGAAGTAGAAGGCCAAGAGCAACAAGCAGAAGGTTGAAACTAAGGTGAGAGGCTGATGCACTTGGACACTGAAGACCTCATATAAAGGTCCCGAGAGGAAAGAAGGTAGGAAATGTCTTCAGAGTGCCTGCGAGAAAACTAACAGATTTCTGTTGAAATGGAAAGACGGGGCCAGAAGGCATCACTTATGCCCCTGTTTATTCGGGTGCCAAAGAGGAGAACAGTTTCAAGGACTGCGTTCTCTGAACTCCTCACAAAGGCCATGCACTGTAAACGTGTTCCCTTCTTGCCATGAACTTGACGTGATCCCTTGTGATGTCTGGGAAGCCTTTGCCACCTAGTCAATGTTTTGTAGTGCGATAAACACTCATTCTTCCAGCTTTACATGCCAAAAGGAAAATTCAGCCTCAATCCCCAGAAGGGCACTATTACTAGAAAAGGTCACCAATTTATGTGTGTGATTCGAAGGAGAAACACCATCCAATAGACAGACACAAGCAGAGGTTTGGCACCAAGTCTCACACGGCAGAAATTCTGTTTTATATCATGAAGACGTTGTGCGGTGCTGTGACTGCAGCACAGGGCTTTCCGCTGAGAAATTAAATACCTGTAATAAAATATTGCTGGGAAATCGCGTCTGTGTATTTAATTCAGTGGAGAAAGCATTTAGAAGTAGTTCAGCCTTACAAAAAATATTGCCCCTTGGTGTAAGTAAGGTCAGCAAGAGCCTGAGTTATCCACCACAGAACAACCCATCAGCCTTTATAATCCTGACAGCAGCTTCGTTTGGTTCTTCTCCTGAGAGTGCAGGAGATGTGTTAGGATTTAACATGCAGTCTGGTTTATTAGTTCCTGGAAGGAAGGATGATAGTGCTGTAACTCCCTTTTGTAAAAATGTTTTAAATGCTCAGTGATTCTGAATGGTTTTGTTAGTCACACTATCCCTGCAGGGTAAAAAGGGCATATTCTTCCCATTTACTTACAGACCGTAGCATACCATTTGTTTTCAAGCTTCTGAAGGTTACAACCTCTGAACGACCCAATGAAGAACATTTTTGTCAATCGCTATTTTAATGTGTATCTCACACACTTTTAACCTTTAACTATTAAATATTCATCTAACAAAAGGTTCTGCATGCCAGTCCTTTAGCAATTTTCTCCAAGAAGAATAAGCTTATTAGATGTAAAATCCCAAAGTAGAAAAGAAAAAGGTTATCCCTTCAGCTTCTCACTACCACTTGTAGAAGAAAAATGCTACAGATGATACAACATGTGCAAGCGCACTTTATGAGGAAATGTGCTTATCATATTAGTGATGCGTGCATGCATATTTGTATGTAGGTATTTGGCCTTTCTCACAGCAGGATTATTCAATATTTTAAAATGCACAGAAAATACATTAGCAAATAGAAAGGTGATGGAACAGCTCATCCTAAGTGTCATCTCTAAGCATGTGGAGGAAAAGAAGGTGATCAGGAGCAGTCAGCATGGATTCACCAAGGGGAAATGATGCTTAACCGACCTGACAGCCTTCTGTGAGGGGATGACTGGCTGGGGAGATGAGGGGAGAGCAGTGGATGTTGTCTACCTGGACTTCAGCTGCATCTAAATAAAAGGAAAAGCTTCTTTACTGTGAGGGTGACAGCGCTGGAACAGGTTTCCCAGAGGGGCCGTGGAGTCTCCTTGGACATACTCAGAACCTGCATGTGGGTGAGTGATCCTGTGCCACAGGCTGTGACCCTGCTGGGCAGGGGCTTGGACCAGGGGCTCTGCAGAGGTCCCTTCAGCTATTCTGTGATTCCCATTTTTGAACAGAAAATTCCAAACAAAATATTTCTAAAGTAGTGAGTTTTGGTTTTGTTTTGAGGGGGCAGAACTGCAAAGAAATTAATTTTGACTCTCCTATAAAGGGCATGGGGTGCATATGCACATTTTTAGTCAGAAGATGTAAAGAAGAAAGAGCCCCGCATCTCCTATTAAAATTCATGGTAATTTCCCAGTAAAGCTGTTGCCACCAGCTTGAGTACTTATTCCTAATTACAGAACAAGAAGGATAGTAGGAGGCAAGAAGAGTCTTTGTAATCTTCTTCAGGTGAGAAAGCTGAATTATCCTGAAACAAACAAACAACTTAATGGCTAATGTATATTTATTCTCAATACTGCAAATGTCTTAAAGATTCTGTACTTGTCCTACAGCCTTTTTCTCAGCACTTGATCAATCTGACTACTTCAGCACCATTAGAGGCAGGCAGCCCTGTCCCTGTCCCTTGCATCTGCATTCACAGTGGCATGCCCTTAATGGTGCTAAAACAATGCTTACAAATTAATTTTGGTGCATAAATAAACATGAAACACTCCATGCAGGGTGACATTTTAAGCAATCTTGTGAGGCTCAAAACCAAACAAGTCAAATAGGCTAAACAGCTTCAGCACCTTTCATCATTTAGGAGCCACCATAAAGTTGCCAGAAATGCAGAGTGCTGGCGTCACCGTCCCTGGGGGGGTTCAAGGAAAGGTTGGAGCTGGTGCATAGGGACGTGGTTTTGTGGGTGATATTGGTAGCAGAGTGATGGTTGGAGCAGATGATCTTGAAGGTCTTTTTCAACCTTCATGATTCTGTGTTACGCTGATGAGAGGCTAGAGCCTGAGCTGGAAAACGTCATGTGGAACGTGTGGAACCAGGTAGAGGAGGCTGCAGTTTGCTCCATCCTGCTGTTTGGCCACCCAACCTTACCCATAAAAGGGACCTAGAAGAAAGCTGGAGAGGGACTCTGTCGGGGAGTGTAGCCATGGAACCAGGAACAACGGCTCTGAGCAAATGGAGGGGAGATTGAGATGAGATGTGACGTGAGGAAGAAATTCTTCACTCGGAGCACAAAGCGCACGTGGGAATTAGGGCTGGAGATGCACCTTGCTTCTGTTCTTCTCCGTAAAGAATGGAATGAAATTGCCTAAAAAGCAGTGTTAGAAATAAACCCGGGGCACAGGCTGGGAGGTGCAGGGCAGTCCCTGTGGCCGAGGGGCAGCCTTTCTCTCTGGCAAGCCAAATGGCCCCAGGGAGCCAGCCCCAGAAAAGGGGCCCTCAGCCCCCCAACCCTCCTCCTTGTCCACGGGAGGGCATCTTCCAGGCTGCTCCCAGCACAGCCGCCTTTGGCCACGCGTGGGCCACTCCATCGCAGAGGCTTGCTGAGGCCACCATGGCCACCGCTTTGCTGCGGGTCCTGTAAAACAGGCCCCCTGCAGCTGGCCCAGCACTCGCTGAGCATCTGGGCCCTCTGACTGCCAGCTGGTGCGGCAGGAAGGAGACGAGAAGAGCCAGGCGAGCAGCAGGCCTTGTGTGCGAGGACAGCCATGCAGAGCGGTGAAGCACCAAGAAGGAATGCACCTGAGCAGAAGGAGATGTGTTGTGGGTGGAGGGAGAGCACCAAGCTATTTGCTCTGGAATTGAGAGAGACCCTTACTTAGGCTTTGACTACGCACACTGGCTAGACAGGAAGGCAGGAGATGCAGGAGCTGGGCATTTCTCCTTGGGCTTGCCTCTTCTCAGCAGTCAGGGCCAGCACATCTCCAATCATGTACCACTGGAGCACTTTGTCACCTGCCCTTCTTCTCCCAGCCTTTTCAGCCATGATTTGAGAAGGTTTCTAAGCTGAAGTGAAGGGGTGGGATGGATCATTCAATGCAGGGGGACCAGCAGGGCCACAGAGATCTTCAAGTACTGCTTGTCGCCCAGCAGCTCAACGCAGCTCTGGATTCACCCAGATGATTGTATACATTACAGCTCTGGTAAAGAAAAGTTAAAGAACTAACCCAGAAGAGCTGGCTTCAGTGATGCAAACACTGGCTACAAATTGCAGAAGTACTACTTCTCCTCTAGTAAACCAGAATCCAAGGCAAGATTTTTTCCCATCCAGGCATTTAAAATTCAAGAGTGATCCCAGAGTAGTGTATTAGTAAGCAGCAGAGAAGAATTACCTGTTATCTAATAGTTTTCAACCCAAGGTGCAGCAAGCTTCCCTCCGGCACCCACGTCCAGAACAGGAGGGGCAGAGGGTGGCAATACACAAACTTTGACTGTACAGGAGCCCGTAACACCCCCACTTGTTAGCCATTTGGGTGCATATTTTTATCACAGAGCTACACAGAGTAACTTTGAGGTCATTACCACCCCTCAGTGGAAGTGGGGTAAGCTATCTCAGATCTGCCTCAGGTAGGGAACATTTCTACCTAATAATTGCCATACAGCAGCTGCCAGGTGGGAACTTGTCTCCTGGTTTTGGCTGTGTCCCTAGGTCTGTGCAGTGCCATACAGCTGATAGGGAAGTCAAAATGGCAGACCTGCGCACTTAAGAAAAGTACAAGCAGTATGCGATATTGGATGTTCACAAAATGAGAGAACAGCCATTACACGTGACCTGATAAGGATGACACTCCTAGACGTTTCTCCATGGCTACAATCCTAAGTGTGGTCCAGAGCTCTCTGGAGCTGTGCTGGAGCAAACAAACACTGCTATCCATCTCTGCCAAAAATTTAGCTGACTATCACCTCTGCTTTATTGGTCTACCCAAGCTCATGCATATTTATCAGGGCAAATAAGCAATCCCTTCTGACACCCTATCAAATGCTACTGCACACAGTAAAAGCCCTCAATCATTCCATACCAAAAGTACTGCCAGGAAATAAATAAATAAATAAATAAATAAAGCAGAAGCATTCTTCTGCTGGGGGGTCCTAGCACATGGAAGAAAATTAGCCCCATGTGTCATCTGTAAGAGGAAGACACCTTTGCCACACGTCAAGAGAAAGGAAACGTGGCACAAAGCGATGAAGAATTGCAGACATATCTAGAAGAAGGAACCAACTGACTTACTGAAGCAGGTGGCCACACTTTGCTCGGTGCATTTTGGGGACATGAATCAGAATGAACCAAGGAGGAATGGAGAAAGGGAACATCGGTTTCCTGACTGCTCCTGGCAAGCAGCTGGGTCTGGGTGGCTGCAAATATACTGACAGAAGCAGCAAAGGCCTTTCTGCCACCTCCAGGTGAGCTCCAGAAAGTTGACAGGGACTGGAAGGAGGAGAGAACCACCCGCATGTTCCACATGAAGGTGTGCATGCTGCAAACTCCAGCAGGAGGCTGCAAACAGCTTTTGGTGGGAAGGAGAGGCTGAGGAGCAATGCTATGCCAAAAGGAGAGAGCAGATGATTCGAACAGTGATAGGCACAGCTCAAGTGGAGGTGGAAGCATCCCTGACCATGAATTTTTCCTTTGATTTGCAGAATCAGAAACCCACATGCTTTACCATGACTCTACTGCTGCTGTGCATTAAGGGTTTGTAATTTCTGAAGAGCACAGCTGCAGGAAGCAAGGTTGCCACCAGGTGCCCTTCTCAGGATTCTCTTCATTGCATTTCCATTTTAAAATGTGCATTGCATTTAAAGAACTCCCTTTGAACATGCATGCTCCTATCAGCCCATGTTATAGTAGTTTAGTATTTTTGCCAGCACGCCTTGGAACTTCACAATAGTGGCAGTTTTTCTCTCGTTGTGACTTTCATTTAACGTTTTTTTTGCCTTGGTGAAAACAGTGAAGACAGCAGGCTGCCCCATCCTATTTTAAATTGTCATTTTACCTGGATAATTGTTTCTATTCTGCTATCTCTTGTCAGCCAGAGGGGCAGTGGCTTTATACCCCATTATCCCAAAGTGTTACAGCAGCATGTGCACACCCAGCAAGTCCACCATGCCAGAGTACAGGAACTCTCTCGTTGCCAGTGGTTTCCTGAGGAAGAGGAGAAGGTGAAAGCCAGATGCCCTTACAATGTGGCCAATACCCATGAGCAATGAAGCCATACTGAGAGGTACCTCGTACATGTCCCTTTGGGATGGTACTGTCCTGATCTTGACTTTCCCAGTTTCATATATATACCCTGCAAATTCAGTTCTAGTCCCCATGTTGACTCTCTTTTCATGGCACAGCATCCTTTTTCACAGTTGACACACATCCACACAAACTTTTTCTACTGTTCCTCTAAACAAAAAGCAACAAACAAAAAATCCCCCCCCCCCCCCAAAAAAAAAAAGAATACATCTCAAATAGTAAGTGCAAGTAATTGCTTCAGCCCTCTGCCTTACAACACTTTTTTTCTCAGATGTTTATAGTTCATGCCCAGAATATAACCACTACTACCTTTTCAGATTCAGAAAACAGTTGGAATTCACTTAACTCTTCCCACAACACAAGCAGGAACTGCATCCTGCCCCACTGCAACAGAGGCAGGATAGTAGACATTGCCAACAGGCTGTAAAAATTACACCTTAGATTTACTCAATGATCTCTAAATCATTACTTCTGCCCTTAATGCCCGATTCAAGTCAGTGAGAACCAACAGCACAGCAATTTTCAGGAATAGGTTAAGATGCAAAATACAGCTGTTCACAGGATAAAATACCAGCAAGGATTTATTGTACATGCAGTGACTTCGCCAGCCTAAAAGCAGGGTGAGTCAGTGCGAAAACCCTGTGCCCATCTGGGCCACGCTGCTCTGTGGAGGTCAGGCTCAGAGGGAAAAAGTTGGTGTTCCCCATTCCACAAGGACTGCAGTTGGGTCCTGACCCTCATCTAGAACCACAGGGACAAGTAAGATCAGGGTCTTTTCCTCCTCGTAAGCTCAGCAATGTAAGCTCTTTTATCCCAGCCTCTTGATAAAAACCTCTAATGGCTTTTCTGACAATTTAACTCATACGTGTTCATGTTTTAATTGCAACATTTACACGAAGTTTAAGTAGATACGGAGAAGACTGGGCAGTCAACTGCAAAATCATACGGAAAATTAGAGGAAGTGAGGCATAAAGTGGTTCTACACATCCCTGGCACTGGGTGACCTCCAAGTTAGTGATCCTACAATCAGTTATTTAAATGACCTTTTCTACAAAAGCATTTTTAGTAGCAGCTGTGGTTACAAGTCTATATATATCCACACACATATATAATGCTTGTATTTGTTCTAAATGCAGTGAACTGCTCTTACCATATTCATGGAGTTTCCCAGCCACCTGCAGGAGACAGACAAGCTGTCTTAATGATCAGGGACAACGCAGCGCTGGCACCGACAATTTTTCACTCACAGTCCTACGCTTGCCACTATTTATCAGCCCAGCTGGAAGCGCGAGGGTTTTTCTGGCCCTCCTCAACACACCGAAACACCCATCCAACCACCAGTGCATCTCTCAGTGCCACCTCAGTCTCACTTCAAGCTGAAAAACTTCTCCACAGACAGCAAGGATAACTGCAGTACGGACACTTGCTACCGTGAGAAGGCTTTTGATAGATGTTACATTCAAGTGGCCCAACAGCACTCCTTACACAGGTCTCAGAGATTGCCAGCTGGCTCCAATATTTCACTTATTTCAATTTGAAAAACTCATCATTTTTACTTTAAAAAAAAAAAAACATATACACCAACACTAAATGAAGAATTTGGACAAATACTGCAACAGTGAAGACAGACTGGCCTGTAGAACAAATCTCACCTGCAGTGCTGTGCTCAGCTCTGGGACCCCAGCACCAGCAGGACGTGGAGCTGTTGGAGCAAGGGCCAGAGGATGATCACCGTGCTGTGACCCCGTGTTTCTTGACAGCCATGAACGCTTAGAAGTTTGAGGATCATTTTTATCAAGTACATAACCAAAGCCTGAAAACATTTAAAATTTCATTAAACTGCTGTATTGGCCTTCTATGAATTATGAAGCTGCCTTTCCAGTGATAATAAATGACAGAGAAGAAGCAAGTAAGCAAATGGAAATACGTAAGTGTTTTCACAATTAATTTCTGAGGGGAAAAAAGGCAACCATCTCAGACAGTAAAATGTAACAGAGCAGTTACACTTAACTGCTTCAGCCTTTACTGTGGAAAAGACAATAACCAAAATGGCCATGCAAATAAGTAATCAAACACCTATCTAGTAAAGTACTTGTATCCACGTAGCTTTAGGTAGTATGATAAAATGTGTGTAAAAAGCCATTAAGGTATGATTTTCTGTAATAATACATTTAAAAAAAAAAAAAAAAAACTTTCCTATAAGATACTGAGTCATACTGAGTCAGACTTCATTTGCAATGGACTGGTTCCAGTTACAGGTAGATCAAAACCCCTGAACCACCACGTGTGTTATTTAAATACGTCTCCATATCAAGAATTGCCATCTGTAAAATGAATCATTTTATTCCAGGCCTGTGGACACTGGGAGAAATACTAATCAACAATTAGTATTTCACGGTGAAAATGGCTGAAGGGGACATATTAAAAACAGAAGAATGGAAATCTTTCCCACCTACTGCATTTTAAAGAATCTTCATTTAGAAAAAAAAAAAAAAAAAGTTTTCCTTTTATCTCTTTAAAAATATCTAACAACAGATTTCATTTTAATTTAGAATTTGCATGGTAAGAAAACAAATGGGGTAGGGGAGAACATTTTTCAGCTATGTATTGCAAAACGAGCCTTTTTCCCAACTTGCTGCCAGCATCACTGGTGCTGCAGATATCTGAGCTGTAGTGTTCACATAACATGATCACTGCAAAGTTAACATTTTCAGAACAGAAATATCTCTTGCAATATAATTTCATTTTATGACAGAGCCTGACACAAAAAAAAAAGTAAAACAAAGCTCTTCCCAACTGTTTTATCTGCCATCTTAAAAAATAAAATAAGAGCAGGCATTCATAAGATGTGATGCAAAGCTATTTAAATCCAGCCAAATATACAGCTGCACTTCAGCTAGATAAAGCGAGACCAGAATACATTTCTTGTTATCAAAGCTATGGTGACAATTTCAGCTGGACAGGTATAAATACATTACAAGCTATCTCACAAATGTTTAGTATGTTCTTTATTACTTCTGAGTGTCTGCGAGAGCTCTCATTTCGTTCTCCTCGCAGCAACAGGGAACACGTTCCTGTGTTTGACTCGCACAGTGGATGACTGGAAGATCTCTCTCTTCAGAGACCAGCATTACTACCAGATAATGAAGTATTTATTTGGACAAATAAAGAAGTGGCAGCATAAGAAAAACAAACAAACACAAGGGCATCATTTGAAGCCTTTCTAATGGAAGTAAGAGTGGAGAGAGTGATTTTAGTAGGGGTTAGTAGTGTTTTTAACGTGTTAGTTGCTACAGACGGTGAGTGCAAT
Source organism: Anas acuta (assembly GCF_963932015.1). Lineage (NCBI taxonomy): Eukaryota > Metazoa > Chordata > Aves > Anseriformes > Anatidae > Anas > Anas acuta. Next base: position 3,650,454 of record NC_088985.1, read on the forward strand.
TCCTCATTGCCTCTCATACTTGGCAGGCATTCACGCTTAGGAAAACAGCGTACTAAAGGTGAAATGCCTCTGCTTTACAAGGATGTAGCCAGATATTATGCAGTTAGTCAGGCCAGGTGAAAGTCTCCTAAGTTCCCTTGCAATAGCTGGGGCATTAGGTCTGATACTGTGCTTTGCCAAATCAGAAAGAGAGAATGAAAAACCTGCAAAAAAACACTTTGCTGTCATCCCTTCCCTTCTTTAGATAACAGGGTTACATGTTTTCCAAGATGGAAAATGGCTCCTTCCCACTTTAGAGAGAACAGTTCCCTAGTCATTGAAAAAACGTGCTCCAATGATGAGATTAAAGATAATCCAAGCGTGGCTCAAATGCTGCCCAAATGCCTCGTCTCAAGTTCCAGTTACAGTAAGAAGGTCTAAATCGTGGGTCAAAAGAGGGCTAATTAATGAGGATAGAAGCAAGGAAGAACAAGTCACCAAATGGGAGAGAAGGGAAAGGCAAAGGATCTCAGAGTGATGAAACTCCCTGCAGAGATGTACGAGGAGCTCCTGTGCTCAGTCCTGGTCAGCCTTCTTCAGGAAAGGGTGGAGACTGGAAGAGGCCCTACAGGCACAGCTGGGGAAAGGAAAGCTCACGTTAAGAGGAGATGGGATTGCTCTCCACAGACACATTTTAGAGGTAGAAAACCTGACCAGGAGGGGATAAAATAAAAAAGCTATGTAAGCTCTAATTCAGCGTTACTACCACAATCCTCAGGTATACAAAGAGGTGAAGGATACACATCCTCTGGATGAAAAACTTGCTGTTAAAACTTAGATATTGCTTATACACCAAAGTAGGGAAATAACAGAGGTACAGAAATTTAAAAGAAAGCCATAAACAGGAATCAAACAGATGTGCAGGGCTGCACAGCACTCCAGCTCCTTTGTGAGCCTAACTGCTGCTCAGGTCTCCTGGCATGCCAGCAGTAAATACAGGGCCTTGACTGCCACAGGGTATGAACACTCTCATAAGTTATTCAAGTATTACTGCTCCTGAAATGGCTAATCCAAGCAGTGCCAGCCTAGTGAAAATCTAATAAACTCAGTCTCAGCTTTAAGGGATTTACTTTGTTTTGTTTAAGGAGATGATTGACTAACGCCGGTTTACCTCAACACAAGTAACTGCTCTGTGGGTGCTCCGTGTGAGCCAAAAGTGGAAGGATGCTGCAGGGTTTTGTGTTCAATGACATATTCAGATACGCGTTCACATCATGGAACTGTTTAAATTTTGTTGCTGCAATGACAGGGGAAAAATGGCTTGTAATTCTGGATGCAGATTCAGTTGTAAAATAGCTAATGAAATAAAAATGTTTCCATAATGAAGTACTATCTATCTTCTGTACTGGTAGGTTTTATATTTTTGCACACACACACAGCATGTATAATACAGAACTAGAGTTAACATTCACCTACAAAATATTCTCCTTTGTTTTCATTTTTGTTTAATCATCTCTAGGCTTTCAAAACCTTATAAGGTTAAGCACCCAATTTCCCTTGTGTGTCAGTAAGATCAAGCCTCACCACCAGCTATTTCTGTCCATTTCATACATTGCTCTTTGAAAAGAGACATTGCTTGCAGAGTTCACTGCATGAATACTGTTCACTCTCTGAATTTAGGCCCATAAGGCAGACTAAACTTTGCCCGTGAAACCATTATAGAGTCATATCCAGCAAAGAACATATCATACATTCATTTAAACTCTGCAATGTAACATCTCTCCTTAGAAATACCACAAAAATCAAATCGGAAAAAAAAAATAAAAAATCGCTTTCTCTGGCTTAGGATCTATGGGGAAAAGGAGACATTTCTACATAAATTTTTAACACAGAACAACAACAAAAACAGTTTTAAATAATCCACTGCCACTTGCTCTTAAACCTAATAAATCTCCATTTGTTTGTGCAGTTGTAGCAGGGGAGGCATGGAAAGCAATTCTCCAGAAAGCATTTGCTGTATTCGGCAAAAATGCCCAGATTTTGAAGAGCTAGCTACTGTCAACAACGATACGGAGCAGGATTCCACAGTGTGAGTGTTGCACACAGAGTTGTGCTTTTCTGCCTCAAACAATCTGAGCACGGCTCTTTTTTAAAGGTGCAGCAGACATAGATTTCAGTGAAGTTTCTAATGCAAGAGGGGAAAAATGAAACACAGAGAGCCACAACTGAGGTACAACTGCTACTGCCATCAGAGGTAGTCTTCAATGGCAGGGAAGTGAGCAAATCTGCTTTCTGCCCTCAAATCACCTTTTTTTAAAAAAAAAAAAGCATCACCTAGGCCTGACGAGACATCTGAAGGTCACACCAGTGTTAAAGAAAATCTTACTGTAGGATGTGTCAGATTGGAGCAGGGTGCCAGAAATTTGACTGAACAGAAAAGAAGGCTCCTCATTTCCCTGCTATTTCCAACCTGCATTTCAGCTGGAAACGCTCCTGGGTCTGCTGAGAGCGTCTAATTAGAGGATGAAGAGCCTGAAACCCAGTTTTAGTGAACACTCACCCACCTTTTTTTTTTTACTTTAAAATGAGATTTTCCCTTAGATCAGAGAGAGGGAGGCACCGAAGAGGGAGAAGAGCATGTTAAGATGTACTCTCGTGGAGACTTTACAATGGGAACCACAGGACCGGCACAGTCTGACAGAATCTCTATTATTTCTATAAACCCTTTGTACTTTTCACACCACAAAGGAACAACAATAGTCTTAACCGTACCCAAGAGGAAAATGTTAATGTTTGATCTAGCTGGCGAAGTTCCTATGACACATTCCTCAGGCGGGATCCAGGATGCAGGCAGATGCTAAAATAAATCCACGGCAGTTCCTTCAGGACTGGTGACAAGGCTGTGCTTGCACCATACACAAAGACTGCTGTTTAGCAAAACCTTTGAAATAGACAATTTCAGCAGACACCTTGATTTACTCCCTGGCTGAAAATTGCTACACTCAGGGACAAGGCCCAGGCTTTCTGGTCCAGGAGGTGAAATCTCAAATGAGCTGTCAAATGCCAAGGAAGAGTGAAATTTCAAAGACAAATTCTCAGCTCAAAAGCAGGCAAGGAGATGTGAAGACCTTCCCTACTCTTGCCCTGCCTTCTGTCATTCTTTTGTTAGAGCATCTCCTTGTTCGTAACTCATGCAGCATTTCCAATATTTCAGAAAACCCTGATCATTGGCACCCCTCTGCTATCTCAGGGTGAGGAAGGTTGCTCCGCTCTCACACAGCACTGAGAACAGAAATAGGAGAGAGATGCCAGACCCCCACGTGGCCACCGGGAACAGACAAAGGGCTGTTCTGCACCTGCGGTTGTCGGGAACATGGAAAAGTTGCAAGGATTCCAAAGAAATGGGAATTCAAGCCTGCAGCTCTATGGAAAATTTCTCTGGTGTTTAGATGGATAAGCCAGTCTTGTGTTTGAAAAACACAGTTCAGTAGTACCTATAAATAGCTTTCATAGTCTGAAATTCCAGGGACCTATTGAAAGGCTGAAACTCTGAGTAATCCAGACAAATGACCCAGAAACTTCACATATTTCCCCAGGCATTTGGGGTTCACCCAGATCATTGCAACTAAATACCGATGCTGTGGTTTTAATGCAAAAGGGATTACAGAGAGATTCTCTCTATAATCTCTTTTATAAAGAGATCATCTCTATAGAGAGGGTCATTATTATCCGCTCTATTGAGTCTGAGACAATCAGGAGACCATCTGCTTATTAGCATTCGCTGCCATGTGGGCTCCTCATTCTGTCAAGTTTCTTCAAGAACTCCCACCAAAACCGGTTCCTGGATGCAAGCCCATAGCTCCCAATGCCATGCGTTCAGGAGGTAATCCTTGGAAGGAGACATCCTATTCAGAGAAAAAGCAACATTTTTAGAAAAAAGGGGAAAGAGAAAAAAAAAAAAAAAGAAAAAGAAAAAAAAGCTGCCTGGAATGCAGTTTACAAGCTCTTTGGTGTTATATGAAGTCTGTACCACCCAACCCAACAGTCTGTGGGGATTCTGCTCCCAGACCGAGCGTGTGAAGCACTTGCTTTCCAATTACACCACACCTGGAGTGCTCAGCTTCCTAGGAAGTCCATATTCGCTGGTTATCCATCATGATTAGCATCCTATAATGGCATTTAACTTCTTCCCATGGGACGTTAGGTGGCCAAATGTGCACTACAAAAATTACCTTTAATTTAGATGCTCCACTTTTTTCCTCTCACAATCAAAGTTATTACGTTTCTCTCTGTGTGAGATTATTTATACGTAAACTGTACTCCAGCTATCTTCTGCTTGGTGTTTTATTGGGAACCAGAGCTCTGAACAAGTCCATACTGCCAAGTGAGAGCTGTTTATCAGGAGAGCTAACGATGGCCTAACAAATCAGTTCGATTTTAAAACAGGAGAGCAACCAACACTTAGTGAAACAAATGAGAAACAATGAAAGATAATGCACACAATGGATGAGAAGTGGTGCCAACCTTTGGGAAGATCCACCATTTGCTATTAATTGCCTCCTAATAAATGAAAGATATCACGATCATCACATGGGTTGTTTATCAAGATCGCCTTGGGTAATACCAATGTCAACAAAGGTCAGCTATCTTCCACCACAACCCTGTTGAGAGTTTCTGACTGTGTGCCAAAAATACAGAGATTTTCACTGAAGATCTCTAAAGATCGAGGAATAGCTAAGTTCCACAGTCTTCTGGTATCAAAATGCCCAGACCAGACTTTGAGATGTTTGTGGGGTATTTTTTGTTTGTTTGTTTGCTTTGGGTCTTTTCTGAAAGTTTTGTAGAGTGGTCATTTCCTGCAGAGAGAAGTTCTTGCAATTTTAATGGGCACGTGTCCAAAGAACAGTAGGATGCAAATAAAAGCCAATGTTAACAAGTGATGTGTTACTGGAAGGTTATTTCATCTTCTCCACAAACCATTTTTCAGTTTCCTAATATGTTAACCTATTGATTTATTTTCAGTTTCCTCATATTTATGTGCTTACTTTTCACACAGCAATAATACGAGGATTAAAGAGTGTGCACAAATTTCCCCCCCTTCAGACTATTTAACTTCAACAAAATAAGAACTGGAAGTGATTATTTTTGACAAGCCTTCACTCTGCAGGCTACCAACAGCTAGATAACTACCCTTGTGAAACAAATGTTGACATACAGTTTTTATGCATGACTTTTTTTTTCTGTCCAAATGAAGATGTCAACAAGATCTAAACATTTTAAGTCAGTATATAATAATTAATCTTGGAGTTAGTAAATTAAGCAGCTTTAAAATACGTAGAGCACATCCATGGTGTAGACCGTCTTCATTTATAATGGAAAAATTAATTCTGTTCCTATTAAAAAAAAAAAAAAAAAAGACTCGAGCACCACAGCTTAAAAGTCCTGCTTCAAGTTTAGAGGATTGCGCACTGCTTAGGAAAAAGTTGTAAGAGGTAAAGATTTTGGTTTCACAAAATCATCTCAAAACACAACAGCAGGGCACGGTGCTGTTGTGCCCACGACTCTGCGTGGCTGTTGCCAGCTTTATTTGTGGCAGCAGACATCAGTATTGGCCGCAATGCACAAGGAAAGGGCAACCAGATGCTCCAGGAGCAAACCCAAAGTATCATCTCCAGCACACAGAGGCTCATCTCTGAAGCACAAATACCATAAGTGTGATTAAAAGTGATTTATTTTTGTGCCAGAATCCAGCCTGTTCTTATCCAGTCTCTCAACTCCTTCATATGCACGTTCCACAAAGTTTGCCATCCTTAGAGAAAGAATTTCTCCCTCTATCTCCTACCCAGACACACAACTTCTCTCAAATTGCCTTTTTCTTGGTGCTGGTCTGTATGCTGTGCTCTCTACCAGCAGGTTTCAGACAGCCTTGTACTTTTCCTTGCTTCCACAAACATCCACAGGTCATCTCTCTCTACTTGCAGGTCAGAATTGAAGACATTTGGGTACCTCACGTAAATTCTGCAGTTCGTGGCCATGCAATTTGTCCCAAGATGTATCACCGTTATTCACGTGATGTATTTGCTCATGAATTGAAAAGGAAAAAACGGTGTTTATGTATATGGCTTTCTGTTGGGTGCAAGTAATCACACAGACTTACTAACTACGTACATCCACGCTTAGAAGAAATTACCTCAGAAAGGGCAGCATTTCCAGGCTAATTCTCCAAAAGACCACAAAGCTGATAGACCACAGAGCAGTTTAATTTATAGAGAGCTGCAGGCATTTCCAGGGTGCAGTAAGTGATACAAGGATATCTCAACTTGCTGCTAAACACCAAGTCATTTACAGAGTTTCATGGCTACGTTGGGTTTTCTAGCGAAACACAAAGCACAGTGTGGCTCCTCTACAATTCTGGTTAGATTTTTTTCCCCTCCAATCCACTCTATTCACGTTTTTCAGCATTAAGCAAACTTCTTGCAGAGAGTGCCCCGGAGGCCAGCGAGATGGAATGCTGCCAGAGCTATTTGCAAAAAAAAAATTCAGCCCTTTGCCAAAGAGGCCTGAAACTGCCACTGCTCAGGCGAGAGTCAGCAGCAGAACAGCCCTCTGTGATCCCAGCTGATAAATCACAGCAGGTACATAGCGGGAGGCATACAGGAAAGTGCTTAAACCAAATCTCTGGTCACACTGAGAACTATAACTCAAAATCACTACAGAGTCTCAGGCTCAGAAATAAACCTGAGGCCAAGGCAGACCTCGGGAAAGCACAAAAAATTCCCGTGGCTGAGACTTCCATGCAGAGGGGGAGTACAGCCAGTGGTGTTACTGCTTGTCCCTTCTCTTACCTCAGTTCCTCTGAGCGATCAGAGAAGGGTACAGAGCTGACCCACAAACTCTTCCATGAGACATAATTTCATGTGAAGCATACATGCTCCATGTGGAAAGTATAGGACTGTTGATCATTTCTTAGGGCAAAAAGTGGTGCTTTCCATACAAGGTGTTTTCTACCTGAAACCCTAAGCACCTGGAAATAGTTCTCACCCTCGTTCTGCCCACCACACTTACATTTACATGCAATGTATCGAAATTACTGACTTTGGATGTCTGCTTAAGGAATTATTTCCTTTTAAAGATCCTGTTTTTCTTTCTGTTACCTTAGAACAGTGGTGAGGTTCATTTCAGTACACCAGGGCTACGTTCACTCCACTCTTACAAAATGCTAGCAGATTTTATCAGCAGTCTTCAATTTTTCACGAAGTTCTCAAATGATCTCTCAGGTAATCTGTCACTGTGCTGAGAGGCGTTGAGGCTGGCAGAAGGAATTACAACACTGCCTTGCTGCTGACCCTTCCTGCAGAAAACTCACAAGGCTTGCTTGGGAGAGAACACAAACTCACAGCCACTTGCCCATTAGGCAGTACAAGGAACAAAAAAACAAGACCATGCCAATGTCTCTGACTACTTATCCCAAAGTAAAGCCTTTCGGTCCCTCACAGCCCTCAGGCAGGCTCTGCTCCTCAGGGAGCACTTTATTCACGACTTAGGGACTGGGTCCCTACAGGGAACACCTACTGGATAGCAACAGGAGGCACCTAACTGGTACCAGGGCGATAGCACCAAGCACGGCTGTCCTTCTGCTCTCCCCCTCCCCGTTCTTGTTCACTGAGCGGCTAACCACGAACTGGGACTGGAAGTGACTGGAAATTGGTCAATACTTGAATGCATTATTTATGCACGAGCACTCGCTGGTTCAGAATGCAAAATGAAATCTTCAATAATTCAGCATTTCTGTCTTTGCAGCAAAGCTTTAAATAGTATTCCTAATTAATCAGCAAATATTAAAATCTATTAAAAATCCACTTAAACAAGAGATAATTCTGTGACCAAGCAAACAGTGAAGTAGATCAAAATCTAATCCCCATCATTTGCAACACACTGCTCAATTGTAAAACAGCCAGTAGGTGTAACGTGTTCCCAGCCGTGCTTCAGGGGCACAGCAGGAGATGTGGTGCATCACAGAGGGGTACCCCACAGGTGTCAGCACCTTTCTAGGGATGCTGGCAGTGGAACGAAGCCATGGCCCTGCCCTCTCCTCTTCTGTTCAGAGGACACCAGCTCCAGCCTCACCCACAGACAGTTTCCTTATCAACGTATGTAACAGAGTTAAGGCTGCACACCCACAGCCCTGGTTCTCCTCAGGTTTAAATGCTGTGTTGAAGAGAGACCCCACCAGTACTATCCTCATAGTGAAAGAGGAAAATAGTGAGGGAAAGCACGGAAGTGTAGCCATTCAGCTATAAACAGGATTTTCACATTTTTATTTGCTTGTAGCTTTCAGTTCCCACCAAGTTTTTTAACATAGTGGCAGACCTAAAGGAAACATGCCCAAAGCCTGCTGCTTAACTTCAGTCATTTGATACTCTGTCAAAGCTCAAATTCAGCCCCAGCTGGAAGCAACAGCATTGCCATGCAGATAAATGCATGCTGTCTGCAATTTGTGCAGCATCCCTGAGGTGGGGGCAAATAACTCACCAACTTGGCATCACTTCGATGGTTTTCTATCCCAGCCACAAACCAAATCCTCCTGAATAATCAAACCACAAGAAATGAGTAACAAGCCTTATTTAAAAAAAAATAATAATAAATAAAATAAATTAAAAAAATCTGGAGCTACACTTACTGTGCTTCTTGAAAAATAAATATTCTTTGCCACAATCAAGGGTGTTAGTCCTGCTTTGGACAAGAGTCACACATTCAGGTGGTTTAGAAGATAATCAGCCGTCCTTGTAGAAGGATCTTACATAGAAAAGACACCAGTACAAGTATACCAGCCAAAGTATAGGAGGAAAATACAGGTCACCCCTATGAGAACAAAACATGAATCAAGCAGAGCCAAACTCTGGAAAATTTCTCCACCAGAGCAATAAATGACTTCAGGTACCAGAACCTGAATGTGTGGGAGGTTAATCCCTGTACAGACACCGTGGGTTTGCAGTGCTATTTCTCAGTGATGGTCACTGCTTTTACATTACGGTGAAGAAACTTCCCGGAGACATAAACATTTTGTGACCCTCTTGTTGCAGAAGTCTCTATGCATTGTACCTCTCAACTGGCCTGGGACTGAAAACCCATCAAAATGAGAACGAGTAAATCACAGGATTAGAAGTGATAATCGAAGTGCTGCTTTTCCACCCACTCCCTGCTTTTACTTTTCTGAAAGTCCCATGTTTACTTCTTGTTCCCATCCTAGCTCACAAGTACATTGATGAACACCTTCATCACTGCTGATGGTCAGAGAAAACTTTAGAAAAATCCAAGGTGAGACGCTTAGAGCAACATCCTCTGAAGATTTATAGGCCATACTTCTGCAGTCCTCCCTGTGCCAATAAATCTCGGTAAGAGGCCAGTCTCCAGAGGGAAAACCCTGGTGTATTCTCCATGCCCATCCATCTCCGCGCCGTGACTGCCTGCTCAGCACCACTGCTGCGCTGCCTTCAGCCTGGCAGCAGATCTCAAGCAGCAACATCACCTCCAAAGTATCCCAGCTGCTCTCCTACCTCCTTCAGCCACTTGGTCTCATCTTTTTTCTGCTCTCCCAGTAGATACAAAGACATCACCATGAAAAACGCTGCTGCTGTCAACGCTATGGATGCCCAGATCCCTAGAGAGCTCTGCGAAACATCTATTGCTGTTAGTAAACATCCTACAAAAATATACACTTCAGGTAAAAAATGCCTTCACTATTCCAATCCATCTCAGAAGGAAAGTAATTTCTCTTTCTCCCTCTTTCACCGTTGTTCTCTCTGCCACATAAACAAGTGCTACAGGGGGAAAAAAACAATAAAGATTCCTCTTTAGAGAAGCAGAACAAATTCCTTCCTCACTGCAAAGATCTAAAACCAGAAAAAAAAACCTGCACATGGATCAGCAAACAAAGAAAAACGGTAAACAAAACATAGCAACATTTTTTCTAAGCTTTCTATTTAACCTTAAAATGTTTCAGATGAAAATGGAATTTTAAATACCGTATTGTCCTTAAAACACAGGGATCATCATAATTTAGAGATAAATTTGACTTTCTGGGCAAGGAAGCAGCCCTCAACATGTAACACAATTGATTTTCCTTTAAACAGATAATTGACTTTATAAGTCAAATTTTAATGTAGCTGGGTCTTCAGGGCTGGGAATGTGAATTTAGGAATTAAAATTGCTTTTTTATACATAAGCACAGTTCTCTAACAGCATGCTCAAGGCAGCTCCGTAGCTGCTTAGCACCTCAGAGTGCCACACTTTCAGGGCACAACTATCTTTCCTAAATTACGTGGTGTAGCACTTGATTCAGGGGCAGAGGACAAAGACAGTAATAAAACACCAAATCAAGGATTTCGGTTCTGTTCCTTGGCTTTGGTATTTTGTCACTGCAGCAGCTTCCATCTCTCACAGCCCCGTGGCATCTTTTTTTTGCACAGCCACCCAACCTCAACACATCCTGGGGACACGGCGTGACATGTAGGCAGTCACCCACAGCTTCGATTTGCTCAGCTGGGGGCAGAAAGCCGACAGCAGCCTGGGGCTGGGCACAGGTCCATGGGACTCTGCTAATGCCACCACGACACGGAGGAGCCTGCAGCAGCAGTTTGTGGCATCTCCAATGCTGTTTCCAAGAAATAACCAGACTACAGTCAAAATTCGCTGAAAACTTACAAATTCTGCAACCATATTACAAAAAAAAAAAAGTATTTTTAGTCTTAAAATCATAGGTTCTTCTCCATATAATGAGATATCTTATCTTGCAATTAAATATAAATCACCGTCTCACATAATTTATATTAAGGAGTATTGTATTGCAGGGAGTATTATCCCCAAAGCTTAAAAAGAATATAAACTAGACGGCAGGTTTTTGGGTTAGAAGTGAAGGAGACTGGCATGGAGAGCAGGAGGAGAGTGTTACAGTGCTTTCAGATTCATCCACTGTGATGCAGTTTATTATTAGAGACAGATAAACTTTCAGTTATTTTGGAAGACTGATGTCTAATTTGAAGCTACGATCATATATCACAAAATTTAAGTCTGATTCATGTATGCAAATGAATGAACAACACTCAAAAACCCTCCTGACGTAATTCTATCAGCTGAACGTGTGAACATCCATTTCAAGTACAGACATTGATCCCCAAGTTAGCTGCAGTATATTTTTTCCTCCCGGCAGAATGGCTATTCTCTCCTACACCCATCGAGAGTTCAAGTCAGTTTTCCTGAGTTTTCTAAGACCTTGCTGCTGTAATAGCTGAGCATTTCAAAGCCTCCGGTGCATCTGTCTGCCTAGCAAAGCTAAAAGCTAAGGAAAATGTCATTGTCTGTCTGAGACAGACAAGAAAATGGAACTCCCTATCCATGGGAAAACAACAAAGAGATGTTTGAAACACATCCAACTCCAAATCAATGCAGAGACAAAAGGGCTTTTTATTATTATTATTCCTTGGGTTTGGAATAAAAGGATTCCAAAAATATCAATTTCATGAGAATCAATACAGACTTTCTAGCTCGCTAGGCTTCCGAGAGCATCCCCAGAAGATTTTCTGGGTGGGCAGCAGCAGAGACATGCTCAATCGAAAACATGGCTTCCGAATTCACTGAATAATTTAAGGTTTTTGCCACAAAGACAAGGAAAAGAATTCTCTGTTCTGAAAAAAAAAAAAAAAAAAAAAAAAAAAAACACTAAGAAACATTTTTCTTTCAAAAACCCATTCCCACTACAAACAGCAGGAAGAGGAGAAGGGCCAGATTTAGAGAAGGACTCTTTAGGTTTGAATTGCCTGATTTTGAGCAAGCCTCACCACCCAAGTGCTGATTTTTGCTCTTCTTATAATCAAATTATTAGAGTCAGCATGCCAGCCGCGGTTCAGAACCACACCAGGCAACAGACAACGTGGAGGAAAGGCACGTCTGAAGTCCCAGCCCTTTCTTCTCGGCTTTGGCCCTGAACTGCAGCCCTGGTACAGATGCTGTTATAAAACTGTTTCAACACCTGAAAATCACTCCAGGGCTTCTGCGCTGCAGTCGTGTACTTGGCAGCTGATGAGTAAGTCCCAGCCCTTCTCCGGCAAGGATGGGAGCAAGGGGTGGGCTTCCAAATGTGCTTTGTGCAGTGATTTTCATGCAAAACACAAAGCTGTTCCCTGGGAATCAGGACTTTGATTTTCACTGGCACGTCCATGTCAGCAAGCCATGAAAGCAGGTTTGCTCTTGTTCGCCCTCTTTCTGGCCCTGGAGCTCTCTCAGCAGTTGCCCTGCACAAAGAGCATGGCAGCAGGCTTTCCTCCAGCACCAGCAGAGCAGTGCAAACGGCAGAGAAGAGGCACAGGAACTCACAGCAATACTTCAGCTCTGACTTAAATGAAGTTGGCCGTCCCTCCTGCTGTGCCCTGCAGCTGGAGATTCCCCAAGACCTCTTCCTTCTTTCTGCACTGCCACTGATATCCTGAGGAACCTGATGTCTCCTGGATTTTATTCCTAGATTTGTTGCGTGTTTTTTTTGTTGTTGTTGTTAATTCACCTCCAAACACTACATAGAATTTACATCAGAAAATATTATAGCTTCACTTAACGTGTTCTTTGGGTTTGTAGCTGCTTGTTTTCAACTTTTTGCCTCCAAAAGGACACCACAGCGGCAAAGCCAATCAAGTTTCAGTGCTCCAATCAAGCTTTATTGCTGCTGTGACTCCAGTTTGTTCCCAGGTGCAAAGCCATTACTGCATCCTCTTTCTAAGGCTGCACTGCAAGAATTTCTTTTAATAATTAAGAGCAGAGTGATTTCATTTGTTCCTTTGACAGTACTGTATGAATGGGAGAGCACTGGGAGCTCCTGCTCCTCCATTAAACATCAGAGGAATCAGGGAGATTCACATGCTCGTTGTTTGGAAAAGCACTACGTTTCACCTGCATTTTAACATTTGCTGCTGGAGCTTTGTGGCTTGGTAAAACTGCAGGTACAATGCAGACAGCTAGGACTGTCAAATCGGCTTCCCTCTGCCTGTTTGCTGCCCTCTAGGAAACCTGTAAGCTAATTTGATACCTGTATTCATACTTCCAGACTAGTTCTCAACACAAGGATATCATTTGCACTCTCAGCTGAGAAGGCAGAAAGGTGAAAGAGTTCACAGTTGTATTTTTTCCCCTCTCTCAGACTTAGATGTAATTAAATCTTGATTTTCCGAGAGCGCTCAGATCCAGTGCAGACCCCGAATCTGCCCGCACACCCCCCCTCTGCCACAGCACGGCTGCAGCAAAATGCACGGTGCCGAGGATGGAATTTTCTGCAACTACAGCAAAAGCCCCAGTAACGAGCCCGGCTCCTTGCACTCGCCCCGTGAGGGTGCAGGTAGGTGAGAATGACAGGCGCTAGCTCTCGGCACCCTTCCACGCTTGTCCGTGATGATAAAAGACACCTCTGTTCCTAACGAGCCCAGCAGCCACATCCAGGTGGGAGCCATCAATCACCGCCCGCACAAGCTCCGCGCGATGTTTGCAGAGAAAACTAAAGAGCCCTAAGCCACGGGGGCTGGCTTTGCTAATTATTTTCTCTTTTGCTTTCCCGTCCATGATAAAATGAGATCGTGTGAAGCCACGGCACAGGCTTGGGCTTTTTCAGTGTGTGCCTTCCAATTGGTTTGGCTAAAAATAAATGCCAAAAAGACCAGAAAAGATCTTAATTAAGAGCTTAATAGAGGCCTGGGAAAAAGAAGATCCACCCACTGCATGGGACCAGGTTTGAGACCAACTAAGGCTGAAGGTGCACACGTCCACGGGACCTGATGAGAGCATCCAAAGGTCCTGAGGGAACTGGTGGATGAAGTTGCTCAGCCACTGTCCATCATATCTGAGAAGTCGTGGCAGTCTGGGGCCGCTCCCACTGACTGGAAGAGGGCAAACATCACCCCCATTTTTTAAAAGGGGAAAAAGGAAGAGCCGGGGAACTACAGGCCAGTCAGTCTAGCCAGTGGCTATTTCCTATTTCCTCTGCTACATGAATGCTGCCTCACCCATCTATATTATTTCCTTCCTTCAAATTAACAGTTGTGTAAAGCAAAGAAAGTTCACAGCTGCTGCTGACGGAGTGTGGAAAGACCACACTCATAGCATTTTTGGTATATTCATGTATATGTGGAGTGCCTACAGCCTCCAGAGAAGCACAGGCCCTTAGCTATGCTAAGCTTTTTAGAGACATGGAGAAAGCCTTGTTTCTGCCTCACAGATGTACAATCTAGTATTTTTTTCTTTTTATTCCCACATTTTTATCCACTGCCATGCTGCTGCTGTCTGTCATGATAAAGTCGTAGCTTTTCCTACAGTAGGCAGTAGAACTTGGTAGGAGCAAACTTGCTGTTAAAAGTTACTAGCAACACATTTTATGGTTACTGGTGAAAACCACACACACTATCTGCATTTTTGATTAGCAGTTATAGGAATACCTAGTAATGGTTAAAAAAAAAAAAAAAGAAAGATCAAACACAGCTATTCTTACTTCTAGCCAACGTTACCTGAAGCTATTGCATCAAAAGTTGCTTATAACCAGGTACCTACTGCTCACAGTCCCATTTTCCAAAAGTTTATAAAATGACAAAGAATGTACTTCATCATTAAGCCTACAGCACAAAGCCACATCCTGCAGCAAAACTAAAGCTGCCTTAAGTTAGTTGATTTCTCCATACCTTCCATTTTTGCCGGCTGAAATGCTCGTTCTGTGCCTCACTGGCTAATCAGTGCCATCAGCTGAAGCTTCATATGTCCCACAGTATTTAGCCCATGTTGGGGATTACGTCTTTGAACTATTTTAAGCAGAAGTAAGAACAGCATGATTGAAACCGCGTGAACAGGGAGTACAGAGTGCAGTGCGAGTTCCCTGAACAGGCCGACACAACCGGCAGCAGGCACATGCTGGATAAGCTCCGGGCGCAGTCAGGAGGGAAGTCTCAGACCATCAGATCAAGCTCCGCTCATCTTCCATGGGGCTGCCCGGGCTGGTCAGCCCGACTGGCTCCTCACTTCAGTTTCTCAGGGCAGAAGCAGCAGGCAGAGAGAGGTGAAGTAACACTATTTTGGGGAGCAATCACAAAAGACAGCACGACTAAAACATGACTCTTATGTATATATATGCTTTCATCCTGTTTTAAGTACTACCTTCTCCTACTAACCCACCTGAACCAACAAGTTCTGTTGCGTTTGAGCCAGGCACTTGGTGCAGCTACATGCTGGACCCTTAATGTATTTTGCATCCACCTGGTGTAGCTTGCAAAGATTGCACACTATGGAGTCACTATTTTACCCTTTCTTAAAAATTAAAAAAAAAAATACAATTGCACACCCAAGCTATTTTGGGGGAAGCTTGGAAAACTTGGTTGCAGAGTATTAGCCCACCGGCTCAGATTTTGGCGCCAAACATAAATATCAGAAATGTTTTTTCCAGGCAAACACTGGATGAATACTGCTGCCTTCAAGAATGCACATTTCATTTCACTGTGGGCTTTGCTTCTACTTGCAAAATACCTCCCTTTTTGTACCTAAACTTCTACGATACATAGAAAGATCTTGGTGCACAAATCATGCAGATGGAGAAAAGTAACAGTCTTAATAATAGAATGGGAATAACCAAGAAGTAACAATTCTAGCCCTACTACACGTCACTGGCCATAGGAGCATTAAAGAAAAGCTTTCTTTCCTTCAAAATAAAAAAGTGCATTCTGCTGCTGCAGCATTGCAGTGACAGGAGGAGACTAGGAATAACTACCTTCCCCCAACTTCTATCTTGGATCAGGATCCTCTCTGCACGAGTTCAAAACAACCACCTGGAATTGATCCAAAGCCTGTTTGAAAATCAATGGCAGCTTTTACACCAGTTCTGGTGCCTGCTGGATCCGCTCATTGGCTTCCAAAGTACAGCTGTAAAGATGAAGAACATCCAAACGCTAAGTCATACTTTTATTGATTCATAAACAGGTTTTACTGTACGCTCCAAAAATGTTTATAGTATAGTGGCTTTTACTTCTTTATCTGGATTTGCCCATATCTTGACGTACTTAATTTTCTGCCTGAAATGTGAAGCATCAATGACTGAATCAACAGCTGCACTTTACTGATAAGGGATCAATTAACAAATTGTGAGGGCTGTTGCTGTTTAGTTTTCACTAACTAAACTTCTGCAGCCAGCAAGGAATTCTGGCTCTGTTAACTCCAACTAGCCATGGCAATACTCTGTACAATACAGTTTATGGAGTTTATTATTACCTCTTCAATCCTGACACAATATTTAAAAGGAAAAAAAAAAAAAAAAAAAAGGGAAGAAAAGTTTTTGTTTGCTGCTGCTCTGAATTCTTTCCGTGTGGTGTGATCAATAGGAAGTGTTCCAATTTCTGTTTGAACTTCACATTCAACCAGGTGAACGATCACCGAAATTCATCACAACACAGGTTTCCAATATGTGTAACTGCACACTGGAGGGTTGTCTTTTCCTTCCCTGACATGGCAAACGCTGTATTACCAGACACTAATATATACCGGACACTAATCCGTACCCTCAGATACTGAGATACCTGGAGCCGAGGTATGCTGATGTTACTGTGCCTCAGAAGAGCAGTACAAAGCCAGTTGTCTCAATTCACAGCTCATCTTAGCACCATGACAGGTCACCAAATCAGGTAAGCTGTGAAGAAACACTATTTTCTGAGCTAATCTGCGGATCCTCTCCCTGAAGTTTTTTAGTTCAATAACCTGGTGAAGGCTGGAAGGGCCTCAGGATCTTTTGCCTTGTTGCATCTGTTGGAGGCCCTCGGGGAGCTGCTACATACCTAAAGATGGCCACAACAGCCCAAATCTCGACAGCAGAAGAAAGGACAAAGCCACACCCCTGAGATACAGCTGAACAATTTCTCCAGTCTGCCGCCCTGGGGAAGGAGTGACGTACTTTTGAAGCCACGGAGTCTACCTCATACATGCAGCTTTGTACTTCTCCATTTCATCTTACTCCGCCCTCAAAAGGACGAGCAATAAGGATGCAACGTGTTCTGACTTAATACACACAGATATCAGGCTATCAGGCGTCCTCACATAGTCCCTTGACAAGAACATCACCAAACCTTACTCATCTCCACATCAGTTATGTTAGACACTTGGCAGCTTATTCACGTGTGCACTTGTACAGAGACTGCTCGTCATCTCGTAGGACTTCCCACTAGAGCCAGACACACACAACATTTTCTCCTTTCTTTCTGAAGGCTTTCCAAAAGCCTTTGAAGCTGGAGAAGCCCCAGCGCTTGCTTCAAGGTGAATTCACTGACCTGTTAAATCACACCAGAGACAGAGGTGCTTTGATGCAGCAGGTCAGTAAAATGCTGCGTGCCTGAGCATCTATTTGCACACAATTTCCCAGGTTGCCTTATGGATATTTACTTAGAGGGGTCATTATGAAGGCACTTTAGCGATGCTTTTAATTCTGATCTAACGCCAGCAGAGAATCTTAACATCTTTATTCATACTGGCTAGACACATTTAGGGCATTGCATCCTGGGACATGCAGAGAGCTTTGGCTTTGCTTTATATTGCTGACAACCCAGTTACAGCTACTGCTCTTTTTTCTTTCATCTCCAGACAAAGCTGGAGCCTAGAGAAGTTTCAGAACTGCCTGCGTTGGGTATATGCCTCTCTTCATAATGAAGCGAAGCCTTGCAAATGAGGTAACAGCACAATACCACCAGAAGCCACTTACCACTTTCTAGACTTCTATAAGCAAAAGAAAAATAAAATGAGACTGAATGGACAAACACAATGATATGCTGGATTCTACTAAAACCATAACCAGTTACATTTGTTCCTCTGGCTCTTAAGGAAGGACCCTTACACTTATTATGGCATGGATTATGGCCATTCCATATAATGCTTAGTCATAAAATTGCCCACTGCTCCTTCCTCAAAGAGATATTCCTCTGCTTTAGTGGTAGAAATCCAGATGAATTAAACCAGCTTGAGTACATACACACCAGATTTATTTCCAGATCACCCAGATTTTCAACAGAAATATATATAGGCAACACACAGTGACTCCTTTTCACAGTTTCTTTGGCATAGATAAAGACCAGAAAGCAGAGAAGTAGCAAAGAATTTTATGATTTTTTACTGTTGCTAGAGAACGTCCACTCCTCAAAATGTACAGGCCAGTTTTGACAAGGATTGGGTTTACCTTGGTTACGTGATGACTACAGGTAAGAGGGGCACTGTACCAGCTGTGAGGCTATTGCTTTCTCCTGGCTTCTCTGTTTCTTCTCCTGAGAGATTCTGGGTCTTACTTTTAGGAGGCGAAGCATTCAGCAAGCCAGAGGGACACTGGCTCATGCCTGAGCTGGAGTCAGAACCTCTGGTCCTGTAACCTCTTACAAAAAAAACAAAGCAAAGCAAAACAAAACAAAGAAGAGGTCAGGTACTGCAGAAAATGCAGCACTCTGGCTCTGATGGAAATGCAAGAAGTCTCCAGTGGCCACATGGCTAAGGCAAGTCGTGCAGCCTCAAGAAAGACACCATCACCAATACAGCTGGCTACCCCAGCAAAGACAAGAATGGAAAAATCAAGTTCTCTCTCTAGAGCATCCTTCTGTTACTGGTCAGAAACAGCAATTTGAGGAGCTGTGGCAGCTCCTTGCTGTACACACGTGTGTCAGAGAGGATAAGGGAGCTGCCACAACGCCCTGTGTGTGCCTCCATACGCCACTGGCATGTCCAAATCCAGCCAGCACGGAGCAGCAGCAACCATGATATCACGCAGCAAGGAAAGCCCCGCAGCCCCATTTCTGGGAGGGGGCCCAGAGAAAAGATGTGGCTCCAGTAAGCTACTGCACAGAGCGTTGGGTGGATTTTTTAAGCCATTCTCAAGACTGAAATCTGTCTTTGGCACAATGAAGGTCTATTTTCCCAAGCAGCTACGTTGTTTCAAGGAGTAAAAATGTTCTCTAATGCTTGACAAATTACTTCTGGCACAGGTGTCAGCAAACTCGAGGCCAAGGACTAATTGGATGGGGAAGTCAAAAACACACTTAACAAAAACTTCTGCTTCTGGTGCATTACAGTCATTCTGAATCACAGTTGCTTAAACTGTCTCACAAAGGACACCAAAAAGCTTTTAGAAATGAAAAATTTCTGCCATAGCTAACTGAGATACAAAGAGAAGTGATAAAAACTAATGGGAATTCGGAAGAAAATGACAGTAGCATAATGTCAAATAAAATATTTGCGTTAACAAAAAAAGACCAGCCCTGCTCAACTCTGCCACTGTCCTTAAGATCCAGAAATACAGTGTAATTCAAGGCGTTGCCAATGCATCCAGGCCAGGAAGCTCTCTTGCATGCTCCTCCCAATTACTCAGGGAAAAAACCTTGGCTGATTTTACGGGCGCTGCTTTGATTTTGTATTTCTGCACAGACCCTTTGTGCTTTGTGCAAGTGCAGAGTCCTTCTGGTTGCACAGCCCGGTGTCTCCTAGCAACATTAGCCCATCCTGTAATCCCAGGGAACAGAGCTGGCCATCCTCCTTTTTCCTCCTTATGATCATTTGCGTTACAGGGATGAAGGTCAGGAGGAGAGCGGCAGCACACCCTAGAATTAAAGACAGTATGAAAGCTGAGCAAACCACGCAGTCGCTTCAGGAGATGATGTCTAACTAGATCTTTCCTCTTGGTGCTGACACTTCATTTCTTTCCTATAGTAGCATCTGTCCCTTGGTGGAATACAGTGGCTGTGTAAAAGGACACCACGCACGCTGACAGCCCTGATAATGACCTCCAGACCAAGACTGGCTGCTCACTGGATCAGAAAGACATCCTCCAGCAGAAGCACAGCAAACGTTTTTGGTGACAGAAGCAAGGACAAGAGATGGGGCTGGGTGTCAGGAAAAGGAGAAGGAGAAAGACGTCTGATTTCTGGGTTGGTTTTGTGGACCCTCATTCAGGGAGATGCCCTCCAAGGAAGGACCGTGGGCAGCATGCAGCCCTTTGAGCTGGTGAAGTGCAGTGAATTAAGGGCTGCCACCAGCAGCAACAAAAATCACAGCTGAAAGCTAGACACTGTCACACGGCACCTGACATCCAGACACTGAAAGGGGACAGAGGAGGAGGGAGGATGCTTCACGCTTTTCCTCCTGCGTTTGTCAAGGCTTTCTGTCTGAGCAGTCCCTCATTTCCTGACTTTCTGCATCCTTCTTCCTGCAGTGAGAGCCTTGCTAGAACCCAGCAGTGGGGCTGAAGCTAATACGAAGTGAGTCACATACTGTCTACAGCTGTGTGCAAAGCGGAAAAGCAGGGCTACAGAAAAAGATAGAATAATTAGTATAATTACATCCACACAGCCACCCCAGCCCTGAGATCAGGGATCCAGGTTCTACATGACTTTGACCAGAGCTTTGCCTTTCTGGATAGTAACACCAGACACCCTCATGAGACTGACCTGGTAATCAGACCTTCTGCTCCTTGTTCTCCTCCCTTTTTCCTTGATCAGTAACATTTATTTTAACACTGTTCCTATTGGGCTGCAGTTCCACTCCTCCTCACACTAGCAGCAGTCGCGTGTTGTAGTCACGGTGGGGCCGTGGCGATGGTAAAGGAGAAGGGGTCAGAAAGGTGTACAAGGAAACATGAGGAGAGTAGCTGCCAGCTTGCCTTTGTGACCAAACTGAAAGGTAGCATCATCAGTCCAGCCTCAAGTGTGCCACAAGATACTGCCAGAAATCCCCAGCATTTACAGAGAGATTTGGTGCTTCAGCCACAGTGCTCCTGTTCCTCTCTGAAACTTTGTCTTGCTCTCAGAAACAGAGCTATTTCAGCGTCGACTGTGGAAAAAAGGTGGAAAAATGAAAAATCCCAATGGCAGTATGGTTTGCAGCTTCTCTGCTGTTTGCAGAGCATGCGTGGTGTGCCTTTAGCACCCTTTGTTGCACCCACGCATGGCTGAGTGAAAGGCAGGCAAAGAAACTCCAATACACCCTTTCAGTGGGAGAAGTAATAATAATTTTGTTATACTTATTTCCTGGATTTCATCCCATACATCTTCACCGCAAAACAAAAGAACCTACAATGATCTCTACTACTCAAGTGTCTTTTCTGGGGTGAAATGCAGCTACATTTTCCTATACAAATGGAAAACTCTGAACAAGAAATGAAGAATGCTGTAGCCCCATGTAGAATATTTTGCTCTAAATTGGAAGCTTTGACAAAGCAGGAAGGGATACGCCAGTGTATCCATGAGTATCTTATCACAGGATTTCCACTACTGTCATCATCCGTCCGAGGTGCTGCCAAAGCCCTCTTTGAACTAAGTAGTTCATAAATGTTTGCCAGTATTCAACAGATGAGATGAATTCAGCAGTTTTATTTGCACGTTTGATGCTCTACTGCTCTGAAAACAATCTTTCCTGAATATGGAGAGAGAAGTTTTATGGAGTTGGCTCAGCACACAGACTGCCCCATAATTCAGTTTATCATTTCGGAGGGTGCAAATAACCAGATGTTTCACTGGCATGCTCTCCTGGGCACAAACACTTCGTTCATATTTTGGTAACAAAGACCTCTGTTTTCTTGCAGTACTATTTGCTTTATGTGGCTGCACTCACAGAGAATTTATCTGGTTTTGTTTTAAAAAACAAATTGTTGCATTTTGTGGCAAAGCCTTTCAAAAAAAAAACATTGATTTACTTCGGGCTCTGACAACGCCCCAGTGACTTGTGCCTGAAAATAATTGTTGGGTTTGGCACCTGCCTTCCCCACTGCCACATTAGCTCATGTCACCATCTGACCTTCGCTCGCACGGACAGTTTCTCCTCTTCCTTTCTCAACAGCCAACGCCATCCCCTGCAAGCCTCTCGGTACATCATTACCTCCACCATGATGCTGTCAGTCAAGGCGATGTCATTTTCTGACATTGCTGTATTTGTGAGCAGGAAATGGAAGCAACTCCTCATGCCCCTTTCACCACTGCCTTCCTCTCAGACAGCATGATTGATGAGCGCAGCCGGCACGCCTGCACCTCTCGGGTGTTGCTGCGATGTGCTTCGTTTTCTTCTGCACCTTCCACATCCCTGCAGTGACTCGTACCAGGCCTAGTAACGGCACATTTACATGTAGACCTCAATTCCACTTTTCATGCAAAAAAAAAAAAAATATAATAAAGTGTGCAACTTAATGCTCACTGTGAGTTTAAAGTGGCTGCTCGTGTCAACCACAAACTGAAGTATTTAAATTAAATGCAGTATTTCCCTACGTAATGCTATCCATATGCTAATGGAGAGAGATTATGTCTTATATAAGATTTATCAAAGTAAATGCAATTCATTTTGGGAAGCATCTCAGTGCCGCCTATCTGAAGTGCTGTGTTCTGCCAAATATGCACTGTAACAAATAAAGGCTCCTAAGATACCGAACATACTTGCGGCACTTACTGAAAATAATTTATCTTTTGAATCTCACCGATTCAAACTAACTTATCATAATTCCAGCTTGGTGTTCAAATAAAACACTTGGAAACAATAGATTTCCCTGATGCCATTTTAATTATCTCATTTCTAATTCTGCGCTCAAATGAGACACTCTGTAACGATAAAATGTCTTCAATATTGACATAAAGCATGGTTAGGGTCAATCTGCACAGGCAATAAAAGTGGGTTAAAACAAATTCATACTTTAAACCTCATAATGATAGCAAAATATTCTGAGCACATTGATACAGGAGTCAACGCTGATCAAAAATACAAAAGGCATACTGAGCTGAGGTGTCCTGTGGCTACTTCTGATAAGTGTACGCCACATCAGATATGTATTCAAGGACTAAAATATATTCGTAATATTTAAAAAAGTGTATTTTTTTCTGGTGCAGATTTACTGAGGAAGAAGATAGGTGAGCAGCAAGTGAACTGCAGCCCCTCTCCTTTATCCTGAAAAATCACTGAAGCTTTACTGTCAGTTTATACCACCACTGCTAGACTTTTTGTGGCATTTCCTCCACCAGACAGGAAAATAAATAACAGCCTTACTTTCAAGCAGAAAGTCACCGTAACCTATTAATTAAAGAACACGAATGTCAATAAAATCGATCAATATTTGTATTTGAGGTTTTTATTTTAAAGTAAGTTTGTTGGTGTGGATTTTTTTAGGTTAAATCACAGGAAGGAGAGGGAACAAAAAGACTCCACTTTGGAAAATCAGAGCAATGCAGCGCTGGGCTCATACAAAGCCAGTCACATCCCGACAGCACCGCTGCTGTAGTTATGCTTTCTCTAGCACTCTTCCAGTAAACGTGCTCTGTATCATCCCTATCTTTTCTAAGGTAGAAAAACCATTTAAGTGTAGTGAGTTGCAGTGCCCTGGGAAGTTAGCCTGGACATGAGGTTTAGTTTGAGGTAGAGGCACTTGAACTGGAGTGTCCACACGCAGCTGTTTGTCCCCTGTGGGTGCCTAACGCCCTTTTAGGTGCCTGAGGGTAGCAGCTGGTGGTCCAGAAGGGCCCAGATCCCCCCTGACTGCCCTCATAGCTGCCAGCTGCATGCAGCCATTGTAGATTCCGCACAGCATCCCAACAGCTGTGTTTATGCAACCAACTCCCCCCTTCTGTGCCTATTTCAGGATCAGCTGATGTGCTCTGCAGCCTGCTCTCTCTAATGGGAGCGGAGACACCTGTCTCTCCAGCAGACACTCACAGTGACATCCAAGCCATTCCCTGGAGTGGAGTCCCTCAGGGTCATCGCGGAGATAGGTCCTGATGCGTTCCTGGAAGGGGAACTGCGGGAATGAAACCCAGAACTTTTCTGTGCAGACCAACTCCCAGATGAACTGCCTAACAACCAGAAAAATGTTTTTTCTTGAAGTTCAAAATGTGTTTTTCTCAGTCTCATTCTCTGAACAGGTTGAAACAGATGACAATATCCCCCTCGGCTACTGCCCTCAAAAATGAGATCACCCTCAGAGACACGGCATTGCCATTTTCAGAACAAGTTCTGATTAAAGGGTGAGAGTGTGATCCACAGAAGAAAACAGGCTTTCTAGCACACAGCCGTAGGCAACTACAGCTATTTGAGGCTCCATTTACAGCAGAACGGAGAGTGCAACTTTTGTAAGCTGTTAGTATATCCACCAGTGATCATTAAAGCTGATGAATGCTCCCCATTCAACGGCAAAAGAAAATGCAGCTCTGCAAGGCTGTAAAATCCAAGCGTGGCACATCCGTCCCACGAAGCATCAGGTGCCCAGCACCGCACAACTGTTCCCAACACCTCACCCAAAGGGCAGTGTCTCTTACAGAAGCGTTTTGTATACTGCACACTGGCTATTGAGACAACTACATGGCTGGAAATTACCATTTTTTTAATTAGATAGCCCATTACCAAGCTGATGCAGTTAAATTCTGCTTTCCAAACACATCTGAATTCCAGCACCTGCTTTTACCTGCTATTTCTTCCTGCAGCTTCCATGTAAAGCAAAGCTAAATGGGTGTACTGCTCGCTCTTGCTTATTCATCCTACAGTGTAGCATGGTGCATATATTCCTAGTCCTTTATTTTATTTTCTAGCAAACTCAATATTCTGTATCTATTACTGACAGAATTATACCTGAACATGCTGCAAAATGTGATTCCCTTCCCCTATTAGACTGCCTGGGAAGGAAAACCTGCACCTGAACACATGCGTGTGTGAACCCAAGGCCATGTGGTGCCCTGGAAATGAAAATGACAGCTGTGAGGACTGGCTGTTGCACTTACATTTCTGATCCAGTCAAAGATGCAGCAGATCTCACATTGCATACATGCCTTGAGAAAACCAGGTGAACTGTTTCTGCCTGAAATTGTTCTTGATAGCACAGCAGGTGAGAAAATCATAGCTAGACACCTCTTTCTGCACCTCAGCTAACCCCTTCCCCAAGTACAGCTTGAAGTTTTCTTCTTGAGAGACTAAGAGAAGTATGATACAGAATTAAAGCACAATTTTCCATGCAATATGCTGAAGAATAACAGTACCCAGTCAGTTTTACAACCAGAAAAGAGGTTGTACCATTTCTTCCTCACATTTAGAGCACTTAGAGGATTTTTTGTGTGGAAGAAAATACCATACGTAGCATTTTCAGTCCTAGCATTGAACAAAATCACCAGAGTCCACATTCCCTGGTGTTTTGCTTAGGGGCTCCCCATGTTTCCCAACTCTGGTACAGCTCATATATGTATTATAAAGATATTTTTATAGAGACATTATATATTTGTGTGTGTATATGTGTGTAAATCTTGCACATCCCTGTGCAGTTTCTACAGGAAACAACTACCACCTTTCTAGTTGCCCCTGCAGGTGCGTAAAACCTTCTGCAGCAGACCAGATGTTGCCGCCACAGAGGAAAACAAAGCTCTGAAAAACAAAGCTAGCAAAGCCTTGGCTTTAACACAAGTAGCAATTCAGAGATTCAACACTCACAGTCAACGCGGCCTTTGGACCACTGCTGATCAGTCCCTCGGACAGTTTTCAAGATGTGTTCTTACACCCTTACTCTGTGATTTGCTCAGGTCTTAGAGGACGTTTGGTATGGCCACCCAGGCTGTCTGTCCACAAAAGAAGCACTCCCTGCAGATTGATGGGAAATAAAGTTATAATTATGTCTAGTTATTGCATTATTATGCTTGCTTGCTGACGTTCAGAGCCTCCTTTGGATGGGTATATTTGAATGTGCCAAAAGGAGTCCACCCATATGCTTAAATTCATGTCCATGCAGTAAGACTTTGCTACAGGAAAAACATTGTTAAAAAGATGAAGGAATAAAGCTTAACTGTGAAAATAAAACCCCAAAAAAAGCAGCAAGCTATAATTAAAGAAACTGAGCCTTTGCTGAGATGCAGGTAAGACACAGTCCCCTGCACCTGTTCACACTGTGCCCAGGGCAGGCTGGAAGGTGCCAGGTTGCAGCGTGCCTTTTCCTTTCCTCCCCCGAGGTATTTTTGCTGTGCTTCCTCCCCTCACAGCCTGCAGACGGAGGCACTGCCCGTTCCCACTCCTTCCCTGCTACCCCATGCGTTTTAGTCAATTACAGGTCTGCCTAGGTAATAAACTTGGTGCACTTTATGCACTCTCGCTGCTGCACTTTGCCACTGAAATCCCAATATTTGTGCTCTCCCTTCCGTTTAGCAATATATCTTGGCCGCTCTAATAGAAACCAGCAAGCACCACAGCTCAAGCACGGAAAGTCAAGAATGCCTAATTTGAACTTGGCGGTTCCTGAGCCTTCTGTCACAGCAGCTACTTTGGGGCTTCATTTTTTTTTTAAAAACTGCGTTTTAGCAAAACTTGTCAAAGCACAGTACACAAGCAAGAGCTTTAAGAGTAATCTTATCCAGACAACGGTACGTGTAAGATAAAGCCATATATTCCACACCATCCTACAGACACTAAGTCACTCCTGGAGACAAGAACAAGTGCAGACTGCGAACCACTTCAGTGAGTATGATTAACTTCTAAATAAAGGGGTGGAACAGCCTGACTTTCATTCTTATGAAAAAGAATCAAGCTTTATTCAGAATTATTGTACGTATAAAACATATCCGTATAGATGCTGAAGAGCTGGCAGCCAGAGAACATAAGCAATCTACTGGAAGAGCGAGACGCATATTTGACAGCTTTGCACATTTTAAATACATTTAAGAAATCCCCAGTTACCCCCACATGGCCTCCAGTCAGAGGGAAACACCGCAGTACCGAACACTGTATTTGGGACGATTTGGTGGGAATTGTTTTGGACATGGCTAAAGAAAATGGCAGGCCATGGAGCACTCTGAGAAGGGAGAAAAGCTGTGAAATTCCCTCTTGGTAGCAGTCAGACCGTGCAGCCATTTGCTGTGAACAGCAGTCAAACTGCAGACTTGAATAAATGCCCAAGCTGTGAATAAAACAACCATCCACGAGTTTTATGAAGAGCAAGCAGCAATAGCACTTGGTTTCGGCTATTTTTCTGTCAGTCTACTCAGTTTTGTGCTTCTTATTTCGGTGTTATTTTCCTTGGATGGCCACACGCTGCAAAGGGAAAGCTGTATTCCCACCTGCTGCCAAGCCCATAGTCCTGTGCTTCAAAACACCAAGAAACTTGGTGTTTTATGATTTTTATTTCTTATTTATTTCTTTTTGGTCCTTTACTTCACAAGAAAATTAAAAGCTACCACTCCAGCCTTATGAAGCAGCGGAGAAGCACTGAGCAACGTTCAGAGGACTTTCAGGGCATGCCTTGCACACGGATCCTGAAGGGAGAGTTGAAACACATTTGCTGGAGGTAGCCAAGCAGGCAAAGAAGGGAGAAACAACTTTTAGAGCTGTCTAGTGACAGAGGCAGGATAATTAGTCTTCCAGAGACCTTGTTGCCTCGGTATTCGTTTGAACATTGAAGGATTAGCTCTCCTCTGCTGACTGCACCTTACAAGTATGCAGCAGTTTGCTTTCTGTGGCTGAATGCAGCTCCTCAACCTAACCAGTGGTGAAACAGAACATGTGAGCAAACAAAAAGGTGGTATATGCTGTGGGAGCTGCAGTCTCCAGGATCCAGGCAATAGTTGTCTGGTTTTCCAGCCGGTGCTAGTCAGACACACTCCCACACAGAAGCACTACGGCTTTGTAAATAAATTTGTTTGGATTGCTCCAAAGAAAAACATTTAAGGAGAAGAGGATAACGCAGACAGTTAGCAGAATTTGATTTTCAGACTGATTGTCATTGGGAGTGCACATCTGAAAAGTAAAGAGATACTGATTCACAAATATTTTGTTTTTAAGGCTAACAGGAACACAAACCCAGAAGTAACATTGCTGCCTCTTCCAGTCTTCAAAGGCTGAAGTAAACAGAGCAGTACTGCAGAGCTTGTTTAAGGGTTAGTGTCCAGACATGGTATCTAATGAAAGATGCTAAAAGCAGCAATGAATGCAGCTCCTGGTGTTTGCAATGTGTACAGACCTGGTGTCAGTTTGAGCAGAGGCACAGAGAGCTCCTTGGCAAGCCAGAGGCATCCAGTGGCATTACACATTTGAACTCTCTTCCTTCTAACCAGACACTCGAGGCAGTAATTTCCTCCTGAGGTGGTTTAACATACCTCCGTGTGCAAACAACGCTTGGCATTTAATCCTGAAGAGCATTTCTTATTTCTGAACTGAAAATTGGCTGTCCAGCCTAGGCTGTCTTCTCCTCAAAGCTGAACCCAGTTTGCTGGACACGCTGCATGACCTCTTCTCCCAAGTCGTCTCGTGTAACAGCTTCTTGTGGCTGTAGGACATCACAGCTCCCCGTAGCTGTAGGACATCACATACTCCCTCATTTTTGACTCGGTCAAAATAGAGAGGACAGTAGGACCTCACCGTGGAGAGGTGGGGAGCCCACAGCTCAGATGAGTGGGTTTTAATCCAGCTCAGGTACAAAACATTTCTGGACAGCTAAATATTCTGTACTTTATTACCACTTAAAAATAACCATTGCCTCCCAGTGAACTTTGCAGTTTTAAGATGCTTATGTTGGCATGACACAGAGCAAAGCTATCAAAATTGCAAGGCGGCAGCTTCTCAATTCATTTGCTACTGATAAGCTATATATCCTACCACAACTGATCTTGTTAAGCCGAGCAAACTTATTCTCCTGAAAGGCGGTGTGATGCGAGTTATTTAATTCACATTCAAGCTAGGAATGCAATTGGCACCCAGGTGCTTAACGAGAGTCTCAATCTGCCATCTTGCCCTCTCCACATTGTGAACGGGAGATTGCAAATTTCCCGACTGAGAGCAACCCCAACGAGCGGAGAGATTTGGAAAGACAGGAAGCTCTATTTCAGACTTCACATGGGGATGAATAAGGGGATTTTCCACCACTCTGAACCAAAACATTTGTTTAGACACAGCCACGGACAACCAGCTTTAGACAGTACTCAAATTAAGCATGTTGACGAGTTTCCTTAGCAGACAGCTTTCGTTTCTCAAGCCATGTCTGAGGGGATGCTAGTCATTTCCTGTTTAATGAAGTATAATGCACAGAAATGAGAAGTATATTTCCTCTGCACATAGCTTCAAAGCATTTACTACTTCGATCATAACTTACTGTGATTTTGTCCAAAGGATTACATATGCTTGCAATGTGCTGCTACTGGAGAGCTGCTGTCCCTGTACTTCTGTTTGTCGGCATCTGCACAGAAAAGCAAAAATTCCTGTTCTGCAGTATTTGTGCTTTCCTCCAACACCTACCACTCATAAAGGAAGATTGAAAATATCACATCAGATAGGACTGTCAATAAAAAAATATTCAAACTAGGAAAATCAAAGCTGGAAAATGAGAAGTTGGACAGAGCAACACTCTAACCATGTTAAGCCAAAATAGGGCTGCCCAGAAGAAATCTCTTGTCACACGAGTCACATTTGCTTCCCAGTCTGCTGCTGTAACAGCCCACCTTAGTCATGCCACACATCACAGGCTTGCTCCTAGCTGGGTAGGAGACCTGAATGAAAAACTTCCTTTGGGAAGGGGCACCGCTGAGTTTCCTGGTTCTGGCACACTGTGTATCTAACACAAGCACCACGGTCATTGCTATCAGCATCAGAAAAGCTCTTGCTCCAGGTACAGCTGGTGTCAGGGGTCTGCTGAAGTGTCCGAGCTGAGCCACTACGGGACTCCTGAAAGAGTGCTCAGCCCTGTGCTGGCAAGCAGACAAGATCAGACTTAAATGACAATAATTTCCATTTCACGGGAAATTCACAGCAAGCCTATTTCCACCTCAGCCATTTGATTAGTTACAGCAAAAGCTTTGTTCCAGAATAATCAGAATACTGCATGGTGCCCATTTTAGGCCCCCCTCCCCTTTTTTAGACACTACCCATTTTTAGATCTATTCAAACAAGTTCAGAGTCATGGTTTCTAACACCTTTCCAAATAAAGACTTAAAGCCACATCTATCTGTATGTGTCTGTATTTATATGCACACACGGTATAACTATCATTAGAAAAGATTGAGATGTCTCCAGCTAAAGAGAAAAGATGAGATAATATAATACAGTAAATTAAATAAAGTCTCCTCAGAGAGACAGAAGGCACTGATCAGCTCTGAAGATTGCATTTAGTCCCTGTCAAAGATAATGAGATAGCAGACGCACACAAAGGTCATCAGATGTCTGAAACACTGGCTCTGGTCTCCCGCCTCCTAATAAAAGATGCATGTTCACTTGATTTTTCTGGGGAAGATATGCTTGCTGGTGAAGTTAATTGGTAGTGCTCAGAGTTTGTTTTGTCTATTGACACGGTAACAAATACTAATGGACTCGATGCTCAGGCGTGCTGAGGATTAAAATCAGCCCTGAGCTTTAATCTGCAGCGACTTTCAAACCTTGCTGGACACCGTGCCATGCAATCTTCTAAGAATTTAAGCAAATGTCAAAAGTGAAATATGCCCTTCCTTGCAATCCTTCATCCTTTTATACAATTGGTATGATTAAGTGTGATTGCTTTTACAACATATAGACAGGCAACAGAGTTAGATTTACAGAAACTACAGCCAGAGCTGACAAATCAGAAAGGAAAATTATACTCCCCCCCCTCTCCCCCTGATTCAGCTGGGCTCAAGCAGAGCTTCAGCTCTGCTTGGTGCGCACACTGAATTTACAGCCGTGTGCTAAGGAACCTCCTGTGTCCTCATGACTTCCTCAATAACGCATCTTAGTGCAACTTTGAAGCTATCCTATCAACACTGTCCGACAGACAACAATTATTTAAGCTCAGTAATGTAGGATCATCTCTTTCACCTCAGCCCTACTGGCAAAACGTTTTGTCTTTTGCGATCATGAGCTCAGTCAAGAACACTGGGCTCACCAGTCTGAGGCTAACAGGGGGACACAAGCCAGGTCAAAGTGGAACTCGGCAGCTCTGCAAAAAATATCTCAGTTAATGACCCACAGCCCTGCCTTATATGAGGACAAGAAGGGCACCAACACTGCTGGTGGGATGCAGAAGAGACCTGTGGAACCGCCTCAGGAGGACTTTGCCCAGCTCTGCCATTCCACACAAGCTGTCCTTCTTTTATTTGGTTTGTGACCAGCCACGTGTGTTCCCACCTCTTCTTTGGCAGTTGTGCTGATTTCAGCACCTCTCCTCGATTCTGGCTACAATTTTCTGAATGCTTGAAGGATTACTGGGAAAAGAAGTGATGGGAAGAGGGCCTAGCACATGGGTCTACCTCATTTTGACCTTTTCCCTGCAGAGGAGAAAATTATTAGGACAAGAATCTATTTTCTTAGAGAAAGGAAGAAAAGGAGAGCAAAAGGCAAAGAACTGGGAAAAAGCAACAATGATGAACTTGTCTCCCTTCTTCATGATACAAGCTGCTGCACAACAGGACAAGTCTGGGCCAGTCCTGGCTTTCTTATTTGCAGTATTAAATCTACTCATTTTTGTCAATGGAAAGTTAAACATAAAAATGACTTGGGGCCTGAAAATTGCACTGTGTTTGCACTGCATTTACTGTGCACATTTGCTGAGTACACTCGCACACAGCAGAGAGAGGAGACACACGAAATCACACGTTTTGATCTTCTGACTGCTCCCTATAGCTCTCCTTCCAACACACTCCCTGACACAGCCAAGTTGCTCAGCTGAACTCTCAATCCCAGGGGGCTTCCCTTAAAGGAGTCCCCAGCACCTGCTGCAAGCCAGCCCCAACCCCTGTCCTGGGCCAGGAGCAAAGGGTACTCGGGCAGAGGTGGAATGAGAGACAGGGCTGCAGGATTCCCCGTGCCTGCAATTTTCATTCAGGCATTGTCAGCTGAGATTAGTTCATTACTCCACAATAAAGAGGTTTTGTTTTTTGTTTTCCCAGAATTGTTTAACATCGGATATGCAACCTTTTTAGTCCCATTACCCAGACAGATTGTTATTTTGTTTCCTGATTACAATTAGAATCATGCTCACAGCGCAAGGAACACCACTTATTAGGAGTGTTCTTTAAAACGGTCTCCATATGAAAAGCACACCACAAATATTCCTGCCTAACTGGAGTATTTGCAATGGAAATTCACTCACTGGACAGACTGATTTTATTATTTTTTAGGTTAATTGGTCCTCACAGCTTTAGGTAGCACAAGGGTTTGGGGAAGATTCACAAAGCTGCCTAAAATTAGGACAGCCAATGAGCTCCATATTACTGCTCTGGGAAGCTGGCCTTTGGCACACCTTCCCTCTCTGATCTCACCTTTAAAAGCAGGCAAGTGAGCAACAGCATTTAGTGTGTTTTTCGTTACAGCTGTTATCCTGCTTTCAAACTGAGAAGATACATCCAAAGACTGTCCTACCACAGGGTTTCAGGTGCTGTTACTGCTTTTAGCGCTGGAAGGAAGCAAGGTTCAGATATCAGAGCAAAGTAAAGCAGGAAGAAATGACAAAAGGAAACAAAATGCTGTTTAAGGACTCCGCTTACCTAATTTATGGCTAAAGGAAGAGCCATGTCCAAGTGTCTGTGACTATTTCTGAACTTCTGTGCACACTGACCCAACTGTGAATTGTAGGTGGTCATGTAGAAACCAGTGCTCCACAAATTATCCATAGTAATGCTCTTTTTCAGGTAATACAGAAAGAAAAAAAAAAAATCCAATTTGCGCAGATGGTAAATCCACAGCTGAAATTAAAAGATGGTCCTTTATTATCCAAGGTTTAAATTGAGGCATTAAATGTGCAGATTTAATAAGCTCCCCCACAATTTACTGTCATACCACCTCCACTGGGGAAAGTGCAGGGTTGGCAAGGAGGGGGGCGAGGCAGGGGGAGGACGGAGTCTGAAAGCTAATATGAAACATAATTTTTTTCTGAGTGCATAAGATAAAATTCCTGCTGTAGGCCATTTAGCAGCCACACTACTGACCGCTCCATTCCTATATGAAAGGAAGCAATTCCTACGAATGCAAATGATGCTACAGACTGACTAGGCGACATGAAGTTACACAACATCACAGATACACGGGTTATCAGAGGTACATACAGCATTCAAAACTCATTTTTCTTTGCCGGTGAAATGTTGTCTCCTAGCTATTCCTGAAAGAAAATTGCCATAAAACACACACACACACACACAATTCAGCTACCACAAAGCAAAGACTTTTATGCTTGAAAATAAGAAAGATGCTTCCATTGCACCTTGTTGCAGCAGAGACTAAAATCACTCATTACCTTTTGAGGGATATCTCGTTTGGCCCAGCTCTCTAATAATATTTATCCAATGCTGCATTTAGGTATTCAGTCGCTTCCATTTTCTTGATTACAGGTGATGGGCAGTCTAAAACACATCACCACATTTATAAGCAGGGAGGGAGGGGAAAAGCATTTTGGCCAGGCTGGCATTTATTGAGGGTTGGCCTGTAATTCTGCATCACAGGCATTTAACAAGAGCAGTGCCACTGACTTCAGAGACTTTGAATCAGGATTTTACCTGGCTCTGAACAGTATCCTGGCTTGGACTGCTCCATGCATGTCTGCTTTCCAAATTTAGAGGGCAGCTACTTCCCACCAGTGAAAACTCCTGAAAATGCAGTTCCCTAACCCTTTCTGCCAGCAAGGGTAAATAGAGTTGAGCACGTAAGCTGAACCAGCTCCCCATCAGGCTAGGGGAGGAGGCAGCCAAATAGCTGGTAAGATGCAAGCCTAGCAAACACACCTGTTGAGCTCTCAGCAAGAGCTAAGCACCACTCAAAGACACAGTGAGAGGCTGTATAACACCTCTGCATGAGAAAAGAGGCACTGAGGTCAGAATACTGCACTGGCTAATAAACACAGGGGAGCAGGAACATTGCAGCAACATTGCAGCAGCACTGCAGCATGACCCGCACTACCACACAGAAGTGAAGCAGCAGTTCAGATAATGAATAAACTGGGTGAACAAACATGGGAAGCTGAGAGTTTAGTGCTGGAATGATGTGGATAAAATGAGATGGACAGATTCAGAAAACAGTAACAGCAAAGGTAAGGCACTTTAGGGAAGAAGCAATAAGCTAGCTTTTTTAATTATTAGAGAAAGAAATTTGATGTTACAAGATGCTTATAAAGCAGATGTAATTGGTGATATATCTTCCACGTCAAACAATCTGAAGAAAATCTATCATTAACCTCATGGATAAGATTAAGGGCAGACATATTTTCTGGTAATAGATAAATAAATGCAGTTGGTCATGAAGGCTTTGGTGCGTTAGACGGCTCGTGACCGGCTCACCCCCTTAGAGACTTACCCAAAGAGCTGGCAGTGTTGCTGTCCTACCTTTGTTGACATTTTAGAGGGCCAGAACAACTTCTGATCTGAACTGGCTGAATTGCTCCTAGAAATGTACACCCTGCTCCCTTGACTACTGGGGTGACTAAATGTCTTGGTTAAATGCTTGAAATGCATTGGGATAAACATACATACATGTAAGACATTCAAGCAAGATATAAGAGGCCCAGTTAGGGTGAGGAGCCGGAGCTGCTTCCTGCCCTGGCAGACTTCACCATCTTCCCCAGGTTTGAGGGCTCTCCGATAGGAAACACTTGTGCTTGCCTCTCTGCTTTGCTTTAATGATTCAGGTGCTTCATGCAGACTAAGATGAGACAGCAGTCCTTCTGAGCCTTGATAACCTGCTGTAACGGAGCAATTTGCTTATACTGAAACTTTGGAAGAGAAACAGCAAATTGCAAACAACAGCAGTGAGAAAGTAGTCACCAAAACAGCAAAGAATGCCGCGTTTTTCATGCTACCACCAGGTAATTCAGTCAGATAGCTGGCTACAATGACAGATAAAGACCTTAATGCCTCTTTGGTCCGGTATTCGAGCAAAGGATATGCTAGAGAAGCTTGAGGGAGGCTAATGAAATGGATTAAAGCAGTAAGGTGACTTGCAGTGTTACTGCTTGAAAGCTGATTAATTCATTCAGGGGGTGTCAGACCATTTCTGCAACAGAAGACAGAAAAGTGAGAAACCTCAAAGACCTTACTTAAATAAGTTCTACTAATCTAGTGGCTAGCAGTTCATTATTACCAAATCCCTTTGTGTTTTTTCAAGGCTTTATAGTAAATGTGAGGCTTTGGAATTTAAATTCACCGGGAATGATAACCATATAAAGTGCTCCAATTCAATGAAGACTTTCTTTTACAAGATTTTGTTGCAACGTTTTCCTAAGGAATTCATAATGACACCTTTAAAAAATCCTTCACACAGAAATATCTTGTTCAAGAAGCCTGATACAAATAATGAAACAAGCAGACAATAGCTCTCTGTAAAGGAGGGGGGATGTTAAAATATACTGTTTAAAATATGGGTGCTTACTGCTGTCTCTTCATCCACCACATTATCCATCTGCTTTCTGTTTGAGAGCACGCAGAAGAATACCCAAAGCAGAAATCCATCTAGCTCGTTCCTGGGGACTACTGGCATGAGATTCCTTTCACCATTTCAGTTGAGATATTCAAGGCTTGTGTATAT
This sequence comes from Anas acuta, assembly GCF_963932015.1. Taxonomy (NCBI): domain Eukaryota; kingdom Metazoa; phylum Chordata; class Aves; order Anseriformes; family Anatidae; genus Anas; species Anas acuta. The sequence goes on from NC_088985.1 coordinate 3,685,938, forward strand.
GTTACTCAGTAGCAAAATGCTTCTTTATTCCCAAGGCTTCAGAAGTAGCATAACTGATTAGGACAGCGCTGCATATTTATGTACAAAGGAATAATTGCATTCGCTCTAGAGCCATCAAGGCTGTAATTCACATGAGGCTTTTGGGCTTACTCCATAAATCATGGTAAGATCGGTTGCATTGTTTATTATTGCTAGGAAAGCTTCACCAACGCGTGTAGCTTTGCACTGCAGGTGCTACACACTCACCCAGTGCAGCAGCTGCTCGTGCAAAGCCCCGGCAAACACTGGCAGCACGTGCTCCCCCTGCCAGCCCCTGGTACACAGAGCTGACAAAACGCACTGAGTGCGCAAATCAGGCATCATCTGGTGTCAAGTCACCAACTGATGCTGGAAAAAAGCTATTGTTATATATGTAAAAACACTGAGGCTGGCAAATACCAGTTATTTACCAGGGAAATCACAGGTGAAAAGGGGGAAGGCAGCCACCCGTATCAAAGGTGTCCAAAGAGCAGACTCTGGCTCTAACAGCCCAAAAGCAGCCCTGGATTCTCCTTTGCAGATATTTAATCACAAACATGCAATTCCATAAGTAGTACAAAAATGAAGACTCTTTCCATCAAAAATCTCCCATTGAGGTTTTTTTGGTTAATCACTTTTCCAGACACTAAGAATGTATATATTCCAGATCCTTAGCTGTACAAGGTAATTTATGTGCAATTTCCCCATCTGTACTTCATTCTTGTAAAACGCTCCAGGAGTCTCGTGCAGACCTTTATCTGATGGACTGCAAGCATTCCACATCCTAACTCACCACAAATGCTCTCAAACCCACCAGCATTTCACGTAAGCAGTTACCTCATTAGATTTTACAGTCTTCAGGCCTGCATAGCCTCGATTTGTGCGCACACAGCGCTGTATTTGGTTGTGGTTCAGATGGATGCACAGCAGCCAGGTACTGTCCTTCCCTGTATTTGCACACCTCTTGGCAAGCAGTACGCCACGTGTGCGGCCGTACAGTGCTGCATTCCACATTTGTCTTCACTTGCCCTTTTAGCTCACTGCCTTTTTCTCCTTAGAGAGATAAATTGTATCAGTTAAAGGACACAGACAGACAAGCCTTTTATCAAAAAGGAGAAGAAGCAAGAAGAAGACAGCAAGAAAAGCATTTGGCTGTACATCCGGGCAGAGCGAGCTCAGACATTTAGCACAGGAGGTATTGCAAGCGTCTTTTCTTATGTGTAGATAAACCTGCAAGCTTACTTCTCCCCATGGTACTACACAATAATACTGACCCAACCTGACCAAGGAGGATAGAATTTTAAAAGAAAGATTTTGTCCCTTAAGTCAGTTAACTTGGAAAGCAGCTCAACAGATGCAACGTGACTTAACCCCAGTTGGATACTGGAGACTGAGCATGCAGGCAGAGTTTTCCCAGTTCCCCCAGTGCCTTCTACATTTTAAGACAAGAAAGGTGTGTAATGGATCATAGTACCTTCTGCAGCATAGGGCTGCACATTCAGCTGCTGAGCACCACCTCCCTGCTGCTATCAATCATCCAGCCACCACCAACAACAGGCGTCAGAGAGGAAACGAGAAACAGAGACTGATTGCACACTCCACCCAAATGAACAGATTTGAGCCAGACCAAGAAGCTAATAATCACTGATAAAGCCTGGCAAGAAGTGAACAACTTGGTAACATGACAGTTTGGCAGAATCCACTGGTATTTTCTCAAGTCTGAGCCGTGCTCACATGGCGTAAATCACTCCTGCCCAAGTTGTCGCGCACTCAATTAGCCATTTTGCAGGAACAAGGAGTCACTGCAGAATATGTGCCGCAGCCAGAACGTGCAACTCCATCTGCAGAAACTTTAAAAATAGACACATACAAGGCGAGGGATGCAGAAAGAGCAAAACAAACTCTCCTCCCTCTTCTGCAGATGGGCTCACCTTGGAAGGTGGACTCCCAAAGTCTTCCATCTAAATCACCCACTTAAATCAACAAGCTACCTTCAGTAGCTGATAGGTAATAGTGTTCAACTCTTTCAGCAGGTTAAAAATAATAAGAATAAAAAGATATAACATGGTATCTCCATATCTAAATGTATGCTTCTCCATGAATACTGAATCAGTGGTTACAGGCAAATTGCAGATGGGTTTTTACAGTCGTATTTCTGCAGTTGCAGGCCAGTCTGGAAAACACAAACAAAACTCTCTTTTGCCCCAATTCAGCTATCCAGTGACGACAGGCTGTGGGTCTGGAAGGGAAAACAGCACCCAATTACAGTCTCTCCCCAGTTCAAGTGTAGGACCCCACATGTATTCAAGTGTCTCTCCATCACACTGAGTGACTAATCTAATTTGAATCAATGCAACATACTCAGCACAACAAACTCCACAAGATAAAACACCATTTGAGTAGCTGCCTGAGGGATACTGACAGGTTCAGCACACATAGCAGAGACAGGGAAGTTATAGCTGGTACAACCCAATGTAACTATAAAGCAAACTGAAAAGACAGCTGTGCACAAAAAGTTAATGTAAACAAACTCCTGTTATGAATAAGAACTGGTACTGTTATTAAATATATGGTAGCAATAGGGATGAATGACCAAGAGAAGGTTTTAGCACTCTGAATTTTTGGCCAGACCTGACAGAAAGGGAAAGGGGAGAACATTTGGCCACCAGATGATCTTGAAGGTCTTTTCCAACTTTCTTGATTCCATGTTACACTGGTGAGAGGCTAAAGCCTAAGCTTGAAAACATCATGTAGAATGTGTGGAACCAGGTTGCAGTTTGCTCGGTCCTGCTGTTTTGCCACCTAACCTTACCCATAAAAGGGGCCTAGAAGAAAGCTGGAGAGGGACTCTGTCGGGGAGTGTAGCCATGGAACCAGGAACAACGGCTTTGCGCAAATGGAGGGGAGATTGAGATGAGATGTGACGTGAGGAAGAAATTCTTCACTCGGAGCACAAAGCGCACGTGGGAATTAGGGCTGGAGATGCACCTTGCTTCTGTTCTTCTCCGTAAAGAATGGAATGAAATTGCCTAAAAAGCAGTGTTAGAAATAAACCCGGGGCACAGGATGGGAGGTGCAGGGCAGTCCTGTTTGGGCAGTCCCAGGCAAGGACTGGCTTAGCCTTCTGCCCAGCACCGTGGAGCCCATGGAGCTGGATCCACCAGGTATGGAGGAACGGATGGAAGTGGCTCCACCTCTGCCGGGACAGGCCGGGGACTACTGCGGCATGTCTTTGTGCTATGCCATCCAAGAGCACCACTAGCAGCACAGGAGTGCCTGGCGAGCCGCCTGCTCGTTGCTCAGGCTCCATCTCAAGCATTAGCTTGGGGCCACCAAACACCACGGACATCCTGCAGGCTTGCCTGCAAGATGTCCTGGCAATAAGCAGCTCTTGCTGATTCTCAGGGGTTGTGTGAGTGCTTCTTTTGGCGGAGAGTAGCGCCTGGGGAGAAAGTAGCGCCTGGGGAGGATTAGGTTGGATATTAGGAAGAACTTCTTTACCGAAAGGGTTGTTGGGCATTGGGACGGGCTGCCCAGGGAAGTGGTGGAGTCACCATCCCTGGAGGTCTTGAAAAGACGTTTAGATGTACAGCTCAGTGATCTGGTTTAGTGGGGGACTGGTTAGTGTCAGGTCTGAGGCTGGGCTAGGTGATTTTGGAGGTCTCTTCCATCCTAGGTGATTCTATTTATTTTGGGCAGAACTAGACAAGAAGCCCTCATCTTGCTTTCTGTGCAGGAAATCCTCCTAATAAAAGAAAAAAAGAAAAACACAAACAAGAAATGGACCTGATGTTTTCACAGAGATCAGGCCTCATTCAACCTTGCTTGAGATACCGGCATTAAAAATTCACCATTAAAACCTTGATTAGAATCCATGGCAACAGGCTGAGCCCTGAAGAGCACCACTCCTCTCTACTAGGAGAAGCAGGAGCACAAGAGCAACACAGAGACACAGCTTCTCAGTGAGCACAAGGAAAGCCAGCAACAATACTGTCCAAAACCAATCATATTTTTTCTCTACATACCTTACCCTTCAAGTAACTGAGTGTACTTCAAGCGATTTCTTCATTTAACAAAGAAGCTCTGTCCTTTCCTGTGCCCCACTGATGTTTTTGCCCTCCTGCTTTTGGCTCAGGCTCCGTGCTGTGACAGCATGAGCCACACAGGTAATACTTGCAGTGAATTCCCAGTTAGTAAACTTTCCCATTTAGTAAACTTTCGATGAAGACGCACGTTACACAGGCACATATTTCAGACTGGAAACACAAATCCCACATGACTTATGTAGGGAAAGTACCTAAACGAATAAGCTCTTCAGTCTTCCAGTTGTTGAAGTCCCAGACACTAAGGTCACAAGTCTTGGCTGAGGAATATCAGTAAGGACAAGTTACATCCTCTGCCTTTGGGGATGTTAGCAGCAGCTGTCTGAGAGCTGCACATAACAGCACTCTCCAACACTGGCATACTTTTAGGAACTTACAGCTCTCATTCTTATTTCCACAGCAGCAGGTTTTACAGAGAGAGGAGCTTGTTTCTAATTAAAGCTTGCGGCTCCACTAAAAAAGGCATTTAAAATTACTGTGTTAGAGTGTCACCTGGAAAAACAATATCCCATATAAAGGTGACCAGGAACCTTCTGCAGGCTGTGTTTGTGGTGGCTTCACACCCACAGGTAGCCAAGCTCCAGCACATCACTCTCTCAGTCCCCCTCCTCAAAAGAAGAAGAGAAAATACAAAGAAAAAGGGCTGGTGGGTTGCAATAAGGACAGGGAGATCTCGCACCAGTTATCACCACGGGCAAGGCAGACTCAGCATAAGGAGATTCATGAAATTTATTGTTAACAGACTCAAACTAAAAGCAAACTAAAAACACCTACTAAAACAATACAGCTCAAGAAAGATAAAAAGCCCTTTTGAGTTTCCTCTTTCTCTGCAATTCAGCTTTCTGACAAATGGGCAGAACATGGAAAGCCACAGTAACTGTCAGTCCTCCACTGCCTACCACAGGTATGATCCCGGTCACCGCGTACCCAAGTCATGCTCTTCCAAGTCCATCTGCTCTTCTCTACACAGAGAAGTTGATTTTGTGCATGGAGCCACTGCCACGTGTGGCATCCACACACAGACGCGTTTGCTGATGTAACTGGGCTGATCACAGGGCAGAGGGCAGATGAAGCTCCATTGTCTCACCAGATCCCTCTGTTTCTACAGCTGCCAATATATCCAGGAGTCAGAGAAGCAGCCATACAACCGTTAGCAATTTTTTTTGTTCAGCTGCCAGTACATCTACATTGTCCCTAAGATGTGAGGCATTCTCTTTGTCTCCATAATTTCTTCTCCCTATTTCAAGCCTTGCTGTATCATTTTATCATCCCACGTGCCCAGGACCGCAAGCTATTGCTACTCATTTAGATGAAAAAGGATTTCTGCTGAACAAATTACAGAAAGAGTTCTTCTCTTGTAGCTATATTCTTTTTAAAAAATTTCGGTAGAACATGCAAAAATAATAGCCTGCCTCTGCCAAGAAGGAACTGTACGAAAATACACATTTCTCATACACATTTCTCTTCTGAGTTGGATCCTTTAAGTTGAATATACACGATAAAATAGTACTCTGCTGCCCATTACTCCCCTGATGGGATCACAGATGGCTTGAACTCTTTAGTGAAGTCTGAAGAAATCACCCACTTACGACAACTGCTGCATCCATTCGGTGTCTCAGTTTTAGAAGCGCCCTTTGCAGTTCTGTTCACGGGGCTGAGGGCATCAGCACCCTGCCTTCTTTTTCTCCATGTCCCTGAGGGCAAAAGCAGCCACGTCTACATTATTCTTGACAGATCGTGTGGGGCAAACGCTCTCTTCAAGAAAATCCATCATGTTAAGGATTCCTCTAAAACTTTTCCTACTTTTTTTTCCTTTCAAATTGCCTTTTTTGTCCCAGCCACCTTGGACGTGCGAGTAGATTATTCCCTGATGTTACAATAGCCTTGTGGCGCGCGGTGCTCTCCATTTGGGGTCAGTGAGTGGTTTTTATTGAGTGCTAAGTGATTCTAAGGTTCTGCAATTCTGTAAAAAGAAATCCCCTTCCTCATGGCTTAATTTTTCCTAAGAATTGCTGAATACCATAATTCAAAATTTTACACTGTAGGGAAAGACTAGTTTAATTTGACCTTCTTTGCTAGGCATTGGTTCCATGGTTTTCTTCTTTTGTTATCTATTCCCTTTAACAACTCTAAACACCTCTTCAGAGCTCAAAAACCTCTCTAATTCATTATTACAATAATTAGAGGCTTTTCTAGAGACATGCCCAATGTCTCTGTAAGTAATTGGCATAACAGAGCAAATACTACCCCCTGAGATAAGTAGAAACACTTTATGAGTGCCTCTCTTTTTCACTAAGTACACTGCATAAAGCATCCCAAATTGAAGTCTGAAGTTGGCCAACAATGGGACAGGACCGGGACATCCTGAGCCTCCACAAGCAGCATCACCACCAAACAGCAACAGCTCAGCATTAAAACTGGCACGGAACTCGTGTGAATTTGTATCCAGAGACTGAAATTTCCTCCCCTGAGGAACTTACATTAACAAATCCCTGTCTTGTCAGGATGAGGCACTTATCTTCTGGAAACTGGCACAGGTACATTTGAGACCACCCTTTCTCTTGTTAAAAGTTACTGGAAGTAATATAGATATAAATCACTTCATGAACTTTTCTGGAACTGCTTTCCTCCTCACTGGACACCTTCCTTATTGTAACCTCCTCCTTCATGAGGTCAAACCTTTCTCTGGACACTTACAGTTAGCACTGCCTCTACAGGGTGTTGCACGTATTCCTCTGCCAACCACATTTTCATGCCCCTTCACCACTCCAGGCTGAGGACTATGAACTATGCTGGGAACTGGTTGTGCTGGGAAGGAAGGGCTGCTCGGCTCCACAGCCTTGGGCACGGTGAGGAGGGAGCGTTCCCTCCCCACAATCACACACACTGAGGAGATGACACGACTGGAGAAACACAAAAGCAAACTAAGGAGAAAATGATTTCCAAATAGGCTCTTCTTTTTTACACTTGGAAAGCTCTTTAAAGCAGCGCTGACATAAATAAGGACCTGTAGCTTTTCAAAACGCATTTCAGTTGGGCATATAACTAAAACCATAGGGAAGATTTAGAGCACAAAGGAGAAAGAATACAATATACAGGAAGCTGTACTAAGGCATAGCTTTCCATTGATGTCAAAACAACAGCATAAAGGATCGTAACAAAGACTTATGGGGGGTGAGGAGGAAAATAACAGTCGTCTTCATCAAAACTCTACTTAGAAAACTCCTGAGAAGTTGCCTATTAAAATCAGACATAGGAACGAAAACCCTTTAATTTACTTGCAGAAATACTTTCAGCACAGGAGCCGCGGATTTACGAATGCCAAACCATGCTATCAGCCAAAGACCAGCTGTATCTTCCAGAACCAAAGTCATCTTCTAGTCGCTGACAAGCTCTGTACGGCTCTTTAAATTAAAGGCACACTTTTAATTAAACGAGTATGTTTTTCTCCTCAAGTCCACAACCTCCTATCTTCTATTTTTAGATACATCTCTCTCCCATTTCAATTTACCATTAATCACAAGTCCAAAAAACAACCATAATTACTGAGGTTGACTTTTTAGTGTCTTTTGCTGGGGACACAGCACAAAGCTACTAGTCATTTGAGGACAAAAAAAGACGCGGTGTCCCTAAAAGACCTTGAACCACCTGAAAATGTTTTGAGAAGCAGAAATGTTCATACGTAAAAGCAAATGATCACATCCCCTTGGATAAGGAATCTTAGCTGTGGGCATAAGTATCACACACTGGGTTGGCCCGAGGTGGCACTTTGCCTGAGAAAATGAGCCCACCAGAAAGCCCAAGAACTGGGAAGTGCGGTGCGGATGCTCCTGCTGTCTCCTTGGTGGCACTGAGCTTCATCCTGTCCAGATGACGTTTGGGTTTTGGACTGGGAGTATTGCAGCCCAGTTTTCCTGTGTGATGGAGAATGCTGCCCGTCCCCAAAGGCACCCAAGCAGCCCTTCAGGTAATTCACACCAGCTGAGCACCAGTGCAGACGATCAGCAGCAGACCTCACAATGAAGCTGCACTCTAGCTTGATGGCTGTAAATTGATATAAGCATTTGTATAATTTGTATAATCCCACAGAGATACTAACAAATAACTTATTTACTAATTTGCAAAGCTATATGAAAACAGCATCAAATAGATGGCACTTTCATTTTCAGCCTTAACTTCGGATTTGACTCTGAGCTTCTCAGCCTTGCTGTCGCATGCGGACTACTTCTGCATGGGCTTATGTCCTACAGATTAGATCCAAAACTACTTGAAAATCAGTGTTGGACTTGGTCCAGGACTTTGGCCAAGGAAAACAAAACCAGAGTGGAAGCAGAGTGGACATTACCTTCGCGTTCAGTGGCCAGCACTCTTTCACAGGCTGTGGAAGCCTTGAATTTCTCGTCTTTTTCTGCCCCAAAACTAAAAGACTAGCACAAGAACTTCTTGTACAACAAAATGTGAAACTGGAAGAGTATGGAAAAAGAGCCCCCGTTGATGGAGGGGGGGAGGGGAATACTCTGCAAGTGCCTACAAATTTTATGGTGTCCCCATAAACATGATGCACAATAGTAATAAAGGCAGACTAATGCGATATGAAAAGGACGGTTACAACACCACGAAGTGGTCAATCACACACCTGGCCTGACAATTTTATTACTGCAATGGGTCATTATTACAGCAGGACATTTTAGCTCCCATAAGATATTTCAAGGGGAAAAGATGACTATGGGACAAGGTACATTACAAACACAGTAATTACATCCCGCAGCTGTATTTCACCAAAAGGAAGAGACAACAACATATCATAAGCCAGAATGACACCCAAACCTTTGTTTTGAATCACAATAAGCCTTCTGACATAATTTTACGGGAAGCCTTTTGTTTCTCCTAATTCCCTGTAAAAAAAATCTGACTCTACCTAATGCAGAAAATGATACCTTCATTTGCCTGAAAAGTGTTTTCCTGCGATCCTTTTCTTACAGATAATAACCATTTGCATATGTACTCAGCTTACACAACTCATTGCCCACTCACTAATCTGTTTATTATCCTCCCAATCCGTTACTCTCCATGACAGCACTTTGCATGTAAAAAAAATTAGAAAATGATAATTAAAAAAAAAATCAACTGTAAATGAAGAAACCTACTGTCCACATGAAGAGTTTCTACACTACTAGATCTCCAAAGTCTGGAGTCTGGTCTTCTCCGAAAAGTCCATCCCTTCCTCCCTCCCTCTCACCATCATCTGATTTTGGCTCAACTTTTCTGAAGTTTTCTGTGAAATAATATAAAGAAAAATAAAATTAAATTAAATATTAAAAAAAAAAAAGAATTCTGATTCATTTTGCAATTAATCCTCTGTATTTTCCTGGCGAATTAAATGACCACGGGTCCAAAAAGAGTGACAAGTCTTTTGTCCTGATTCCACAGATATTCTCAGAACATAAATTTATCGCAAGCCGGAGGACCATATATTTACTCATAGCTGCACAAAAGGGAAGAAAAGGGTTGCAATCTACTGAAAAGCAACCCAGCTGACAGCACCCATAAACTTCCAGACGTGAGACAACAATCCTCCCTCCGAACTGGCCATCTGTTGTTTCAGTCCCTATCTGCACATGACTTACAGTATTAGGAGCCATTATACAATACAGGAATGTTTCAAATTTCTAAAGTCTGTACAGTTGGTTTCTGACGTTATAAACTGTAAAAGGAATATAAAGATAACAAAAGGAAAATAATGGCATCCTGGTAAAGTATATGTCCACAAATTTCTGTTACTGGGCCGTGTTTCCCCCAAATGAAGCCACGTCCAGATGCCAAGTGTAATCTCACTGACCTCTATAATGAGTAGCTCAGAATCAGGCTTCACGACCTACACACAGCTGAAGCCAGAGTCCCAAACAAAGAGCCAGATCCCGGTAAAGTCAGCAATGGAGATGGGCTTTAGCTTGAAACAATGTAAAATAAATTGTACCTAGGAAATGTTTCATTATCCTATGCCTGGTACCTCTGTGTTATCCATTGTAGCCACAAGAATGTACAGTAGTAAAACTGATTCAAGAGATGACAACAAAATGCTCTGTTTTCAACCTTTTTTTAAAAAATCCAGACAAACTGCCAGCAAACCTACCACCTTCAGCAATTTCTATTTGTTCTCCTGTGGAATTTTTCTAATCGCAATATGTACATGAACTTACTTTTAAGTTTATTAACAGAAATGGCAAACAGTCTCTGTGAAAGCATCGACTGAAGCAACAACATGTATCTTTTAATTAAATGGTATATCATAAAGAAAAAGGCTGTTATCACTTTGCAGAAGTCAAAACATATTCCTGCAGGGCAAAAATCAGCTTCAGACTACACGAGATAACTGCTTTCAAATGGGTTTATGTCTCCAAGACAGCGAGATGAGCCTTCAATTAAAATTTTTGCAGAAAAGGCCCTGTGCTATCCCAGAGCATTTGCTGAAGGACTATCTCATGTCTTCCAGTCTAACAGGCACAGCGGTGACTTCTTAATCATGCCTCTAGCATGTGCTAGCAATAAAACATGAACAAATTCTAGAGCTGATTTTGTTTTGTGCCTTAAGATGGCAGATTTTTCTTACCACAAAAACAACCACTTCAGCCCTACTCGTGATTTTATACTACTGGGCAGCAAAATGCTTTCTCTTTTTCGCAAACAAACAGATTACTGAACATTATGTATACAGTGCTGGGAAGAAAAAGAGAATTCAGAGTGACTCAGATCTTACTGTAAAGCTGATAGAAGAACTCACATTTACTTGGCTGCAATTATTTATGAAAAGACTTGCACACATTCATTTCTCCAAGGAGCACTATGTACCTGTTAACTAAAAAGCATCTGATATGAAACATCACTGCAAGGAAAAGGAGACAGGCATAGCTGCCGTCATCTCATCTTTTTCCTACATTAAACAGATTAAATTAGTTATACCTAATTTGCAGTGCTTTATCTTGAGCAATCAACTCCAATAGATGAGGCCAGCAGGCCCTTTATTTGGACTTCTTTGTTCCACACTGGCAAAGCAAAACATTCATAAACCCAACTTAAGCACCAGTGGCTGCTTTATGCTGCCCAAGTGATAAAAATCACTTAGAGCTTATCAGGCACTATGCACCTCAATTTATTAGAGGGCACTTTATTCTAGTTGCTAACATAAATGACTGGAAAACAGAAATCTTTAGCTTATTTCCTGCTGCATATCTGCTTCCTCGCTTAAATTATTTTGTTCACATGTTGCAAAGTTTATTTCTAGATTTATATCCAGCTGAGAGCTTTAAGAAATCTTTGTGGGAAACCCGCATTAAACTGGATATATTCAAGATGGTGAATTATCTTTTATTACACAAAGATTTTACTCTGTAATAACTCTGAATATGACCTTTGCTTTATGTTATAGTCATCACATTGGAGTAAGACCGCCAGATTGTGAACTCACCTTGAAAATTAGCCGAGTGATGGTTGGCTCAAGCCTCTTGTTAAGAGGTACAGCAGAGTGGAGTAGTTATAGGTCAGCTAGCAAGGCCTGGCGATGCTGAGACTCATCCCTCCCGAAAGCAACAGTTGTCTTTGTGTAGGTTGAACAGCACCTTACCAGAAAGGATCTCACAGCAGCAAAGACTTTAGAGATACACAAGCCTTAGGACAGAGCACGATCTCCACAGAGATGTGGCTTCAGAGACCCACCACCTGAAAACGTGGGTTATGGGATCTGTTCTGGAAGGGTACAAGAACGCCACTAACAAGAAATATCATTCCACCAGTTGTTACTCCAAAATGGCTCAAAAATACACTGGGTTCAGACTTAAATTCATTCAAACTAACTAGCAACGCTCCCAGTAAGAAGACAAAGCCACACTGCAATAGAAGATGGTTCTATATTGATGAAAAAGGAAGCGCTGCTGTCACTTCCATTGTATGCGCCAGGGAACCATCGTGCAAAATTTCTAACTGGAGACAGCCGAGGAATTAATTCATTTAAATTCTATTTAGATCTGTTGGGCCAAGCAACTTTTGCAAAATCTAACAAGTATCCTTAACCAGAAAAAAACCTCCACTTTTCAATTGTAAATTTATGAATTAACTTCATACTGTGAAATAAATCCATTTTGTTATGGAGTTTTGAATCTACGTATTTTTAACAAAACATTTGCAAAGGCATATTTCTGCATATTGTTCCTGTCAAAGCCGGATTCACTTCTGAACTGGAGCTACTGTTACTCAAAAGTTCAGGAACCTTCAAATATTGTCCAAACAAGTATTTTTTTGGTTTGAAATGGCAAACGCAAACATGAAATTTCATCAATGTTTATATTTACTTGGGAATTTTCCACCTCAATTACGTGGACAAATTAAGATATTTTTCTCATATTTAAGAGATCTGCCCTGACACAAATAACATTATAAATATTTATAAAGCCATGAGCTATAAAACATGCAAATATCATTCTAAAACTGGGTTTGCATTTGGAAGCTCAGAATAGTGGCTCTTTTCTTCTAGTTCTTCAGAAAATCATAGTTTAGAAGTCAATCAGGAGCTATATTCATGAAAAATAGTTGAACAACATGCAAATAGCTATGCTGCTTGCTGCAACATTGCTGCCGTAGATGGCTGCAAAAATACCAGCATTTAGGCTGTTGCACATCCACTACAAATAGGGAAAATAAAATATATAGCTTTGAATAACTACAACACCTTTCATATATTTTTCAGATCACAAACATCCAGACCTTTTTTAAAACAAGATCAATAAAGCTGGATTCTCAAACATCTTCTCTCTCTTTCATAGCTAAAAATACATCTCAAATATGAAGCGGGCTGAAAATAAACTGAGACAAATCAATATGGGTGCCCCTAGAGCACAGAGCATTTCTCTGAGAGGCAGCTGCAGCAGAGAAAGGCAGCGGGACCTGTAGGAAAGGCAGAGCAATCCTGGGAGAAGGTTTTAGCATCAGCAAGATGGAAAAGATACGGATTCACTATCTCCATTTCACACTTTTTCCCAGCAGAGTTCTGGTGCAAATTAAATCTGTGGTTTTTGCAGCAATGGGAAATGATCAAAGTAATTTAGTAGAAGAAATCCCCCCCAAATTCTTTTCAGATGTGAACCCCAGAGAGATGAACCTGACTCGTTTCTTGCAGAAGCAAAATGCAAACTTTACTCCATGGTAATGGGGATACAAGGGAGACTCAGGGCTGCTTGATTTCTGTATGCCTCCTGGCACAGCCAGCCCATGCATTTCTGAGGGGACAGTACTTCTGAATAACACGCAGTCACCTTTCCCAAATTGGTCTCTATGTGAATTGAACACGATGGCAAATATTGTTTGTAAATAAACAAGGAACTGAGAAAAATACATGGAAGAATGTCATGACTGTGGTTATTCAGTAAAGGCTTTGTGATATCTCCTGGTTGTGGCCACCTTTTTGCTTTCTTTGTTTGCCCACCCTCCCCCTTCCCACTTACTGCTTTTGTGAGCAGAGACATTTTCAGCAGGGATTTGAAGGAGGCAGGGTGGTTCACTGCATGCTTGCCAAGGGTGTCCACATGCAAAAGGTAGCTCCTGGTGAGACAGGAATAGAAGGATACGGGAAAAAGATGAAACAAAGAGTAGGGAATGCCACTGGCACACGGCACAGGAACTGACATGGGCAAGCAGAACAAGCAATGATGACAATGAATTACAAGCATGGAAATTTTGATGCCAGTCTCTTGACTAAAGAATAGCTTAGCTTGGTTAATAAAAAAGAAAAACAGAGGTGAAATAGCTGAGAAAGGAAATGCTTGGACAGCAGTTAAGAAATGTGACTGGAGAATGCAGATTTAAGTATTTTATTCAGCATATTCAGCATGGAACGATTTGGTTCCACACTGACTTCCACGCTGTACCACTAAATACAAAGGCTCACTTTTGTCACCTATCCCTGCACAGTTGTGTCCGAACAGCCGAATTCTTCACATCCCCAACAACGGGGTCACATCCTGCCCGTTGGCTGGGAGCGCCCTGCCATGCCAACTGCAGAGAGCAAAACTAAGGGAGTGCCTCTGCTGATGTTTTAACCGTACAGGCGGCTGCAAGCCCTGACACTGCTTCATTTCCCAAGCAAACCAGATGTGAGAGAAGAAGGAACACCAAGGATGAAGACAAATTTGATTATCTGCCTCAGTGGTGAACGCAGCAGTGGTGACATAAAACAACACAGACAAGGATATAACAGAGCATGGGAGGTGAGATCATGAACTCAGATTTGCGAAGAGCAAACCTGGAACAATACTAAGCACATACACAGACTGCCCAGGGTAAAAGCTTGCCTAATCATCCTTCAAAGTCTCCTCTCCCTCACAGTATTTCAAGAATCATGGGCTAAGACTTAAAACCCCGGGCACAGGCTGGGAGGTGCAGGGCAGTCCCTGTGGCCGAGGGGCAGCCTTTCTCTCTGGCAAGCCAAATGGCCCCAGGGAGCCAGCCCCAGAAAAGGGGCCCTCAGCCCCCCAACCCTCCTCCTTGTCCACGGGAGGGCATCTTCCAGGCAGCTCCCAGCACAGCCACCTTTGGCCGGCAATAAACAGCTCTTGCCAATTCTCAGGGGTTGTGTGAGTGCTTCTTTTGGCGGAGAGTGGGCTGAAGTGGCCCCGGGGGAGGTTTAGGTTGGATATTAGGAAGAACTTCTTTACCGAAAGGGTTGTTGGGCATTGGGATGGGCTGCCCAGGGAAGTGGTGGAGTCACCATCCCTGGAGGTCTTGAAAAGACGTTCAGATGTAGAGCTCAGTGATCTGGTTTAGTGGGGAACTGGGTAGTGTTAGGTCAGAGGTTGGGCTAGGTGATGTTGGAGGTCTCTTCCAACCTAGGTGGTTCTGAGACTCTGTGAGTAGATAGAGAAACTCCTAATAGGATCAGCAAAAACAGATGACTTGAAAAACTCATCCAAAGTTTGAGAGATCTCAGTTTTCTTGCTAGCAAGGATACACTGCACAGGGTTTTATGAACAGTGGACTAGTGATGTTGCTAGCTTCTGATATTTTTAATATTTCACTGTTTCATTGGCAGCAGAAAGTAAAAATTGGATTCTGCAAATTTTGCAGTTTTTTGCACTTTTTGCAGTTTCCCTCAAGATCCAGGCTTTGATATAAAATAAAAAATCCTTGTGTTTATATGTATTTACATTACAAAGACCCTCCACAGTAAAAAGTACTGCCCTTTTTTTTTTTGTTTTTTTAAACTTAGTCATACAGATACCTGCCTCCAGCCAATTAAAAAAAAAAAAGTAATAGCAAAAGAAGGAATAGCATTCCCCCCATCTGCTCACATCAATGGTGTCTTAATTTCAAAGATTAGTAGACATTCTTTAAAGGATACCATACTAAAACTTGGATTAATCTGTTTGAGGGTCACCTTCATTATGGAAAAAGATTTAATTTCTACCATGGAAGAAAAAAATATGGACCAACCGATAAAGTTGCCTCTGAAAAAGTCTAGTTGAACTACATAATTTGTAATTCAGGCACATAAGCACATTAACAACAGTAATTAATTATACATTCCAACACCTAGCATAAAATGCCGTCAGTTCTTTGTTTCCTAGGGACCATCTGAAAATTAAAAAAAAAAAAAAGTAAACTGAGCTTAAGAAAAGTCCTTTACAAACACTACAGATGGGGTATGTACTTCATTGTGCATGGCTAGATTCATTTGGTCTCTGCATCATTTTGTGTAGTATGAATCACAGTTGATCATGTGTTAAATAAAATGAGCTACCATGATAAAAATCAGGCTGAAAGAAGGACTTACTCTTCCTTCAAAAAGTTTGGCTGTAAATAAGTGATCTAAAAAAATTGCAGCAGGAACTTGCAGTGCTGACGATGACTACACTGACTATGCCTGTACATAGCTAAAACCTCTGCCATATTTTCTGTGCTTTAAGAAGCTTCCCTAATCCAGGGTGTTTAAAGGAATTAAAATGTTTGCTTCCATTTCTCCTCCCAAGTGTCTTCAACTTTGCCAGCACAGTAAAATGCAAATGTACACGTCTGGAAAGGAATGGACAGGTTTTGAAAGAGAACACAGCTGAAATCACAGCCAAAAAAGGCTGCCATTAACTCACAGGTGGGCTAAGCCTGCTCCCTAATGGGAATCCAAGGTCCTTTAATGCTAACAGCTCAGGAAGAGCTCTGACTATTTCCCATCTCTAAATTAAAAGGCAGATTTGCGAGATTCAGATAAGCAGCAGGCAACTCTGAAGTCCTATAGTCAATAGCTCAATTGAATAAACCACTACTGGGCAACACGTATTGTTTCTGCCAAAGAATGGGTTTTTAAAAGCTGTCTGTACCAAATGCTCCTGAAGCTCACCCAGCACGCTGTTTCAATCAACTGAGGAAACTCTTATTGTAAGAAGCACACCTATACAATGTGATTTTGCTCAGCTTGTGCTTCCACAAAGCAACTGGTTCTGCTTCTTAATATAGTTAGGATACATCTTATGCTTCTTACACATTATTACGAAAGCATAATTTCCACCCTTTTCAAGTGAAAATACAGCTGGATTCCTCACCATAGGCTATCTACCTGAACATACCCTTGAGGACAAAAACATCCTCACCAAAAACAAACGTAAAAATAATAAAAAAAAAATTATCAAAATCAACCACACATTAAATCCCCATGTTGTTTGTTTCTAACTATGTTAAAGAGACTGTAGTTTTTACTAAGCTCCAACTAGCAATGATTTATCACAAGTCTCTTTCCTCACTCCAGAAGTAAAGCACCAAGACACCACACTGTGTGCCCCAGCTGAGTTTTCCGGCTTTTTTTTCCAAACTGACCCACCACATTTTGAAAGGTCAGATCCAAGAACTGTGCAAAGTTTTGTAAAATATCCAGCTCTGAGTTATGCACAAACAAGAGAGGAAGAGGACGGTATGAAGTCACTTTGCTCTATAACCACATGTGACATGGAGTCTCACCATTTTAGTACACTTTGCTACAAAAGCAACTTCAGTAACAGGAGGAGGAGTATGAAACGAGAAGAAAAAGGAGTGAGTCTTTCCTGCTTTTAGCACTTAGAAATCTAGAAAAGTAGAAGAGGAGACAATAAATGCACATCCATATTGCTCAAGCACAAGATTTGCCAGAAAACCAACACAACTTTTAAAGGTCCTCTGGGCTTATGGCTGGTCCCTTTCTGGGAAAACAGTTTGCAGCCCCAGTTGTTAAAGTTTCTTTACTCCAGCAAGTTTTCTCCCTGGAGACTTTATCCCAGTAACTCTTATACAAACACAGTCACAAACGCAGTAGTGTTAAGCTTTGAAGGTGAAAATGTGAAAGTATTAAAATAATAGTTTTTAAATGCTCTTACTTCTTTCCTTAGTACCTGCATTTTCAATTGACAACTAAAAACATAGAGTTTTCGGTGCATGAGTAACCTTTGCCTTTTTCAAAGTGTACTGCAAAATACTTACTTCATGATTTAAATAAAAAGAACAAAACCAACCAAACAAACAAAAACCAACAATAAAAACCCAGCTATTATGTTACACCTCTACACCCTGGTGGTAGGTTACTTTAAATAGCTTCCAATCCGTCCAATCAATTAGTGAATTGAATAACCCCAAAAAGTTGAAGCCATGAGCACAAGCTAAGTGTTGCAGCTCATCTCTACTTCAAAGGAAAATACAGATGAAGATTAATGGAGAATTCACCACAAGCAGTTCTAAAGGAAGTGCTGTAATACAAGTCTCTTATTTTCTGGATTTTAAAGGCATCTTCTGGAAGACTTCTTATTGCTGCCCAAAAGCCCGTACTTTTTATTTTTACAAAATGATATAATTGGAATCATGTATTTGTACCACAGACACCATTTCACTTTTACAATACAACAAAGCAAAACTGATGTGTATTGATCTTTCCATCCAACTTGCTAAAGCAGAACTCCTTATACTGTGTAATTTCACTTGTGATTGTGTTACTGTATCACAGAGATAATATTTTACTTATTCAGTGGCATTAACAATAAGTGATAGGGAGCACTGTGCTCACATTGTTAATATGGGACTGAGATCCAGCAGTTCTATACCGAAAAAAAAAATCTACTTGTTTCATTGTAACTGCTAAATACCTGCTAAATTACCTGTCTGTTACCTAACTAGGCTTCAAAGTATCAGCTCAAGAATCAGATTTTTCCAAGAGCCTTAATTCTTTTGCCCAGTAAAATACTTTCTATTCTTCTGGATAATGGAAAAGAAATCCCCACAATATACCTGTGCAACCACTCAGTCATACACTGAACAGCTCATATAAGCACAAGCTGTAACATGGATGGCAAAGCACCAGGAGACAAAATACTACAAAGTGGCCCATGTTGGTATTATAGCTAGAACCAAAGCTATCCTTTAAGAGCACAACGTAAATAGCAGCAACTAAATTTGCAGTGGCATAGAAAAACCTTCCAAACAGAGATACTGGAAAAAGCCATTTGCCCTCAGCTTTCACCAAGCTGTTTGCAGGGAAACCCCATGGAAACTATCTGGGGAGCGGGAAGGCTTTGTCAGACAAGACGAGGACAAGGTCTCAATCTTAACAGTTGGGATGTTCAGTGCCACATTGGCACAGTAGAGACCAGGAGCTGTGAGGTGATAGAGAGGAAAAGGAATTGTTAGCGTCAGCATCATGAGCAGGAACATACCTGTGGTCATTCCACACTCCATCAGTCAGCGTCTATTTCATTCTGTAGGTGCCCCACAGCCTTTGAAGATGAATTTTCTCTCTTCAGACAGACACAAACTTCCTCCTGAAAAACAGCTTGCATGAACAACTTGCAGATTTATTCCTCTTTTTCCGAGCTTGCCCATGTGGTGGATTGCCCTCGGCCTGCACTCTGCTGCCCCTCACTGCCGCCCCTTCCCCTCCCACCTCTCCCTGCCCCACTGCAGGCTCTGGGGGCTGCAGGAGGCTCTGCCCTGTGCCTGGAGCACCCCTACATGCCCCTCGGGGCCCAACAGGGCTGCTCCCCACGATTTTTACCTCAGAACACCCTTCCCCAGAGCTTTTTTTTTGCTCCTCTGCCCATTTCCACAGAGGCACTGCCAGGACCAGGCCCTGTGGTGGAACCTTCTGGAACTTCCCAGGCAGTGCCACGCTCTCCTCACAGAACCCCTCAGGCGGCTCCCTGAGGCAATATTTCTCAGTAATATCCCCTTACTTCTTGCCAGGGTGCTTTTGTTCACTGTTGAAGTTTCACCATGCCATATGTGGAGGAAAAGTGCCCCTAAATCCCACATGGGCCTCCTCTGGCTGCACAGATGTGTCCCCACACAGCCCTCTGTCCCCAGGATGGGAGGAAGCTGGCAAGAGCCTGACAAACTTTACACTTACTTAAGTTGTTCTGCATCAGTAACTTTGCTAGCAATTTCCTAACTTATCACCTCACTTGTAGTCATCGAATATTAGTGAAAGCTGCATTACTTCTGTAAATAAGGCAGAGCTAGATAACAAATTATACATGTAGCTGTTTACTGACTCATTAAAAGTCATACTTACAGCTGCACGAGGAAGATGCTGCTTTAGCTGACAGAAAGCAGAAGATGAGGATGTTATTTAAATTCATTATTTTGGAAAAATAAAAAACACCCAGACCTTGATATTCCCCAAGCTGACAGAGAAGTACTACCTGAAGCAAGACAAGCAAAGAGACTTGTCTGAGGTCCCACAAAACCTGGAAAGATGTTATTCATTAGATATATTATGGACAGGAAAAGCGAGGTGAGAGAACAGGCTCTGGTAACACCTCAATTACAGTGCTTCCAGCCCCTTCTTACACCAGATGAGGCAGCCACAAGCCCTCGCACACTCACATCACCACGTCTCCTACACTAAAGGGGACATCGATGGTCCAAAGGCACAGCTCCTTCATATCCCAAACCCTCACAAAGATTATGGTCCCCCTGACTATTTTAGCTCCGTCGTGACAAGTAAGGCTCTGGGATGGCACTGGTCTCATATTTTTTCTGTGTTTTTTTTCTTCTGTCAGGTATTTCACTAGATGATACTACAAATCACTTTTGAGATTTCCCTTTTTAATTGAACTCTAAAATTGCATTAGTCTGCATTTATACTATCATTAGTAATAAATCCAGGTGCTTTTTTTTCCTTCCCTGTTACAAGGCAAAGCTGCTCATCCAAAAATAGTTACTGCCCTTTAGCCCTATGGATTGTGTGTGTGTATTTTTCATATTATCGTCTCGTGCTTTTAGCCTCAGTAATGATATTCCAGTAATTAGAGACAAACTAGCATGCAAATTGCTAGTAGCAGGTTCCCCTCGGTTATCTCATTTATAGCATGATAAAAAATTTACTTCCAGGAAAAGTGGAAGGCAATGAGAAACAGCTTGTAATGCACCAAGTGGTGGCTGACACACGGTGCGATGCTCTGGCTTTGCAGTCCAGGATCACCGCCATAAATTCAGGCTGCTCCCTGCCCAGCTGTCTGTGGTGTCAAAATACATCCTGGGGGCACTTGTTCTGACAGAACTCTTTCTGTTTTTTTCCGATCAATGAACCCTAACATCTCTATAATCCTGCCCCACTGTAAGGTTTCCTAACTGCAGGGCTCTGCCCTACAACTACTCCAGTTTGCTCCTCAATGGAGCTTGGCTCACTTTGAAGACATTCACAATATTCACATACTCAAATGTGCACATAGGGTTGCCACAGGACTTACGAAGAGCAGAAAACATTTCATCACCTAAATCACAAGGTGTTACAACTCAATTAATTCTCAGAAACGCATGACTTACTATGCAATCACCATGGAAAACCACAATTGTCTACATTAGATCAGTGAACCAGAAATACGTTCTCAGTGATGACAGCTATCCACATTTTAATTTATTCACTCCATTTGATGTTTCTAAAGATACATTTTAAACAGCAACAGCCCTTTTTGCTGTCCAGAAGGTTCCAGCATTCTCCGGGCTGCTACATGCAAGCTGCAAATGAGGCCAAGGTTTATTCCCGGGTCAGTGTCCAGTACTAACAGGAATAATTTTATACCAGCACTTCTTTGATTTTAGTGAGAATGAAAGCTGCGTATAGATGGGGCTTACAGCACTTTTTCTGTGGTATATCTGTCCTCACTCCAAAGTAGGGTGTCATCTCCAGGTCCTGTCCCTTTTCCTGAGTGTTGACAAGGCTTACGCAACCGGGAATAAGAAATGCAGGAGACGTTTCTGCAGAAGAGTAAAGCAGTAACCAGCCAAAAGGCCTATCGCAGTTTCAGCACACAAGACAACACTGTACCCTGTTGAATTTCCTTTGCTTTTCATTCAGGGACAGGTTTTCCTTCCAGGTCATGTTTAGAAAGGTTTTGTGTAGCTACTGTGGCAATTGCCAGAAGCAGCAGCCAGACCCCCGTAAAAGGGCAGAGACTCTGCAGAGTTAAAGTAAAGGGAGACTTGGAGAAAATACGGACAGGGTGAAAATATCCCAAATGACAATTCGTGCAAAACCAGCTCTCCATTTGCATGGGCACCTATTTTCTTCGTCTCGCATCAACACACACGCTACATGCCATTTGTAAGGTTTTATTTGTTAATTTTCTGAAGTCCTCTGAGATCCTGATGTTTGATCAGCACATTTTCAATTGTTGGTATCAGCTATGAAACTATTTGAAATATAAAAGTCTACAGGCGCTCGGTAAGAAAATGAAGTATTGCCGCTCTGAATGAAAGAGCAGTGTGACTAATGACAGTGTCAGGAATCTGATGCTTTCTGAAACTAGCGCTGTATATTAAAACAGCCCTTCTGTACTGATAACTTTCAGAAAGGACTATAATAGCATCCTTTCAACTACAGCTTTCCATCTCTCCAGATATTTCATTGCACTCCTAACTTCAATATCACCTTCCTTTTAATAGCAAGGCTGTGCATTATAATATCCCCTGTGTTTTGGCAGGGTCAAAAACACCAGTGCAACTGATAGAAGAAACAAAGTTTAAGATTTGTCAGAAATTTCTTCAGAAAACCCTAAGTATATATATATATTGATGTACAAACATCTTGTGGTCTGAAAAACTGTTACACCAACTGCCAGCAGAGGGGACTTTCTTAGCATTTGTCAAATTAAACAAGTAAATAGAAGTTGACAGGTAAGAGGTTTTTTGTTGTGGTGGTGGTGGTTTCTTCTTACAGTTATGGTTATTATTTTTTTTAATTGAAGTATGCATGAGCTCATGAACTTGATGAGTTTTCAAAGGCTGATTAAAACGGGGACAACCCTAACACTTGTGCCAGGCAGCTGCCCTATATTCCACAAAGCAAAAAGTAACAAGAGCATCACACTAACACATTTATTTTAAATGCATCCTTGTTTGCACACTAATGCTGGTCAACTGCTGTATTTGTCAGGCCCATGCTGGCATTGCTACATAAGGTATATCCCTGCAACTGTCAGGGAGCACATATTAAGATGGACAAAATCCCACATGCTGTTCCTGCAAGCCAGCAGCCCACCACACTGGCCACCTTGTTGCAATGCAGCACCGGATCGACAAGCACAAGCAGTCTAAAGTCTGCCCTTCAGGAGCATCAATGGCAAGTGGGAAATAAGTTTGCAGACCTGAGAGAGAGAGGGAATTGTGGGGAGGGCAGCAGAAAGCAGTCTGGGCTTAAATCATATGTGCAAGAACAGAGAAGCAGCAGAGAAAATCCCTCCTTATCCATGCAGCTGAGCTAACCTGCGTGGATTTGCTTCCTCTCCTGGACAGAGTGTAGAGAATGGGTTTAAAATAAAGGACAGCAATTCACATATAGTTTTCTTTGTAATGGCCTTCACAACCAGGGTTGTTTTTTATACATGTAGGACACACCACACACACAGCAACTGTGCTCCTAAAGAACCAGGGCGCTTCCATTTTGATGTAAAACCGCAACAGTGAGCACAGACACCACAGCTCTGCAGAAGTTAAGTTTTACCTCATGCTACGGGCATCAGCTGAGATCGATCAGCTCCAAGCTGCATCTCTTTTGGCTGCCACAGCAGGCAGCTGGCAGTGCAGACCTGGAGGAGGCTGGCCTCTCTCCTGCAAAACATGGAGCATCTTCAATTCCCACAGGGATCAGCAGGTGCTCGACCTCCTCAAAGGCTTCCCAAGCAAAGCAAGGCTAAGCCCTGACCATTGCACATGCAGACTTCTTCCTGCACACACACCAACCCCCCTTTTTCTCCACATCTTTCTTTCTTGCTAGCTTGCATGTAGCAAAGACTGACGGCTGCCTTCAAGACACAAGCATCCTGTAGATAGCTCATCACGTCCTCATTAGAATGAAGAGAAGCGGCTCCAGCACAGGGAATGTGTCATCATTAACGTACTCATAAAAATAAAAAATAAATAAATATATATATATCCCCCAACTTTTTCTGGTGCTTTTTTGCCCTTTTGACTGTGCTGCTGAGCCCGCATATTTCCAATAACCAAACAATTAGAGTAACTCAGTAATAAACTCAACAATAACTCGGCAGTAAATATGAGCAACTCTATTTCAAAGAGACAGCCCAAATTTTCAGCAGGTTCAGTGAATCCTTTAGGATCCATAAACACTTTCTAAATACAAGCTAAAATCAAGCAGACATCTCCCACCCCCCAACTCCATTTCTCATCATATTTTTATTGTTATTTGATTGATTTTTTAGTTTCTCTCAGCTATCCTTATGAAACCATCTTTTGCAATGTCCATCTCAAGCAAAGAATGAGGGCGGTGTTTAATATAATTGGACATAACAGAAAGAACCAAAACAAGCCAAAGGACAAATCTATATATTAAAATCTCCTCCCCTCTGTTTGCTCTCATACATTCATCACCTGACTATAGTAAAATAATGCTTGATAGTAACAATTCCTAGTATATTAGGCTTCAGACAGCATTTAACCTGAGAGTCATCTATTAATGTGAATGGAAACAAGGGGGGGTTGTCTCATCCTGATGCACATTACAAGCAGAAATAATCTGCCATTGCCACTGCAGCTTTTTTTTTTAAAAAAAAAAAAAAGGCTTGAGTGAACAGAAATTGGTAAGATGAAAAAGCCACTATATAAATCATATTCTTCTTATTAATGTTATGCATTTTTATTTTCCAGAAATCAAAATAGTGCACTTTGTATGTATTCAGAAATCATAGGCATATTCTGAAATGTTTAATTTACATGCAAATTAGATTCAGGGACCTACCAGTTGCAGATATTCCCTTTCAGTCATATTGGCCTTTAAGCCTGAGTAAGAGGATAATACGATGGCAACAAGATTATTACTGGTCCTATAAAAGTTTAGCTTCCAAAAGCCATGCAAATTTGATTCAGCAAGCAGGAATTGTAACACAGGAAAAAATAAAAAAGAAAGAAACATTATAACAACAAAAAGTCCGGGTCTCCAGAGCAGCAAATCTGAAACTGCTTAATTTAAAAATAAAAATAAAAAGTAAAACTAAGGCTTTTGGAATTATACTGCTTTCTCATGTGTAAATTGTCTTGCTGTAGAAACCTATGCATCACCTTTATTCTTCCAGAGAAAATGCTAATAGTTTACTGTATTTGGTCTATAATCTCTTATTGTAGCCCAAAACATTTCACTGATGTTCTACTTCAAATGGTTTCATGGTGACAACAGATATGGAAGAAGTAGTTTAGCAACAGAAGGTGTTATTATCTGAAGCCTGATGAAGCAAAAGGAGGAACTCCAGATCATAATGCATCTAACCAGAACTGTTCTTTCTGTCTGGTACACACAAAAAAAAAAAAAAAAAAAAGAAAAAAAAAAATCTCTAGAGAGTTTCACCAAAGCACTGAACCATTTGGTAGCTGGACCTTGCGAGAGCAGTGATACAGCAGTTAGCCCTGATCACCTTTGTAACAAATTAAAGCATTATGTGATGGAAAAGCGTATTTCCTGAAACCAAACCAAACCAAACCAAGAATATACTACTTCTAACGGTTCACATCAGGTTAGACGCTGAAAAATAAAAGAAATATTTTATCTTTGCCTGCCTCTGGCTCAAGAGGCCTAAATGGAACAGCTCTGAAGACATCTTAAATACAGTATATTCAAAAGATGCGCTTTTCCATGGAAATGGAGGCATCAGACATCTTGCAAAACCAAGCCTTCTCAACAGCTGAAGGTGAACAGCTAAAATCTTATGAACAGCCCCTATTTCACAGCGAAGGAAATCACTTCATATAACTCCCGTCTTGCAATTTTACTATACATGGAAATAAAATATTTAGAGCATCCTTATGTAGTCCATGTGTGTGTGATTACCACAGCAATAATAGCTCAATGCCAACCTGCAGAGAGCCCATGATGGTTTCATTGTAATGCAGGAATATAATAAGAAATTGTTTAGGAAGTTCATGAAAACGCTGTGACAATGTCATTAAAAGACTTGTGCGCTGTGATGGGAAGACAATTTGAATGCTACTTGCGTAGAGATTCTTATTACAAGGTTTGCACATTGGAAAATTAGTTTAGCGACATGATTTCCAAGCATGGCTGCAGCATTTTCACAGCCATGCAGTTACCAAGCACAGGCCTAATTTCTACCCTCCCACGGGGTGCACGGCTTTCAGCAACGTGTGAGGTGCTGCAAAGGTGATCTCAATCAACTGTGTGCAATTAGACCTCTGTTTCGGTGTCAACCTGAAGCTGCACTGGTTTTATTATATGTGCCTGGTCTCCACCTGCAGGCGCTCTCCAATACTTATGGCTGCTGCTATGCTGAAACCATGTACCTTAAGACATGTTATAGGTCCTTAAGACATGCTATAAGGTCCATAACCATAAGACAATGCTATATAGGTCCTTAGCTAGTTTAACTACCAGTAGTTAACTAGTAACTAGTTAACTAGTAACTAGTTAACTGCTAGTTAAACTAAGTGTTGATTCTTAATTATGTTCTGGTCAAAAAAAATCCAGTTGTTAGCCTTTTCCTGGATCAAATTTCCATCTGTTATCTTGGATACTCTACTATTTTATTATTTACACGCTTGCCTATTTTTTTTTTTTTATCTTTTTAGAAATTTGATGACCGAAACTCGACCCTATGCTCCAAAGACGATCTAAGAAGTACTTCATGCAGTATTAAGACAATACCCTGGAGACTGCTGTTTTTCCCTCGACTCACACCAGTATCTTCTTAAAGAAATTGTGCTGCTGCTGCTGGGGATGTAAATGTTGGTGTTAGAGTAAGTAGGCTTCCATGTAAAAACTGGTTTGCATTAAGTTACGGTACTTCAGGAGCTATATTGCCAATGCTCTGGAGGGGCTGTCCTCTGCATAGGACAGAGAGTGGATTTACCTCTTCTAAAATAATTCAGCACCCTGCGTTAAAATCTGTCTTGAGGCTGGCATGGTCTTGGCATTTCATCTCATCCGAAAGATGAAGCTTTCTGATTGAAATTAAATATTCCCATTTTAAAATGATTGTATGACAGAAAGGAAAAATTACAGCATGCATTTCAGCCACTGCAAATGGTGGTAGCACACAGCCTCAGTTCTGGAGGGAGGCTGCTGCTTCCTGGGAAATTATAATCAATTTCTCCTCTCAATTTCTCTCCATCCCTGAAGGCCTGTCCATCAGGAAATGGTGATTTCTTTACTAAGATGTTCCCATACAGGTATCCCTGCAACACTATCAGTTCTTCTTGCCATCATTTCATTTCGTGAATAATTTCACAGCTCACTGCTCCAATCCTCTCATAATCTTTCAATTTTTTTCAATTTGAAGAGAACTACTGCATTACCAGTGATTTATTAGGATTTTATCTATGGCCAATTATGACTGATTTCAATAACCTGTTTCTCAAGCTCGCACAAACTATTGATTAGCACACACGTTTTTTAAAACTCTTGCCTCAGATTCACACACTACATTAACTCAATAATGGTTCCTACAAAAGACGAATAATAATATAATAAATCATTCCTACTGCCACAAAATTTGCCCATGCATCTCTTAACCTTGTTCCGCCTGACAGTGTACAGGTGACCACGTAAATACAGTTCACTGTGCTAATTAATTTATTGTGTTCTCTACAGAATAAAGTAATAAACAGCCTACTCAGGCAAAAAAGGGCTTCAAAGTTTCATGTGCTCACTTACCAACTCTAACTGCACATCAGGGAAGGAAAAGGAATGATTTGTGCGTATGTTCTATATATATGTGTGTAGATAGAGCATCTAAATGCCTAATTGGAGCTTGTTGATGGCATTCCTCTATGGTCAGTGGAAGAAAAGTGGTACTGGAGAAGACAATTCTTCCCATCTATTGCATTTTCCTGAATGGGAAGTGATGAACGGAAAGGCTAGAGAGAAACATTAGCCCAGCTTCCTGACCTTTAGGGGCTGAAGTCAGTTGAAATGAACTTCATTCTCCTGTTGAACTTCGGCTGCCTGTGCTGGGTCTGTTCCCACATTAACGATGCTGTTGGGAGGTGACTCCGACAGTAATCAACACTTTGTAATCAGGTCCCAGTACAATAAATATTGGTAATTAAAATAAAAATTGGTCACTAAAATAAATCCATGGGTGCTACTCATAATAACAAAAAATAAAATAAAATAAAATAAATGAATGGAAAGACTTGTATAGCCCTTTTCTAGATTTAACCAGAATGGCCTTGATCTTGCAAACCCTTCACTACATTTGTAAGCTCTAAGCAAACCTGGAGTTACAAGGACGTGTTTGACATGTGAATGAAGCAGGGCCTGCACGTTTTACTGAACTGGCCTTTTGCATTAGGTCCTGTTTCACACTTAGTGAAGCAAAGCAACATGGTCACAAGAAAAATAGCTTCTGGTCTAACATGAAAGAAAATAGCTTTTTGCAGCCTATTACAGAGTGCTCCTACTGAACTAAGGGGGAAAAAGTGAAGCACAAAACGAGGCAGACCAGCCTTCTTACTGAGTTTTGCTCCATGCAACCTAAAATTGCTTTTCCTCCGAGAATCCCCAAGCGCATTGGGCAATTACAAACAAATGTGATAAGACGTGGAGGTCTCAGAAGTTTTTGAATTCCTACAATTTTCTGAACACTGGCGATGGGATAAAATCATGCCTCTCAGTCTGCAGCCTTTCCGTAAGTGGCTCTAAGTGGGTTTCCCACTTACACAAGGGCTGCAGACTCAACTCCACAGCTACATGCTGCTGTGAAGCAGCACAACCACGCTGACAGCCAGCCAGCACTCCCACCCACCAAACCCAGCCTCAACACTTCTCTGCTCCTCTGCAGCAGCCACTGCAGACATGGGAGAGAGTGGAGGCGATGGTGGGGACACTGGAGATGTAGTAGTGGGCAGGAGCTGCAAGCTCTTAGGAATGTAGGCATCGTGCCCTCCACTGCAAATAGAAAGAGTTCCTTACCTCTTTTTAACTGCAAAGATGCTACTAAAGAGTTGGGACTCCTAAGGAGATACACGCCATTTTATAGTTATGTTGCTCTAAATAAACATCAATAATAGCATTCATATGGTAAACAAAATTAGCAAGAATGGATCATAAAAATAGTTAGAACTTGGAAAACCATTTGCTTATGGTTAATAGCAACACAGCTCTACCTGTAGGGCACTCAAACTCCACCCCAAGTGAGCTTTCTCTGCCCTCTTTTGGGAATTACATTCCAGGTGCAGAGCTGTTTCCTACCAACTATGTGGATACGAAGCAGGTAAAACATACAATAGCAGAAACCACTTTGGCTCAAGCTGGCAATGAAACTTATGATCACCTAACAGCTGTTTAGTAGCCCACACCCACCCCTGCACAGAAGTCTGGTTTACAGCTTGTCTTTGCTGCCTGACAGAGCCCTCAGCACAGCTCACGAGTGCTAGCTGGGCTGTAGACACGGATGGAGCACAAGCCCATCCCAAAGACCCAGTGACAGCCAGGGAGGCAGCAAGACAAAAGCTTCCAAACACCAAACTACAGCTGCAGCTCTGCCAATTCAGTGTTTTTGCACAGCCATGCTTCTGAGGGCAGCCAGAGCTGAACCAAGGCAGCTGCTGTGCAAGAGCCACCAGCAGCAGTCCCACCGCATCGCAGCAGCCCTCAGTGCCTTCTCCTCGGGCTTTGGCTCTGTGGCCAAGACACCACCGCAGTGTCTGAGCTTACATCTGGGGCTCTGCCCTGTTCAGGAGCTTCTTTCAGATCTTCCTACCCAACAGCCACCCCAGCTGGATGTGAATTAACTTCAGATCACAGCTCTGAATGCTCCCACGGCAAGGCAGAAGGGCAAATGCAAAGATAGTGCTAAGTGGTTCCCCTTAGGAAGCACCAGATGTAGGCATTCCCTGCTCCACGGGTAATATCCTGTACTGGAGACCCTTGGGTTCACCCTCTTCTTCCTCACCCTTCTTAATTTGTAAGGGTCAAGTTCACCTTTTCCAAGGGGAAGTGCTTTTTGCCACCCGCTGGCAGAGGTGATAACAGAGCAGGACATTCAGCTTGCACGTACCTGTTCCGAATACCTGTGAGACCACATCCTGGCTGATCTGATCTGCCTGAACTACCAGCCTCAAGATTTGATACAGGAAGATGAAGGGCAGCATATTTGCAGCAGGCATCCTTCAGAACACGAGGCAGACATTTTTCTCCAGTTCATCCGGAATTCTGCTTCATTTGGGACTTCTTTATTTGAATCTGCAAAGTGTATTTGTGAGAAACCGAATGAACTTCAAACAAGCACAAGGAAGCAGAATGCCATATGGCATATTCAGATTCACGGAGTTGCTACCCCGCTTAATAAATCTTCTTCTACGTACATTTTTGATAAAACTATTGTATCCTACAGGGATTTTAATTTTATGTCTCAAAAGGAGGTTAATATATTAAATTTTACTGTATACAGATTAAATGAGGACTTTTGAAAATTCTCAAACTTATCTGCACAACTAAATAAATTTTCTGACTTTGCACTTGGGGTAATTGTAATAGAGTTTTTGATCCCTGGGTAGATGGATGTAATAGTCCTATAAATCCCAGATTTTCAACATCTTCAAAGACTATAAAATGTTTATGAGAGAATATGGTTTTAGAGACATCTGGTGGTTATATAAGCCTAAGGAGAGAAATCAACCATGGAAGTATTAAACATAAATTCTACTTTTTCAACAACAGTATCCTGTAAAGAGAGAAAGAGATTAGCTTATTCACTGCCTCTGCACATACCGAGGTAAATAATTTACCCCAAGAGGTCACCTTGTTTATGGTGATTTGGCAGCTTTGCTTACAGTAGAAGAAAAAAATAATAATAAGATTTTTCAACATAAATTAATGGATGTTTCTTTCAGTGGTATTTAAACTTACCACGATTTAGTCAGAGTATGATGGGGGCAAGAGACTGGAGATGCTGAATATTTTAAATCCTACTGCTAGACAAAATCATTCTCTCTGTCTGCGCCTAGTTACCGTGTCTTTTGTTCTAACTTCTGGTGTGCTGCTTTTTGTTTAAAAGTTCACTAACTCCCCAGTATAATTTTACTGAAGTGCTTGCCTACAGCTAGAACAGCTCAGAAATAGAATCTCTAAACTTGTAGGATCAAAATACAGGAAAAGCGCAGGTACTCTGAGGCAAAGTCAAAGATCCATGCTTTTTTTATCTTCATTAATAACACACTTTAATGACTATTAGAGTGATTTATAAGGATTCATAATTTAAGTCTAGGGCCTTATTAAAACTTCAAGTGTTCAGTGCCACATCTAAACCTCCTCCATATCCCCACAGATCTTCTACTAGGGTATGAAACACAGAACGACTCATTTGGAGACATAAAATCAAATCCTCCTCTCAGTTACACTAATGTAAATCCGAAAGAAAAGGAAGAAAGAAAACTCCCCGGTTAGATAAAGAACATAAAAAGAAACCAGTTTTAAATAAGAGTGAGAAAGCTGGATTGCCCTCCCCTCCTGTACCCGAGATGACAGGGCTGTGATTGCAAGAGATCAAAAAAGTCCTCGCCAGCCCACGCCGTAGCACAGCCTCAAAGCCTTTTAAAGCAAGAAGAATTCACAGCTCCTGCTCGCCGGGGGCAGGACTGCTCCTTTCGGTGTTTAGGTGGGCAGGGAGGCCCCGTGCTCCCGTCACTCCGGTGTTCCCAGCCCACTGGCAATTTTCCCAGCTATTTTAGGAGCATCTGTTGTATCAGCCAACGTGTTGCACTCCTTCCCTCCGCTTCCCTGCTCGTAACACTGCTGCCACCCCGTCTTCACACCCCCTTCCCTCTCCTTGGCGAGCGCACGTTGCGCTACATCTCTGCAAGAGAACGAACCGACTGCAAGTGAACCACCACAAATTCATCTGTTCCCCAAGGCTAAAGTTTCTTGGCCACTTTTTGGTTGAACAATGGGGCTACCACCACTCCCAGGGCACGCGCTTCTCGAATGCAACCAACCCCAAAGCAAGACCTCGGAGGACCAAAGCAAAACCCAACCCCCTGCTTTATTTTATTTTTAGCTTTCCAAGCACGAATCAGCAGAAATTCTCATGCTAGGGAGGGGCTTCTCATACATATTTTTCCATCCTGATCACTCAGAAGCAGTTTTCTCTTAAAAGTCCTAACTTTGAATGTAATTTACATGCAATGAGCTGCATTACTATTTCATTATGTTTGAGATTATACATGTACATAATTCAGGATATTTAAAGCCACGGTTGCTGTAGAAACCGTAATTATATTTCTTGTTAAATCATTAAAGTTAACATCATTTATGGAATTACAGAGTGTTACGCAGGGGTAGGAACAGAGCGGTGTGTACGGCCACCTCGCAGCTGAGCTCTGTCCATGCACACACACATCAGGAAATGCAGAACTGAGGCATCTCCAAGGAATCTGAATAATCCAGCAGCTCAAGTCCCATTTTAGACATAATTTGGCCAATCCTGTCTGTTGCTTTATGTTCAAAATTTGCATTCATTGAAATGTCTTTATGGGCCTCAAGTTCCAGCAGGATTGGCTTCCATGGGCTTGCTCTGATGAGGGCAGCACCTAGAGTCTCCAAAACAAGATACAAACTAAATGGAGGAAAAAAATATACTGACTTTTGTTCATCTCTCACTGTGATCCCGTGCAGGATTTCCCCTTCTCCTCCAAACATGCCCTCCCCGAGCACCTCCATCCTCTTGGGAGCTGATGGGCAGCCTCCTCCTGCCCAAGAGGAGCTCCCTGCAAGGACAGTGGTGTTTGGGACAGCTCGTCTGCAAGCTGAGCTCATCACTCAGGCACACGCAGCCTTGTGGGATGCTGAAAAACCCCACATGGAGCAGTGATGCTCTGTACGCATCCCTGAGCACCGAAATCACTCTCTTCATAGCTAATTACTCTGTGTCCCTGCACACCTGGGAGAGGGGACGGGCTGCTCTTGACACACTGCGGGAAGACTAAATCCTCATTTGTGGATCCGCCTTTGCTCACAGAAGTCTGGGAGTATACAACAGAGAACAAAATGCCTTGCAGACTGATACTCTATCACCTCTTGAAAAATATGAGCTGCCTTCCAAAAAGGGAACAGCTGTGGGCTGATATCTGGATCCTTTTAGTCACATGAAAACTGTCGAAATTAATCACGTCTCATGTTCCAAGCCACAACAGAATTAGCATTCAACTGCACATCACCTAAATCATTACTTAAATTATCATCATTTGTCAGATGAATCCTCGCCTCCGTCTCTAGTGATAATCCATGGTTAATTGAAATGTTGCGTAATACGAAACCTGCTGGGAAAATCGTAAAAATTTTGGAATACTCATGTGAAAATGTGCTACTAGTTCATCGGTATGAAGACATGTGAGTCTCCTCTGCTGAAGGCCAGAAGTTATTTCAGCATCAACACTGATTTTATATGCCTCATTATGCTGTAGCTTTCCTTATAATTTCTATAATTTCCCTTATAGTTTCCAATAATTTTATAATTTTCTTTTTACAATTGAAAAAAAAAAAAAAGAAGAAATAATAGAAGAGAGAAAAGAGCCAGTGCATCACTGCAGTTTGGGTTTGCTCCCTGAGACCACACGCAGATAAGCAAACTTGCTAAAATACAGCTGCAGTTTTAGAGGCAGGCAACTTGGGAGGCTATGCACTGCCCTCCTAGGGAGAGGAGAGAGAGAAAGAAGGATGAAAAGCAAAACATAATTTCTTCTTCCTTCCTGCAGCTGAAGGATAAGGAGCGAGAGGACGTGCGTTTTATCAGACTCACCAGAACTAATGCCATCTCAGGAGATCACAGAGCAAGTGCAAGATAAATCTTCCCTTTTCCTTCTGCTCTTGTAGCCATTCATGCCCATCCTGCAAGGATAGGCTCTTCTACTACTTCCCTCTCTTCTTCCTCTGCTTAAAGCCTTTGCACAGCTAAACGTGGTTGGTTTGGAAACCTGCCTTTATCCAAATATCTGTCACCTCCTTCCCCTTCTGTACCTATACAGTGGTGTCTTTCCAACGCTCTCCCTCCTGTTCTGCCAGCCTTCCCCATGTGAAGCTCAGTGAGAGTACTGACAGCTTTTCATCATTATTTGAGGACGAAAACATCTTTCAACATCTGCCCTCCTAAACCCAACCATAGCTTGCACCCAGTGCCCATCTGCACATCGCGCTTAAGCGTCCTTGTTTCTTTCTCCCATGTTGCCCACTACACTTTCAAAGACTTTCCAGGAAGATAGTTTCCAAGTATCTTCTTTAAAACCCTTCCCAAAATGCTCTGGTTACTATTTACAACCATCTGGATAGGATGCAGATAGGCTGAGATTAGCACATAACCTTCCCTTACTCCTTTCATTTTGATTTACTTATTTTAATCCCATATTGTGCTTGGACCCATCTATTGCTTCCTACTTGTAATTACACTTGAAGGCCCTCTTAGGGAAGGAACAGCTTTTTGCTCTGTATTTGACAGCAGTGTGGATGTGGTCTACACCCAAATCTCTTAGGTACCATGCAACACCAGCTACCAACTAGTAATCCTAAATGCTAGATGCAACAACAGTGAGAAACACGGCTGGGTCCCCTCACCTCTCCCTGGAGCAGGAATTCAAACGTGATTCTCAACGAGAACCTCGGCCTCACCTCAGTGTGTACAAATCACCCTGCTGCACCGCTGCCATCCTATCTCTCAGGGTCCTGTGACCAGTGAAAAAGTGATCAATAAGCCACAAACGCATCAAAAGAGTTCGCACGTAGCTGTCAAAACATGGCAGATGGGAGAGAAAGAATGAAAAGCATTTAGAGCCATCGGCCTTGAAGGTAAAGATGTTTTGGGCAAAGATGCTCACCTCCACACTACAGTCCCTGTGTACAAATGGCATTAACTGAGTCCCACCTTCTCCTCACCTGGGTTATGTCCTTCTCCAGAGACAAAGGTTAGAGCCAATACATGGATTGGTTTTTTGCGCTGCCTTTTAACAGCTTTCAGCTGTTTAAGTCTTCATTGTTCCTCGACAATTTGCGCACAGGTTTTCATGAGACCTGCAGCAGCACGGAAGGACTCTTCATCAGCTGGTTGGGGAAGAATTGGTAGAGGCACCCACCAATTCCTGGGACTGCAGTGGGACTCTGGACAGAGAGCTGGTGGGACTTCAGAAGGCAAGCACTGAACGGGGTGAATTTGGGAATTCCACAGCAGAAAGACATGGAATAAAAACCAAGGAATGAAAACCTCCGGTGAGAGCAAAGCCAGATCCTCTAAGTCACATCTACACCATTCACATGTGAGGGTTACAGGACTCAGCCCTGGCTCTGTTCCTAACAAACTCCCTCTAAAGCGAGTACACACAAACAGGAGGCACTTCTCCTAGCTCCTAACCTGTTCGCTGCCCATGCTTTCTTCTCCCCTTTGAAAAGTTGATTAAGAATAGAAAAATCACGATGAGTTGAAATACACATCTTCCCAAAAAGCAGGTCATCTCTTGCTGCTTGTTGATGAGGTGGGAACTTCAGCTTGTTCCCACAGTTCATTATATGGTATTTAAAGATTTACTAGAACACAAAGTTCGTATAATTATCGTGGCACTTGGCATAGTCTTAGGTGCTCGCACTAGATATGATCCCACTGAGTCTTTCAGGCACTGTCCCAAAAAAATCTGATGTACCATCTACTTTCTCCTGTCACTCCTCATTATTTTTGATTAACTTGCTTTGCTGAAAGACTATTACACTGATTAAATCAGAAGGATTAGCAGAAAGTCAAAACTACACCTTTGAACGTGAATCTCTAACAATTATAAAACAAACTTGAAGCTACCATGCTGCTATAGGGTATTTAGAAGCAATTCAGCGTCAGCTGTCAGTCAGATTTCTGCAGCCTGAACTAGTTATTTCCAACTGGGAACGTATCTAGCAAAGTCGTAACTGCTGATTTAATGAATGATTATAACGGTTTTGAAGTATTCACTTCAAAAGTTTAAGCAATACAAAACTGATCAAACTTTTAAGTCTCACTGCAAACTATAAACTAAATTCAGATTTAGCAAGAATTCTCTGTAGCCCAAGAACTTGCACCCAACAACCAAACTACTGCAATTTGTGTATTGTATTACTGCTAATCGCATCACCACATTTAATTCAGAACTTACCCAAGTAAATTAAAGGATATGTACAAGTTCTCCTAAATAATAAAAAAAATGAATAATTGAGCAGCTCATCCAAAGGCCACTGCAGTCATTAGAAAAAGGCTGACTCCAGCTGTTTTTTTAGTCCAAGTTTACCTATGAACTCCAAGACTCGGCCTTATGTAAGTAAGGAACTGCCTTTAAATTGGCGAATAACAAACACAGGAGAATGAAGCATGTCCCTGCAGATCTGCATGTGATACTTCATATCGGAGAGATCCTCATCTTTATTAAAGGTTAGGATTTCTCATATCCTGTTCCGTGGCTTCTATCAACACTGCCAGGTAAATCTTCTACGTGCAATGCAAAGTACCAAAGACTTTCCTGCCTATCTTTGACGGGGTAAGAACATGCCCAGCTTCCTTTAATATAAAAAACCGCAACAGATTTCTAGCACTCCCACTTCCTGCCAGAGCTGGAATGAGAAGACCTTTTGCTATTTAATTACAGTGTCATTTTTTTTTCCTCTTAATGTGTGTCAAAAAAAAGAAAGGGGAAGCGGTGGGAAATCATACACTTTTTTTTTTTTTTTCTTTTGCTTCTCCTTAAATTACAGTCCTGACATTTGAGGGAGGACTCCTGCCAGAACAGGTCATCGTCTTCTCTCATCCCTACATGCCACTGCTGAATCTGACTACGCTTGGGGCTTTCAGAAACCTCCCTTCTCGCCCCTGAGCAGGCAAGGCCCTCGCATGTGGGTGCCCCGAGCAAGCACCGTGTGGCTGGGAGGCGCAGTTAGCTCACCGTTATCCCTCTTTAATCACAGCTCTGCTCTGTCTTACAGTAGACTCACTTATTAATGTTGCTTTGGAGACAGCAAAATTGCCCTAAAAGATTCAGCTAATGATAAAATTCATCTTTTTAAACATTTCTCTCATTGTTACATATTTATCCATTTTAGTTCTGTTTGTACATAGGTGTCTGCTTTCATTTATATTCATTTCATTCAGCCTCTAACATTCTGGTGGGTTGTAAAAACAATATATATTAGGGAAACGACAACAAATTAATTTTACAAACATAATGCCTAGAGAGGAGGCCTACAAAGCTGTCCTTCCTCGTGTATCATTGCTGCTTATGGCAGAGGAATTCAGATGATTATTACTGGACAAAGTAACTCAAAAAAGTAAAGACTGTCACTTCTACTTACGGTTTGCAGATTTAATTAATCTTCCTAATCTATCACGCTGTATTTTATAACCCAAAGAGAGAGGCACTTCTTCTTTTAAGACCTATAAGCATCAGGGAGAAGGCGGATAGCCCCTGAACCCCAACAAACCTGAACCTCAGCTGCACACAAAAGCAACAGAAATCTCAGAGATTAAACCTGTTTCAGAATTTGTTAGCCAGACCACGAGCCTTTCTTCCCCACTGGTTCTGCACCACCCTTTATCCACCCCATTGGAAACCCAGCTTGTGCTCACAGCAGGGAGAAGCCATGCCAGCTTCTCCCCCCAAAACACCAGTGAAATGGCTGAGGGAAACGAGGAACCTCTGCCAAGTGGCAAGGACTGTTACTGCTTCTCTCCCCTACATGTTTTCCAGGCCACTTTTCTCCCCACATTGATCAAATGCCAAGTTTCTGTCTTGCCTTGCAGGTTGGAACAATTTCTGGTACAGCAGAGAAAACAGCCTTAGCCCACCTGTGCAGACATCACCCAGCTTCAGCCATCCCATAACTGGGGTCTAAGCCAATCCCCAAGATCTTTCTGTAGCCCCAAAAGAGAGAGAATCTAACTCAACATGCAGTTTTTGCTCTCCTTGTCTCACACAGCATTCTTACAGTGGGACAAACGCACTCTGGGCTGTAACAGCCCTTCAGAGACAACAAGGCACGTGCCACAGCCTCTGCTGCAATAGGCAAAACAAGAAAGGGATGAAAATCACCTTCTCGTAACTTACAACTCATGGCATTTTTTAAAAAGCACTACAGATGTTCCATCCTGATTATGTTCTTCCAGGTGACTTCAGTTTTCAATTACAGGAATTCATCCAAATTGTCATTTATCAGTGAGTAACTCTACCTTCTTGATCTTCTCACTCCTCTGTGCCACCCCTGAATGAAGCTTTCAGAACGCAAAGAAATCCAGGCCAGTGAGTTAAGAGCACAGCTTGCACAGCCAGTCAGTAGTAGCCCAGCACATTTCCTCACTTTTGCTCCCCAGCTGTGCACACAGGGTGTGTATCCTGAGCACACAAACCCTACACATGCAAGGGTCTGGATAAATACAAGAAACAACTCCCCCAGGCTCGTGCCAAGGTTTATCCTCCAAAACGTGCAGGCAAGGAAATTACACTGCACTTAGGCAGCTCTTTTATTCTCAGTTTGCAAACTTTAAACTGTTCAGTGACCCGGTAGAGCGTGACAACTTTTTCCTATATTAATAATTTCAGTGCTGGTAACAACTTAAGGCAAGCCTGAAGGGTGAGATACGCTGTCATTACCTCTTAGTCTGCCAGCTTTCAGATTACGATGTAGCTTGATTTCAGTTTCCAAAATCTCCAGTTTAACAAGAAGGGTTAATGCAATAAAACAGCATAGCTTCTGCACGTCCCACTAATTCTGAAATGTGAAACAAAAGGGAAAGGCTTTTTAAGAAATGATATATTCAACCCAAAACCTCTCTTACTGAGGATGTGCACACTCCATACTGGCTGTACGGAGCAATTCTGCTCTCACTGACATTTTTAGTTATCTTGTTCCACTTTAAGCTAGTGACCTCTTTCAGAGGTAAACTGACCTTTAACCTGCCAGAAGACTTCAAGTCAACAGGAAAAGGGACTGCAAAGCTTGGGTCTCCTGCCACTCCTCTGAGAAAGATGTTTCCACGTTGACTTTATTTCATACAGTTTATCTTCATTCCCCTTTCTTCAATTTTAAGACAGGTTTTGAAGACGCAGCTGTAGATAAGGAAAGTCGCTGTTATTGTGATCTCTAGATACTGATACATGAATCAAAATTCACCTCATTAGCTCCAAGAATGACAGGTTATTAGCTGTTATTTTCTACTAGCTTCTTTTCTCTTTGTCAGAACTACTACCCACTGAAAGCTAATATAAGACAGCAAAAAAAGACTGATTTTGTATGTGAAGACCTAATAACCATCAGTCTTGGAAAAGTGCACTTTAAAAAGACTTAATTCCCCATGTTAAGTATTTTTGCTAACAAAAATGTGTATGCAAA
The DNA here is from genome assembly GCF_963932015.1 of Anas acuta. Taxonomy (NCBI): domain Eukaryota; kingdom Metazoa; phylum Chordata; class Aves; order Anseriformes; family Anatidae; genus Anas; species Anas acuta. The sequence goes on from NC_088985.1 coordinate 3,724,905, forward strand.
CATCACTATTTGCAATGAAGAGACATATGAGCAGCTGATGCCTGTAATACACGTGCCCTTCCCCTCTAATGCAGCCTCCTGAAGGCAGCGCAAGGCCTGGGCATCAGCAGAGGCCGATGTAATTGCATTATCCACCTCAGTGCACTACATAAAAACATGGGGCAGGAACAGCACAGGTGTGCCAGGAACAGCCTGCCTGCAGAAGTCCCATTGGCCCCATTTTCTGTGTTTCTGGGAGCGCCTCCACATTCTGCAGCATCCTGGAAGCGGTGCCGCTCCTGCCTTCGCTCCCTGCCTCCCCAGGGAAAGCAATTTTGGATGAGACTAAAGGCTTTGGCACTTCTCTAACCAGACCTTGGGTTGGTTCCCTGTCCCCCCATCCAGGTACAATTACACACTGCACCTTTTCCAAGCGGTTATTTTCTCAGGTCTTTTGTAGAAATACCCATTCAGCGGAGATAAGCTCATTGCTAAAAGCCTTGGATCTCATCAGTTTACTTCCCCCTGCTTCTAGCTTTCCTCCCAGTTCTGATATCCCTGGTTCTGGCAACACACCCATCTATGTTCTAGTACCAACCAAGAGCCTCAGCTTTGGGACAGATAATACAGTCTGTTCATCTGCTGCTGTGCCATTGTCCCCTGCTCCCATGGAGAATTCCTCCAGGCTAATGGGGCACTGTCACCTCCTTTGTCCAACCTCTCATTGTCTTTACCTTTTTGTATTAACACTCAATATTACGTTGTCAGGCTTTTTCTTTTCTTTTATTTTTTTAATCCATTTACTCTTGGAATTATCTTCTTTTTGAAAACTTTTGAGCTTCACCTAGCATCCTACCTCATGGCCATCCCTGGGATATTCCAGATTTGCTGCCTCCTTCACACACTTAAAGCACTGCCAACACTGTAAGTTCAATTGCCGAATAACTTGCTGATGAACGCTTTTAGGGTTAATGTTTTTTTTTGTTTTGTTTTGTTTTTTATCTTTCATAGTCCCTCTCCGAGCACCTCTCAGCCTTTTACCTAATACTCAGTTGTCCCTAAACTGCAAGATGGAGTTTCCAGCCTTCTATGAGTTGCAAAGGCTCCCAAGTTTCACCTTTCTTGGAGTACTCATCACACTCACACATTTCTCTGACATTTCTCATTTTGATATCCTAGCTCCCTTCCAATGTCTGTACCACAGTTTCATAATTATTGTCTCCTGACGTAGCAGAAAGTGTGTTTTTTTTTAAAAAAAAGTCAAAACCAGCACCTGTCAAACACGAGGCTGCTTCCAACATCTCCCTTCTTGCTGGCACAAGGCACTTCCAGCCACAAGACGAAGCGCCGTTTCCAGAGGGGTTGAGATGCACCAGGGTTTTTAACTGCTCTGCTTTTCCAGTTTCTGGAATATTTTACTGTTTCTGGAATGTTTCTGGAATGTTTTACTGCTCTGAAACAAAGAAAGCCAGATTACCAGTCAGAGTTTTCTTTCATTCAGCAACTCTTTGGCCAGCACCACCTACGGGCTGCCTTACACCAGACTTCCAGCAGACCTCGCAAGAGCCCGTTACCCGGCCAGCTCTCCCAGTAACACCAGCCCCTGGCAGGACTGGTTGTGCTGATAACGCACATTTTCCCTAGAAATCCATTTTGGTATCTTGGCTACCACTAAAAAGCTTACAGATAGACTTCAGTACAGGTTGTGGGCTTTAATACAAAAGGCTTAGAGCAGGCTCTTGTACTCTGAGCTGCCGAACTACACAGGATACACTTTTATGCTTTAATATTTCTGTGAGGTTACCAAGTTACAGTAACGTGCAGTGATGTATTTATCTGCCTTCGGACAGATCCTAGTCTTCAGGCAGATGAGCATAAATTGAAGTAACTCAATTGTTCTTGTGTTTTCTCAGGAGTCACACTAATTTAGCTAACAATTGTCTTCAGACCATTGAATTAAATTGCTTTACAAGGCAGCACTTTAATGTTCATATTCTTTAAATTAATATAAACGTGTCTTTCCATTATATTTTACATAAGATCCATTTCAAATGCATTAATTCAATTACCTTGTTTTATAGATAGGCTTTTACCAGTGCCAGAAAGTCAGTGGCAAGTTCCTCCTGGCAACTCCCGTAGCAAGACTGAACTCTAAATGTGCATACATTTACATCTGTAAACTCAGACTTAAGCAATGAAAATGCAATTACTTAAATTCTGCAGACTTTGACAAAATTGTGTTCTATATATGAGATTTTTTAAATGCATGCTTGTTTCAGCCTGCAAGCTGCATACACCATGCCACATCCCGCACCTTCTAAAATCAGCAGAGCTGCTTTCCCCTTGGAGCCAATGGGAACAAAATTTGTCCTATGTTCCCCGTTACTAAAAGAGGTGAAAAAATGCAGTGTTAGTGGCTTGATATAAGCTGAAAAACTGAAAAACTTTCTCTTCAAACATGCTGAAGTGTATCAGGTCTTACAGAAAACTTAATCTGTGAGGTTCACCGACCGACAGAGAGGCTTTCCAAATCTCCACTCACAAGGCCAGGAAAAAAAAAATTAGAAGTGTTCAAACTTTGTACTTTTAACGTAACTTAATCCTACCCTCCTGTACACTCTGACAAGCAGGAGCAATGAACATTTCCAACCAGGGCATTTGTCCTGTGACTGCAAATCCAGTGTTGCCCCACCTAGCTGGCAAAGGGGAAGCAGAACCCAGAGAAAATCTTACTTACCACTTTGAAGAGGCTGCCTTGTCCTTTGAGAATCACACGTGCGCCTGGCACTTTGCTTACAACAGAAATACCAGTGCAGCCACTAAGGTAGTGGGACATGGGAGCAGGATGTAATTAATACAGGACCTGCATCGTATTTGGATGTGAATTTCTATATATTGAGTGTGCTATAGGAAGTTTGTGCAAAAGGGCTGATTGTTACTCACTGCTCATACAATGTACTTGATCAACCCAAGTATTTCCTTACGAATTACTGGAAAGTCAATAATCATTGTTTCCAAAGATGAAGCTCTCTTTCCACAAGCCCACATCAAATATCGGATTCTTCCCTGTATGCAAACATCCTGTTAGAAAGAAGGAGGGGTCCACAAACGTGCAGTCGGGTCATCCACCTGCCTGGGCTGGGGCTGAAGTCCTGGCACCACAAGTCCAACCCGGCCAGCTGCGCAGTGCTGCAGCCTCTTCACTACAGCACCAGAAAAAACAACTCTCTGCCCAGATTTATCCTGTCTTTGTCCCCACGCCACATACACACAAAAGAAAGTTTGCTTGATGTAAGTCGGAGTGCAAATTGAGTGATGCTTTGTACCAGCCAAGGATCTCCTTCTGGGTTTTGTGCAGTCACAGAGATGAAGCTCATTATTCACGTAACCACTGCAAAAATATTATTCCAAGGCCTGGCGCTGCCTTTTTGTTCAAGCAAACCCCTTGCTGAAGTGAAGATTTTTCTTTTTATTAATGTTTGTATAAGAACAAAGAAAGTTCTTTTTAATTTACTCAGTAAAGCAAAGAAATGAACAGTGAACATTAAAATACTACATGGGTTGAGATATTTCAAAGCCCAAACAGCTCTGGTTTAATGGATGTGTATTTTTTGCCTGTATAATGAATGTTTCTAAATATACTCAGAGAAAAGGAAGACTATTTACCATTTTAATATTTAATATTTTGCAGCCATATATATGGAAACAATTTGCCATGGGTATATTTCTGGGGAAAGCAAACAGCTCCGATACGAAGCTGAAATGTAGCATTGATTGTAAAAGCCCACGTTTTGCATCCCAAACGTCAAACCACGAGCAGTTGACCTCCGAATACAGAGATGAGCTGTACAGAAACCAGCAAGCAATCAAAAGTTAAGCACAGTTTAAAATCCCGCATAGTGGTTCATGCCCACGTCTGCTCCTGTGCTGGAATCCCTCACAACTGGATCAGCTGCAGCTTCTGCCTCCACCCCACCTCCTCGCATTTCTCATTTTAAAAACTGAGGTTGGTTTGAAAGCTGCTTCCTTCACAATGCCAACGACTGGGATTTTCATACCATCCCTTGGATTCCCATCACCTGCTGCTTGGAGGTGGCCAACACACAGGGCACCTCCGGCCATCCCCTCTGCTCCAGCAGATCCAACGGGATCCTCGGCAGCACCAGGAGCCCAGGCAGGGCTCCCCTGGCCACCCAAACACCTCTTGGGCAGCTGAATCCCACTTCTCACCTCACAGATTTCTAAAGGAAGGCAATTCCTGTTTGCATTAATTAGCTCTAATAGCAAAAATTGCTGTTGAATACACAGCAAGTGCTACTCTCACTGTCAAGACAGTCAATACACTGTAAAGGGTCAGCTGAGTTCCTGCCTATCCACCTCCTGAAAAAAAATCTCCCAATCCCACAAGGAACAATCTTCATCCACTCCTTTCTTTTCTTTTAAGATTTTGCCAATTGTTTTCTTACAAACACAGCAAATAACACCCGGTTTCCCAAAGGGAATTAAACTCCAGGTCTCTCTGGCTCAAGCTACAACCATGCAGTTCATCACTTGAGCCGCAGATACGAGTCTTCAAACCCTCCGTGGAAGCAGTAATTACCTGCAGCTCCTTGTGTGCATGCAGTCTGTATGTAAATGAGAAACCACAAACCTATTACAAATTAGAGGCATGAAAATGTGTAACTGTGGTGTTGCCTTGGACTTAAGCAAGTGCCCTCGCAGGGGTCTAACCACCTGCAGCAAGTCACCGAGGCCACACACATCCCTGGCTTTATTAAAAGAAGGCTTTATTAATCCTCTCGTGAAGAAGCTGCCTGGCTCTCTGCACTGGAATGGCCACTGAAATACAGCAACCCCATCCAAACCGAAAGAGAAACCCCTGGCTCCTGACACTTCCCTACTGAGTTGGGGTTTTTGGTTTTCTTGTTTTCACCTGAATGGTTCAGCTTTGGTGCAGGTAACCCATCAGCTGCACGGCCCCTACAGGAATGCTTACATGGTTAAAAGCAAGTCCCCTTCTTCCCTGGGCTGGGAGGCTATTTTCTATTTTTCACTATTTTCCTTTTGATAACATTTTGCACACTTAAACATGCACTGCAAGCTGCATTCAATTTATCTCTCCCTGCGTTACAAATTTCTAAATGGACCCCGTTCATCCTTCTCGTTTCGTTAATAAATCAGTTTGGTTGCCCACAGATGCCTGCCAAAATCGGGAAGATTCATGAGCCTGAGCTACAGGCATTTATTAATTAGAGGAATCAAGGTGTCACAAGCACCAAACATCTATCCCAAACTGAGAGCTGGCGAACTGTTGCAGCACTCCACCACTGTAACAATGTGATAAAGACAGAAAAAATAAGAATTTGTAACACCTCTGTGCTACAAGTCCCCATCAGATCATTAACTTCCTGCAATTTTTGGCCCCATTGTTCTGGGCAATGTTGCTGGAGGGGGGAACACAACCACACGTTGGGATTTTTTGTCCTCTTGAGCCAGTCCAGCATCAATCAGCCCACTTGCAGTTTACTTACCCCACACCCTGAACACATCACTACCTGAAAGATGCTTCACACGGACAACAACCCCGTGCAGAACACTCCCCGTGAGCCTTGAGGAAGAAGCACAGACACATCCCCACAGGCACCACAGGATGTGACAAGCAGGCCTCCACAACCTGCATTCGTGGGCTGAAGCTGGCTGAGCAGACAGAGATTTCCCAGGACCTACCTAGAGCCAATTCACAGAGCACAACCCCTCCGTGAGCTGTCAGTATCACCAGATTCCTTGCTGGATGCAGACACAGCTAAAAGAGACACTGGTAACGTCTCCCTGCGTGCACAGAAGCCAGGACACCCGCACCCTGCAGCACAGACCTGCTCCTGGAGGTGAAACTTCTTTAAGAAGAGTTGCCAAGAAATACATTCTGAATTAGACTTTCTCTAATCTCATATTCAACACACCTTCAATTCCTATTTGTTTCTGTATTACTTTGTGTTTATACCTGCTTATTTCACTCTGCTTCTCTAGTGCACAGCAGCCAGCTGGATGGGAAAGGTATTTACTGAAGCAATCCCCTGGTGCCTGCCTCTTGTTTTCTATCAGCCTCGCTGCATGCAGGAAGCGCCAGGTAGTAGCCACCGTGGCCAGGGACTTGAAGTAGCCAACACAGCTGAATTTCCACCATCGCACTTAGCTCTCCGACCCCTGGCACTCCTCTTAAACCCATCCTTTCTGCCCCAGGTGACAAGCCACAGGCACAAGATGGGCCACGACCACCTGTGGAGATGTGACAAAGTTGTCAGCAGCTCAAAGAACTCATTTTGTCCGCTCTGCTCCAGCCTGCCACCCCGTCTTGTTTGGGCAGCTCATTAAAAAGCCATGAAGGTTGGTCAGTCGTGCTCAGACTACAGATTTCCACGCTCACGTTGTTCCTAAATATTTAACTAACAGTCTTGCCGTGACAGCTGCACGGTTTCCAAGGTGTTTACCTCCACGGTAATGGCTTAGTGCCACGTGGCTGGTCCCTGGATCTGAAGGTGAGCGGCCAACCTGCCCACGGGACGGGGAACGTCTGCGCAGGTAATGAAACACAGGTTAGTGCAGTCAGCACCTGCCAAGGGAACAGAGGAACAAGGGAACAGAAATTAAACTTCTATGAGTCATTTTGCATCTGCCCTGCTGCTGCCACCCTTCACCTAACCACCCACAAACCTCGCCCCCAGCTCCCAGCCCACAGCCACTCTTCCTTACCTGATAAAAGCCCCAAATCCCTGCCCATCCCTGCACCACCCGAGGTATAGAGGGGGCTAACTGCCCCACAGCGAGTCAGCTGCACGGACACACCCTAGGGTCTACTGATTTAGGCTGCCCCAGCAGCACTTTAGTCCAAGGATCGCTCAGTAAAAAGCAGGAATTGGTGCTTTCTCTGTCCTATTCTCATTCCCCAGCAGCCATTCAGGCTCTGGCTGTGTAATTTTAATGTCTGATTGATGTGCCCAACCCATCTTCTAATAAAGAGGGATAAAAAATCCCAATTAGATACTTAATACCAGGGTATCCACCCTTCACCTATAACTGCCCTTTTACACTTATAAAGGGAGCTGGTTTAGTTCCTCCTACATATTTACCAATAATTTCCCTTCCTACGTTAATGCTTCCAGTGCTGTTTGACATTTCCTTCTCCTGTTTTCCTCTTCCAATTACTTGCTATTGGCTGTGATTCTGTGTCTTGTATTAGAGGGCTGGAGGGCCACCTGCCAGATATTCCACCCCTGCTACAAATGCCTCACGTCAACTTCTCCATCTAGACAACAGGTTAAAAAAATAAAAATAAAATAATTCAAAACCAACAAACACCTATCCTGTTCTTCTCCCTCCTTTGCTTTGGGGGTTTTTACAGGCTGTGACCACTGTTTCTGAGTTCTGACATGACTCTGACTGAGTTATGAATTAAAAAAATGAAGTTCCTCTAACACCAAAAAGCTTTGATGCCACAGGGCTGCGATGCTGTCAAACAATACTCCAGTACAGTATGGGAACTTCGGAAGGACTGAGCATATCCCCATCCAAGTTTTGGATATCTCCAGTTTTATTTTCAATCTCTCTTCCCTAAAATTCAGGACAGGATTTCCTTAGTAAGCAAAACTTTGAAATTGGACAAGATTTTTCAAGTATTTTGCTCATCCACCATTCAGTGGGTAAATATTCCCAACGAGACTTGACAGGATTTTCCTTTTTCTACCCTGCTTCTATTTTTTCTAAGCAGAGTAATTGCACCAGAATTGTTTTTCTCCATCACCACTGCCTTAAGGGCTAAACTATTGCATTGCTCATTTCTTCTGGGCCTGTTTCACCTGCTGAGAGCAAAGCTGCCGCGCCCCACCAAAGCACTGCCGCGATCCTCACCAGCCACCGCCGTCTCGTTTGGCACTGCGGGGTAATTAGCCGGACTTTTAACGGCCTGACCTCACTGCTGGAGGTGCCCCCTTCTGCCGAGGTGTGTGGTTTTGGGAGAGACCCCGTGCCACGGCTGTGATGCGAGATCACACGTGTGGGCACAGCCAGGGCAAGGCGGCTCTTCCCTTGTTCTCGTCAAACTTGTGAAGTTTCCCCTTAAAATACTTCAGCCATTAGCCCTGTGACACCAAAATAGATGCTCTCTTTTCAGCCTGCCCGTACACTATCTTTAAGGCCATCGTGGTGTGTGTGTGTGTGTTTTTTTCTTTATATTCCCCATTAGAGGTCACTTTTATCTAACACTTAGAGCCTTTAATGGGGCCATGCATTTACCTTCTGTCGAGCGCTTTGCGCTGGTTAAGATCATTACTTTTATTCAAACTGAGAACTGCCAGAATTTCCCCATTATTTCCTCTCAAATACCCTTTATCCTTTTCCACATTCTGCTCATTTGCTCGCAGTCCTGAACTTGTGATTTTAATGGCTACGCAGTTGTTTCCCTAATTGAGCAGCGACCCGTTCACTTCCAAGCCTATTTTTATTCCTCACTACCTTGGGTTAATTTGCAGCCTCTCTTGCTGGTGGAGCAGCATTTATTGTAGGATGCAGAGCAGCAGGTTCTTTTTCTCTTTCTGGGACTGTTCACTGGCTCCTTTAGCTTCCTCAGCCGCTTCCTATCCCCTCTGGCACTCTCTGGTGCAAGAGCAGTGCTAAATCGGAGCCCTGGCGCCGTGCACACGACTGCAGCCAGGCCCTCTCATTTCCCTGTGGGATAAATGCTTACTGCTCCTCGTAAACTTCAGCACCTTGCTCCTCCGTCAGAGCAATAGTTTTGCAGCTGTTGTTTTCACTTCGGCGTGTATTTCTTTTGTCTTGCCAATTCTCGGGGCATTCGAGGTAAAGAAAACAGCTTTTGTCTTGGTATGCTTTCCATCGGAGTTTGTGTTGGCAGAAGTTTAGGTCTCTGCAAGAAGCAATTTCCAAAACATCTTACCAAAGCAGCTCTTCGCAAACTACTCTGAGTAGCCACGTACATGTCAGATTTTTCTGTAGTCACTCGTTCTGTAACATATTCTGGGGTGGGTCTTCTCAGGATTATTATGGAGGGACACCGTCAGGGTCACTGGAGGCTAAAAAAGAAAGGTGGACGAGAGCCTTTGGTCTTTCTCCACTCATGAACATCCCCAAAGAAGCAGGCAGAGCTGCTGGAGACCTCCTAACTGCTTTAAACTACTCCATGCTGGCCAAAACTAGGCCAGTGCTGGAAAACAGCTGAAGACTCAGGCCATTTGCAGTGCTGCCACAACCCTGAATTCAACCAGCAGAGACAAAAAGCTTCCATCCATCCCTTGCATGTCCTAGGGCAGAGCTATTGCATTTCAGAGAGCAACCACATCATTGGTGTCACTCGGAACAAGAGCCTCATTCTCCCCTAGCTCCCTGCAAACTGCAATCACTGGCACACCAGCAGCTGCCCCAGAGCCAAAAACCCCAGCAGATGAAGCTCCGGCTCAGCATGAGCCAGAAGCACGGGGGCATCCAAAGCTGCCTGAGATCCAGAGGGCCAAGGGGAGCCCCAAACCTTCCAGCAGCACCTCCAGCACACCGAGCATCACATCTGCCAGCAGCATGCACTGCCCCTGCTCGCCCTCCGTCCGGGAAAACAGCTCCCGAGTCAGAAGAGATTATGTGAGCTTCAGGAAGGTTGCCTGCTAGCTCCTGACATTTTCATTGTGCCATTTTATCTCTAAACCCAAACATCGTTTTTTCTGACTCAATTCTCCTCCGATTCTTAAATAGACTGTAATTTTTCTCAGTCATGTTCCTCCAGACTATCTTCCTAAATTAACATGTCATCTGTACAATTTTCAAATTAGTGCAATTTACCATTTCTTGATTCCATTCACTTTGTTCCTCAGGAATTTTCTGCTGCGAAGTGTGACAGCAGTATCTGAGCTGTATATTAAAAGCACAGAACTTCTTCCTCCAGCTTCAATTACCCAAACCCGTGCTTGATCCAAACACATGCTAATGCAGGAGAAAACCACCCGCTCCTCTTACGTTCTTGTACAGTGCTGCTACAGGATCTGAACAACGGTATTTTAAAAATGTCTGGAATTTTTTTAGTCCCAAATTTTGTACTAAGCAAGTCAGAATGACCTCTGGAAATATCAGATGTGCTGCCTTTTTCAGTTTTCGACAGTTTGAAGTGCTAGCAATAGGATGCCTTGACAGAAAGGTGATAAATGTCACAGTAATACCTACAAATTAAAATAAACAGGCAATTATTAGACATACCTTTGAATCTAGCGAAGAGCAAGTGGCACGATAATTAAATGCAAAACATCAGGGAATTACAATACAATTAAGCAATGCCCATATATAAGGTCACCCAACTTGAAGCGAGTGGTCTTCACAGCAAGCTGCTATGAGCAAAATGAAATTTAAACCTATATAAGCCACGGATTACAGTCGTACAGGTCTTATTACATCTAACACTGCGGCACTCTAGAGTGGTTATGCAGATATATTTTTGGGTCTTCTGGAGTCCAAACCAGGGAATAGCACTCCATTAAGTTCAGTCCTTAAGACTTCATTCCAAGCTGTTCTTAACATCCTGCTTTTGTTACACGATAAAGTTATGCTAGAAATGTTTCTTCAACCTTGAGATTGGTTGAAAACGTTTCCTCATTCCCCTGGAGAACGTATCATACAAACGGGCTGGTAGTAGTTTTAACATTGGATTTAATTTCCTCTTCACCTGTGGGTATTTTATTAAAATTCAAAGGTTGGCTTTTTATTTATGCCTTTTACAAGACGTTTTTCTCCTAAGTGATGCCTCGCATCAGAAGATCCCTAAAGGTTTAAAGATTTGTGTTTAGAAGAAATTTAATCCTAGAACTTTTACTTTGCAAGTATTTTCAAGCCACATTATCTCCATCTTTTTGAATTCTCAACCTATTTATTATAAATCCCAAGTTCTGGAGGTTTTGCTTTTCCCAAGTATTTTGTGCCTGCAACTGAACTTACTCACATATTGTGTAAACTTCTTTAATTGCTTGAAAACTGACTTGTTTCAGTACTTCTTTTATTCTTTTTAGAAAGTATTGGTTGCTTTGCCACTCACATTAAGTTCTTTTTTGAGACTGCCCCTGCTTTCAGTCTGGCTGCTTGCTTTTCAACACCTACCTGGACTCTCTCCGTGCCTGAAAAGACCCCTGTTGAACAGCCGTAGCTTTGTTGTTACAAGTATCAAGCCAACAATTCAGATTTAATATTATCTCAGAATACGAGTTCCCAAAATACACAAGATAAAAAACAAACAGTAAAATCCAAGCTAATTTATGCCTTCACATAAAGCTTTTTATCAAAATATTTCTAAATCCTTAGACCTATTCTAACTCACACCAATGAATCACTGAATATCCTTTACAATCTGTTGATTTTCTACATTGAAATATAGGAATATGGAGTTTTATTCACGATGGCGTATTTTAAAACTTCTAGTTCCAGTATTCTTGAAAAAACATTTAATATATTGCCTTGAATTTCTTTTTTTTTTCCATAAGCTGCTGTCCCTTCTTGACATCAAAAACACTTTAATTGCACCCCATCGTCATCCTTTTCTTTCATATGAAAAATACCTGGAACACTGTAGCAGAGGCAGTTGATTTCAGAGTTAAGAGTTTCCTTTGAATTTTCATATTATATATAATGCTGAGACCATTAGTAGGGCTTCAAGTATCCATTTACAAAATTTGCATTTCAGCTCTAAAACAGCACGTAGCTGCTCCATCCATCCTTAAAACCCACTGCACCACAAAGTCCTGAAGTACTGCAGACTCCCGTTCCCTAGGGCACTCTGCTGATAACTGGAGCTACACCACAAAATGCCCAGGAGCCTTCCAACGCAATATTCGTTTTGGGGTTTGAGCACTCAGCATTTATAATCTTGGCGAGACGAAGAAATGCCGTGCTGAGCTGCTAAAAGAAATGGGACATGAAAGACCAATGCTGGTTTTATTTTGGTGAGCATCCACAAGTGGCCATGAGTGGAGGCTTAGAGAACCAAGGTGACAATAGGGCAGATGTAGGGTGATATATTCCCCGTCACTAGCTTCCCAGGGGAAGGCGCAAGCAAGCCCTTATTCTGATCCCTAAAAGAAGCTGAAAGCACATGCAGTGAATTGTCATTAGCGTGCAGTTAATTAGCATTACTAGAGTTGTTATATTTCTATCATCTCGGCATTGAGGTGCCCCATTGCGGACCCCACTGTGTTACGCCCTGTGCAAAATCTGAGCAAACTGAGCACTTTCCTCCCCAAAAGCTTATAATCCAAGGAAAAAGGCAGCAAAAATGAAGGAGAGGCAGGAGGGAAGTGACGGGGAAGCCTCAGCCAGGAGGCTCCCACCTCCTCCCCAGGCATGGCAGACACAAAGGGCTCCGTGAATTTGTTCAAGTAATGAAAAGAAGGTGGCGTGGTCCTAAATGAGGCATTTAGTTAAAAAATAAAACAAACTGGTGAAACCAAGTTTGCTGGGGGGATTATATTGTCCATGAGATTGCCACCTGGGCTTCCCTGGGAGGTGAGGACACACGGGCACTGGGTACTGGGGAAAGAAAGAGAGGGAAAAGAGACCAACACTGGGGAAATATGGGGGAACATTGAAAACTGATTATTGTAACTATTAGAAACTACTCTACAATACACAGCTTGTATCAAACCTTTGGCCAAAGTGCAGTTTTTTCAAACCATTTTGAACCGCACACATTTGGCACTCTCTAGTCCAGGTGTTCCTCCCTGAGCTTCCTTTTAGGACTACCCAGTACAAAAGGCAGCAGCACTACCCTGGGTTGCCTTTGAATTACCCATCGTTTCTGCTGACACCTTGCTCCTAAAGGAGGTTTTAGGCTTTCAAAATCATGTAAAATCGGTGAGAGCAGGAGGTCAGAATGGCACGGGTTAGGGATCCCTGGCGAGCTCTGGGGCAGGCCAAAGGCACGCACACTGCTTGGAGTTTTGGCTAAGTACCTCCAAGTTGCAACGTGGTTATGTCAGACGAAAAAAAGCCACTCGAATCTTTTCTACCACCTGAACTGCCGTGGTGAAAATTAAAATAATAAATCATCCTTTGACAGGAAGCAATTTTAAAAAGCAGTTTTAGATTTGGACTCTGACGACCATCATGAGCTTTTTGCACACCTTTCACCGCGCAATTTAGTCGAATGACGCTTGGTATAAACAACAGAAAAATTAAGGGGGCTGAGGTGTGCTAGTTCCAATCCGGATGAAGAGACCAGTGGAGTTACTAAGATTTTAAAACATATCAGCTTGTCTGTTTCTGCTGAATTAACTACAAAAGCAGAAGTGCTTTTCATCACAAACATACCTCTGTGGACTAGCTGGAAAATTGAGCCTATTGATAGCTTGAAATGTGCCCACTGAAATACAGATAGCCTGATTAGTAAGCAGGAAGCCAAGGCACTATCCAATTTGCAGCTATTATAACTAAGCACATTACAGATGCTCTTATTTACATATCAGTACAATACTAATAAACTTGGCTCGCAGCTTCTGCACCGCATTATGGGACACCAAACAAAAGAAAATACCAAACCTTGGCACGGTTGTGTGTTCCTGGCAAGTGATTCATGCTGGGTTTTGAGCCTATTTCCAGACAGCGAGCCAACTCATGAAAGAGCTCAGAAAACACCAGCTCTGTGCCCTTGTGAAAAGTGGCTTTAGTTTCAGGAAAAACCTGCACCCCTAGAAAGGAAACACTTTCTCAAACTGCAGAGAGCAGGGCTTCACTGCGCATCAGTGGCTTACAGAAGCTGTGCTGCAATATTTGTAGATGGGCACGCCCCCAGTCTGCAGCACACCCAAAATATTCGGTTTCATTTACCCCAAGAACAGGTTTAGATTAAATTAAGCAACCGCAGTATATGACAGAGGCACACAGCTACAGGTCAACCTAAAAGGGATAAGTTGATGAGACATCTGATCACCTTTGTAAAATCCAGATACTATGGTACAGAAGAAAGGACTTTGGGAGTTAACATCCCAAACCTGTTGGCAGCCAGCTGTGCTGGGCAGGAAAGTGGACTCACTCAAGAGACAGCAGCGTGCCACGTCCTGGCACCTGGTTCAGATTTTGGTTTCAACCACAGCCTTACCATGCAGGTTGTCAGAGGATGGGATGTCAAGTCTGGTGCTGAGCCCCGACCTCGCTGACGGATGTCACGTAACCAACAAAGCTGGGGGAGAGACCTTTCAGTCTCACTGAGGCAGAAAGCTGTTTGGCACCAGTCCTGCTCTAGTAAAGGTGTGTTTAAATCTGTACAGAGAGGAAGCAACTCCTCAGATAAAAAAGCAGGCTGTCTGCACTTAAAAGGACAATAGAGATAAAAGATTAAACCTGTCAAGACCCTGGAGGACCCTGAAGTGATCCTTCTGTGCGAGCAGGGCAAGAGAAGCCTTTCTGATTAAGTGACTCTTTTTTGCAGAGACCCCCAGCCCGGAGGGGTGAGCTGCAAGCAGAGCAGGGAGCCAGGCGAGGCAGGGCTGGATGGCCGCAGAAGAAAAGCTGCCCAGGGAGCAGAAGGGTTTGCTGTGATCCCAAAAACCACCAAGGCAACTGGCCGCAAGCCTGGAAACTGGGAGAGAGCTGCAAGGATACTGTGGAGAAGGGGAGAGTATGAATCCTTTGTATTGTTCTGTCTTGTCTAGTCGACTCTGTTTCAAAAGAGCAGTTTATTCTAATGAGCAATCTAATGAAAACTGGCTGTATTAAGTTAAAAAGCCTTTTAAGTCTTCTCTGAAAGCTCTGAGTACATCTGACTCAAAGGTTTGGCCAGCCGAGGGGTTTGTCACAAATCCTGAAGTACAATCTAAAACAAAATTTGGGAGAAAAAACTTTATTCATTGGGCTCCCACAATTTTATATTCCTTATCCTCAGCTACAATCGTTTCAGGACATTTCCCTTAATAAGGGCTCTTAATATGCTCCATTTACAGCCTCTAACTCACTGGTTTTATTCTGCCACGAGTAAGGAAACATTTACATAAACATTATAAAACTGTCAGCAACATCAGCTCTTCTTTCACCTCAAACATTTTAAAAGTTTATGGATTGGAGGTTTCTGCGTGTTAGAAGTAGAGTTAAAGATTTACTACTGAAACAGTCTCGGATATTGCCCGGTGTCCCTCAGCCAGTTTGGTACGGTAACTAATGGCTGTACAAATTTGAGTTACATCCCAGGAAAATCTCTGTGCTTGACACAGGAAGAGAGCCACAACTCTGAGAATAATGCAGACGTGAATAAAGAGAAGGCAGGAGAGGACACCTACAAATCATTATTATGAATAACTGGGACAAAAGAGCAATGAGATTATCCCGCACACCTCTCACACAGTACTCGACAGCACTCTCAGAAACAACTGCAATTTTCATAGGTTTTAGAAGCACACTTGCTGTTGCCCCAGTAATATGGTAAAATCACCAAGGCCCCCAATATATGCGCCCTGCTAGAAATGTCTACCTGCATATTCCACGTACGCTGTCGGATATTTATCCATCCATTTGGACATATTACACTCGCATGTGCTTACGGCCTCAGATGCAGGTGAACTGCACACTGCAGGATCCAGGGGATGTTCTCTTATCCCATCCCCTTCATTTCTTTGATGTTTACGGGCCAAATTCATGCATAAGGTCTGGTTGCTGTGCTCCACTCCGGTGACACAAAGCAATTGTAAACCTTGCTCGACTACTCGGTTAAATTGGATTTATGGCACCTTTGAATCTCCAGAGCGTGGAGAAGCAGCTGGAGCCTGCCAGTGAGGCTGGCCCTCTGCTTCCCATAAAGGAGGATGTGCACCAGAGGCGATCTGCTTACCTCGAACGCTGGGCTCCTGCTGCCTCTCTTCTCTCTCCGGCTGCCTTTATTAAAATGCTCTCGCACTCTCTGAGCAGTATTTTACTCATCATTCAAGTGAAATCTTCTCTCTCATTTTTGCTTCATCTGGAAATCTTTCATTTTATGACAAATAATATTTGTGAACTGGTAGACAAACCCGTGGCTATGAGTACTCGGTGAAACACCCCGGGGTGTACCACCTGGCAGCTCTTTAAATTATTACAATTATATTACAACTCCGAGCAGAACTACCTTGGGGGGAGAACTCGCTTTTTGAGGGAGAATCAGACAGCACCAGCTAAAGCTGGGCTGTACCTGTGAACTCCTGCATGTTTTACTGGAAATTCACTGTTTGCTACAGTTAAGCTCGGCTGTAACCAGAAGGGCAATAAAAGCTTCAGTATTTAGCAGGGCAACATCCCATGCCCTTTATCCCTTGCTCTCTTCTGCAAGCCACTTCATTGTGTCCATGCCCTTATGGTGCAGAGGACTCAAGCACACACTGAGCCTTGCACAAACGTAGAAGGATGCAGCAGCATGCCTGTCCCCAGACACTTAGCTCCAGACCTCCAAAGCACACAGCCCAGACAGCTGCAGCCATATACAAGCTTCCCTTACCCCCCGGCAGTTCCTCCCAATGCAGATGTTGATGTGTTGATGAGCCTGAAGCACGATCAATATTTGAGCAGGCTCCAACAGTTGTCAAAAATTTCGAGCAGCAGCATTCATACATTTTGCTGCCTTTTTTTTTTTTTTTTTTTTTTTGATATTTTGGTCTCTTGAGGACCTTTAAATTGATCGTTTTCATCCAACAAACCTTTCTCCTACTCCCTGAGAAGATGTTTAGTGAGAATACTACATAAATTACCCAACACCACGAAGAGGTAGTAGCTCAAGCTGTGAATGAGGAGGGTGGCCACACATTATGCCAGCCTTCTCTAGGCGCTGACATTTCACATTTAAGGTGTAAAGCTTTTTCGGTCACACCACTTCAGTGATTTTTACAAAATTAAACTACTACTTCCACTCATTTCAGTACCGAGCTGTAACTGCCCAGCACCGCCGTATTTAGCTCTTACAAAATGTTTTCACAGGCAAGAGTCTCCCCCGCTTAAAAATGGCACCACTTAAAATGTCATCAGCCTCTACAGCTTCATACTAAACATTACGAATAAAGGAACTGGCACTGAAATACAATGTTTATGCTCAGCAGCTTACAGGTGAGGACTGGAACAATAACTCAGGAGAAAGTCCTTATCCTTTAATTGAGAGCTTCGCTGCCAGCCCAGAAGAGGATGTTCAAATGAGTGTCAACAACCCCATTGCTTACACACTCAGATGAAGAAGCAAAAAAGAGGGAGCTGTGGAAAGGAACAAGGTGAGTCGAACGGCAGAGCGATCCTGCGATCTGAAGTAATGGTCCTTGAGAAGACCCACTTTTAAGAGCTTGGGTAGCAAAGCACTCCACTGATTTTTATTTTCTTTAAACCATCCACACACTTTCAAGCGCAGCACTTGCTGCAAGACAGAAGAAGGGTGTCAAGACCATGCAGAATTAGAAAATGATATTGGCTAGGCCTACGTGATAAAAGGAAGAATACTTGGAAGAAACTTGATCTGTACCTGAAGTCACTGCAGGAATATTTGGAAGCATATAACCTTGCCTCACAAACCAGGCACCCACCTGGAAGCGATATCCCGATGAGTCACTTCCCACACAAAAAGGATGGCACTGGCACTACAGCCATGAATGTCCTTGCCAGGTAAGAGGCTTTCTCTCTCTGCCCATCTCCTCATCATCTAGAGAAGCAGGCTGCTATTAATAGTACCAAATAATCGTTGAAGTCACTGCTGAATGCTTTTGTTTATAGCTTTATGATGCACTGTTTTAGCAGAGTGGCAATACGCAGCACTTCACCTAATACCACAAGATCCTGAGCATCTGCACAGCCTTTAACTGCCCAACAGGCTGTACTTCCAAATATTTGTTGGTTTGGTTTGGTTTAGCATCCTTCTCTTTCTAGCTGCCAAAAAGCTCTGAATAGATCAACTTACCAGCTCTGCTGCCCCTGCCAGCCGGACCGCAGCTCCCTCCAGGTCACACCACGTGGCTCCGTTTCACCATTTTGAAATAATGAGTTCCCCAATTAAAAAGGTGCCTTTGAGCGATGAATAGGTGGTGGTATAAAACAGTCAGTACCTGTACAGAAGAAAAATGAGATTTGCTGCAATGAAAACCCTTATTTTTTTGCTGCTCATTTAGAAAAATTAAAGCCAAGGAAGGCAAAGTAGAAAGGGATGATGCTGCTGGACTCACTTCCAACGTGTAAGAGTATAACAACATATCACATTTGGTTAAGGTTTGCTCTAGATCATTTTATAGCATCCTCAGTAACTCTCATCCCAGATGGAATAAATATTTACACACAACCTACACTGGTATACAGAGCTTCTAGATATATATCAGCTATGATATTTATTTAAAAGCAAATTTTTATTTCATTACTTTATGCACTGAAATACAGTATTTTCTGGAAGAAATAAAAGGCTCGGTCTTTGCTTTGGCACTCTGCAGTTGCATTCAGTAGGAACCTTACAACTGACAGAGAATGCTTCCCAGTGTCTGGGGACAGGCAGTATTTTTGGAGGCGTGGAGTCCCTGAATTCATTTCAGAACACACCGAGCCAGCTTCAGAGCGCAACAGAGACTCTCATCTACCCTCAACAGGCTGAGAAGCATCTTGGGGAACAGAACGAGCTTGTAACAGCATTCAGCACCTGGAATGTGCTCCGAATTAAATGCTATCGCACACCTCCCTAATGCTCTTTGTACCCTCCTATCATCACATACATTGAAGCATAAAATGATCAAGCTAATTTTTTATTTATTTTTTGCTTTACATCATCCTATACCTTATACTGCTTTTTACAAGAACTGTTCAGAGGTTACAATCAGTGCCCTGTGTAAAACCACACCCTCCCAAATGTTCCTGCTGTCTCTTCAATCAACTCCAGCTCTACTTCTGCTCTGCTCACAGCCCCAGCCAACCACTCAGTACTGACTTCCCAACGTCCCTGATGTACTTCAAACATACTGGTCCCATCACCTCCAAATTTCTTCTCAGAAATAAGTAACTCCAGGCTTGTAACAGCATTCATGTCTACCCATCTTCATACCACAATAGCATACACGCCTCCCTAAGCCAAAAATCAATGTATTTATAATCAGAAACCGAAAAATAAGTCAAAATTTTGAGAGATTTGCTTCCTGTGCTGGGGAACTGTGTACAATGGCAGTGTTAGCTACACTGCCACGTTTACCTTCTTAAATCAAAGATACAGAGATAGATCGCAGAATCACCCAGGTTGGAAGAAGCCTCCAAGATCACCCAGCCCAACCTCTGACCTGACACTACCCAGTCCCCCACTCAACCAGATCACTGAGCTCTGCATCTAAACGTCTTCTCAAGACCTCCAGGGATGGTGACTCAAGATACAGACATACTGCTCTCTGCCTCGTCCCGACAGCTGATCGGTGGCTGTATTTACACACTTAAAATTCACCTCATATTTAAAAAATAAGCATAAAGAATTCAGCTCAACCGGTTTTGTATTAAGGACACAGTGAGGGCCTTCTGCCCAGCCTTTTTTATCAGTACAGATCTTAACAAGTGTGAATTTCTACCTCCTGGAAATGCAAATTCTAACACAGGACCGTAAAGCCTTCAAATATATACAAAATACCAGCACATACATTTGGAAATGTCGCCATACCCAGTACACCTCAGCAAGTATTACAGACAGGGCAACCACATCAGCTGAATGCAACCCTGCTGGCACCACCAGGTGCCTTCACAGAACTCAATTAATACAAGCTGCTTCCACGTGCAGCTGCAATTTAGATTAGTGAATTAAAATCCAATCTTTTTCACCTGCAAATGTTGGGTAGAATGTATTTGTTATACGCCGCATCAATGTCACGTTGTGGGGGCACTGCATAAAAATGTCTTTTTTTGAAGATTTCAAAAATCTTTAGGCAGCAGCCCTGCTCCTCGAGGATGGCAATGGGTTCACAGCCACATGTGTGTCAGATACTTGAATTTCTCAAGTGAGAACAACACAAACCAAACCTTCTGTGCTGACCTCAAAGTGACAGCAAAGCCCTGCCCAATGGATTTCTGTATGCACTGGAAATTTGTTTTCCACAATAAGCAGCTCAGTAAAACAAATAGTAGGCGATGGCTGTCTCTGACATTTGACCTGTTATCATCAGCTTGAAGGAGCAGATTCCTACTTGGGAAATTCTCGGTTTATTCCAGCAGTTCCCCTGAAGTCACCGTGGTGCTTCTAGCATGCATCGCAGCTGCAGCGTTACACTGCGTAGCTTTGAAGAAGTGGGGAAAGAGGCAGGGAATACAGGAACTGAACAGAAAGATGCACATTTTTCAGCAGGCAAATGGAGGGAAAGTGCAAAAAACAGAATCATCATGGTCAATCTAATAGCGTATGACAACTTCTTCACATTGATTTGTCACATTTTGAGTTCAGCCAAAAAGCTGAATACTCATTTTTCCTCCGTGTTCTAGCTGATGACAGTCTTTTTATTGAAATTGGGCACATACTCCTTTATCTTCCTCTAAATCCTCTCCTAACACTCACCACTTCTCCAGCATGTAAACAACCCTTTTTTGATGGCAAGTAATGGGCCCAGCTGCTCTCCATCGGTAGCCTCAGCTCCCTTTCCCCTTAGCCTGTGCTAAGGTCTGAGCAGCTTCCAGCATCCCTCTGCTCCTTCCACAGTCAGCAGCATCTTCCCCAAACCAGGCTAGTCTTTTGGGGATCCTCCACTGTCCAATTGTGCTGTAGAAACACCTGCAGAGCCCAGGGAAGAGGCAGAGCTCCTGGACACGGCACACACAGCTCCAGTGCCAGCCAACACGTGCAAAGGGACACTGAAATGTAGAAAAGACACAAATAGTTTTGTCTGTGTAACAGAATATGCACAGCTTACAACAAGCAACTTGGCAGGTGGCAGGGAGGTGCACAGCTCTGTAGCTTGACAATCCCCCATTTTGGAGAATGACAGTCGAGAATTGTTGCTGGGTTAGTTATGTGCCTTTTTTTTTTTAAATAAGCGTATTCAAAATGTTGCAACCTATGCAAATTCCCTACTCCAAATGTGTCATCTCATTTACACAATACTTGTGTGTGCCAGTTCCCAAGAACCTATAGCGTGGGAAATACCACTTGTAGGTAAATTCAGCTCCATTTGCACCAGTCTGACTTTTCTGAAAGTGGCGATAAAGACGACAAAACCCGAGGGACTTGGGAGGATGTTAGACAGGAGCTACTTTGAATAATTTACATTCTCCCCTGTTAAACTCACCGCTGCACAGATTTAGTTGCAGTTAAAAATCCACATCTTCTGCAGGTCCACAAGTCTTGTGAAAACTAACAGACATTTTACGTCTTCCAATGGGGAAGGAACGCTTTGCAGGTACTCACCTCACCATTTCCACCCAAACACAGCAATAAAAGCCAAGAGGTTTGGTTCTATTTCCCGTGTCGTGATGGGGACAAACCCCTCAAGAAGGAAGCTTCAATTGGCCACACCTAAGACAAACACATTTGCTTTAATTCAATTAAAACGTCATTGATTTAGTGATGGAGCATCCAGTGTCCTTCCCCTCTCTTCAGTACTAAAAGAGCTTCTTGTCAGCGTGTTACTGCTACTTCGCCTCTAATCTAAAGCAAGGATTTTGAGAAATACAAACTTTTAACTTTAACTTTCCTTTTACCCCCGAATCCAGGAGGTGATTTCGAGCAGCAAATCACTGTAATTGCATCTGCTACTGTTGCATTTTTCTTCTTCAAAGCTGATTTCAGCATTTTTTGATGGCACAGGGTATAACGTTTTATTGACCAACAAAGAAACATCCTGAAATGCATTTCCATCTCCCTCCTATTGATTTAAGTCAAGCCTGGCAATCATTTAAAATCAAACACTTTACGGTCTGCAAGAACAATCCGAAACACATGAGAAAAAATTGTTTTGTGCACACGTGGATGCGTCAGAAGCACTTGAAAAACCCTAAAACAACAGGTCAGACCCTTTACTTCAAACTCAATACATGGAGTCTCATCCCCGAAGCATCGAATCCCTTTGACCGATGAGTCAAAGGCTGAAAGACATGCCTTAGACTTTAAACGTGAGGAAATCAAGCTGTTCAGTTTATTGACAATAGATACACCTTTTTTTTGTTGTTACCGTTCTTCGGGGAGTGGATGTAATATTTAGACCTAGGAGGGGTGGCACAGATCGCTGGAGAAAAAAATCCTTGATCTTTATTGAGTATCAGTTTATGAAGAGAAAGATTTATGAAGAGAAAGCCAACACAAGGAGGTGTTGGCACCAACACCATGAGACTTCAAATGACCCCTTAGCATCTTCTCGGTCCTACACATCATGCCCTGAGCTGTCCCTCAGCTGAACTGTGCGGTATCACACGAGCAGTTCTGCATCAGGAGGAGCTGCCAGAAAGAGTAAGATGACAGAGACATCTTCTCCAGAGACAAGCTGGCCTCCGGGGATAATAAACACCTCAACAGCACTTCGGAGAGACCGGCGACTACAGTGCTGACTGAAAAACACTTTGCCACACGTACAGGCTTACTGTCAGACCAACACATGAGGAACTGCTGGAAATCCCTTCCCAGGAAGAGTCAGAAAGAGCAAGTTGCGCAGGAGGAGAGGGAGCAGGGCACAGATTCCCAACAGAAGGTCCCAGGTTTGCCAAGAAGTAGTAACACTCCATGAGATGAGGTACTTGCCTATTTTCTTACTTATGCTAATGTTCTTCCCTGCTTGATTTGTACCTTGTATGATCTACCTCTCCCACTCCTGCTTTTACTGAATCGTAAAGAATACACCGGGGAAATGCCACGCATTAAAATTTCTGTCATTCTCGTAAGTGAAGCCACAAAGAAAAACGCCTTGCATGTTAATCATTTTTGAAGCCTCGTAATTGTTTTCCAATGAAAGCTGATGATGGCGTGATAGCTCTCTGAGGACATATATTCAGTCAAATGACTTTTTGCCATAGTCTTATACATAAACTATAAGCCTGATGAACAGCCCCATACCCTAATAGCTGCTTTTCCACGCTACAGCCCTAAAAATGAAATTTATATCACACAAAGCTCTAGGCATCAAACAAACACACTCAAAGCTACACAGTAAAGGGCAAACCCCTTAACACCTCCCATTAAAAATCAGCCCATGGTAATCGGGACGGGGTTGGGCTCACCTTTATAGGCATCACGGATAATTTTTACAGCCAGGTTTCAATGTGAGGGTTTTGTTCACTTACAGAAGCAGGTTGCTGTAAGGTTTCTGCTGGTATCACCTGGTTTCTGCTACGCCAAAAGGACTCTCACAGTCTATGAGGCAGTGCCTCCACAGCACCATGGGTTGCATCGCACCAGCAGGAGAGGAGCCAGGAGATCCCGGCACCAGCCCTTCAGCAGAAGAGCTGACGCCCAACCCCATTGTTGCCAAAATGCCAAGACCACATAACAGCAAGCAATGGAGTAAGAAGAATATCCTCAGAATGCTGCATTGAAATAGAATGGACTGAAAAGTGACAGGAGCAGGGGACAACCACAAGATCTGCCACATGTATCACATTAGAGGCCACCCCAGAATCCCAAGCCCCAAATGTCTCAGCCACCATCCCCCCAGCCCTGGCAGGTCCAGACCTCTTGGGAAAGGACATTTAATATCCCCAAATCCTGGTATCTTAGGGCACGGCCTCTCTTCTGATGTATGTGTCTGGACACCAGGCTGCAGCAGCACTACAAAATGAAGCTCCAGCAGAGCCACCTTCTGCAAAAGGAACCGTATGGTGACTGCCTCCTCCTCCTCCTCGCTGCCACGGCTGCTGGGGCCCTGCTTCTCAGATCACCCCAGGCGAGACGATGGCCAATACACGCGCATCAGCAAATTGGTATTAATGACTGTAACGTGCAGTGATGTTGATGCCATGGTGCCAGATGGTGCTTTGAAAATGGTGCTGACTCACAGAAGAAAGAGGAATAATGAGATGCTAAGCTACTAATAATTTAGCTTGACTCTAAATCCCAGAGTGCCATTGTCTTCCAGTAAATATCCCATAATACCCATCAAGGAAAGAACCAGACGGCATATAGCTGAGCAGCACAAAAATGCATCATGACTACCTAATGTTTTGTGCTTTTATATCGAAGGGACATCTCGCGTAGCAGATGTGGGGAGGAAGGAAGCAATCTTGCCAGAAATGAGAGAGAAACGTTCGCGGTCCTCTGGGGACAGCCCAGAACCGCGGGCACATCTCAGCTGGGCATCGTGTGGCATTTTGTGGTAGGTTGCAGCATTTTGGACTCCCTCCTCTGCAGTCTCCAGCTCAGACTTCTACATAAAACATTTTTAATAATACATCCCATATAAGTAGGTGCGTTTTCAGGGTTAAGATTTGTTTTCCAGCCTCTATAAATCACCCGATTGGCTGCGCTGTCGAGGATGCTCCTGTATTTCCAAAGTTACAGGATGCCCATTAACACATTTTTACTACTAGCTGTGAAATTAAGTTCAGCTGCAGCAGCACGGGTTGCGTTTTCCTTCCAGCAGCTTTCAACACCCCAGGAATGACACTGGTTCCTATCTAAATCCGCGTCCAATTTAAATGAGTGATTTATGACAATTAATGCAAATGGCTTAAAGAAGATTTAAAAGGCTATTAAGTGTCTATGGTAAATCAAATGTACTAATTATTTGAAGACAATCTAATCATTTTGACATGCAAATAAACGTTTGTGAACATATATAGACTCAAGAAATTGAAAATCATCTTCCAGATACAAACAAGTACTTAATGGTATTCCAGAGCAGCCTTTTCAGTTTGAGAAAAATTAAACTATTTAAAATTAAACAGATTTCTATTTAAATCTCAATTTCACTTCCTGATGGACTACATTATCAAAGAAATTGCTCATATTAACAATAAAGAAAGCATTTAGAGCAAAGAAGTACTCATTGGACAATTAGTAAATGTAATGATAGGCTCAGTCTTGTAGAAAGCTAGGAGGGAAATCTGCCTAAGGACGCCCAGGTTAGGCACAAGGTATTTGATACAGCTGCCTCCTCTGCTGGTGTAAATCCAAAGACGCCCCAAAGTCAGCTCACTGTCTGTTTCTGTATGGTAATTGCTCTAAAGGAGAGCAGAGGACAGTGAGAGGAGGCAAAACTGGCTAAAGTGGAGATTTTGGATACCTCCACTACAATTCAATGCAGGGAAGGAGAGGAGTCTAGAAAGAGGGCTGTTGTGTTCAGTGAGGAGGTGGTTTTCTCAAGACAGACTCAAAGAAATTGTAAAGGCCCAAGATCTCTCTCGACCTCGTGATGACAGATTTCCGACAGTCCCATTAAGAATGCGGTTAAGTGCCTTGAAAAGTAATGAGCTCCCATCTGTAAAGTCCTCCAAAAACGTACTAAGTCTGGAAAACCATTACTCTGTTATGCAAGAGCAGTCTCTTCTGCAAGGGCAGGCATGCATCACTTGTGAGGAAGTTTGGGAATCATCCCTACCAGTGTTGTCCTACTTCTTCAGTCAACTTTCACCATCAATAACATCTTGACAGCAAGGAACACATGGCAAGGCGGGCAAACTGCCTTTACCCAGAAGTCTCCCAAGCAAGGAAAAACAAAAATCTGTCTAGTTTTAAGAGTGATCAAACACTGACATCAAGTGGTGGAATAAATCTCCCTTCCCTATTCCCTGTAGGGTTTCTCTTGGTCTGAAACTGCAGCAATTTGTGCCAGCTCTCCAGCTTTGAGGGTCCTCTGAAGGTAACGGCCACTTACCAAGTAATTCACCCAGCTCTCCTCTGCAGAAAGCTTCACAGCTTGCTCTAACTGGGGGGAAAATGCAAATTAAAGGGTTAATTTTATGCATGTACTGGGAGAAGTGTGCTCATTCCAGTGACAGCCATCCATCAGAACTCCTAATAACAACCAGAGTAGTAGATGATGTGCGTTTTTCTTCCTTAGCTTAGTGATTAGCTCTGATCATTAACAACATGAGCGTGGCTAATCAACACATGAGTGGCTAATCAACCTGACTCAAATTAGGGATATTAGATGTAGGAGCCTATCAAAGTGAAAGCTTCCAGGAAATAATAGCTGCTGGGCTGTCTTTTCCCAACACGTTTCCATTTACACCATGGGTCTTGAATGGGGGCCGTTCGTGACGCTCTTAATTACTTGACAAAGCTCTAAAACAAAAAAATCTCCAAAGCACTTGCTAAATACGCTGAAGATCTCCCTTTACGGTATCAACCACAGCCAACAGTCACCACTAAAACACTCCTGAATTGTGCTAGGATTTCAACACCCAGATTTGTATTCAGAAACCCAAATGGTGCATCTCTTCCAGCCTGCAGGTGCTGATGTACACAAATATACAGAAATATATAGAGATTCAGATTTCTAGAAAAATAGCTAGCCTTGTTACCTCCCTGGACCTTCCTCGTTAAAATAAGCATCTTGCATCAGAAACCAGTTGTGAAATCCCCATCCCTAGAGATGCTCAAAACTCAACTGGACAAGGCCCTGAGTAATAACCTGATTGATTTTGGTGTTGGAGCAAACTTTGAAGCTGGCTGAGTGTTGAGTGTGATGTAGGACCAGACAAGCTCCTGTTATCTGGGAGACAAACAGGTTGTTGTGATAATTTAATGCACTTACCAGCTACATTTCTACTGCAGGTGTTTCCCTACAGAAAAACAGCCTAATGCATAAATAAGCAAACAACCTGAAAACTGGCAATTTTAGGTAATGTATTAGTATTATGATTAGACCCCAGAGCCTCCAAAATGAAGGAAAAATATTCAACTGAAGTGGAAGGCAATGCTGAAAATGCAGTCCTCTCGCAAATGTAAGCTGCATTGCCTGGCACCGAGTCTGGCTTTTGTGCATCTTAACTCCCTTCTTCCTCTATGCTTATACCACAGCTATAGATAAATACACTGCTAACATCTCAGAGCCATTTCACAAAAGCTTTACACAGAATCCAAACTAACGCCTGGCACCATCTCCTTGGCATAACGACAAAAGGGATGAGTATAACCCGAGCGTACACAACTGCTGCAAAGCCAGGAGAAGCTCCCTCAATTTTAAGCCCTCTGTTCCCAGTTTTTTCTTACCAGCCTCCAGTCGTGGGACTGCAGGTTCATTTACTGCATTTTGCCAGAGCTCTCAATGTTTCATGTGTTTTCAAGGTGATGCTCTGCAGACTGTAGGATTTACCTGCCCTTAATTTCTGCTTTCACCCCAAGTTGAGCTGGCAAATTCTTGTTCTCTGCTACCTGCACCACCTGAGCCATGCCAAGTTCTTGCAAAAGAATCAACAAAGACTGTTTCAGTGAAAAGGACTTGAAAAGCCACAAATAGCCGTTTCATGGTTGGAGCCACGGACACACACTGCCCACTCTGAAAAAGCATAATTTCCCAATAGCTGTATAATTACAGTGGGCAGTCTCCTGCTCCAGAGACAAAATACTTTAACATTGCGGATGCTCCTATGGTCTTTGGTACGAGTGCTGACTCTTTAAAACGAGGAGTACTTCTCAATATGCAATTGGTAATGCAAATAATGGTGCGATTATATGCAGAAAATCTTTTCAGCATAATAAAAATGTTCTCTCGTGTTCCCAGTGTAACAGATGTCCCGTTTAATTGCACTTGAAATGTGAAAATATTTAACATTTTGCATAATAATCAAAATAGGAAGTTGTATAAGCAGCAAAGTAAATGCCATCTTCCAGAAACAAGAAAAACAACACTGCAACGCTTTGTACCACGGTATGAAATAACTTCATTTTTCTAGTGATCATGAACAATAAAATGCATTACGTGCTAATAAAGTAATCTGCATGTCAGCATTTGTGAAGAAAAACCAGCAATATATTATGCAAAAAATTTCATGTTGTTACTTTCCCAATTCTCCCTCCACACAAAATAATAATTACGACTACTAATACCTCTTTATCTGGCTTCTTAGGCTGCTCGCATCAAGTTTCAAGACAATCAGCTCACTTTTCCTGGGTGGTTCTGCTTTATACACAGGCACACAGCACTGCAGGCATAGAAAATCCCAGAAAAGGGAAATCAGGGCACCGAGATTTTAATCTCCAGATCTACCAAAGATCGCCAACCTTTAGCCAACTTGTGGTTCAGCTGCTTCAAAAGGCAGGCTGGGCTTTAGTTGCATTTCTTTAGGATCCCTGTCACCACTTCTCCTGGCTGTCTACTCATAGCCACACTTCATTCACAAGGGATTAATCTGCGTTTAGCAGAACAACGGGGAGAGGATCCAGTCTTAAACCAATACCTAGTCATTTAGGGATAAAACTCCTGGGCGTATCAGGCGTTAATTACACAGATCTCTGTGCACACACAAAGAAGAGAAGCTTCTTAACCCTGCCAGAGGAATCCCAATTCACAGAGCGGAAAAACGAAGCTTACACTGGAGGTAAGAAGTGCGTGGGGGAATGGTTATCATCCTCTTAAAGATGCTCTGAAAACTGCCTTCAGGAGTGATTAGCTCTTCCTATGCACGGAAGGAAACCGCTAGAAGGGGCTGGAGGAAGTACGAAGATTAACAAATTTGACTTGATCAAAGGGTTTTCACAGCACGGAACCAAAATTTTGAAGAAGACCCTTATCAGATTTTTTCCTCGGGACTCTTTAAAAATAGATAGTTAAAAGCAACCCTGGGAATACTCAAACAGTTGGGAACAAACTGGATTTCAGGAACTGCTCATGCCAGTCGAGGCGGTAATGCTGCTCTTAGTGCCCCAACACGAGCACCTGACTGCTACTCCTTCACGAAATCCCGGCATGTCCTGGGTTGGACGGGACCCACGAGGAGCAGCAAGTCCAGCTCAGGAAAGCTGCTGAGGTACCCGGTGACCTTCCCTGAAAACTTGCAGCACAAAAAGGCTGCGGGGACCCCAGCCCTTCCTGTGTTTTCTGCTAGCAGTCTTTCTCCCTCATTCATGTGTGGACAAAGTTTCCTTGAGTTTCCTCGTGCTTCCAGCATACCTGTGTCATCACCTCTTGCTGCTTTTTGTGGTCTTCATTTTAGCTCCAGCTGTTCTGTGGCCTTGCTGGTTTTCTCTGTTACAGCCTGAGAAATGCTCTGAACTCTTCTGTTGCATATTATCATTTCCATTTCTTGTGTGCTCTCTTTTTGCCATTTTCTTCACAGCAAAGCTCCTTGCTTAGCCAGACCTGCTGGTATTCCCAGCCGTCCTGCAAAACTGCTCTCGACCAGTTTTCTCTAAATTGCAGCCAGCTCTCCTGGGCACTGTTTGCCTTCATTTCATCTAGAAATTAAAAAAAAAAAATCTTCTTTCTTGAAACTAACTGCTCCGAATCCTGCTGCTCACCTTTCCAGCTCTCCTCCACATCCTGGATCCAGTCATCACCATTTGTCATTTGAAATTTGGGAATATAATTCTACAGACACATGAGGAAAGCCTCTTAACACTCTCCCTTGTAAGTGGGAATCTGCAGCTTTCACCCTCATCTTCTCCATCTGCAGTTCTCTCTCTGAGGGAATGTGGACCCAAGAAGCACTGTTTGAACAGCAAAAGCTATTTTCCTTTGTAAGGAGACCACAAGTTTCCAGTTTCCTTTATTTCTGAAGCATCAGGTTGAACTGGAACCCCGCAACCCTTCCCATATATGACCATCAGCATGCAAAGTGAAAACAGATGAGCACTGAAAGATGTGAGTCTTCCCTTGCTCCACCAAGAGCTGCAGCCTGGTACAGTAGCTCCCACTGCATTGCATCTATCAGACCAAATCTCCCCATTTCACAGCTTCCACTCCCCTTGACTACAGCACACCAATCCAGTATGTTCTGTATTAAATACAAAAGGGTAGAACTGAAACAGTAGTTGGACTCCGGACTAAGAAGATTTAAAGTTAAAGGTTTGTTCCACTTCCCCTTCTTCAAATCCAAGTGGACTCCTTCACAGAAGGAATCAGATCCAGGCGCATCAGCAATCTGGGGGACTTGGGCTGCTGAATCATACTTCTGATGGATAATGCACATTAAAAAGCAGTTAAACACTTGTATACAAAATAGATTTTCTCATTATATAAAGAAAGATACCGGAAGCATATTACATCTTTTTTTTCCTTTTTTTTTTTTTTTTTTTTTTGCTAATCAGAAGAGTCTCTAAAATTGGTTTAAAAAGTCTGCAGCTCACCCCCAAGGTTATTTGTATGCCATGCAGCAGCCTGAACAAATTTGCACAACCGCTCATCTTTCAGACAGGTAGGTTTAAACAGAAATGGTGGCAGTATTTTTAACTGCAGCGGAGGTTTAATTATGAAGGATTTCAAGTAGCACCGGAATGGAAGTTCATGAACTAAAGCATTTTAAAAATGTTAATGGAAAAACTTGACTTTTCTTTGTTATGACCAAACATAGCATGTTAGAGATCAGGAAGTACCATGGACCTTTTCTAATTGGCAACGATCACATACAAAATCTTCATCCTGGTCTACAGTAATTGGGCCCAAATTCCCTTTAAGCTACTACCAAAAATGGTGTTTTTCATGGTTTCTTACAGAATATAATGCTTTCTTTTTTACCGGAAGCTTCAGTGGTGCTGTGCAGGGGGAGCAAAATAGAGAAGATTCTAATTTAAACCCAATTAAAGATCAGTCACTCCATGTGATCAATAATTGCGCTCGTTGAGGTGGCATTTGTTTCCCAACCTCACACAATGTCATGAATATGGAAAAGCTTCAAATTATACTTTGGTGTAATGATAGGGTTTCTGCTACAGGTATGCAAATGAAGCGACGTGATATACAAATCATGATTGTCAAATAGCTTTTTAATACCTTTGAGCAGCCCCAAGTTACGTAGGTTTCCAAAAGCTAAAGCACCTTGACAACCAGCAGAAAAATCACAAGTCACTTTGCCTTCTCCCTCTACATTACAAAATGTCAGGCCGAGATCAGCTGAAAAAGAAAGATTTACCCTTCCCACCCCCAAAGTAACAGGATTTTAAAAGGGGAAAAAAAATCTCCATAGGTTCCAAGCTAATTAAACATTTACAACCATCTTGCTTAGCCTCGATGTTGTAGGAAAAGCTCTGAAATCTCAGGCTATCTTCCTCCTTTATGGACACCACCTTCTCTTTCCTTTGTCCCAGCGCAGACCAAAACAGTGCAAGTCTCATGAAGAGAGACTGAGGTGATCTGCAATGGATCAGTTACCTTACAGCACACAGCATCTTGAGCCACCAGACTCCAAGACAATGAGATCCAACTGGGCCAATGGTCAGGGCAAAACCCCAGGCTGGGAGCCTTGGACTCCTTGTCTCACTCCTGCACATCTCAGGGTCTCCCATCGGACGAAGGGGCACAGCACAACTTCTCTTCCTGGCAGACAGGTTAGAAGGATTGACATGTTCCTACCTGTGTTGCACCTCGATGTGGAGATCAGGATGTTGCATGGGACTGTGCCTTACAGAAGTCCAGCGTTGGTCTTCCCTTGCCAACTGAGGCAGTCACTCCATCACAGAAGGCCACCAGAACGTGTTCATACATTAATAAATCATACCAGAAAAGATTAGAGAAGTAAAACGAGATCTCTCATCCTAAAAGCCCATGTATCAGTTGTCTCTGGGAAGACAACAACAGCCCATACATCTAAAAATTATTCCAGCACAAGTTAGGGACAAAACAGAACTTAGATGCATATCCCACAAACACATAGGGGTAAAACACCAGACAAGTCACCCCACCTCCTTTTGAAATACCAGAGAGACACTTTTCCAGCAAAATCTGATAAAGGCAATGCCTTAATTTTGGATGGTACAGATAACAAGATAATCTCCCTCATTAGATTTAAACCTCTGAAACAAAAGCCAGAATCACACAGAATCACGGCAGAAGCAGCAATCTGAAATAACCTCAGCTGAAACAAGAAATGAGTTACAACACCAAGTCAGCTCAGCTACCAGTTGTATTCTGGTACAAAACCAGACCACAGGAGAAAAAGTAAACTGAAGTGGATTTATTTCTTTTTTCTGTTGAACCAGGGATGTATTTTACTCTATCATTGTACTACTTTATTGTCCATTAGAAAAAGGTGTAGGGGTATTATTCCCATGCCCATCCCTCTGTGCATGAGGCATTACACCTACGCATGACTCACAAAGGCTCCCAAATGCAATCACCGGTGCCACCGTGCATCACTACTTCCCACGACACCAAGGGACACTAGAAACTATAGCAGAGTAGATGATCACAGAGCTCCCTTTGGCCTTAAAAACAACAGTACTCATGCAACTTTTCCCTGCAAGCCTTTTGGTAAATGCATAAAACACTACAGCTGGATCCCAAGCAAGAAACCAAGAATTTGCAACAAAACACGGTTAGCTTCTGTAGCTCCTATCCAGAGCCCCGATCCAAATAAAAGTCTGCAAAATGTGCACTGGGTGAATCCTGGTGCGGTGACACTGCAGAATCCAACAGAGCAGAGGAGCCTTCCTTGGAGCTTGCTCTCTTCCTGGTGTCCTCAGTAAGCCATGGGGACACACCATGCTTGTTGGCAGAAGTGCGCTAGCGATGCCTCACTTTATCTGGACAGGAAATTTTACGCCTGCTTTGATATAACAACTGCTCTGGGAGTAGGTTAAGTAACAGTCAAATGGGGATGAATTTGCTGAGGTATCCTGGGTGAGATGCCATCAACTGGATTTTGCTATCACTGACAGTAAAAAAAACTTGCTGCCTGCAGCCTGAAATGCAATTCAGGCTTTCTATTTGAAATTTACAGACAGAACTCTCAAGAGAGCTCAGTAATTCTCTTCTTTTCTTTTTTTTTTTTTAAGCGCATCTGGGGCAAAAATATATGATTTTCCTTTTAATACTTTTTTCAAGTAGTTCACTTTTGCCTCCTGCAAACGCTTTTACTTTTTACTCTCACTGCCGATTTTTTCCTTTCTTTTTCCTCCTTTGGGTTAAAGCAATTAATAATAAAAGTTGCATGAAAGGCAGAACTACAGAGGAAAACCCCATGCGCTTGGAAAACACGTTCTTCAGCTGGACAGCATGTGGAGGCCCAGGGAGAAGACAGCAGTTAAAAATAACCAAATCTCTCAGCATCTGCAGAGACAAAGAGGAGTGCTGCTGCTTTATAGGCGCTGGGAATCAGCGTGGCTACCCCCACAGGAGACACCCACCCTGGTGGTATATCCTCACGGGCCTTTCATCGCCTTTTGGAGGTGCCTTTTCACAGTACTTACTAAGGCCGTTCTGTTTCAGGCATGTCTTAAAGCCCAACCAGAGGAAGGAGCAGCTCCAGAGGCCTCCCCAGCCTGAAGGAGAGGCTTCGTGCCCACGCCGCATCCCTCAACCACCAGCACTTAGGGCAGCACACGCACCCCTTCGAGCACAGCGATGGTCCTTTGGCTTCTTCTGCTCCTGGTTATTCCCAATTCAGAGGCACGGTGCTCTCTGCTCAAGTCCGGCGCTCCGCTTCTGGCTCTGCATTCCTGCTGCTGGCATCTGTAATAATTCAGGTGGCTTTTGCGTTTCACAAATATTAAATAACTAATTAGCAGTGTTAATAAAACTCACCTTCTGCTTTCCGCTTCTGCTAATGAATGGGTACATGAGCTTGGCATTAGGTAAGAATTTACATGTGAAGCCCAACTCCTGCTGTATGCCCGAGTTAAGTTATAGCTGGAGGGTTAATTGAATACCCCAGTCCAACCTCCCTGCACAGGCACTGCATCGGGCTACAAGTAGCACTGCATCAGCATTTTGACTGCAGTTTATTTTTTAAGCAATGGCTATAAAAAGACTGATTGCAAAAAGGAAAACAGCATTGGGGGAAATATTTAAAAACAACGGCCCTGTTGAGATCACCAAGAAAGCTTCTATTTTAAAAGGCTCGAGAATATTTTCATACGCAGTGTGCATTTTTACCCAGCTACTGAATTTATTGGCTATCCTTGTCCAGCAAAGCACACTGACATCATTAGGCCCATGATAATACAGAAAAATTACCTGATTTAGATTAGGCTAGATCCACCAATTTGATGACTTGGTTTTAGAAGCCGTATTTTATCACACATCACGTTACTGTACAAATACCTGTTCATGTTTCCTATTCATGCCTAGAATCCTACGGGTCTGCAGAGTGAATAATTAGATGAATTTCATTTTTTCCCCCCACTGAATACAGAAACTATTTTATTACCAGTACTCTCACAAACCCTCATGTATTATCAGCTTTATTTTTGCTGGTATTTCCACTGATACCTGATTGCTTGACACACACACAAAAAAAATAATCTATTTTTACAAGAGTGACATAATTTTTGATTAAGAAGTGCCCTGACTCAAATTCAGCCAAGCCTAAACCACACCAAACAAGTCAACCTCAAAGACTTGTCCATTCTGTCATATAACCAAGCTCTGGAAGTCAGCTTTAACCCAGCTTTAACTCTCTGGCTATTTAGGCTGTTAGTGGGCATCTTGACAATTGCTGCCTGATGCACACAGGAGAAAAGCTGCATCTTGTACTTAAGAAACCTGACCACACAACAAGATGTAGGAGTCTTCCTCACCGAGGTGCAAGAGCAGGGCAGTCCCTTGAGATGGTCGTGCTGAAAGACAAACCAGCAAGATGCTCCAAAGAGGCTCACCATGGCTCTAGCTGCCTATATCAGCTGTGCCAACAGGCCATGAACAACTACTAGAAAATTACACAATTTTAGTAAGTCTCTGAACAAGTATAAGTATATCCCTTTTTATTTTTTTTATTTTTTTCCTAAGCTTTTTGACTGCAAGCTTTCAAAACCCGCTAAATCCTTAGCAAACTACCAGCCTATTTTCAATGCAAAATGCATCAGAACTCTAAGTCTGTAAGAGGGAAGGAACTGATCCATGGAGGAGCGGTGTGAGGAACCGCAGCCTCAGATGACAAAGCAGGCATCTCCAAGCAGGGGAGTGATGAGGACAAAGCACTCAAACCCTTCTCACTCCACTCCCCGAAAGCAGCATGCCAGCGACAACATCAGCCTCGCTTTGCTGGGTTTCAAGAATGACAAGAGTTTAATAGAGCCAAAAAAAATCTATTTCTTCAGGCAGGGACATGCAGTGGCATCCAAATGGGAAGGCAATGGTTAGTGGTGACACGGCTCTGTGCTGCTGGAGGGTTAGAAACTTGCCATTAACAAAGGGGACTGGCACAGCAAAATTTAGGCATGAGCCTCCTTCCTTAATGCCCACAGACCATAGTCAGGGGGAATACTAAAGACTCACCAATCATTGCTCCTTTTTGGTTTGTACTCTGTCCCCAATACTTTCCCTTTAATGAGCGTAATCGCCTGTGCAGATGAACTCATCCAAGACCTACTGCAAGCAAATAAAGGCTGCAGAAGTCACCTGGCAGGAAAGCTGTATTGAAAAGTTGAAATTTTCTAAGTATTTTGTGATACAATTAATGCATTCAACAAGCATTTCTTGACCCAAGCGTGCAAAATCTAATATGGATTAGACAAGTTGAAGTAACTTCTCACCAAAAGGTATTCTGCACGCTACATAATAATTAAACTACTTAAAATACAATAGGAGTATAATTAAAACCATCCGCTTAAAATTCAAGGAGCTGAAGCCAACAGCAAGGTCAAATTTTGCAAGGAGAAATAAAAAGAAACCGAGGAAGTCAGCCAGGATGGCTCCAGAATGAATTTGTAAACGCCCTCTATTTATGAAGACCTTAAAAAAAACAAATGAACAGAGAAAGACCTCAGGACGGAGCCATTTCTGTCCCCTGGGTGCTTGCTGGGACCCCAAATCAGCAGGGAGGCTGCAAATTAGTGATACGGTTTATTGGAGGACCTGGTAGTGTTAGGTCAGAGGTTGGACTAGGTGATCTTGGAGGTCTCTTCTAACCTAGGTGATTCTGTGAAATACAAATACGATTTGTATTTAGTTTGTATTAAATACATTCGATTTTGCATATTGAAAGTTTGAACTTTCTCATGTAATAACATACAGAAAAAGTAACACTGAAAAGTGAAATATTAATGCAGGGTGAAACTCAGACCCATGCAACTTCACAAGGGCTCCAGAGAACTAAAGCAAAACACCAAAATGAAAAACCAGGAAGTTTCAGTGACTTTCCTAAATTGTTTTTTAAAAGACCCTTATTCTTCTTTGATTCAGACTATCCCAAGTTCAGCAAACAAGGAGTGTTCCTATACTGATGAGTCCCTCTAGTACCTCCCCTCGCCAAGAAAAGAGCTTTTAAAAGAAAAGGAAAAAAAAAAAAAGGAAACAAGCAGGAGATCATCAGCAACACCATTCCTTCAGCACCACATCAGTGCGTATGGACGATTAAGCTTAGCCTGTAGCTTAGCACAAGCTCCCAGCAGCCTTCAGCTGTGGGTCACAAATTACATATCTAAGCACAAGCATTGATTTCCAGACTAAATACACCAACTGTAAATTGAATTACAGCTGTAGGACAAATATCAGCAAGCCACTCTGCAGAAATTTGTATAATGTCACTCAGCCATTTAGCAGCTGAATCTGAAAGCTGTCTTGCACGCTTTTACTGCAGCAAGAACAGCTCAGACGAATTGTTTCTAAGCCCTTTAAAAATGCCAGCAAAACAGTACAAGGAAACGAAGAGAAACATCAGATCGAAGCATGTTTTTCATTGTTGCTTTTATGGGACGTTTGACAACCCAAGTTCTTGCATGGGATATTTGTTTGGTACAGTTGGAGATTGATAAAGAATCCCAATCCTGTGCCTGACACACCATCTCCTCGGCTATATTGAGTTTTGAAGGTTTTCAGGAGCTGAAAAATGACTCCACCTGCCAACAGCATGTTATATTTATCAACTGACAGTCTTTGGGAAAATGAACTTGCCATTCTGTCAGAAATTGTCTGCTTTGGGAGGTGTGATTAGACTTTAACCACTGGCGTAGAAATGACATTCTTTCTTCCAGTTCATTGCTTTCCAGCCCAAAGGTTTATTCATGGACTACAGATTATATAATAGCTTAAAATGAATTGTGGGTGTAGCAACCACAGATAAAAAAATCAAATCTGATTGCATGTTTTGAATAAAAACTCACTTTTGCATGAAGGTCTGTGTTATGATGAATCTTTATCTCACTCGAGCCTTAAAAGGAGTACATGGCTGGTGAATAGCAAATGAATTGAGCCTCTTGGTTTGCATTTTTATAAGGTGTAAGAAGTTTGCAATGTATATGAAAGTCTATAGAGATGCCAGAGCAGCAGAAACTATACAAACACGAGCAAGAGACAAGGCCCAAGCGGGAAACCAGGGTTTCTGTGCTCTCCTTTTCAAGCAGGTCTCAGACTAGGAGAGAAAGGCAGGCTTTAAAGTTCAGAGATCTCTATTCGTACCTGCTCACTCTGCATAAAAGTTCAGAGCCAGGGCCAGCTTAAAGGTCAAGGTGATTCCTTCCTCAAGAACATGCAAGAGCAGCAAA
The DNA here is from genome assembly GCF_963932015.1 of Anas acuta. NCBI lineage: Eukaryota > Metazoa > Chordata > Aves > Anseriformes > Anatidae > Anas > Anas acuta. The sequence continues at coordinate 3,762,364 of NC_088985.1, forward strand.
TAAAAGAACATTTGAAACCACTTAACATTTAAGATTGCCCCATAATGACTATTTCTTACTCCACCTGGCAAAAGCGAGCTCCACACCCCTCCTAGGCATTTTATCAACTGGAGGAGTCAACTGCAGAGAGAGAGACTCAGCAAACAGCTAGAGGCCAGACCTGGCAGAGCAACAGAGACCACGAGAAGCTGAGCACCTCTGCTGCTGCTTGGGGTCACCTCTCAACAGAGCTCCACAGCCCCATCAGCCTGTCTGGGGCCACCCCAGCCCTGCTTGGGCATCTGAGGGGGAACACATACTCTCAGCAAGCTCACACACACCTTACAGGAGTATGTTCTTGCAGGTTTTTGCTGACATCCAAGCAGAGATTTGCAATTCTTGCCTATTTGGCCGCCACAAGCTCTGGGAGGAGTTGTCACCATGCTTTTTGCCAGGGGTAGCAAGTGTTACTTCTGAACTCTGACTCTGAAGGCATCCCACCAGCCTCCAGTAGAGCAGAGACTCCACCAGTGGTCAGGCATGCTTCACTCCTTGGCCTCCTTTGTAGAAAAAGAAAATATATATGTATACATGTAGATAGATAGATATTAGATATATAAATATCAGCGTGTGCTCCCTATTGTATGGAAAGTCCTAAGAAATAAAAATTCCCTGCAGCTCTGGAGAGTGCAGATCCCAGTTATGATGATGCCCAGCTCGAATAACCAAGGAACACAATATAAAAAGGCTGCAGTTATTAATCCGTCACACACTGTGTGACAGCTTTGAAGATACTGCAGCATAACTCATTTCCCATCACAACAGCTAATCTTTCATAAGGCTAATACCTAAACACTAATGTTTTTGTTAGGTAAAAAAAAAGCCCGAGCCCTACATGTAGTACATAATCTCTACCTTGGGATGAAAGCAATGTGATTGTTTTCATTAACCTTTCATTCTTATAAAAGGGCAAAAATCAATAACAAATTTATTCAGGCAAGTGAAAGGCAATTTCAAGCAATTTCACAAGGGATTTCATTTCCATTGCTTTTTTCCTCCCACAAATTCTAATAAAAAATAATATGATCTGTCCAAATGTAAGACAAATACAAAAGCCAAGATACTGTCAGCGCCTCAAAGACACAGAATGAAACTGCCTCTTTACAGCTGGATAATTGTCTTGCTAAAAATATTGCTTTCTTTTGAATCCTAAGCAAGTCTGCGAGGCAGTGTCTTATTGACAACCCGTGAAACACTTTGTTGCACAGTACTGAGCTGCTCTCTTTTAAATAAAGCAGCTACGATACAGATTTCTTCCGATGACAAATTAAGCAATTTCTTTCTGGTGCACTTTGCCCTTTCGTGCTATGAACAGAGGCTTAAATTACATGGACGTTGATGCACTTTCCAACTTTGCTATTTCTGTCATATATTCCGCAGCATTTCACCTCTTCAAGAGCTGCCTTTGAATTCCTGTTCCGAAATGCCTGACAAAAGCAATGATAAAAACCACAAAGTAACTCGACGCCAGCTCCGTTTCCCACGGAGGGCAAAAACGCTGAGAAAGCACAATACATTATTAATAACTGCTTAAATTAATCTGCGACTTCACCTCTTTTCAGGAGTCCTCTTTGCACCCCTTCAGCACTTCCTGGGGTGGAACAACGAGGGCCAGGAGCAGCCACAGCCTGGGGCATCGAAAACCATGGTGACAAGGGGACTAGAGAGGTCAGTCAGTGCCACCAACCCCACTGGTTCCCCCACAGCCCCAGAATTCCCAACACGGTGTCTCTGTTTGTTACCACAGTCTTTACAAACCCATCAAAAAGTAGAAATGATTTCAAGAAGCACCATCGTTCCACAGGGGCGCCACTCCTCTTGTAGAGATTTTGTCTCCTTTGCCCTCTGTGATGCCAGAGGACAGTCACAGCTCATTTTAAAAGTCTAGCTGGGAAACTGTGAATTATTTACACTATTAAAAAAAAAAAAAAGTATTATTACATAAAGTTAAGCAGAATTTGACTACCAAACTACCATGCATCACCAGAGGTGTTTAGAGTAAGTGAGATCAGCTCTTGCTGGTGCTGCTCATCCTTACCCAGTTTCTTCAGGCACTTCCAGTGCCTGAAATCAGAGATGCTGAATCCACCCAGTTGGCTTCCAAAAACTCTCTGCCTCCTCTGAGCAGTGCCACTTGAGCACACATTTCCATACGGCTGTGCCCAAGAAAAAAAAAAAACAGCGACACACTTTCTAATATAGGAGGAGGAAATCCAGAGAAAGACCACTGAAACTCAAGTAAGAAGTACAAAAGATTCATGAAATCCTCCCAGAATGTCCCCAGGCCTTTGTGGTTTGTGTTACACAGCTACGTGGGCAGCTACCCTACACAAAAGTGCCAGCAGGAAACCTTTGAGAATACTTTATATAAGATAATGATGACCTTGGCATGGCAGCAGTAAAAATGCAAACAATTCAGTTTGCATCGGAGCTCAAAAAAAAAGCCCATAATCAGTATTTGGGTTTATTTGCTGTAAATTCAACACACAAGATAATGAAAGAAATATTAGAGGGAACAAAAAGCTGCCATTTAAAGGGATCTAATTCTAGTAAATGTCTCCTTTCATCAAAAACCATTACTGTATTATTATACCACCATGTTATTAGGATGCTATGTAATTCACCCTCACCTAGAAGCAGGAAAAAAGTAGACAGCGACAAAACATTCTGGGGAAAACTGTCAAGGTTGTGTTGTTTTTCACTGGACTAAAAAAGGGCAAGAAAAGCAAATACCTGAAGGTACAGGATGACCTCCTTAAAAGGTCTCACTTCTGTCTACAAGGGGTTAAGAGTTTGCAGGCAGGAGGGACCTGCCTTTGAGAGGTCAGCGGTCTACAAGAGTGATCTGCTGTTAACTACAGTTGGATGGGTTCATGGTAGATATTTTGTTTCTGATTTCAGTTATTTACTGAATACCTTCACAGAAGCACGGTGAGAGTCTCAAAGACTGATGCTTTTTAAATAGTTACAGATAGCTGCTCCTGGGCTTAGATAAGTTGAAGGTGTGGTGATGCTGATTTTCCAACAAGATGAGACAACCCATTTCTTAAACCAGCCAAAGATCTCAGCAGTCTGTGCACCCGTGAGGTTTGCGACCTCGTGTCTTCATCCTACATAAAGCAAGAAGCAGAGATTAGCAGGAGAGCTGCCAGATGGGTGAGGAACCAGCAAACACATGTACCTCTGGTGTGGACGTTGGCTGGGGATTTCTAAAACAGGTTATGCATGCCCTGCAAAGACTCGGGGCACTAATCCTGCCACCCCAACACTGGACGTGTTGAACAGCAGCTGCTGCTACCCAAGCTCATCCCAGAAAGACAGTTTGAGACGGCAGCAGGCTGTACTGCTTGGGAGCACCGTGGGCCTGGGGACGGGTGGAAGCTTTCAGCAGGAGCCGAGCCAGCAGCCAACCACTCAGCAGTCCGACCCTCATACCACCTCAATCAGACAGCAACTTTTGAACCCAGCCGTGTCGAAGTAACAGGAATATATGCCTTTTACCACCTCGTTCATCCTTAAAGAAGTTCAGAGTGATGGAAACGCTACGTTTTTGCATGCCAATCTATTCTAATCCCTAATTTGCCATACAGCTGAAAAAAAAAAAGAATATGAAAAAAAAACTCCATAAAGGAAATTATGTCTAGTTGAAGTTCTTTACCTGCCTGCAGCACCCACCTTGACAGAGGAGAACCATCAGTATTTATGACCTTTCCAAACCATTTGGTAGCACCCAACCAGATCCCTCCTCCCTCGATCGTGTTAACCACCAAACTCTGTACAAATCACCTGCTTTCCTCCTCAGATGCAAGACGAGTTTTAAATTCCAGAGTTTTAAATTCCACATTTTTGGGAGGTGCCAATGCTCTTCCTGGCCCAAAATCAGAAACTTTGTCAAGATCAATGGATCTCTGCTCCTCTTCAGGGCTAACAGCCTGCTGCATTATCCAAATCCTGACGTTTCCAGTCTTCCACGCATCCTCCATCTGGCTCAGTTGTGTGTTCAAGTATCCGACTTTCATTCTGCTTCATGGTACACTGAATACATGACAGAATTTAGATTTTTAGGTCCTCGGGATATTGCTGTGGCTAATTTCAGATTACCCAATTTCTGAAATTCCTCCGTCAAGCGCAAAACCTTCCTGTGTGTAGCACTGAAGCTGCTGCCAGTCCCACCACTCCAAGCTCCACAGATGGGCCGAAGGACATCAGAAACACCCCAGCAACTCCGTGTCCCCTTGGCCACAGCAGCTGAGCACAGGGCAGAGCGTAAGCAGCAGACCTCACGGACCGTGGTATTCCCAGGCAAGCCCCCAGCACTGCTGCCCATCTTTCCTGTGATTCACTGACACGAAGGGCCACGCTGAAAACTTTCATTTTCAACAAGATTCACCAAAAACCTTTTTTTAGACTAAATACGATGTATTTATTCTCTTTCCAATGGAAAGCAAGGCCTGATTATTGCCCCTCTCATTGCACCTAGAGGACAAACTTATTTTGCTTGCAGTGTAGTCGGTTGAAGGCACGGCTTCTTTTCCAAAATATAGACAGCAATTAAATTATTGCATGAACAGAGCATGAGCTGGGCTTCTTTTCCCATGACTAAACAAGCAATAGGTGGCATCCAGAATTAATTATTCCTCTTCTTGCACTTGTTATTCCGATTAGTTTTTGTTTTTTTTTATTGTTATTCCTTTTTGGGAGAAGCTAAGCTCTTCAAACATCCCTCGTATCATGTCCAGAAGCAAAACAAGAACTACAGTTTTTGCACAGGTGATTTAACACTGCCATCCCCTAAGAGGTGGATACAAAGGAGAGAAAAGAGCAGGATGCCACATAAACCTCCCTTAGCTCCATGGCCATGGGCACTTTTCTCTAAGCAGCCCCAGAACACAGTGCTTGAGCTCTCTCCAAACTCCTCTGCATGAAAACGCCATCGATTAGAGGCCCAGTGTGTAAGCAACAAGGTGCCACTCGCTGTCAGATACCCAGCTTTTGGCTTTCCTCCTAAACCAAGGCATCTGGGGCTTCTTTTGGGGTGGGGGAAAAGCTTCAGAAGATGGTGCTGCGTTTGAGCACTTCTGGGACTCAGTCGTACCAGGGCTGTGATCTCTCTTCCGCAGCTTTGCGCTTCTTGTGGATGAAGCATCTAAACTTTCTCTTAGGATCTAAATTTCTGTCCATTTCTACTTCCCATTCCTTGGATTAAAGCTTCCTCTGATCCAAACATGGTACAAAAAAGCAGAATTTGGGGCCCGTGTCATTTTAAACTGTATAACACATATATAAAACATATGAGCACGTTATGCAATAAACATATTCATAATTCTGAACTATACACCTCCTGTGCACAAATGTGTACAAAATCCTTGCAGATCTAAGAATAAAATACACTGGCTACAATGGCGTTTTGTGCAAGTATTCAGAAAAATGAATGTATTCCGGAGCTAACAGCACATAAGCAAAGCCTACTCAAGAAGGATCTGGAGGACACTTATGCACATCCCGATCCAACTGAAAAGAAACAGCAGTAAGTACATGCACAGGGTGCTCCCCGACACAGGTGAGGATGGTTTTCTCCTTTAGCTGAAGCAGGAACAAGGCAGAGGATGGGCACCATGCAGGCCATGTCAACCAAACCCCATATTTTCATCCTGAAGATACCAGGATTCAACTGACAGCCAAAAAAAAAGACCTTCTGGGTGCCCAAATGCTCAATAGCTGAGAAAACATTTGTTCATTTGTCAGTATTTTCCACATCTTTCTCATTTTCTTGCATCACAGTGTCTGTTCTTGTGGGAAATTCACTGGGAGATTAATCTTCTACGGAAATGCGCCTAAGATGGCCCTTAATTAACTTCCAAATTATTTATTCCATTATCTACAACACTACACAGTGTGTGCTTCTGAATAATAGCAGGCACGGCCCCACCATGCTAAGTCCCACATGTAACACAACATACGAGCTAAACTGCGAAAGAAACCTTTACTTCTGAATGTAGGTATGCTGCACAACGTAGCAGAGGACCTCCTGATCTGCCTTTCCGCCATGCATTAACAGCAGTGCCACGCAGCATCCTTCCATTTACAATCACTTAACTGCCCACCTCCCACTAGCAGAGCTTGGCTGTGTACGTTGCACACAGTAAGCTGGTTACAGCCCAAAAACATACCTGAACTGTCTCCACGTGCAGCCACGGGCATATCCCATATGCCTTATATTTGTAGGCTTATTCTAAGACACACTTTGAAATTGGCAGTGATACACACACAATAAATGCTTAGCCAAAAAACCCTGACGTTTATCCCATTCTATCTGCTCAAAGTGCTAAAAGGAGCTTCCTAATCCAGGATATTTTTAATAAAATGCTATTAAAAGATGACAGGAGGCGTAGAAATATGCAGGAGTCCTTTTTAAAAATCAAAAGAGATTTTGTCCTCCCCTTGAGGAAGTTTGACTCTTTTACATCATGTAGATTTACATACTGAATAGACCCTATCAGTTACACATCTCTCTTCAGCGCTCGAAACAGGTCATTAACTTGCTTTTTTTCCTTTTAATTATGAAGCCAGACAAATTTATTTTCTGCCTGCGTTGAACAGGGAAAAGACAAGTTACCAATTAACTCAGCATTCAAACTACATCACTGTCACCGAGCTTGAACTTTTCCAGGCAGAAGGCCGAGGCGCGAGTGGCCTTCCCATTTACAGACCTGGCTGCGCCTGCTCAGCTTGAAGGCACCAAGTGCCCTGGAATGGGCATCCCCATGCACAGACTCTTCAGGTTTTTTTCCTATGAAAAGCCAGCATTTCTGTTCTGCAAGGGACACGGAATCATTTCTACTGCACTGAGCTACTTGGCACACAGTCGCTCTATTTCCAAAGCAGAGATTTGCTGCGATTGCCAGGAGAAGCCAGTTTCTTCAGACTAGAATAATTATTTCCGCTGTATTTTTTCATCTGACACCCCGCTAACCACATTTGAGCTGCTTCTGCTCTTCATTCATCTGTTATGTGAAATGTGAGCTTCCCATTATCGTCACTGGGGAAAAAAAAAATAGAAAAAGAGCAACATCATGCAGCACTAATTCCCTTCCTTTCCTTCTCATGCTATTTTTGATCTTTGCATCATAAAAATACTTGGTGAATTTGCTAAATTAAAGAAGTGTTCATCTGGTTTGGTATCAGGTTCGAATACTGATGTGCCACCCCCAAATTTTAAGCAACCTGAATGCTATCAGACGTTTCGTCTCCAAAGGGGGTGGGCAGCCCCTCTCCCAAGGGGTTTTCTTGCCACCCAGCCCTGAACCAGCGGGTTATCTGGATGAAAGGGAAGGCTCACCAGCACTGGAGTACCTCAATTTTGACTCCTGCTGACTAGTGGCGTGTGAGCTCAAAGGCTCCCAGCACAGCCTGAGCATTTTCCTGGGGGACTTGTTACAAGGAGCAGCTTAGCCCGCTCATCTGCCAGCCTCGCTCAGAAACAACTTAATATTCCCAGGAAATTTTCTGTAATTCTTTTTGATACGGAAGCGTAACGCCAAAGATCTCACATCAAGGTTGGGTGATGTGTTGCTCCACAGGGGCTGGAAAACAAAGCTGTTTTAAAGTGATCACAGAGCATCGGGTTTGAACATCGATGCTGGCTTGCAGGCTCACCATGGGACCACGCGAGGCTGGGGCTCGGCTGTTTCTGCCGATAGCAGCGGATCTCTGGGGAAGTCTGGGGGGGCTGCTCTGGGTCCTTTTAAATTTACAGCAAAAAAGAAAGCGGATTCTATTATACCAGAGCACTAAGAGAGAAATGTTTCCATCAGAAAAAGGAGCGGGCCTTCAACTTCGGCTGGGACAGGAATTGAAGTCCCATCCCTCTGGTCAGCTTCAGACACCAAATCCAGCTGCCAGAGTTAAGAAATTCCCCAGTGACCCTGGCAATGCATAACAACAATGAACTGCAGTAGCAAAACTTGAGAAAAGACAGGACAAACAACCACGTTAAAGCTTCAGAACCGACAGCCACTTAACCAAAAAGACCAACACTTCCCCACGTGATTCAGAGTGTTTGTTCTCCAGGTCAGTGCTGCTTTACACACCAAATATTACCTGAGCTTCACATCTTCCATCCCTGCCAGAAGAAACACTCTTTGCTGAAAGCTTGCTAGGAAATACAGGTTTGCTTTTACTACTGTCCCAGACAGGTTTCTTTGCTTAGTGGGGAGTACAGCTCAACAGGCTTCTTGTAGAAGAAGGGATTTCTAATAGATACACCTAGATGGTTTAGACATTAGATACAAAAATCTGAGGCAAAGTTGTGGGTTGCTTTTGTTTTGTTTTTGTTTTGTTATTGTTGTTTTTTTTTGACATTCAGCTAATGGGTGTTTAAGAATTTGCTTGCACTGGAGGCAAGTTAGGAAAGAAATACGTCCAGAAAAGAAACCCATGTCTTCTGTTTCCCACTCCTTCATACATCTGAAGTGCCTTCAGATCTCAAGCTGAGATGTATGAAAGCACGCAATGCTTTGTACATGACCAGATGCATGTACATGACCAGAAAAAAAAACACCTTAGTGATAAATCCAACTCTACGCAGATGCAACACACCACAGGTCACTCCAGGGAAGCAGCCTTAAACCTGTGCTCCATGCAAAGCAAGCCCCCAGCTGCCCACCACAGCACCTCGAGGGATGAAGGGCTGTGTCTCTGGGGATACTGACCAGGGAGCAGGTGTCACTGGGGTTAACAGCAGCAGATCTTGTCCCCTGGAGACCAGGGATAACCGAGGAGCTCTCCAGGGCAAGCATGAAGATCCCCAACGTGCAGTTATCTCAAGGGTGTGCGTGATACCCCTGAGCCCAGCTAATTATTTCTTGCAAGTTCAGCCTTTTGCTGGACTTTGACTGACCTGTAATTCATTATCAGCATCATAAGTACTAATGAAGGCAAGGTATTGTAACTGCATCTTGTATAAGCCCCCAGAAAATCAAGGCAGAGTGCTATCTCCTGACCGTCTCGCTGTGAAAATTGTCCTTTAATGACCTACTCCTTTTGCATCAGCTCATGAGTGACATTGCTGTAAGAGCGAGCACCAAAAGTACGGCTGTGCTTGTGTGTTTACAATGCATGAGCCCAAGAGCTTAATTAATGATGACAGAGTTCAGAAGGCTACATGTAAGCAATGGACAATTTAATGCCATTTCTATTAAAGAAATACTAATTTCAGCCCAAACTTATCACTGGTTTTGTTACTGCTGTGCAAGGGAAACACTGCACACATCAAAACGCACATCAGCTCACCACAACACATTACAGCAAGGGCCCACGGTGGGAAATGGGCAGCATTTGGGATATTCCCCAATTGTTAGCTAGGAAAACAACAGGTGAATGTGCAGGACACGAGCCTAAGCGTACCTGATGAAATACCACTTTTTCACATTCAATGACAAAAAAAAAAGTCTATAACTTAACTGTCAATGCTTTTAGAGATATATCTGTCTTCTCCCTCATTCCAAGCCATAAATTCTCCATAAATTTTATCATTTGACCTCCTTGTGGAGGATTTGTGGCATTTGAACAATAAATCAATAGTGTGTTATGAAACACTGGCTCACTGCGGAGGTTCACTGAAATGACACATTCAAGAGAAATTGGATTTGCTAGAAAGACTCTCTATTTTCCCTTCTGGGATAGATAGCATCTGACATTCAGCATCACATCCAGTTTAACCGGAGCAAAGAAACTATCTGAACTCTCAATGACCACCACAGCAAAGCTGAATCAGAAGGGGAAGCTAAAAAAAAAAAAAAAAAAAAGTGAAAATGTAAAGAAATGCACGTTGGACTCTAAAATATGGAGCTTGGTCCCTGGTGTTGCTGCCTAAGACATCTTGCTGGATGCTGAACAAGCCATTTACCTGTCCCATGTCTCTGCTTGGCTCGATGCAGAAGGACACCCTCATTTCCTCTCCTCCCTCATTTTGGGCTGTAAAATTGATTAAAAGGTAATATTTCTTTATAAAGCAAAGTCTTTTTGTATTAGTAGCAAAAGGTATTACAAATACAGGGTAGCTCATGAGAAAGCATCTGATAAGACCATTTCTAATTATCTGTAGCAAAAGCTGAGCGTAATCTTTTATCCTCATGCTTCCTTCCTGCAAGCACCACGCTTGATATTCAAACACCCAGATGAAAAAAGTTTCAGTCAACTTTCCAGTTAAGAAAGCTGAAAATCTGTCGTTACCTGGTACTAGCAGTGGTGAGATGTCCTACAGGAGACAAATTAGCAGCAGCAGCACAGCCAAGAGCTCTCACAGTTCTCATTAGCAGATATACTTGTTAAAAGACTTCTCAGAGCAGCTAAATACCCAGTAGGCACCGAGTTTTTAATGGTCCAAGAAGGCAGCTGGCCAGGTTTGCAATATGCTGGAGGTGACCTGAGGGTGCAGTAATGTCAAAGTTGACTCCACTTTACTTCGGTAAACAACAGCCTGCCAGCAACTCAGCACCTTTCACGAGCAGTAAAGTAAAAATGAAGAACCAGGTTAACAATGCCACTGGAGAGCTCATTAAAGTGTCTTTGCCTGGTCTTTTTTCATGGAAAAAAAATATGTAACTGAAGGGAAGGCTCCGGTTTATGGATCAATAATTGTTGCTTTGAGAGGGAGATTGGGAGAATCTGAATTGCAAGGGACGGTTTTGTACTCATTGCAACTGGCAGATTTGCATTGCAGGCTTTGCAACTAGACAATTAATATCAAAAACTCATTGTTCAACAAAACAGTATGGTTAAAATTAGGTTTTAATAAAGACTGCTGCTGCTCTATGACAGCACTACAGCTTCAGAACGGAGCTTGTCTTCTGCATTCAGTCACCAAAATCATTGCCCAATACTTCCCTTTTGCTTTCAGCTGTGGAAAATGGAGATGGGCTTCATCTAAAGGGATGAACTTTCTCTACTGCAAGCAGCAGGAAAAACAATTCTGCTGGAGAGAGGGAGCAAACCAACCAAGGAAAGCCAAACTGCTTTCCCTGTTTGCCCTGCCGGACAAACTGAATTGCTTTGAGCCAAATGGCAGACCCCTAACTCCCCAAAGAATATTCCTCAGGCAGCAGTGGAGTAACTTCTGCTTCCAGATTTCCTCCCCAGCCTGGTTCCTCCCCTGTTACCACTAGCAGCACTGGTCATCTTTGCCTCACATCCAAGCCTTCTTCCATTATCTGCCCTCTGAATTCACGTCAGGAGCTCTCCAGACTCGATTTCACCACGAACATCCATGCACTTAATATGCTGTGGCATGGGTCGTGCCACTATTGCTAACCAAGCAAGTGAAAAGAAACATCATTTCCAACACCTAACGAGTTTGGAGAGAGCAGTCCTCGATACAAGGCTCCTCTCACTGAACCTTTACAATACCAAGCTCTTGCTTCCTCTTCCATCTTCCACATTCCCCAAGAAATGACGCACCCGTAACTCATCTTCCTTTCCATCCCTGTCTTTTTTTTATCCTGACCTTCATCTGTCTGTAATCTTCTCTTTTTCCAATGCCACCGAGTTGTCAGTCCTGCTGCAGAGATGGCTGCCACAGCAACTCCCCCAGTTGCTCTCAGCTGGAACTGAAAAGCCACTTTTTAATTCGATAATAATGAAAAAATAACATATCCTATTATTTTAGCTGTGGTGACTTAGTTTTGTTTCCTGGGGAAAAAAACCTTGAGCAAGCATCCTCTGAGAGCTTATTGGTATGGTACCAATAGGACGTCCTGTGCTGAACTCTATGGTATAACATAAGCACGTCTTCCAGGAATGTGTAACCTGAATAGAAAACCATGAACTTCACTAAGAAACAAAAACCAACAGAGAATTTAAACACTAATTTACGGTGGCCCGCTATTTTTGTTTTAAAGAAGCCATTGCTTCCAGCAGGCCTTGCTCTGCGCTAGAGCACTGCCCTAAGAGCACCCTTTGGCACAGCAGCAGTTACAGCAATGTGCTAAATCTGCTGCTGGGGGCTGTGGTACCAGCTGGCAAACCTGCAGCTCCATGTGCCAGCCCTCCGTTATTGATCTTTCTTAGGAATCTTTAAATAAATTTGTTTCTTTTCACGTGCGGAGGGTTTTACTAGGAAAGCATTCATAGAAAGGCTACAGAAATCCCACTTTCTTCTCGGGAGGAGGATGCCAACGCTGGCCTGAGCTCGATGCGTGTTTCTGGCATAGCAGGGGAAGGAGAGCAAGCCAAGCAAAGCCTGAGCCACCGCGAACATGCTGGCACCCATTCCTGGCAGTCGCGTGAAGCTCGTGCATGACTGCTGGATCCCCATTTCCGTGTGCCTACCGTCAAGTACGACAGGCTCTGGGTTTGCTTTCCCCTCCCCGACTTGGCACCGAGAGGCAAGTCAGGCTTCAGAGCCGGGGCACGGCGTGCCAGCTCCTGCAGACAAGTTGTAGGACAGCGTGCACCAGGGTGGATGGTGGCTCTTGTGTCAAGCTCTCCCCACAACGAGGGCAGTGCTGGCACCAGCCAGAAGGAGCTGGCACAGCCACGGCACCAGCCTCTCCTGGAGAACATCTGCCTCAGCAACCATCTCTGCACACAAAACAGCCCCACGGACTGTTCAAACTGGGCACGTGTCTGTATAACATGCTAGAAAACACAAGCCCTGTGCCTACTTGCACTTCTCTGGGAAATAATTCAGTGCAAGAAACAAAACACGTGCCAGGTACATGCACCAGGGCTCGGCTGAGTGCCTCGCACTTTGGAAGAAGGACCAGCCTGTTGGGGGCACGAACCAAACCTGCTTCTTATTTGTGGGTCGCCTGAGAATCCTTTTTTGGACTGGACTGCAGTTTTAAATTAACTTTATATCCCATGTTAATTTGTGTGGTTTCAGTAAATAAGAACTTGCATAAACTCAAGGGGCAAAAAATCATTTTCCTGCTATTTACTCATTCTGGTTCACTTATCTGCAGGATGCAAAAATTAAAAACAGCTACAAGAAAAAAACAGCTAAAGGCCATTTCTTGGCAGAACACAGTTTGCATTCTCATTTGCCGCCAAGGAAGAGATTCAGGTACAAGCCTACGAGCCAGCAGCATCCCTCACTCCCACTACTCGTAAGATGCAAGGAAACTTCCCTCAGATCCAAAATCTCTTGCAGAAAATAACTCAGTTGTTGTGCTTTTCCCTCTGACCCCAGTGAAAGCACAGAGCTCGAGACACACACCTCGACCCCAGGAAGGGTGCCTATCACAGGAACACGGATGGGGCTGGAAGGGATCGAAAGAGCTCACCTGGTTCATCATCCTGAGCTGACCTGACTGGCCAGGCAGTTGCAGGTAGTGCAGGGGGGATCACCTGTTTTAACACTGACTCCTTGGGAACGCAACTTCATGTTATCTGTTAATGCCAAGCGTTAACAGATGTTTTGCTGCCTCTCAAATAATATGCTCTCATTTCTAAAGCAAACACAAAACAGCAACAAGATTTATATCCTCTTGCCCACTGCATCCTTGTAGGTGGGTTCAAGGAGCAGAACAACTCAGAAAATGGCACAAACTCTTGGGTCCTCGTGGGCTCCTCTGAGGCCAGGCTGGCTGCTCCCAGCTGGTGGCTGCGATCTCCTCTCCATCGCATCCCATCGCTGCTCAAACTTCCCCTGACGAACAGGAACGGGGCTTGGTTATGAACAGAAAGGAAAAAAACAGGAGGAGGAACAACAGATGCCGTATGCCATACTGAACATCAAGGTTCCAGAGCAAGGATAAAAAAAAAGCTTGAATATAAAGCAAAGAAGCTCAGGCATTCACTTGGCTCAGCTCCCCGGGTGGTACCTGCCCTCACTGCCCACTAACTGGCCTGTTCACTGGGGCCATGCACAGGCAGAAACGCGAGCACAGAGCTGAACCCCAGGGAGCTGCTGCCCCGAAGCACTGGGAGGAGCGCGGGGCCTGGCCGTGGTGCAGCACTGAACTGAAACAAAGCCCATCAACAAGGCTGCAAGTTTGGCAGACACTGTAAAAACTTTCATGAATTTTGCAGTGATCTTCTCATAAAACATTGTCTTGTCAAGTTGAAATATTTGGGGAAAACAGCTTCTTCCGTGAATATAAATAATAAAAGCGAGGCACGTAGGTATGTCGAGATAAAGCCGAGCACTTGGCCTCAACCCCAGCTCTGCTTCTTTCAAAGTCATCGGTGAGCCCCACTCCTCTGTCAGCACATCCCGGCTTTAATGCGTCAATGTATCCAGAAGGAATCCAGGCTAAAACAGAAAAAGCTTGCTGAGTTTGTTTTAGCATTGTACCTGCTTCATTTATTTAAAAGATGGGGGGAAAAAAAACATCCACTAAGACAAGCTCACCAGTATGTCTCCCTCCCAATGCTACTGGGAGGGATTCATGCGACAAAAAACCCTGATCCCAGCCCTGTGCTGGTTTCCCATCTCAGCTCAGCCATAGGGCCGGTTTCCTTCTTCATTTCTATCAGAGAAGCCCCACTAAAAATGATAAATTTGCCACACTGCAAGGAAGGGAAAGCTCCTGTTTGCATAATCCTTATTACTAAGATGAGTCATTTAAAAACTTGCTTTCAGGAGGGTAAATGAAACAGAACAAAATACAGCAGAGAAATTACTGTAGCACAAAACTCTCCCTGGTGCCTCCTATTTGAGAGGAACGACGTTTCTGAACAAAACTGCTTCTTTTCCTGATTACAAAACATATTTCTTCACATGACTCCTCCTCGGGGAGGAAAACTTATTCTGGAAATCTCGGGCATTGTGATCTGTTCCCTGAAGGATTAAGTTTGAAATTAACGCCAAAATATACCCCTGAGGACAATCCTTATTGATACTGCAGCAGATATTGAGGAAGAGCTCCTACTTCTTGGTCCCAAAGTACCGCTTTTTCCATTTATTTTTATTGCAGTTTGGAATTCCTTGTTCCAAAAAGGACTTAGCGCAGAGGAGACAACTTAAACCTCCCGTGCCCAGTGCAGAAACCTTTTGGAAAGCCAGGAACTGCAAAGAGCAGCAAGACAGAGCACCCACAGCTCTCACTGCTCAGACCCACCTTGCCCCAGAGATGGGCACGCTTCCATGCCACCATCAGCTCTTCCAGGGACAGTCACCTCAAGCACAGACCTGACATGGAGAGCAAATGACCCCTGAACTGCACAATTCCTATTGCCAATGAAAGCTACTGGGAAAGAAAAAAACATAATCGAGATCAAATCTGTTATCATTACATACTTGTTACCCTAAGCTACACTATGACACTTCAGGCATCATAAAAACTGCTCCAGAAAAGAAACTCCTTTATTAAACCTGACCAGCAATGCCCAGGGTCTTCACCAGCTTCTGCCTTGCTCCAGTTTAAGGCCATGATGCAAAGTTTGAGAGGACTGAACTTACACCGTGATGCCAAGCTGTTGGGATCTAAAGACTACAACTTGCTTACGGTGCTGCTGTTTCAGAGAAACTGGAACTGCAGATTCCTGCACAGAGCCCAGCATCCGACTTGAGCCTTAAATGAGCAAAATGCTGCACTCAATACAATCCTTCCTAAAACTATACAAACAACGTGTATTATGACCAATGGAAACGTGCACGCTCTGCTTTGCTGTTTGAAAATGCTCTGTGGTTTTGCAGGGCAGCACAGGGACAGCAGTAATGGGGAAGATGTAGTTTTATAACCCTCTGCAAGTTTTGTTTGGTTGCAATCAGGAAAACATGAAACAACACATTAAGGTTTGGCCCACAAAGAATATCAATTCACACACCATAGCTGTTTGCACTGCTGAAAAGTTGCAATCCTTTTAAATGAAGTGTAACAGCAGTAATTGTGTTTCTCTGACTGAGCTAAGAGGCAAATGGCGCATGAATCAATAATGATGTGGCTTGTACACCATTTATCTCTTTGCGTGATCCACAGGAAATCCAATTGCATAATTACATTATTCACAGTCTGTCGAGAGCACAAAATAACTGGATCTTGTTAGAGTGTGCATTCCCCCCTAGCTGCAAAGGGCAGGTGCCCACAAAGGGAGACCTGGCCGGCCACAAGCCAGCGCTTCCACTAATAACAGGATCATACTCCCCAAAATTACCAGTGCTGCCACAGGGACTGCATTTCTATAAATAGCTTCAGCACTCGGAAATCTGAGAGCCTCTAAGACTTCAGCTGCTCCAGAGCTGTTACTGTGAGCATTACCAGTAGGTCTGTCCACTCCAGAAATCGTTTTGCTAGGCAGGAATTGGGACAAGCAGACACAGCTATTTTAACATGGTTATAAACCTCAAATTTAGACTCCTGAGAAAGCGGCAGGCATAGCAGGAAATTTGCAAACCCAAATGCTAAAACAACCATTAAATACTGCTGCTGAAAATAGACTACAATGGGCTGCTGGCCCCTTCCTCTGCTGGCTGCACAGCCTCCCCCTCCAGGCTCTGCTGTAGATGTTCATTTCCCCACAGGCTAATTTATCTTCCCCCAGAACTGATACGAAACCACAAGGACCGACTCTGCTGACCCACTTAATTGAATAACCTGCAAGTTGCTGCACATCTCCTGTTGATACGGAGAGCAGTGAGCCCTGGCAGACGTGGCTGAGGCACGAGGAAACGCGGCTGCAATATTGAAGTTGAGCTCTTTGAGCTCAAGAAGTCTGCATTTCAGCTGGCTGCTTCTCACCAGAAAAGAATAATATCAAGAGAAAGAGAGAACACCAAACCATAAATGATTTAGGAATTTAAATTACTGCAGTTTTACTCTTTGCTTTCTGTACAAATTGCCCACTTTGCCACAATCTGACCCAAATGGGGCTCTTACTGCCAGATGTACCTGAAACTCCCAGAGGGTTTCTTGGCCACGAGGGATGCTGAGCACTCTGCCAGGCTGCTCGCCCTCTCCCCCAAAGAACTTTTCCAACCCTGCAGTCGGATTTTCAGAGGGCATCTGCAGTTCAAGCCTCCTCGCTGCGCTCTGCTACCTGCTGTTCCCTCGCTGCGTCGGAATCAAATAAAAAGTAAGCCTGAAAAATTCATCGCAAATTATTTCCTTTCTTCGTCACAGAATAAGAGTATTCCCCGAGAAGCTGCTGTACCACAGACGAGTAAATGTCTCCTCGAGGCATAAACAGATGGGTTACAGGTCTCCATGTTTATGAAACGGGGAGAAATTTATTGCCTCATACATCCTGTTCTGCCACGGGATTATCACTTCAATAGTTGACCTGTTTAAAAAGTGATGCTGCAGTTTGCTGTGGCTAAAGGTGGTTACTTTTATCAAGAGGATGGATTAGAGTTACACGATATGAAAGCAGGATAAGAGCCAAGCCTTATGCTGTGACATTAACTTGGTTTTATTACTAGCCCTAAAGGAAAAATAGAAAATGGAAAAATTTAAATGTTGAAAAAAACAGCTACAAGTGTTGAAGGATGAAGACTTGAAAAATTTAAAAGCAGAAGACAGGAATTTTGGGGGGAAGACAAATTCATTTATATCAATATTTTACTATATTCCTAGCTTTACCATAATCGTTACTTGCAGAAGAGGAGTCAAACTGCTTTCCTATTCAGGGTTCATGCCGTAAATCAAACCAGACCCAGGAGCCTGGCACCACAAGCCTGCACAGAGCTGATGGAAGGAACAGGAATTTTGTCCTGCGGCCATATCAACAATCCCATCCAAGAGATGGCTTCCCACATGAGGCCCCATTTCGAGATGAACTATACCATGAAACACAGCGAGTTCATGAAACACTGATCTGCCAATAACCATGCCAAGACGCCGCCACTCACTGCTCTCTCAGCACAAAACCCACGATAACCTCTGCGAGGAGGATGCGGAGGGCAGCAGGAGGCACACACACACCACCTTCCTTTGTCGCAGCCAGCAGGAGTGACACGAAGACAAAGGGAAGAGTATTAGCGGGCAGCATCTTACACCAGCAAGAATTTTCATTACTGCCCGTTGAGGTTACAAAATAAAGTTGGAGACAAAAATATCAAGTATGGTCTGTGCTCAACTCAGCTGAAAACACTTTTATAAAGAAATAACCCAGTTGCCTTTTTCCCAGGCATGAATGATAGCAAAGCTGCTATCAAGTCTTTTATGCAGCTTTCTTGAAACACTAGATTTCATCCTAGTGTACTGCAACATTCGAGGTGATCTGGATCAAGGAGTCCAAAAGTTCGTACAGAAAACCAAAAGCTGACAAAATTCTGTATGAAGAGTTATTTATGGAATCTGTCACTTTTTGTGGAAGAATGCGTGTTTCTCAGGAGCACCCTCTCAGCATAAGGAAGTCTGCAGAGGCATTTGACGAGCTACAGAAGAGTGATACATGGCCTAACACCTGGCTGTGGGCATGCTCATCCTTCCCAGCGTAACTGGAAAAGCTGTTTTCCCCAAAATACTCACCTGAAAGGAAAACGAGCAATTCCTCAGAGCAAGCCTGCTGCTCAGACCAACCTTACAAAATCTTAGAGGTTCCAAAACCATTCACCGCAGGTGGCAGGGCTCCACCAGTCCTCAGGCACAGAGCAACGGGCAAAAACCCCTGGCCAGGAGCTGGGTCCTCTATGACAAAAGAAAATGAAAAACTCATGAAGAAATGGAGACCAAGAAATAACTGCCACTTCAAAAAGGAGACCAGAAAGACCAACCTGCAATCTGTCTAAGAGGAAGATGAGCAAAGATGCACGGTGAATTCTGGCCGGGATTCATTTGTAATACGCTGTATTTTACCATAATAAGTACAATCATGATAGCTCTTGCTACATTTGCAGTGCTGCTCTGGGTAGCATTAGTATTTAAAATAATGCCTTGACAGATGGCCATTACAAAAGCTGCAATTCAATCGCAAGCTTCCACGGCACTTTGAGAGCAAAAGTTTGCTAGATTTATTCATGCCAGCACAGCTCCGCTATTAAATTTCAGGCACAGATTCAACTTTGGCCCAAGCATACTTATAATGCCTATGACATCGAAATTAAGAACTCAAACAAGGTGAACCCAAATGTATAGAGAACCCACCACCTATCAGAGGCACTGGGGTGTATCATACACAACGGTGAGGTAACTTCTCAGCACAGAGAGCCGAGGGAGAGCATGGAAAGGAGGTGCTCCCCAAGCTGGGGTGTGTGAAGTGAACATCGATGGGCTGCCACGCTGCTCCCTCTTCGGGATGAAAAGATCAATGGGTGCAGAGTGCTACTGGTGTGAAAGCACTCGGGGACCACTCGAGAGAGAAACCAGACATGGATTCTGCGTGCAAAAGCAACCCTCTGCTCAACTTTGTAAACTTCAGCCGTGTAGTCTTCTCAGCTCCGTTTAGAGCCAAAAAAAAAAAGTAGAATAATTCACAGACCCCTCAGAAGTGGAAGATGCTCCTTGCACCACAGCAAAAGGCACCTGGCCAGCACGAACGCAACAATTCCCATAACCCTGGAAGTCCACGAGCTCCCAGTTGCTCCCAGCTGCTATCAGGCGCAGGACATGAGGTGAGGTGGACTTCTGCTCCAAGCCAGCACGGTCCTCCTTAAGTTGTTCTGTATTCCAAGCAGAGGACGTTGACATATGTAGGTCTTGACTGCAAGTACACAGAAGATGGCATCGCTCGAGGCAAAAAGCTAATGCTGATATAACTCACTTGTGTGCGTGTGTTGCAAAATCTGTGCTGTGCCAATCCCCTCGTGCTGGAAATTGTTACAGCCCATGGCTACAGAGCGTGGGCTGTGCAGCACAAGCTCCAGCAGCGTGCCGTTTTTCAGGTTATGGAAAACCCAGCTCGGCTACCAGGTCATTTGTATGTGGGCCTAAACGCAACAAGGCTCAGCTAGTTGCTCAGGGCTAGAGACCTGTGGGAAAGATAACATTTTAAATTATTTAAATCAATGCGGAGGAAGGCTTAGAAGCGCCTGAGAAAGAGTTACAAACAGCACATGTCCAACCCAGTTTGACTTAGCTTGTCTGAAATCAGTGTGGAATAGAACAAACAAAGCAGCCCAAGTGAAAGCTGCAAATGTGAGTAGCTCCTGCTAGAGACAAACAGGGACTTCACTGGGGGAGGCCCCACAGCCAGCCTGGTACCTCTGGGACAGGCAGTTCTTTGAGGCTTCCGAGCTCCCAGCTCGTGTTTTCTTCATCAGAAGCATCACGCTGCCCACGGACGAGCGTGCTCCAAGGACCCTTCCTTGTTCTCAGAGTATACAGCCTCCACAGGGACACAGCTGAAGCAGAGTCCTTCTGTTTTAAAATCTTCTGTAAATCCCCCATTCAATTTTCTTGGGCATCAGCCAAGAAGCAATTGGCGCACACACACACACAAAAGAAAAAAAAAAGGTGAAGAGAGAATTTCCCTTAATAAGAATTGTATCAGAAATTCCCTTGAAAACATTCTCATGCTACATTTTTGACTTCATCTCGCCCAGCACAATTCCTCCCAATGTTAGAAATCCCTGTTCACCTATACCAGGATAAATGACACTGCAAGATGCAGGGGCTATTAGCTTCTGGCACTGTTTTAAGCCAGCCTATTTAAATCCCATGGACAGCTGGCAATCCACTGAGATCGAACTCTTGCCTTTACCAGCACCAATGGGACGGTGCTGCCACATTTGCTATGGATTTTTGCAAAATTCCTCTAGCTGGAGAAAAACAGAAGAACCCATTTTGTGTGCAGTCATATTCAGGGAACTTTAAAGCAAAATTGCATTCTGGGCACACAGCTATTCGAGTAGAAAGTTGGTTAACCAGACAAGTACAAGAAAAGATATCCTGGAAAAAGACAAAGTAGAGGAGAAAGGGAAATAAATACGGCATCCTGCCTTTTTTAAACCTGCACGCCTTTCCATCTTTCATGAGTTTAACCACAAGTTTTCCCCGTGAACTCGATGGTCCCCACCTGACCACCTCACACATACCTGGGCTGGAAACCTAGCCAGGAGAAGAGCTCTCGATTAACCACAGCACTGAAAGTGATGGAAAAAAGTGACAGCCCCTGAAGTCAATTACTTAGCAGAATGTAGCAAAGCACGAAATTGCTCTTCGGTGGAAAAATCCCAGCATTACACTGCATAATAGTGTTTTGTGCTGAAGAAGGTATTGCATTCTGTTTTCATTATTAACATCTGATAGGTATTTAAGGGATTTGAAAAACTCGAGAGCTCCTTGAAAAATAGGATGGTATTTTGGTGCTCGGCATTATAATCAAATGCTGAACATCAAGCACCAAAAAGAGGCATACTCTGTCAGAGATATCAGAACAAACTATTAATCTTCCTATCTGTCTTGTGACAAAGCAGGAAATAAGTTGTCTTTTATCCATCCAAGCCACAGCAGGGTAAGGAGGGAGGTGTGGGTTTGTTTTCCCCTAAATATCTGGGCAGTTTGTGTCGAGAAGTCCTTTCATCACCAGTGGATAGTTTGCCCAGAGTACAAGGAAAAGCCCAAAGCAGAGTAAAAACTAATCTATTTGGAAGAGATAATCAGGGCTTTGTATGTTTCCATGCCTCTCTTCATTATCACATCTTCCTTTGGCTTTTGTTCCCCGCGCAGCAAATCTGTATGCTAGGCACAGCTCTTCAGGCAGCACAGATGCAGGGGTTACTGGTGCCAGGCGAAAAATGAAGTTCAATTCATAATAAAAAACGCTTTAAACTTTTTAAGCACGTGTCTGTGTGCCAGTTAACGATAAGCCCAATCTACCAAGGCCCTTCCAAAACTGTCTTCAGCATCCCCTGGGGGTCAGTGCCTCGCCACCCCCCAATGCGGGCAGGAGCTGAATTCCCCCCTTGGCACAAAACGAGCCCAGGGGCTCCGCCTCGCCTACCGCAGCTACTGCAAAAAGCGCTCCCAAGTCCCCCGCTGCCCACAGATGCTGTCATTTCTGCAGTGCAAAGCCCCGGCAGCTTCCATCCCAGCACGTTAAGCTCAAGATGTGAGCTCAACTCACCGTAACACTCCGTGCTGCAGACCACTGCGAGGCCATTTCCACACTGAAGACGTGAGCCGTGGGTTTGTGTGGCAGAAGGGCACCTTCCAGCCATCCACAAGCTCTTACCCCAACCACTGGCTGCGTTCACATGTTAAAGCTGATTTGGGACTCCCTTCACATTACAGTTTTTGGGTTTCTCTCAGTTTTGTTTACAGGTGCTTCCCTGCATGCCCACAACCACCTTCTGACTGTGAGTTACTGGTCACACGTGCTGGCATCAATACCTTCATCCACACTGATTTTTAATTGAGTGCCTCAAGTTGCCTAATCTCAGTCACCACTTAAAAAAACACGTAAAACTTTAACTCAAGTGGAGAGCAGAAGGAGCTTTGCATCCCTATTTTTATTTTTGCTTTAGCCTCTTAGGGCCAAATTGTATTTGAGATTAGAGGACAGGATTCATTTACATGATCATCTTTTAAGAGAAGTTCTGTGACATTTCACTATTCTACTTCTGGCAAATTATCTTCCAGAAATCCGCTTAACTGTCATGCTTCTTTAGCTTCTGTTACTTTTTCTCTAGGATGTTGTGGATGCTGCTTACGGGGATTTGGGATGAAGCCACCGAGGTCTGTAGACAAGAAATCCACGAGGGTTACAAAACAGGTTACAAAACTGAATTTCCTCTGATCCTCCTCAGCTGCCTCACACTGAGTGCCGTGGAGCTGTTGCAGTTTTGTGGAAGTGAGGCTGAATCTATTTCACATATCGTTGAGGCAATTGTTAATTAAGACTGAGCTGCAGCTGTTACTTGGGATCGTACACAGGAGGAAAAAAAAAAAAAGCCACAGACCAGGAAATGAAAGTTCAGCTACATTCCCAGTAAATAGATTTACCTAGCTTAACCGAGGAAGTGACTTGGGTACAGAGAGCAATGCTGCAAAGGTGGATCCCTGGGTTCAAATATGTCAACAGAAAATCAGGCGTGAAACTCCTGTGCCAAGAAGAGCTCCCGCAGGCTGTGCTGATGTACGCAGGAACAAGTGCAGGCAGCACCAGTGCTCAGGTGTTAAGTGCAAGGCTGTATTACCGCTCAGTTCCACGCTGCAACCTTTCAAAGGGATCACTGCTGCCAAGTCAGAGGTTAAACATTTTACTGATATTACATTAAAAACACTTGGTAAGCTTGGGTACCTTGGGGACCATTAATAGGTGATGGCAGCAGGCCCCTGGAAGGTCCACGTGGGCTTGACGTGCAGGTCTCCCTCCTGAGAAGTGTTGGGCTTCGCAAAGACCTGCTCAGGGCACGCAGCACGGCGATGATCAAAGGAAGGGGAGCAGACCGCCTCTGCAGACCACCCTTCTGGGACTGACTCCTGTATTTGATGTTTGCTTCTGATCTCTCTTCTCCTGACTGCTTGTGAAAGGACACATTATGTATCATCAAAGAGAGGAGTGAGATTCCTCCTTCGGCTCTGACCACTCAGGAAAAGCAAACAAGTCTGAAATCCCCGTGCGTCAGCCTTGCACAAGCCCATTACTGAAGCCAAAGACACAGGCTAAAGTAAGGGGGGCACCTTCATTCGGGAAGGGTTTGCACTGCCTGCTGCAGGCATTCAGTTCGGGTGCAATTCAGGAGCCATCAACAGGGAGCCCAAATACTCCTCATGCTTTGAAAGAAGAGGCAAAGGAGACTGATTCAACACAGCTAAGTGGGAAGAAAGTAGCTGAAAGCTACCAAAACCTGTGCTGAGATGAGTGCTCTCATCTCAAGAAGCTTACAGTTCAGATGTTAAAAAGTTATATGGATGCTTAAAAGCCAGTAACAACATTTACAGCAAACATATTAGGAGCAGAGCAAGGTCAACACAGCCATTACTTCTATTGCAGGCCATAAGGCACATTCCTCCTAGAGAGAACAGCTAGAAATGCAACAGTCAAAGGCAAGCACCAAACTGGGAGGCATTAGGGTGGGCAGTAATGCCTGCCAGAAGCCCCTCCATAATCCTGTGAATTACAGCGTGTGCAGGGAGAAGAGGAACACAGCAGGGAAGACGCACGTCTCCTGGTGTACAAAGCTCAGTCCTAGGGAGACTCCTGCAGAAATAAGGGTTAACCCAGCTCAAGCCCTGGCAGATATTTGTCTGCCTCTGATAACCCCCCATTACTTCTCAAAATCACCTCCGGATTCCTGCAACTGCAAATTCGGAGCAGTTTTTATTGGGTAAGAGCGTTTGCCCAGGAGCTGCTTACATTTTGTTCACTTTCTCCTTTTCTTCAAGGGCGTCAACATGAAAGATAAATACAATCTTTAGGCAGCGTTTGGGAAAAAGCACATTAGGAGGGTAAAATATCTGTGGACCTTCCACAGTGCCAAATATTTGTCACACTGCCTGAATCAACAATGGGGAACAGAAAATTGCTGATAATGTTGCACCCAGCTTCACCCGGACCTCTGAAGAGTAATCATCACAAACAAGCTAGAAGAAAAGTCAGCCTCAAATCTAAAAAAAAAACATAGTCCATAGGCTGTTCATCAGGGTAGGGGGAGGAAGAGTGAGACATGCAGGATAATCACAAAATGTACATTTGCAAGCAAGAAAGAGAGAGGGCAAGTAATCTTTCCCAAACTCCTACTCCTAGCTTGCACTTCAAAAAGCTTTATGCATATAAATTGAGAATAAAAACTAAAACTGATTCCAGTGTTTATTACCTGTTTCTAACACATTGCATGGATCTTTTAAGAAAACTTATTTCTCAGGAAAATCTCATTATAAGTTGTTCCATCTTCCCCATTTATTTCCCGGATAAATCGAGTGCCGTCAGCGACACATTGCTGGTGGGAGAAGTTGATGCTCTGGGTTAGCACCACGGCTGTTCAGGTGTAGGAAACACCGAGTTAAATCCAAAGGAGAAATTTATGGTCGTGTTTGACAGGCACTAAAGTGACAGTAGATGCATATTAAGTGCATGCAGACAGAGTTGGTGTCCTTAAATGGCGACGGTTTGCTCTGTTCCTTGCTCCAGCTACGCAGCCCAGCTGTGAAATGGAGGAGAGCCACGATGTTTCCAGGGGCTGCTTGTCGTGCTGCAGCCGTGCAGGCGCGTTACAGCAGTGCCTGAGCTCACCAGCCCGTTTTTACACAGGCCTCCGGGCAGCCATCTGATCGTAAGGACATGCACCCAAACACTAACGACCTCAGTCCATAACATTTCAGTTGCCACCCCAGCGAGCAGGCTACTGCAGTCAGAAGCAAGAGTTTTTTAAGTGCCTGTGCCGCTCGGTCCCTGGTTTCATAAATCTGACGAGGGACATTCCAAGTCATGGCAGCAAGACAGGCTGCTCAGCCTCAGGCAATAGTCAAGAGCATGAATTTTCCCTAAAATTTTGCTGAAACGTCTTAAATTTTAGGCAGTCCTAGAGGGGAACGTAGTTGTGGTTTTGTTTTTGTTTGGTCTGGGTTTGTTTTCAGAAGCTCAGAAGCACTTGAAATCTCAGTTATCAGAACACGGAAGTTATCTGAATATTTTGTTTCAGAAACTTCTTCAGAAAAATACATTCGATATATCCCTGAAGACATTTGCTAGGAAAATATTCATGTCAGTTTTCAAAGACACTTCAGGCTATCAAATTTACTTTTTACTAGTATTTCACGTTCTCCTACCTGTTGAAGTAAGTTCACTTCCATTTCCCAAGATCAGGTATTTACTTTATGCATGAAAAATAGACTGCAATTATTGTTAATTAATATTGTATGGATAAACAACCTCATAACCTATCTGCTGCTGTATGTGGGGTTATTATAGATTTTGTGACCTTTCAGCTCATGTCCCAGTGACTCTAGAACAAATGAAATCCGATGAATGCAATAAAATAATTCACCTTGCATGTATGGCTAGAGCTATTTTAAGGATTTAGGCAGTACCAGAGCAACTGAGCCCACGGGCTGACATGCAAGGGCACTAAGCATATGAAAACCCTGCTCTGATAAAGGCAATGGCAAAAAGCACCCAAAGTACCTACGGAATGTGTGAAGAACAGATCTGGAAGGAAAAAATCATTTTTAACCAACTGGAATATACTACAGAGTCCTAGAGGTTGGACCAAAGGACAGGGTTTAGCAGTGGTGTGCTGTGTGGGGCTGCTCGCTGCACATCATTGCCCTGCCTCTGAAAAGAGGAAAACAACGGCTTGAGCTATTTGTTTGCAGCACGAAGAGAAAAATTACATTTTTAAAAATAAGTGCCAGAAGGACACAGCACTCCCCCAAGATCTCTATCCTGACATTTACCAAGATTTATATAACAATTCGGCTCTAATAACTAAGAGATTGACAGGTGAGTAAATTGCAAACAGAGTACTTTTAGGAACCTGGAAAGTCACACCATGCCCAAATTGCAAGTTGGTGGCTCCACAAAAGTTAGAGGACAAAGATCAGTGAGAATACGTGTTCAGTGGCAAGAAAATAAGACAATTTCTTGGAGTAGTCAGGCAGTTGCATTGCATGTCAGGCATCAAGGGCTCCTTTTGAAAGATTTATATGCATGTTCCTGTATTTTCAGGGACAACGTATCCTGAGCTGAGGAACTCGGAAGCCCCTAGATCTCCGTTATTTGCCATACCAATGTTTTTCAGACACAAACTTCCTAGCAAGCAGTAACGCTGTCATGTACTGGGTGCCAGAGCTCTCACACAAAGCTACTTTTGCCTTGATTCTCTCTGTGGCCTGTCATCAAGCACAAGCGATAATTTCAGACCCAACAAAGCACAAGCTGATATTCATCTTATGACTACACAGATTTTTTTCTTTCATCACATTTCAAGGTGAATAACAAATAACAGGAGTTAACTGCACATGCTTTATTAATGGCTTCTCCGTGGATAGCACAGGTTTCCTTCAGTGCAGAACGTCAGCAATAAGCTTCCAGCACTGTGACATATTTAGCTGCTGGTTTTTTATTCAGGTTATGCCAGGCCCTTGTTGTACAGAACCAGAAGCAATCGGGCCAAACAAAATAAAATTACACAACTTAAAAGGCTTAATAGTCTTTGTCAGAGAGCTTCTGAGAAAGCCATGGGCTTTGGAGGAGCTCGTTCAGCGTTATTGGCATATTAATTGCAAAGAGGCACGGATGATTCGGGGAGACTTGTCTGTAGGAATCATTTCAAAAGCCACTTGTTTCAGATTCGACTCAAAGGGGATTTTTAATAAACAACCTGACTGTTTAATAACCACAGAAACAAAGAATGATACCCAATCCTACCATTGTCTGTTCACTTTGTGTTCCCTCAGTTCCTCGGTGGCGTTTGGTCACTGTGTGAGGAAAAAGGAAAGAATAAGAATTAAGCAAGCTTTAAACCTGAGGCCATATCCTGCTTCTGCACTGGTCAAAATCCGCAACAGCCCCAGTGAGATCAGCAATACGCATACAAACAAGATTAATGCTGGATGCTTTCAAACAGATTTAATACTGTTCTAGGTGGGTAGAGGTTTTCATTTGCATAATATTTTCTTTATCTAGCCTTAGAGCAAAGAATGCAACCATAAACAAGGTGGTGATTGGGATGAAAACGCATTTGAACTTTTTGACACATAACCAAAAATAATAAAGGCCTAATTACAATTTAACAGCTTTTGTGAGAATCAAGACACGTCACATTTTAACTACACTACTAAATAACTACAGTCATTAACATGCACTATAAGTCCCACCCCTCTTCCTTTCATTTTGGAATCTGAAAACAACAAATTAGGGGATGGTAATGAGAAAAATGTTTATGGGGTTTTTACTAAATCTACTAGGCATTTCAAATTATATTTGGGCTCAGGATTCGTGTGTGATTCTGTTACTTACTCACCCTTACTTGGTGCCTTCCTGAAAGATTTCTGGGTTTAAGGTTATTTTTTTTTAAAGCCTGTGCCTGGTTTAAGAGTTTAACACAGACACGCTCCCCAGTTGAGCTGAAGGTTTGCTCAGAAGCAGTCCTACCGCAGCCCTCAGCAGCCTGAGGCTTGCACCTCAGCTCGAGGGAGCCCACTTCAGGGCGGTGGCACGGCGTAGCTCCAAGTGCACTCGCAGGCAGCTCTTCTCCACTGAAGTTAATGAAGGCAAGTCACAATCTTTTTAGATTCTGTAAGAGTAAAGACTAAACAGCAGTGCAAAACAAAGAGCCCTGTTACCACGCAATATCCAGTCTCCAAAGCTTCTTGTTTATTCTGCATCAGTCCAAACTAAATCACTCACCCTTGGGCTTCTCTACATAGCCCAAGAACATATTTATTCCTACACAGCGTGCAGATTAATAATTGTATGCACTATGTGAACTCCCACTTATGCTAGGAAAAAATAATAGCATCCAAGCACTGTGAGTTGTTTGAGCTAGTAGTTTATTTTGCACATTGTAATGATTTTGGAAATTATTTACTGACCTCTGTGGCTGCCATGCCCACAGAAGGGTATGTTAGTTTGCTTGGCATCAGCATGAGTTTAAGACAGAAGATGCTGTTTTCCTAAAAGCAAAATACTGAAGGGAAGACAAAGGATAAACAAAAGCACATTAGGTCTATCCTCCTCAAGAAGCATCCCCTTGACTTTCTGTTAAAACAGCTCCACGCACCCTCCACAAGCTCCATGGGACTGCATGAAAATGAGAAGCTTCACCTTGACTTCATCCTGTTTGAAGGCCCAGCCTCCCCTGGCCACCTCTTACAAGGCTGTCAACTCTTCTCCCCATTAACCACCCCAAACACCAGAACTGCCCCATTGCCCTCGCCACCCCCGATCCACTGCGCTCCCACTGCAATGGGCGGGCATGTTTTGTCTCCCCCTCCCACCCGTTTCTTTTCTGCCCCGCTGTGCAAAGCGTTACAGGGCTATTAAACGTGCACTCCTGCCAACCACAACAACGATACAACACCACAAGCAACAAAACTGATTTTTTCTTGTAATTGTCTTTCTGCTAACCAGTTATTTAGGCAAGCACTCAAGTAGGGACCTTTAATGCAATTTGTTGGTGGCCTCAAGTCATCATCCAGCTAAAGCAGGAGAGCCGCAGGATCTGCATGCTGCCAGCATTTCCCTGCCTTCATGGCAGTGACCTATCCTGCATCCTCCATGGGCAGGCAGTTTTATTTCAGCTTTCATTAACACCAAATTAAAACAGAATGGACGTGGGAGTTCAGTGTTAAAGACAGCATTTTGGGGGCACACACCATTTAATGTCAAAGGTTAAAGTCTTCCACAAATTAAACAAATATCACTTACCCATCCCTCAGCAACACTGAGCATCCCTCTCTCCCAAAACATCCGCAACAGAGCCCTTTAAAGAGCTCTGTGTCACACAGTGGAAAGCTCAGGAAAAACATCTGATATGTTTTCATCTTCCAAACCTTCAGCTATCAACATAGCTGTCTACTGATGCTAAAACGAGTCCAACCACTAATGTGCAGGAATTGAGCCTCAGATTAATCCTTCCAGTTATGTTCATTAACTCAGGCTCGATTCCTTCTTTTTGCTAGCTTAGCAAAAACCTCCACCTCCAGACGCAAAGGCCCAATCAATCCAACTTTGACAACGCATATCTTTGTTTCAGCCTTGTCTTTTTTCTTCTTTTTTTTAACTCTACAATTCCCAGATCTGTAACACTTCTACAATTCTGCCTGTTGGAACAGGACTCGAGCACCAAGTTCAGCCTGCCACCTCCCAGCAGCTTTCCTCCACAAATCCCCCCGGGCTTCCTCAGATCTCCGATTAATTCCCAGTCTCCCTTGCCCTGTTAGCATCGATATGACCCCTGGGGGCTCCTAAAACTGCATTGGATTTTTAACAGGCGATTGATGGTTTCAGGAGAAGTGGAGTCGAACTGTTTGAATTCAGCCTGATGATAACCCATCACTCTGAACTTCCCCCAAAGCCTCGTTTTCAAAATGATGGCAGCGGGTAGCTGAGCATGCCAGGATGAAAGCTAGACAACGACATTTCCTCAGGGCTCATCCAGTTTGGTGCTCAGCCCAAACTGCTCTCAGTGCCTTATCTGCCAGACCCGTCCTGAGGCATCCCACAGCACCAGCGGGTCACAGGACAAGAGGCTTTTGGGGGGTGCCCCATGCTTTCCGTACCTTTAGAGGATGGGCAACACAGCGGATTTTGCCACACAGTTTTTGTCCTCGTTTGGTCAAGCAGAACCGAATGTAGAAGTGAGTGGCCAAGAAGACAGTTTGGACTGCAGCCTCGGTAACGACGCTTCTCAGCAGCATCAGGGCAACTGGATTGCTAGAAAATCCTTATGATACAGAAGATTTCGAAGTCCTGAAATACCATAGCCAACAACAACAACAAAAATGTATCGATAGGTCCACACAGGTTCATCTGCCTTAATGCTGAACTCAAGGAATCATCAGCAGTTTCTGCTCAGCACATAATCCAGGATGCCACTCACGTCTTCCCTCTTCCAGAAGCCAGAAACAATGATCTCATTCTGATTAGATGTAGTGTAAGAAACAGCTGGAAGGGAACAGGCTTTTCTGACATGCTAGAGCAAGGCAGAGGCTTCCACATACACCACCCAGAAGAGCTCAGCACCACCCCCAGGACAGTCTGGAGCCTCTCTACAAGGACCAAGGCACCTACAACCTGACCTGCCCCAGTTGGGCGAGGGGCTAGGGCATCAGGGTGGCATCGAGCCTCTTCCTGCACCTTCCCAATGTGACAACAGCAAAGCCACTGGCTCAAAGCTGACACTGCCATGCTCACACCAGTGCAAAGATCCTGAGATCTCGGTGGCTTTGCCACCATCAGGAGGCTGCTCAAGTGGAAAAGGAGCTCACAGTCTCAACAAAGGGAAAGCACTCACATGATCAGAGCTGAAGCGTATTTAGGCTGAGTAAAACTTGAAGTTGACCAAGTGGTTCCTGAAAAATGCACGTTTGAACACACTGAATATTTCTTTCAACGTTGACTTTTTTTTTCCCTTTCTCCTCTGACTTTATACACTTTATATTTCTTCTGATTATACACGTCAAAGTGTTGGAGTCATACCTTGAAAATCACTGAAAGCTGAATTCTGCTTCTGTTCTGAGTTCTCCACATGCAAAGAGGAACACAAAAATACCTGAAAAATCGTTTTAAAAAGGTGCTGTAAAGTTATTTTTACTAAAACCAACGGAACTAAGTACCTGAAAAACGTGATCGTGCTGAAATAGGAAAAAAAAAAAAAAATACTGCAAAACAGCTGTAAACATCTGGAGGGTAACAGACTGAAGAAAAAGCACAGGCTCAGAGAACTAATCCTGCCAGAGAGCATATTCTATTTAATAGAGTTATAAAACTAAGGGCTGAGGGGAAAACTCATATTTACCTACACTGAATAGTCTCAAGAAGTCATACTTGAAAATTAATTCAAGCTGATGGTGAAACACGGTTATCAGTCTAAAAGCTACACAGAAAACTACAAAGTGTTGTAATACACGAAAAATGCAGAAAAATTAAAATGTTCACGCTCTTGTGGTTTTGTTTTCTTGTTTGTTTCAATAAACCTAATCACCTGGAAAAGAAGCAATGGAACTTGATATTAAATTAGTAGGCACTGCAAGGTTAGGCAAAGGAGGGAGATGAAAGGGACCTGGAAATAGAAACACTGGCCGAAATGAAATAAAGCCACCACTGGAACAAAGGAAAAATGCTTTTTCTCTGAAATCAACATCAATTTGCCAGGATCGAGATTATGTCAGTACAGAGAAGACAATAATTTGTTGTGACATTGCAGTGTTGCACACTTTAGATATGAAAATAAGCTGATCAGGCTGAGTCTGTACAGGGACTGAAGAGCATCCAAAAGAGATAGCACTGTCATGCTGACCCAGTACAGCCAAACCAAGTCTCTCTCATAATTCTTCACACTGTTTCCAGGACCACAACACCAGCATACAAAAAGCTGCAACATAAGCAACACGAAGCTTGTTGTAAGAAACATCTTGGAGAGCTCTCTTCAGTTTGACTCTGCTCTGGAGGCCGATGATCACAGCAGAGGCGATGCATCCACTAACACCTGACAGGTTTTGTTGCTTCGTGGTGTATTAATACCGTTTTAGGGGCCATTGGATGAAGAAAACACAGGAACCATTTGGGACTCCAGGGAAAGCTCCGTGATTGTGTCATCTATCAGGCAACAGGCCAGTCTCACGAGTAAAGCTACTCAAGCCCCAACACTTATTTTCTGTTCCAGCAGTTTCAAATGCTGCAAGAAAGGAAAACGCACACTCTCATTTTTCTTCGAGGCCGTTGGCCCAAGTACACTCCAGTGTCCTTCTACATCTTTAATTCGTAAAATTCTTCAAGAAGAGGCAGCTGGGAGAATGCAGGAAGGGTGGGGACAGAGGAGAGGAAAAAGGAAAGAACAAACTAAATTCAAGGAAAGGAAAATTGAATGACTGGTTAAAAGCCAGACCGGCATCTATCCCACAGCACTGCGCCACCATTCGCTGCACGGCTGAATCGTGTGCTGCGTGGTGCTCTACAGTCAGAGCCCTTTCCTGTGCAAACAACTGTGGCTTTGAAGCATTTTTGAGAATTGCCTTGAAAATTTATGATGCACTCAGCAGTTTGTCTGAATCTGCAAGACAAAAGCTTGGGGACAGAAAGGGGACTTCACTGAACTCGGTGTCACGAGGCAGATCTGTTTTTCTAGAGGGTAAAGAGAGTTCCTAACTGATAGCACCACGTTCGGATGTGCAGAGCATACCTTACAGGAACAAAAAGCAGCCTGCACTGCTGCATTTTTCACGATGGCAGCGATGCCGAGAGCAATTCCTTTTCTCTTTGTCTTGAGCACCTCGGAATAAAGAGAGCTAAAATAGAAACAGAAATTTTAGCTGAAGTTACGAAACCAAACTAATTGTAACAGAAAGTGATGCTGCAAGGGGATTTTAAGATGCAGCAGAACATGCCTAGAAGCAGGAAGAGAATTAAGTGCTCTTTACCATCGTGAGTTTCATGGCTAGCATCTCCTTGAAGGATGCACAGCTGGAAACCCACCAGCTCACAGGTACCATCCTGCAGAGCTGTCCACCTCCCGCTTGTCCCACGGGCACAGATTTTGGCACTGGAGAATGCAGAGTCAAATCAGTGAACGCAACCAACCAGCTATTCGTGCCTCCCCCAAGGCAAAGTTCTAGCCAGAGAAAAAGAGGTCCCACAGAAAAAAAGAGCTCCTATCAAACTTGAAAAGCGGTTGTTGGCTGAGACACCCGGCCAGGTGAACTTCTCAGTCAATTATCGTCAAGCTCAAGGGAGAAAGCCAGCACGATCTTCTCATCTGACACGCTGCACGTTGGGCTTCCCAGAATTAAATCTGGTTTGAATTAGAACATCTTACAGAAAAACAGGGCAATTAGTTACTCAAAAACACTGATAGAAAGCCCTCTACGATGAAGAGAGTTGTGCCAAATCTTAATTATTCACCCAGTGGGGGGAAAAAAATCACCAAGCCTTATCTACTGAACCATCAAAGATCTGTTCCCTTGGAGACAGTTCCAGACCATTACCCAGTCACCCTCGGAGTTCCCTTTTGTTAACCCCAGACTGAGCTGCTCAGGCTTTTTAAGGCAGCCCCGATTGCTCCCAGCTCCCCGGTTCCCCCACTGAGCAGGGCTCGGGGCACACCAAAGTCTCCCCACGCCATGTCCTGCCATGGGTCGCACCAGCTCGTCTTTTCCTCCCCTCACTTCAGCCCTACTGCAAGGCACACTACGGCCGATTTGCCAAAGCACCCGGCCTGCTCTCACCAATGATTTGATCTCCTCGATATTTATCGCTTCAATTTGCCGCCAGATTAGAAGCTTACAGATGGCAATTATCGGTGCCATCTGAAAATTGCTCTTGCTAATGATCCTACCAGCATTGCTTCCTCATCAAAGCACCGATGTAACCACAAAATAGCACGGACGCAAGGCAGGGGCTACACGAAACCCTGCCAGGAAAACCAGCCCAAGCTTACAGGTTGATGAGGATCGCATCTAATCACACCCTCTGCAGTCCCACCGGCCCCCATCAAAATGCTTTTGATGCATTTGGTGTTGGCTGGTTGGTTTCTTAATCAGAATCTCATGCCATTAACATCCCATAGGTAAGCGTGCTGTATCATCATCATCAGTTTTATCATCTGCGATCAGTTCTGTGGGTTTTATATGTTGGCTTTTTAATGCATTTTCTACCCCTCCGTGTCATGAAAGCCACCGCTGCTACCTAAGAACAGAACAAGGAGTTCTGTTACAGGAGCTTTCTCCAAACACATGTAACTACAGTCACTAGTGTTGAAAATAATTTACTTCCCATCTCCCTTTTCTTCCTTGACCAACATCAGTTTGTCTTCTGATAAAGCTCTCTTACTTCCCATTTTCCTTTGCTGTTTTGGATATTTGGGGATTTGACTGTCACAGTATGCTTTATTCAAACTACCCGTGCATTTATTTCACTAGTAGGGCATACAGTGACTCTTAGGCAGTCCCAAAATATTTTTCTATTTGCACACCCTCCCAGGTGGTTGGCTAGTAGCCTTTACAGCTCTGAATGAGCCTTTGAAAGCACTAAAAATGTACTTGGTTGGGTTTTATTCTACACATATCACACACAATCAAGTTATGACCATTGTATCTCACCTGCTTTCTCACCTACTTGGAATGTGCAATTCCATGTCCCGTGTGTAGCCTGTCAGAGCAGGGTCTAATGTAGGTTTTGAACTTGTAAGATGTACGAGAAAGTTTTCCAGCTCCCTTTTATTTTATTTTTTTAAGAAGGCTCCTGTTTTGCCCAAAGAAGTATCACCAGGCTCTTTGGGAGAGCTGGGCACTGCAGGTCCTGCCTCCCCACAAGGGACCAGTCCCTAAACCCAGCTCAGCCTCTCGTCAAAGAGAGGTATCCTGGCTTCTTCTGGGCTCCTGCCACCAGGGGAACAACAAACACTCCCAGACCCACTTCCAAAAGGCTGCAGGTCCCTCCTTAGCTGTTCAAGCTAAGGATGTATTTCTGATCAGAGCCTGAGACATGGTGATACCTTTCCTTACAATGGCACTCGTCGCTCGGGGTGATTCGTTCCGACTCTGCAACCCGGGGGTTTTATATTCCTTATATTCTAACCACGCAAACGTCACTGTCAGGTTTCGGCAACACAGCCCAGCCGTAGCTGTGCCCAGACACACGTTATCCCCGCGCCTCTCTGTTCTTCCAGGCTCACAGCACTGACGTGTAGATGATTCAAGTTTTTCTTCTCCCTTTTGTGTCTTGACTAATTTTGCTTGCAACATCTTAATTTTGCACTGGGTGAACACTCATTAGTTCCATTTCATCCACTTCTGTGCAAGTTCCAATACTCTCCTGTCTATTCCCTGCCTCGCTGAAGAAATCTGCTTGCCAACATGAGCTGAAGGCCAGCTGGATTCACCATCATCTTCCAAATCATCTGCAAATATTTCTCACCGAAACTGCTGATACATCTCCGGGTTCTGACAGCAGCACACAGAGCAGCTCCGCAGTAGCTGTCCTCAAGAGCAAAAGGAAAATCCTGAGCTTTGTGAACTCATGCAACTTCTGAACTTCATAAAGCACTTTTCACTTATTTACACCCACAGCAGATAAATTCACAGTTTTAGATTGGATCCAACGTGGTTTTTATTGAAGGTTAGCTGAGAATTGGAGCACTCAGACTGCGGCACCTTCCCTCGGATGGGCGCTTGCCACGCTCAGCACCCTGCTTCAGCATCTGGTCAGGAGCAGAGGATTTCCCTTTGAAGTCATGACTGATCTTTCCTAAAAGGGCGATCCGTGGGAAATGTCAACCTGAGTTTCAAAACACCTGATCTTTTCCAAATACAGAGGATTTTGGGGTTGAGAAAACAACTGCTCTACATGCAATTAAACTGGGAAATGCCAGATTCTTGCTTGAAGCTTGATTTAACTCACTTCCAGGAGTCCTAGCTGAGGCTTTCACACCCTAGCACAGAAATAAAGGGGTGGCCCCAGCATCACAGGAAGAGCAACTCACGCACACGCAGAGCTAAGCATGCACGGCACGCTGACAGCGAACAGGAGCCGCCCACGTTTGCCCACGCTCCCATTCTGCATCCGTATATAAACTAGAAACTCACTAGTGACCACGTAGGTATGAGAAAAAAGTTACAGGCTAGCAAAAGCAGCAACCCATAAGCAATAACAATGTAGAAATACAACGGCAATCTCATCTCAGAGCTGAACGTATATAGAGTGAAAATAAACCAGAGGGCTCTGCTAAAAGTGACAGTCTAGAGCTGAAAAGGTAAAACAGGAACGGGAACAAAGACAAAGGGATTTACTGCACATCTAGCACTGTACTGTTACTTCTTTACTGCAGCATACCAGGGGACTGAGGGAAGATGAACTGTGTGTGAGGAGACAAAGGCACATTTCTGATGCCACTGACACCACAACAAGAAAATAGGAAGAGTTTCAGTGAAGACGATAGATAGAAAACAAAAAAAATAAATAAAATTAGTAACATGCACAGGGTTAGCTTTTTTCTTACAATAGCAAAAAACCAATCGGCTCTCAGCGCCTAAAGCCATCATTGCACAGAACTTCCAGGGACATGCAGGTGAAAAAAATTAACTCAGCTGCTGCAGTTCAGCTCCCCTCCTGCCATGCTCCGACACACTCCGAGCCACCAGAGACCGGCAGACTCCCCCGGCTCAGGGAATTAAAGCCAGGTTTGATGAAAGGCCTGAGTGTTGTTAGAAGCTGGCACCGAGACTGACAGATTACTTCGTGGTTGCTGAACTTAAAGCAGCAGCAGCTGGAGCAGCCAGGCTCACCGCGCCGCCTCTCACAGGCTGCTGCGCTCCACGCGGCGCGGGGGCACAGAGCCAGCCCCTGCTCACTGAGCTGTCCCGCCGTGCTAATTAGAAAGCACAATAAAAGTTAAATTGCTTGTGTATTACACTGCTATGTGAGTTTGGGGAGGAAGACGTCTTCCATTTAAGAAAACGGGGAGGGAAGAGGCAAAGTTAAGTGTGTTTTTTTTTAAGCCTTGTGTTAAAACAGTCCACGGGTTTGAATTAATAACGTGGATGGAAATCGGGCTTCATGATTTCTCGTTGCATTAACCTGCCACTATGTTGCTGGGACCGAATTCAGAGCATTCGTTTTGCTCTGAGCTTCATTACTGGCATTGTAAGGGCACATCCATTTTTATCAGGGAGAAATCCAGCCCATTGTTCAGCAGAAGAGTAAAATTTATTTTAGTCTCCACATGAGCCATATTAGAACAGACTCATTTATTTCCTCGGTGCACACTGAAAGCCCGTAAGCACTTCACATCTTGTTTGGAACAGGACAGATTTAGCACCCAGTTCTTGCTATACTTTCCTGCCCATCTTCTGACCCTCTTCTGAATTGCAATCACAGGATGAAGACACAACACCCAAATGCTACTGACACCACAAACAGCTTCTGGGGAAAAAATAACAGTAACTTAAAAAAAAATCAGCATTAAGGTCTCAGGAAACTTAATCACTACTACTATTATTATCTAGAGCAGCAGCCTGTAAGCTTTTCAAGCCTAAGAGCCAGCTAGGTGGTTTGTTTTCTTGTTGCTGCTGGTTTGTTTGTTTATTTATTTATTATATTTTTGAGGAGGGAGACAAACCAGCATTTTCATGGGGTTGCCAAATTGATTCCTCACTGGCAGGAGGTTAAAGCTTTAGGTGAAACTTGGCACCTGCTACGTTTATTGCTTCCAGGATAGTTTACATTCTTGCTTAACATGCATGAGAACAAGTAAAGGGGAATAAGGTATGAAACTTTTTTTTCCTACGCTTTTGTGGTTTGCCTTGTGCTGTCCTCCTGCCTGTTGATGGCACCCGATTCATTGGGCAGAAGAGCAGCCTCAATTAAAATGGGTATTGATTCCTAACTGGGATTAATTAGGACTAAGCTGACCCTCCCACTGTTGCTGAGCAGAGCTTCTCAAAGTTTGTGATCCTATAGACCACAGATGGAAGCTTCATGGTTTTTCCAGCCTAAACTTGCATAAAAGGCTTGTTTTAAAACAAGGAGGTGGAAAAACATAGGAAAGACATCAACTTCAGACAGCTGATCCCCTTGATCCCAGGGAAAGCAGAGCAAAGCTGGGAAGGGCATGGCCTGGGAGGAGCTGCTCCGTCCAGCTCTCGGGAACAGGAGACATCCACCCTGGTCCGTCTTGCAGAGTAAGTTGATGGGATTTAGAGAATAACACAGGCTGCAGGAAGAACTGGGACAGTTTCACAGCAATTCAAACCGATAATTGCTGGCTGCCCCTTTCCATCTCACTTGCCACGCTGCCGCCTGTGCCCACCAATTAACACCTGAGGAAGCCCATCACAACAAACCTCTTCAAGGCATTTACACCGTTAGAACTTCCCTGCACAGGACCAGCTCTGTAGTTTTGTTTTTCAGACCACTCTTCTTGCTGAAGATTCAGCTAAAGAAGCAAAGAAGCCGGAGGGGCACAGAAGTGTGCGAGGCAGACTGTTGATGGCAAACAGGAGAGGTGCTCCCCCTGCCTCCCTGGCTGATTGCTGACTTGATTGCAGGTTGGAGTTAGCAGGGGGGGCTTGTCAGGGCCCAAGCACCAGCAAGAGGCAGAGGCTTTTTAGCTGACTGCATGACAGGCTTTGCTTTTAATCACTGCCAGATGACAGCCAACTGCCAAGCCTCATCATGAGCCCAGCCTCGGCTAAAAGCTCTGAGAGCCCAAGGAGCCAGACAGCATGAGAAGGGGAGACAACGCTGGGGCCTCTAAGTCCATGTTTTTGGGGAGTTACCCTCGGGACCTGGGACAGAACAGGAGAGGGGCCTTACAAGGTGGGCAACAAGGGCCAGGAAGGGCTGAGGTGATAAAGGGCAGTTTGTGTTTCCAGACAGAAGCGAGGGGTCCGTGTGACTTGCTAGCTGGTACTCACCTACACACCCAAAGCGGGTAAAAGAGAGGAGTGGCCGAGAGGGTGCCCTGGGAGAGCTGAGAGCCACAGTGCAAGCCCTGCACGCTGATACACCACGTTCAAACCTGTATCATCCGGGTAACTTCTAAACAATTAAGTGATGTGTGTTAAAATAGACATTAAAGTACAGAGGAAAGTTTTTTTCTGAAGCAAACAGAAGGGCCTTGTCCTTATTATATGTCTTTTACTAGTATTATGCCAGTCTTACAGAACAGGCAACACCAAAACCAGGACTTACAACACTTCACAGGTATTTCCAGGCAGCTGCCAAGCCTCCCTCAGCCGCTTGGATATCCACGTTTTGTCCATCCCTTTTCTCATCTCAAGGCATCAGTTCCAGGGCTCACATTTTCTACACCAGCACAGCGCTCTATCCCACAGCTCTGCCTTCAACAAAGCATGCACATTTTCTTATTTGCTACAACAAATGGTTTGGCATAGCAAAATAAATGACTGACAATACAAGCAACGCTGTTCCCACTCCACTTCAAATGCCAGCTGAAACCTGTGTTTTATTGTTTGCTCCCACATACAATACCTGGAGAAAATTAACACTTCCAACAACAGTTAGCTACCTTGAGGCAAAGCAGAAGTGCAAAATAAATACAAGTGTCATTCAAAAAATGGCAAATACTAGCTTTAGGAAGACTGCTTGCTAGCTCCTTTGTACTTTTCCTTACCTCTTAAAAAACAGCAGAGAAGGTCTTGAATACTGTAGGTCAAATTACTGCCTGCAATGCCACTGCAACTTGGGCACAATTCTTCAAACGCACAACAAAGAGGTACAACACTTGCCCTTAGAGTAAATACAGGATGAAGTTTCCAGCCACAGCAAACATGAGGAGTGTGGGTCTCCGCCACGCAACGCCTGGGCATGTGCCCAAATCACTTCCCTGGGGCCAGAAAGGGCTGGGAACCTGGCTCGGGCACCTGCTGGGAGAGCGTCACGGGAACCAGAGCACAACACCTGGGTTTCCCAAGCATAACCACGGTCACTAAGATAACTGCACTGCTGCAGACAGCAAGAGGATTCGCACACCCAGATATTGATTCACAGCACACAATCCTCACAGACCCACCTGTAGGAACCACCTGAAGTACAGCTTTCTCCTTTATTTTCTATTTTTTGGCAGCAAACAACGATTCCATTTGATATGGGCTACATATAGTGGTGGTAAGACTGTATTTGATGTCATCATTTCTTAAACTGAACCATGGTGAGGCCTTAGTAACAAGATTTTATTTGTTTTCCATGAGGATCTCAAAAGTTTATCAAAAAGTCAGCATTACTGCATAAAGAGAATCCACAGCAGCTCCCAAATAGGCCCAGAACTTGCAGGCTGGGGGGAAAAAAGATGAAGTCTTTGAGTTGTTTTTTGTGTTTTTTTTTTTCAGTTGCCACTTCTTATGCTTTTCAGGAGTTAAGCACCAGCTTTTACTGGACAAGTTTTTATCTAGTTTAAGACAATCATTTGTTATTCTTTTTGTTTGTTTGTTTTAAATTAGTGCTTGAAGGCTGTGGTCAGATAAGATCCAGAAATACTTATCTCGGTTATGACTATGAGTGCAAGAGGTCGCTGAGCTCTGGGAAATGCATTTTTCACAGTACCTGCTGTAGGCCCTTAAAGCCAGGAGCCCTCCTGGGTAACGGGGTACCACTAGCATGAGGGCGATGTGCAGAAAGCCAGAGGTAACATCATCTTGGTAAACGCAGGGATGGGATAAAGATGGCCAGAGAAATCCTCTTACTGGCCTTTTTAGCATACCGAGACACGCACCAGAGCAAGGCTTCCTGACGTGCAGCTGAAGAAAGCAGAAGCCTGGGTTAGCCTGATTTTTGCATCACACAGATTTTTTATTGTGATTTTTTGTCTGCTAATAAACTCATCAAGAACAAAGTTCTGAGACTGAACTCACCTATTTGGCTTAAGCCAGTAAATCTGCCTGCTGGATTTCAGTGGATTTAGAGGAAACACCACTGCCTACTTGTATTTCTTTTATAGTTGCACACTGCTGCAAGGGTTTCCTCAAATTGCTTCTCCACAGCGTAGCACAGACTTCTCACGGAGGAGGCTGAAGCTCCCTGTGACACAAGGAGTTTCATTACAGAGCAGCCAAAGACACACCACCCCGCTGCCTGTGAGGGCACAGCTCTTGCTAAGCCTCTCCAGGAAGCTGCCCCCTTGCACAACGTCTGCCTTCCTTTACTCTTTCTTTACTCCAATACTTAAAGACACCAAAAGCAGGCTGATAATCTGAAGTTCCTTCCTTCACTAGAGATACCACAGAAACATTACTACAGACAGAGGGAAAATGCTACGAAGACAGAACTCTGATTTTAACAAACAGCCCCCAAAATAGCTAAAATTTTCACTCAAAACCTTGTAATGAATTGCAGCCCTTCAGCAGCAGCCCCTTCGATCCTGCACATGGTTTTCTGCTGTGCACAGGATACGGACGGGTGCCTCAGCAGCGCTCTGGTAACGTCCTCACTTCCCCATGGACAAATGATTGAGAGCAGGAGAGATTTTGCACAGCCTGGAAGAATTTCCTTTGCCTTTCTGGATAAGAGTCTCAAGCACGGCAGGTTTGCTTGTGCGTTCCCATAGAAAGCCCACCAAAATCCTTTAAAAAGGCAGAGCAGGCAAAGAGGTTAGAGACCAAAATTTTCCATTTCTGTTTCTCCTACAATGCGCAGATGGCACAACATTTCCTTTAACAACATTTCCTTTAACGGGGATAATACAGTGACGAATTCAGACCAGACTCCAGCATGTTAATAATTTGACCCTAGCAAATAGATATTAGTTCTGCCAATCAAAAAGTACAACAGATATCTCCAGAAACTCGTGTTTTCTCATTAGTCCCTTATCTACCAAGCTGATCAGCTGACAGAGAAACATCCCTTTAAGACAACCACTTCCAAACAGCCAGGACTTCTTCTGAATCCTATTAAAAAATACTAAGTCTAGCTTGACTTATCTTGGTATCTTTAACCTTGAATTATAAAGGTTCTCAAAACTATCGGCTAAAGGATGTTTTATTACAGCAGGAGACATTATTACTACACAATATCCTGGCCACCATTACAAATGAGTAAAGTCTCATTATTTTTGAACGTTAACCTTTCTAAATGCATTTCCAGGCAGCATCGGCGCAGGCTGAAGATGAAGACATTGATAATAAAGGTTTTGAAAAATGGGGTAGAAAAAAAACTTCTCTGCTTCCATTTATTGCAAGTCATTTGGATAAAGCCATATCATGAAACGGCAAGAGATAATTCTGTTTAGAAAGGTAGAGTGAAATATTTTACTATCAAAAACCACCAAAGTCAGCATGTCCCTGGCTGCAGATCACTGACAGAAGGGGCACAGGGAGGGGGCCACATGTGTGCGACCCCACTCACGCCACAGGAACATTGGGAGCCCTGCAGTGACACGGGGGTGGACAGCAAAAGGCAGCAGGGACCACGAGCTGTAAGATCCTCTCCTTAAAGGTGCTTTTCCCACATGGATCTGGGCTGTTCCTGACTGCACTTCAAGCTTGTCTCCCCTCAAAGCCCTCACTCCGAAATGCTCGAAACTTCCCTGCAAGTTCCCACTGCTGCAGCACGAGGCTGGAGACTTGCAGCAAAACCCTTACCCCCGCTGTACAGAGGAGTTTTGGGGCTGTTTTTAATAAGCTGGTTTTTAAAAAGCAATTTGAAATGCGGGATGAAGCAAGCACTGCAGAAGCAGCTGATGCATGTCCCAGCTCTTTGGGCTACCCGCTAGATAAGTGGATATAGCACCACCACCTGAGTTAAGTTTCCAAAATGGATTTTCAAAGTGTATCCTGCCCATGAAGCTGCAAATCACACTCCAATTTGATGCTAAATAAACACGAGCACACAAATACCGCAGATAACTCTTCACCCCAGGTATAATTGATGAAATGCCACTATGCACAGATAAGTTTATATAGGGCATTTTTTTTTAAGTAAGCCATACATGAAAGATTATTCAAAATATTTCAGCTAAAGTGTACTTTTTCCCTCTGGAGATCTTTTAAATATCGCACAGGAGAAGAGCTGGCATAATTTGGCTTTGCTCAGCCCCAAGAAGAGAGGATGAATGTAGAACAAAAGGGCAGGCTACAAAAAGGTGGCTGTACAAAGGCAGGGAACGCTCTGTTCTGCGCCCTCGTGGGCAGGGGCAGAGACAACCGACCCCAGCTGGGGCCAAGAAAATCCCAGTCAGGTATAAAGTGAAACTTTTGGAGACTAAGGACAGGGCAGGACTGGGCTGCCTCATTTCCTCACCTGACAGTTCCCTGCTGTCTCCGAGTACCTCTCACTCCCAAGGATGAAGGTGGTGGCTCGACGCCTTCACAGGACAAGCCGCTGCAGCCAGGTCTGCTGTTTGCCATCGCCCCTTTTATATTTAACAAGTTCTATGATCATGTTCAGTTTAGGAGACTGCATCACCGTCCCCACAGCTGCGTCTCAACAGTTTAATAAACACAGTACCAAAAGTCCCTTTTTTATAGGTCCTTTAGCAAGGACAGAGAAATCCAGGCTGATTCACAGGAGTTGTGGTGCTGTAATTATTTTTCGTTCGATAAAGCTTTCACAGGTAGTAACAAATCTCCAGGAGCTAAATATAACAGATTGCTAGATTCCTTCCATCTTTTTTTGGCTCCCACAGTCCACAATCAGTAAGAGCAGTGCTGTACTTTGAACTCTTACATTACATCGAAAATAGCCATCAGAAATTTAAAGTCAAATCCAAATTGTTCATCTCCCGCGCATCCCTTTCTCTACAAAAAAAGAAAAAGAAAATAATTGAAGCATACAATGATACAAAAGAGCATCCAACTTGCCCCTAACAAGGGATTTAGAGCTTAGGTAATGGTAAAAGTCCCAAGCAGAAGTGAGGGACTGCTCGCAGAAGATGTGCAGCATGACAGTAACAGCGAGACAGCTGAAAAGTGAAGATTTTGGCAGAAATGCCTGGGGCAGGAAGACTTGCACAGCTCTAACCCACTTAAGAACACCATCTGGAGCTTGAGACGTCAGTCCATCCCCATCAGTGCAATGCCTGGGATAGGAAAAAAAAGCAACAGAGCCCACGATGAAGGGATTGTCCCAAGGTCTAGCAGAGGAAGAAACTGCAAAGAGCAGCTGATGCTAGATGATTCCCACACCTGGTGCGTTGCCCCAGGTACCCTGAGAAAACCAGAGAGGATATCGGCACACATCCAGCTCTCCCCTGTGGGCTGGCTGCCTCCACATTCAGCACTATTGCATTTTGCTACTGAAACTGTATTGTGGGGGGCAAAGGGTGAAGAAGGTCTAAAGAGACTGCGTCATGTAGATACTGTACCTAGGGACACCCACCCCCACTTCAGGGGCACGCAGAGCACGTCCTCATTGCCTGTCACTTCACGTTTCCTTTTTAGATACCAGTAGCCACTTTCTTCTGTGATATTTTACATTTCACATGGGGAACTCCACATAAATACACATATTTTAATGCATCCATCCCGAATCCTTGATAAATACCAGCTGCACCACTGACATCTTGGGGTATAAAAGCAGGAATGGGGCAGAGCTGATGAGTGGCAGCTCAATATTTGTTCTCTTCCGAAGTGATCCTGTTCTAGTTTTAAGATGCGCTATCGTAACAGCTGCAATTTACAAAGTTAAAACTTAAAGAAAGCTCCATCTGATCCCTAAGATTGCACATTGTATTGTTGCACATTTAGAAAGGATGCGTTACAATTTGGTTTGGTTAGATAAGGCTTGGAAAGTTGAATTCATTTCCAGATTAGATTTTTAAAAAATGATCTATTAAGTCTCTAACACCTAAACGTAATGGTCTGAGAAACCGAATTTCCACTCTTGCTCTTCTGCTTCTGTCTTCAACGAGTGCAGAACACTAAATAGCATCCTGCACAGATGC
This sequence comes from Anas acuta, assembly GCF_963932015.1. Taxonomy (NCBI): domain Eukaryota; kingdom Metazoa; phylum Chordata; class Aves; order Anseriformes; family Anatidae; genus Anas; species Anas acuta. The sequence continues at coordinate 3,807,284 of NC_088985.1, forward strand.
TCTTTCCTTCCCTTGCTGTAAGCAAAATGCTTTAACTGGATAATGACTTAAAATCTTACACCATAAATATTCTTAATTTACAAAATTTGACCCAGATATTGTACAGAAAATTCAAGTCTAATGATTATATCCAGCAACTTGCTTGAACACGGGGCTTTTACTCCTTCCAAATGACTCAACAAAATACACAAATACTAAAAACACTGTAATGGAAGTGTAAAGCGTGCTGCCTAAAATATACTGTCCCCAGTAAGTTCATGCTATGACTCACATTTGTTACCCTTGTTAATGTAAAATAGTGATAAAAAGAACCTCGTCTTCCCAGCGCAGAATAGCGATTCTAACCATAACCTTGTTGCTTCTCTCCTGCAGACAACTCACTCACTTATATTGGATTTATAGGAGCGAGCTGAACTCTGAAGAAATAAAGGACGTTTTTCAAAGTAGGAAGCAAGACAGAAGAGAATGTTATCTTCCATCAGCGAACGTTATTAAACGTATTACCTGGCACTGAACACGAAGACAGTCACTGTGCTTCTGGGGGTATAAATCAGACATTTGTTTTGCTTCTGTAATTCCAAGATCCATGCGTTGAGGTGCTGAAGCAGACTATGTAATTTAACGTGAGCAGCTCTTTATTATATAATAAAAGAACCTGAACCACATACGCAAGGGGTTGCATCCCTGCCATGCCTCCAAACCCAGAGCTCACCAGCTCTGTCCACACGTGGCAGATGACACTGGAGCAACCTGAAGGTAACGCCTGGTGAAAGCCAGCAGGTTTGCACGAAACACAGAGCAGCTCATGGCAATTGTGGTTAATACACACAACGCCAGCAGCATGCAAACTCTTTCTGTGACTGGTTCATAGAGGGTTTCTAGAGGGGAGTTTTCCATCCAAGGCACTTTCAGAGGAAAGAAGGATGAGACAAAAGCTCACCTGCAATACATTCCGCTATGCACAGCATAACATTTAGTGTGATTCGTGTGCATTTCTCACCTGGTTGTGTGCACAGCTATTTCATCTGGGCACCAGACGAGGCTTTGGCACGCACCCTTTCTCGTTGTTCAGGCAGCTGAAAGCAGGACTCATACACACGCGTGTCACATTTCTGCTACAGGGCTGTTTTTCTTCCAAAATTCACCATCCTGTATTCTTCTGCAAACGATCTCAGAGCCCCCTCGCCACACCTCTCTGCTTCAAAGCAATTATCCAAGCTTATTTTACCAGCACGACCTGACATCCTTAAGCATGAAGAATTTCCATCTAAGCTGTA